>NC_140990.1:88106589-88706589 GCF_052327205.1 Somniosus microcephalus | reverse complement strand
CAGTTTCTCCCTACTTGCTCGCTCAAAACCCCTCATAATTTTGAACACCTCTATTAGGTCTCCTCTTAACTTTCTCTGCTCTAAGGGGAACAATCCCAGCTTCTCCAATCTCTCCACATAACTGAAGTCCCTCATCCATGGTACCATCCTGGTCAACCTCCTCTGCACCCTCTCCAAGGCCTTGACATCCTTCCTAAAGTGTGGTGCCCAGAACTGTACACAATACCCCAGCTGAGGCCAAAACCCTGCAGCTGTACAAAACCCTGGTTAGACCACACCTGGAGTACTGTGAGCAGTTCTGGGCACCACACCTTAGGAAGGATATATTGGCCTTGGAGGGAGTGCAGCATAGGTTTACCAGAATGATGCCCAGACTTCAAGGGTTAAGTTACAGGGAGAGATTACACAAATTAGGGTTGTATTCCCTAGAATTTAGAAGGTTAAGGTGTGATCTGATCAAAGTTTTCAGGATATTAAGGGGAACAGATAGGGTAGATGGAGAGAAACTATTTCTGCTGGTTGGGGATTCTAGGACTGGGGGCATAGTCTAAAAATTAGAGCCAGACCTTTCAGGAATGAAATTAGGAAACACTTCTACACACAAAGGGTGGTAGAAGTTTGGAACTCTCTTCCGCAAACGGTCATTGATGCGAGATCAATTGTTAATTTTAAATCTGAGATTGATAGGTTTTTGTTACCCAAAGGTATTAAGGGATTTGGGCCAAAGGCGGGTGTATGGAGTTAGGTCACAGATCAGCCATGATCTCATTGAATGGCGGAACAGGCTCGAGGGGCTGAATGGCCTCCTCCTGTCCTATGTTCCTAACTAGTGATTTGTAAAGGTTTAGTGTAACTTCCTTGTTTTTGTATTCAATGGCCCTGTTTACAAAGCCAAGTATCCCATACGCTTTCTGAACCGCCTCACCAACTTGCCGTGGCACTTTCAAAGATTTGTGAATATGGACCCCTAGGTCCCTCTGCTCTTGCACCCCCTCAAAATAGTCCCATTTAGATTATACGGCCTCTCCCTGTTGTTTCTCCCAAAGTGCATCACTTCACACTTATCCTCATTTAATTTCATCTGCCTTGTGTCTGCTCATTTCACAGTCTGTCTCTGTCCTTCTGAAGTCTGCTACTACTATGCTCACTATTTACTACGTTGCCAAGTTTTGTATCATCTGTAAACTTTGAAATTGTCCACCTATACCCAAGTCCAGGTCAGTTATATATAACAAGAAAAGCAGTGGTCCTAATCCCGACCCATGGGGGAACCCACTGCATACTTCCCTCCAGTCAGAAAAACATCCCTCAGCACTGCTCACTGTCTCCGCTCCCTTAGCCAATTATATACCCAAATTACCATCAGCACTTTAATTCTCTGTGCTTCTATTTTCCGAGTAAGTCTCTTATGTGGTACTTTATCAAATGCCTTTAGAAAGTCCATGTATACAACATCTACTGCACTACCTTCATCAACTCTCTGTTACTTCATCAAAGAACTCAATCAGGTTAGTCAGACACGATTTACCTTTAACAAATCCATACTGACTGCCCCTTATTAACCCATGCTTCTCCAAGTGAGAATTAATTTTGTCCTTGACAATGGTCTCTAGTCGTTCACCCACACTGACATTAGACTGATTGGCCTGTAGTTACCAGGTTTATCCCTCTCCCCTTTTTTGAACAGGGTGTAACATTTGCAATCCTCCAGTCCTCTGGCACCACTCCTGTATATCTGAGGGAGATTGAAAGATTGTAGTCGGAGCTTCTGCTATCTCCACCCTAGCTTCCCTCAGCAATCTAGGATGCATCGCATCTCGACCGGATGACATGTTAACTTTGAGTGATGACAACCTATTTAGCACCTCCTTTCTATCTATTTTTATCCAACTTCTCTACTCCCCCCTCCTCTACTGCGACATTAACTTCATCCTCTTCTTTTGTGGAGTCAGATGCTAAGTACTCATTCAGTACCTCAGCCACGCCCTCTGCAACCGTATGATGAGCTCCTATTTTGTCCCTAATCGGCCCCACCATTCCTTTAACTATCCTTTTACTTTTGATATGTTTATAGAAGATTTTTAGGTTCTCTTTTATGTTACCCGCTAATCTTTTTTCATAATGTCTCTTTGCCCTTCTTATATCCTGTTACATTTTCCCCCACACTCTCTGTATTCTGCCTGGTTTTTGACTGTATTCTGCACCTGACATTTGTTGTAAACCTCTTTTTTCTGTTTTATTTTAACCTCTCTATCCTTTTTCATCCAGGGAGCTCTAGCTTTGGATGCCCCATCTTTCCTCCTTATGGGAATATGCTTGGTTTGTACCTGAACTATCTCAGCCTTGAAGGCCTGCCATTGGTCATTCACTGTTTTCCTGGACAATCTTTGTTTCCAGTCCATCTGTGCTCAATCCCTTCTCAAATCACTGAAATTGGCTCTCTTCCAGCTGGGTATTTTCACCATTGATTCTTCTTTGTCCCTTTCCATAACTACTTTAAACTTAATGATATTGTGATCACTGTTAACCAGATCCCTCCTGCCCCAGAACCGATGCGAGACCCTTTAAATGTTCTGACTGTGCAAAGAGGTTTCAGAGTTCATCCAACCTGCTGAGTCACCAGCGAGTTCACACAGATCTTCAAAGAAAGGAAGATGTTTTAGAAAGGCTGGCGACACTAAAGATTCGTAGCCATCTCAGAGTAGTGTCCCTTTAATTACAATCTCGTGGAACAAGAATCACTGTCCCTTTAACTACCACAAATCCCTGTGTGGAGGAGAGGGGAGATACAGTCTGTCCCAGTAACTGTCGCAGAACAGAATAAGCGACCCTGTCCCATAAGGACTTGACTCTCCCCCACTCCCTGCTTTTCCTCAAGTGTCTCATCCTTAAAATTCTCAGCCTTGTTTTCAAATCCCTCTGTGGCCTCGCCCCTCCCTATCTCTGTAATCTCCTTCAGTCACACAACCTTCCGAGATGTTTGCGCTTCTCTAATTCCGGCCCCTTGAGCATCCCCGATTTTAATCGCTCCACCATTGGCAGCCGTGCCTTCAGCTGCCTGGGCCCTAAGCTCTGGAATTCCTTCCCTAAACCTCTCCATCTCTCTACCTCTCTCTCCTTCTTTAAGATGCTCCTTAAAACCGACCTCTTTGACCTTTTCTAACACTCCTGTGAAGAGCCTTGGGACGTTTCGCTACTTTAAAGGCGCTTTATAAATACAAGTGGTTGTTGTTTCCTGAAACTAATAATAAATTCCCCAGAGGGAAAAAAACTTGTACTTTTACTCCCAAATATTAAAAAGTTTGTTCTACAGAAGCACGAGGTTTATCTGCTTTTATTGATGAATTTAAAAAGTCTGTATTAAAACCTGAGCCAGTGTGTTGTGAGACAAAGAGCCTTGTGTCCAATAAGGGGAATAAAGGCCCACAGCCTCCCCTGGCCCCGGGCCCTGAACAAGGGACTGGAGAAACTCGCTGCCCTGCGGATCAAACAATCAGCCGGCGCTAGTCCCGCCCCTCGGGCTCCTCGATTGGTTGGAGGACCTGCCGCTGGCTCGCTCCTCCAGCCCCGCCCCGCTCGCTCCCTATTGGTCAGAAGCTCCCATCAATCAGGCCGTGGGTCTGGGTCACGTGTCCCTCACCGACTTTACAAAGAAAGCCGGGCTGAGCTGCAGTTCGGCGGGAATGGGGTCGGGAGATTAATAAACTACAGGTAGGCCGCGCCGCAGGGTTTATAAAGTTGGAGTACCCCCTCAGGCCCGAATGACATCCAGGGGCCCGGCGTGTGTTCCACCGGACGGCAGCCGTGAGGCGTTTTCTCGGTGAAAGGCCCAGGTTACGAGCCGCCAACTTGGCGGAGGAAAGACAGACGGGTTCCACCTGCAGCACGGCGCATGCGTGGCCATCTTTGTACAGGAACAGTGAGTGGGCGTGTCTTCTGGGTCCCAGTGACCAGGAGAGACAATCATTGATTCATTTATTTTATTCTCACTCTGCACACAGGGGGTGTAGAACTGAACCCAACCAGAGTAGAGGGAGGGGGAAAACTGGGAGTGGGGGAAAGAAATGTTGGAGATGGCGCGCTGGGTTTGGATTCCAGCACAGGGAGGAGGGAGAGTGTGTGGGACGGGGATTTACAGCTTTGGGGGAAACATAGAAGATAGGAGCAGGAGTAGGCCATTCGGCCCCTCGAGCCTGCTCTGCCATTCAATGAGATCATGGCTGATCACCCAAATTCAGTACCCTGTCCCTGCCTTCTCCCCATATCCCTTGATCCCTTTAGCCTTAAGAAATATATCCAACTCCTTCTTGAATATATTTAATGAACTGGCCTCCACCGCCCTCTGTGGCAGAGAATTCCACAGGTTCACCACTCTCTGGGTGAAGAAATTCCTCCTCATCTCAGTCCTAAATGGCTTACCCCTTATCCTTAGACTATTACCCCTGGTTCTGGACTCCCCGGCCATCGGGAACATCCTTCCTGCATCTAGTCTGTCCAGGCCTGACAGAATTTTATAGGTTTCCTTGAGATCCCCTCTCAATCTTCTGAACTCCAGTCAGTATAAGACCAATCGACACAATCTCTCCTCATACGTCATTCCTGCCATCTCAGGTATCAGCCCGGTGAATCTTCGCTGAACTCCTTCCATGGCAAGAACATCCTTCCTCAGATAAGGCGACCAAAACTGCACACAATACTCAAGGTGCAGTCTCACCAAGGCCCTGTACAACTGCAGCAAGACATCCTTGTTCCTGTACTCGAACCCTCTTGCTACGAAGGCCAACATACCATTTGCCTCCTTAACCGCCTGCTGCACCTGCATGCTTACCTTCAGCGACTGGTGCACAAGAACACCCAGGTCTCTTTGCACGTCCCCTTCTCCCAATCTATTGCCATTCAAATAATAATCTGCCTTCCTGTTTTTGCCACCAAAGTGGATAACCTCACATTTATCCACATTATAGTGCATTTGGCATGTTTCTGCCCAATCACCCAACCTGTCCAAATCATACTGGAGTTTCACGATATCCTCCTCACAGCATACCCTTCCACCCAGCTTTGTGTCGTCTGCAAATTTGGAGATATTACGTACAATTCCCTCGTCCAGATCATTAATATATATTGTGAACAGCTGGGGTCCTAGGACCAATCCTTGCGGCACCCCACTAGTCACTGCCTGCCACTCGGAAAACGACCCGTTTATTCCAACTCTTTGCTTTCTATCTGCCAACCAGTTCTCTATCCAAGCGATGCCTAGAAGGTCGTGGATAGCACGTTTAGTGAGTTGGTCACACCGCAGGTAAGGGCTGCACAGGCAGAAGGGAAATGGGTGACCATCAGGCGGAGCAGTAGAAGCAGGCAGATAGTGCAGGGGACCCCTGTGGCCATCCCCCTCTCAAATAGGTAAACCGACTTGGATACTGTTGAGGGGGATGACTTACCAGGGGAAGGCAGCAGCAGCCAACTTCCTGGCACCAGGGGTGCTTCTGCTGCTCAGGAAGGGAGGAAAATGAGTGGGAGAGCAATAGTGGTAGGGGATTCTATCGTAAGGGGAACAGATAGGCGTTTCTGTGACCGTAGACGTGACTCCAGGATGGTTTGTTGCCTCCCTGGTGCCAGGGTCAAGGATGTCACTGAATGGCTGCAGGGCATTCTGAAGGGGGAGGGTGAACAGGCAGAGGTCGTGGTTCACATTGGGACCAACGACATGGGTAGGAAGAGGGATGAGGTCCTGCAGCAAGAATTTAGGGAGCTAGGTAGCAGATTAAAGAGCAGGACCTCAAAGGTTGTAATCTCTGGATTACTCCCGGTGCCACATGCTAGTGAGTATAATAATAGGAGGATAGAGCAGATGAATGTGTGGCTAAAGAGTTGGTGCAGGAGGGAGGGCTTTAGTTTCCTGGATCACTGGGCCTGCTTCTGGGGAAGGTGGGACTTGTACAAGTCGGACGGGTTGCACCTGAACCAGAACGGGACAAATATCCTTGCGGGGAGGTTTGCTAGCACTGTTGGGGGGGATTTAAACTAACTTGGCGGGGATGGAATACAGAGTGGAGCTATAATAGGGGGTGATGTACAGCCAAATATAGAGGAAAAAACAAGTCAGCTTGGAAGGCAGAGCAAATATGTAACAGCACAAGGGAGTAGGGCAAAGCTGGATGGCATTATTTTAATGCAAGGAGTCTTGCGAATAAGGTGGATGAACTGAAGGTGTTGATGAACACATGGGAGTATGATATTGCTATCACGGAGACATGGTTGAGGGAGGGGCAAGACGGGCAGCTCAATATTCCGGGGTAAAGAATCTTCAGGCGAGACAGAGGGGGGGGGGGTGTCGCAATATTAATTAAGGAGTCAATTACTGCGGTAAGGAGGGATGATATATTAACAGGTTCCTCTAATGAGGCCATATGGTAGAACTTAAAAACAAAAAGGGGGCAAGCACTTTGCTGGGAGTGTACTATAGGCCCCCAAACAGTCAGGGGGAGATAGAGGAACAGATATGTAGGCAAATCTCAGAGAAGTGTGCGAATAATAGGGTAATAATAGTGGGGGATTTCAACTTCCCCAATATTAACTGGGATAGTCAGAGTGTGAAAGGCTTAGAGGGTGCAGAATTCTTAAAGTGCATCCAGGAGAGCTTTTTGAGCCAGCATGTAGAAAGTCCTACAAGAGAGGGGGCGGTACAGGACCTAATTCTAGGGAATGTGGCTGGGCAAGTGGTAGAAGTGTTAGTAGGTGAGCACTTTGGTGACAGTGACCATAATTCGGTGAGATTTAAGGTAGTCATGGAAAAGGACAGAGATGGACCGGAAATAAAGGTTCTAAATTGGGGGAAGGCCGATTTTAATATGATAAGGCAGGATCTGGCCAAAGTGGACTGGGATCAGCTACTTGTAGGAAAATCCACATCGGAGCAATGGGAGTCTTTCAGAAAGGAAATTGAGAGAGTACAATAGCAACATGTTCCCGTAAAGGTCAAGGGTGGGACCAACAAGCCCAGGGAACCTTGGCTGTCAAGGGATATACGAGAATGGATTAGGAAAAAACGGGGGTCTTTTGGCAGATACAAAGGACTAAAGACAGAGGAAGCCCTAGAGGAGTATAAAAAGTGCAGGGGGATACTTAAAAAAGAAACTAGGAGAGCGAGGAGGGGCCATGAAATAACACTGGCGAGCAAAATAAAGGAAAATCCTAAGGTGTTTTATAAGTATATACGAGCTAGGGGGGCCCGGCGTTGCCAAGGCTTTTTTGTAAAACGGCAGTTTACAGGGCCACGCAGTTTACGGCCGGCCGCTGCCGCTCCCCCGCTCTGTGTCTCGGAGATTGCTGGGGCTCTGACACAAATTTTCAAAACCTCTCTGGCCACAGGGGATGTGCCAGGGGACTGGAGAACAGCTAACGTAGTACCATTATTCAAGAAGGGTAGTAGGGATAAACCAGGGAATTACAGGCCAGTGAGCCTAACATCAGTGGTAGGGAAATTATTGGAAAAAATTCTGAGGGACAGAATTAGTCTCCACTTGGAGAGGCAAGGATTAATCAGGCATAGTCAGCATGGCTTTGTCAAGGGAAGATCATGTCTGACCAATTTCATTCAATTTTTCGAGTGGGTGACTAGGTGTGTGGATGAGGGTAGTGCAGTGGATGTGGTATACATGGATTTCAGTAAAGCTTTCGATAAAGTCCCGCACAGGAGACTGGTCAAGAAAGTAAGAGCCCATGGGATCCAGGGTGCCTTGGCACGTTGGATCCAAAGCTGGCTTAGTGGCAGAAGGCAGAGGGTGATAGTCGAAGGTTGTTTTTGTGCCTGGAAGCCTGTGTCCAGTGGGGTACCGCAGGGATCTGTGCTGGGTCCCTTGCTGTTTGTGGTCTACATTAATGATTTGGATGTGAATGTAAAAGGTATGATCAGTAAGTTCGCAGATGACACGAAAATTGGTGGGGTGGCAAATAGTGAGGAGGGTAGCCTCAGTCTGCAGGACGATATAGATGGGTTGGTCAGATGGGCCGAACAGTGGCTAATGGAATTTAACCCTGAAAAGTGTGAGGTGATGCATTTTGGAGGGACTAACAAGGCAAGGGAATACACAATGAATGGTAAGACCCTAGGAAAGACAGAGGATCAGCGGGACCTTGGTGTGCATGTAAATAGATCCCTAAAGGCAGCAGAATAGGTGGATAAGGTGGTTAAAAAGACATATGGGATACTTGCCTTCATTAGCCGAGGCATAGAATATAAGAGCAGGGAGGTTATGATGGAGCTGTACAAAACGCTCGTTAGGCCACAGCTGGAATACTGTGTGCAGTTCTGGTCACCACACTATAGGAAGGATGTGATTGCTTTGGAGAGGGTGCAGAGGAGATTCACCAGGATGTTATCTGGGCTGGAGTGTTTCAGCTATGAAGAGAGACTGGACAGGCTGGGATGGTTTTCCTTAGAGCAGAGAAGGCTGAGGGGGGACCTGATTGAGGTGTACAAAATTATGAGGGGCATAGATAGGGTAGATAGAAATGAACTTTTCCCCTTAGTAGAGGGGTCAATAACCAGGGGCATAGTTTCATAGTTGGAATCTGGAACTCACTGCCTGAAAGGGTGGTAGAGGCAAAAAGATTGGTGTAGTAGAGGGGTCAATAACAAGGGGGCATAGATGCAAGGTAACGGGCAGGAGGTTTAGAGGGGATTTGAGGAAGAACTTTTTCACCCAGAGGGTGGTTGGATTCTGGAACTCACTGCCTGAAATGGTGGTAGAGGCAGGAACCCTCACAACATTCAAGAAGCATTTGGATGAGCACTTGAAATGCCATAGCATACAAGGCTACGGACCAAATGCTGGAAAATGGGATTAGATTAGACAGGGCTTGATGGTCGGCGCAGACGCGATGGGCCAAAGGGCCTCTTTCTGTGCTGTATAACTCTATGACTCTATAAGTCAATACCTTGCCCCCAATCCCATGTGCCTTAATTTTGCATGCCAATCTCTTATGCAGGACCTTACCGAAAGCCTTCTGAAAGTCCAAATACACCACATCCACTGGTTCTCCCTTATTTATTTTACCAGTTACATCCTCAAAAAATTCCAGTAGATTAGTCAAGCACGATTTACCTTTTGTAAATCCATGTTGACTTTGTCCGATCCTGTCACTGCTTTCCAAGTGCTCTGCTATTACATCTTTTATAATGGACTCTAGCATTTTCCCCACTACCGATGTCAGGCTTACCGGTCTATAATTCCCTGCTTTTTCTCTACCACCTTTTTTGAATAGTGGGGTAACATTAGTTACCCTCCAATCCATGGGTACTGTTCCAGAGTCTATCGAGTTCTGGAAGATGACCAGCAATGCATCTACTATCTCCAGGGCCACTTCCTTAAGAACCCTAGGATGTAGATTATCAGGCCCTGGGGATTTATCGGCCTTCAATCCCATCAACTTCCCCAACACCATTTCCCTACAAATACTGATTTCTTTCAGTTCCTCCCTCTCATTCGTCCCTATGTTCCCCGACATCTCTGGGAGGTTATTTGTGTCCTCCTTTGTGAAGACAGATCAAAAATATGTATTTAATTGGTCCGCCATTTCTTTGTTTCCCACTATAAATTCCCCTGATTCTGACTGTAAGGGACCTACGCTTGACTTCACCAATCTTTTTCTCTTCACATATCTATAAAAGCTTTTACAGTCAGTTTTTATGTTCCCTGCAAGCTTACTTTCATAATCTATTTTCCCCCTCTTAATTAATCCCTTTATCCTCCTTTGCTGAATGCTAAACTGCTCCCAATCCTCAGGTTTGCTGCTTTTTTTGGCCAATTTATGTGTCCTCTCTTTGGATCTTATGTTATCCCTAATTTCCCTTGTTAGCCACAGTTGAGTCACCTTTTTTGATTTATTTTTATGCCAAACTGGGATAAACAAATTCTGTAGTTCATCCATGCGATATTTGAATGTTTGCCATTGCCTATCCACCGTCAACTCTTTGAGTGACATTGCCCAATCAATCCTACCCAACTCGCGTCTCATACCATCATAGTTCCCTTTATTTAAATTCAGGATAAGTCTCTGAGTCAACTACTTCACTCTCCATCTCAATGAAGAATTCTTTCATATTATGATCGCTCCGACCCAAGGGGCCTCGCACAACAAGATTGCTAATTAATCCTTTCTCATTGCATTATACCCAGTCTTAGATGGCCTGATCCCTAGTTGGTTCCTCAACATATTGGTCCAGGAAACCATCCCGTATACACTCCAGGAATTCCTCCTCCACAGTATTGTTACTAATTTGGTTAGCCCAATCTATATGTTGATTAAAGTCACCCATGATGACTACTGTGCCCTTATTGCACGCTTCTCTAATTGCCCTTTTAATGCCATCCCCAACCTCTGCTGTTTGGGGGTCTATACACCACTCCCACTAATGTTTTCTGCCCCTTGGTATTTCTCAGTTCTACCCATACAGATTCCACATCATCAGAGCTAATATCTTTCCTTACTATTGTGTTAATCCCCTCTTTAACCAGCAATGCTACCCCACCTCCTTTTCCTTTTTGCCTATCTTTCCTGAATATTGAATACCCCTGGATGTTCAGTTCCCAGCCTTGGTCCCCCTGGAGCCATGTTTCCGTCATCCCAATCATATCATATTCATTTACCCCTATTTGCGCTGCTAATTCATCCACCTTATTACGAATGCTCATTGCATTAAGACACAAGGCCTTCAGGCTTGTTTTTTTAACGCTCTTAGACCTTTTAGAATTATTATTTACTGTGGCCATGTTTGTTTTAAACCCTTGATTTCTCTGATTGCCACCTTTGTTTTTCTCCTTCCTGTTGTTAGCTTCTATCCTTGTTTCCCTTTCCTTTGTCTCCCTGCTCAGGTTCCCAACCCCCTGCCATTTTAGGAACAAGAGAGGAAAGAATGTTCTACAGAAACTAGAATTGTCTGTTCTGAATTTCTATCCTGTACTTACAGTGATTACTTTGTAAACTCCTTTAATAGGGTGTTGGAAGGGCAGGATTTGCAGATGGGAAACTCAAACCAAACATCACATCAAGATCTGACAGAGTCACTCGATTAATCAGGACCTGAATATCATCAGCCTTTGAATGTGGAAGGAGAAATGTTTGTCTGTTCTGTCTGTGGGAAAAGATTTCAAACATCAGCGTGACTGGAAAAGCACCGAGACACACACACCCGAGTGAGAGTGTTCCAGTGCACTGACTGTGGAAAAAGCTTTAACCAGTTACACAGCATGACAAAACATCGCACCATTCACAGTGGGGAGAAACCGTACACGTGTTCTGTGTGTGGTCGAGGTTTCAACTGATCATTCAACCTGGAGAGACACAAAGATACCCGCACCATGGAGAAATGTGAGGACTGTAAATGTGGGGACTGGGAAAGGATTCAATTACCCGTCAGATCTGGAAAAACATTGACGCAGTCACACCGGGGAGAGGCCGTTCACCTGCTCCGTGTGTGGGGAGGGATTCACTCAGACATGCAACCTTCTCAGACACCAGCGAGTTCACACTGGGGAGAGGCTGTTCACCTGCTCCGTGTGTCGAGAGGGATTCACTCAGTCATCCGACCTTCTGACACACCAGCGAGTTCACACTGGCGAGAGAACGTTCACCTGCTCCGTGTGTGGGAAGCATTTACTCATTCATCCAACATGCTGAAACACCAGCGAGTTCACAAGTGACTGCAGGGGTTGGATTCTGCTGTTAATGCTGCTGTTAATCAGTCATAGAAACATAGACGCTAGGAGCAGAAGTAGGCCATTCAGCCCCTCAAGCCTGCTCCACCATTCAATGAGATCATGGCTGATCATCCAAACTCAGTACCCTGTCCCTGCCTTCTCCCCATATCCCTTGATCCCTTTAGCCTTAAGAAATATATCTAACTCCTTCTTGAATATATTTAATCAATTGGCCTCAACTGCCTTCTGTGGTAGAGAATTCCACAGGTTCACCACTCTCTGGGTGAAGAAATTCCTCCTCATCTCTGTCCTAAATGGCTTATCCCTTATCTTTAGACTATGACCCCTGGTTCTGGACTCCCCAGCCATCGGGAACATCCTTCCTGCATCTAGTCTGTCTAGTCCTGTTAGAATTTTATAAGTTTCAATGAGATCCCCTCTCATTCTTCTAAACTCCAGCGAGTATAAGCCCAATCGACCCAATCTCTCCTCATACGTCATTCCTGCCATCCCAGGTATCAGCCTGGTGAACCTTTGCTGCACTCCCTCCATGGCAAGAACATCCTTCCTCAGATAAGGTGACCAAAACTGCACACAATACTCAAGGTGTGGTCTCACCAAGGCCCTGTACAACTGCAGCAAGACATCCTTGTTCCTGTACTCGAACCCTCTTGCTACGAAGGCCAACATACCATTTGCCTTCTAAACCGCCTGCTGCACCTGCATGCTTACCTTCAGCGACTGGTGCACAAGAACACCCAGGTCTCTTTGCACTTCCCCTTCTCCCAATCTATTGCCATTCAAATAATAATCTGCCTTCCTGTTTTTGCCACCAAAGTGGATAACCTCACATTTATCCACATTATAGTGCATTTGCCATGTTTCTGCCCAATCACCCAACCTGTCCAAATCATACTGGAGTTTTACGATATCCTCCTCACAGCATACCCTTCCACCCAGCTTTGTGTCGTCTGCAAATTTGGAGATATTACATCCAATTCACTCGTCCAGATCATTAATATATATTGTGAACAGCTGGGGTCCTAGGACCAATCCTTGCGGCACCCCACTAGTCACTGCCTGCCACTCGGAAAACGACCCGTTTATTCCAACTCTTTGCTTTCTATCTGCCAACCAGTTCTCTATCCAAGCGATGCCTAGAAGGTCGTGGATAGCATGTTTAGTGAGTTGGTCACACCGCAGGTAAGGGCTGCACAGGCAGAAGGGAAATGGGTGACCATCAGGCGGAGCAGTAGAAGCAGGCAGGTCATGCAGGGGACCCCTGTGGCCATCCCCCTCTCAAATAGGTATACCGATTTGGATACTGTTGAGGGGGATGACTTACCAGGGGAAGGCAGCAGCAGCCAACTTCCTGGCACCAGGGGTGCTTCTGCTGCTCAGGAAGGGAGGAAAATGAGTGGGAGAGCAATAGTGGTAGGGGATTCTATCGTAAGGGGAGCAGATAGGCGTTTCTGTGACCGTAGACGTGACTCCAGGATGGTTTGTTCCCTCCCTGGTGCCAGGGTCAAGGATGTCACTGAACGGCTGCAGGGCATTCTGAAGGGGGAGGGTGAACAGTCAGAGGTCGTGGTTCACAGCGGGACCAACAGCATGGGCAGGAAGAGGGATGAGGTCCTGCAGGAAGAATTTAGGGAGCTAGGTAGCAGATTAAAGAGCAGGACCTCAAAGGTTGTAATCTCTGGATTACTCCCGGTGCCACATGCTAGTGAGTATAATAATAGGAGGATAGAGCAGATGAATGCATGGCTAAAGAGTTGGTGCAGGAGGGAGGGCTTTAGTTTCCTGGATCACTGGGCCTGCTTCTGGGGAAGGTGGGACTTGTACAAGTCGGACGGGTTGCACCTGAACCAGAACGGGACAAATATCCTTGCGGAGAGGTTTGCTAGCACTGTTGGGGGGGTGTAAACTAACTTGGCAGGGGGATGGGATACAGAGTGGAGCTATAATAGGGGGTGATGTACAGCCAAATATAGAGGATACAACAAGTCAGCTTGGAAGGCAGAGCAAATATGAAACGGCACAAGGGAGTAGGGCAAAGCTGGATGGCATTATTTTAATGCAAGGAGTCTTGCGAATAAGGTGGATGAACTGAAGGTGTTGATGAACACATGGGAGTATGATATTGCTATCACGGAGACATGGTTGAGGGAGGGGTAAGACTGGCAGCTCAATATTCCGGGGTATAGAATCTTCAGGCGAGACAGGGGTGGGGGCGGGTAAAAGAGGATGGGGTGTCACAATATTAATTAAGGAGTCAATTACTGCTGTAAGGAGGGATGATATATTAACAGGTTCCTCTAATGAGGCCATATGGGTAGAACTTAAAAACTAAAAGAGGGCAAGCACTTTGCTGGGAGTGTACTATAGGCCCCCAAACAGTCAGGGGGGGATAGAAGAACAGATATGTCAGCAAACCTCAGAGAAATGTGCAAATAATAGGGTAATAATAGTGGGGGATTTCAACTTCCACAATATTAACTGGGATAGTCAGAGTGTGAAAGGCTTAGAGGGTGCAGAATTCTTAAAGTGCATCCAGGAGAGCTTTTTGAGCCAGCATGTAGAAAGTCCTACAAGAGAGGGGGCAGTACTGGACCTAATTCTAGGGAATGTGGCCGGGCAAGTGGTAGAAGTGTTAGTAGGTGAGCACTTTGGTGACAGTGACCATAATTCAGTGAGATTTAAGGTAGTCATGGAAAAGGACAGAGATGGACCGGAAATAAAGGTTCTAAATTGGGGGAAGGCCGATTTTAATATGATAAGGCAGGATCTGGCCAAAGTGGACTGGGATCAGCTACTTGTAGGAAAATCCACATCGGAGCAATGGGAGTCTTTCAGAAAGGAAATTGAGAGAGTACAATGGCAACATGTTCCCGTAAAGGTCAAGGGTGGGACCAACAAGCCCAGGGAACCTTGGCTGTCAAGGGATATACGAGAATGGATTAGGAAAAAATGGGGGGCTTTTGGCAGATACAAAGGACCAAAGACACAGGAAGCCCTAGAGGAGTATAAAAAGTGCAGGGGGATACTTAAAAAAGAAATTAGGAGAGCAAGGAGGGGCCATGAAATAACACTGGCGAGCAAAATAAAGGAAAATCCTAAGGTGTTTTATAAGTATATACTAGCTAGGGGGGCCCGGCGTTGCCAAGGCTTTTTTGTAAAACGGCAGTTTACAGGGCCGCGCGGTTTACGGCCGGCCACTGCCGCTCCCCCGCTCCGTGTCTCGGAGATTGCAGGGGCTCTGACACAAATTTTCAAAACCTCTCTGGCCACAGGGGATGTGCCAGAGGACTGGAGAACAGCTAACGTAGTACCATTATTCAAGAAGGGTAGTAGGGATAAACCAGGGAATTACAGGCCAGTGAGCCTAACATCAGTGGTAGGGAAATTATTGGAAAAACTTCTGAGGGACAGAATTAGTCTCCACTTGGAGAGGCAAGGATTAATCAGGGATAGTCAGCATGGCTTTTACAAGGGAAGATCATGTCTGACCAATTTGATTGAATTTTTCGAGGGGGTGACTAGGTGTGTGGATGAGGGTAGTGCAGTGGATGTGGTATACATGGATTTCAGTAAAGCTTTCGATAAAGTCCCGCACAGGAGACTGGTCAAGAGTGTAAGAGCCCATGGGATCCAGGGTGCCTTGGCACATTGGATCCAAAGCTGGCTTAGTGGCAGAATGCAGAGGGTGATGGTCGAAGGTTGTTTTTGTGCCTGGAAGCCTGTGTCCAGTGGGATACCGCAGGGATCAGTGCTGGGTCCCTTGCTGTTTGTGGTCTACATTAATGATTTGGATGTGAATGTAAAAGGTATGATCAGTAAGTTCGCAGATGACACAAAAATTGGTGGGCTGGTAAATAGTGAGGAGGGTAGCCTCTGTCTGTAGGATGATATAGATGGGTTGGTCAGATGGGCGGAACAGTGGCTAATGGAATTTAACCCTGAGAAGTGTGAGGTGATGCATTTTGGAGGGACTAACAAGGCAAGGGAATACACAATGAATGGTAAGACCCGAGGAAAGACAGAGGATCAGCGGGACCTTGGTGTGCATGTAAATAGATCCCTGAAGGCAGCAGAACAGGTGGATAAGGTGGTTAAAAAGGCATATGGGATACTTGCCTTCATTAGCCGAGGCATAGAATATAAGAGCAGGGAGGTTATGATGGAGCTGTACAAAACGCTCGTTAGGCCACAGCTGGAATACTGTGTGCAGTTCTGGTCACCACACTATAGGAAGGATGTGATTGCTTTGGAGAGGGTGCAGAGGAGATTCACCAGGATGTTACCTGGGCTGGAGTGTTTCAGCTATGCAGAGAGACTGGTCAGGCTGGGGTTGTTTTCCTTAGAGCAGAGAAGGCTGAGGGGGGACCTGATTGAGGTGTACAAAATTATGAGGGGCATAGATAGGGTAGGTAGAAATGAACTTTTCCCCTTAGTAGAGGGGTCAATAACCAGGGGCATAGTTTCATAGTTGGAATCTGGAACTCACTGCCTGAAAGGGTGGTAGAAGCAAAAAGATTGGTGAAGTCAAGCGTAGGTCACTTGCAGTCAGAATCAGGAGAATTTGTAGTAGAGGGGTCAATAACAAGGGGGCATAGATTCAAGGTAAGGGGCAGGAGGTTTAGAGGGGATTTGAGGAAGAACTTTTTCACCCAGAAGGTGGTTGGATTCTGGAACTCACTGCCTGAAAGAGTGGTAGAGGCAGGAACCCTCACAACATTCAAGAAGCATTTGGATGAGCACTTGAAATGCCATAGCATACAAGGCTACGGACCAAATGCTGGAAAATGGGATTAGATTAGAGAGGGCTTGATGGCCGGCACGGACGCGATGGGCCAAAGGGCCTCTTTCTGTGCTGTATAACTCTATGACTCTATAAGTCAGTACCTTGCCCCCAATCCCATGTGCCTTAATTTTGCACGCTAATCACTTATGCGGGACCTTATCGAAAGCCTTCTGAAAGTCCAAATACACCACATCCACTGGTTCTCCCTTATCTATTTTACCAGTTACATCCTCAAAAAAATTCCAGTAGATTAGTCAAACACGATTTACCTTTTGTAAATCCATGTTGACTTTGTCCGATCCTGTCACTGCTTTCCAAGTGCTCTGCTATTACATCTTTTATAATGGACTCTAGCATTTTCCCCACTACCGATGTCAGGCTTACCGGTCTATAATTCCCCGCTTTTTCTCTACCACCTTTTTTGAATAGTGGGGTAACATTAGCTACCCTCCAATCCATGGGTACTGTTCCAGAGTCTATCGAGTTCTGGAAGATGACCAGCAATGCATCTACTATCTCCAGGGCCACTTCCTTAAGTACCCTAGGATGTAGATTATCAGGCCCTGGGGATTTATCGGCCTTCAATCCCGTCAACTTCCCCAACACCATTTCCCTACAAATACTGATTTCTTTCAGTTCCTCCCTCTCATTGGTCCCTATTTTCCCCGACATCTCTGGGAGGTTATTTGTGTCCTACTTTGTGAAGACAGAACCAAAATATGTATCGGTCCGCCATTTCTTTGTTCCCCATTATAAATTCCCCTGATTCTGACTGTAAGGGACCTACGCTTGACTTCACCAATCTTTTTCTCTTCACATATCTATAAAAGCTTTTACAGTCAGTTTTTATGTTCCCTGCAAGCTTACTTTCAAAATCTATTTTCCCCCTCTTAATTAATCCCTTTGTCCTCCTTTGCTGAATGCTAAACTGCTCCCAATCCTCAGGTTTGCTGCTTTTTTTGGCCAATTTATATGTCCTCTCTTTGGATCTTATGTTATCCCTAATTTCCCTTGTTAGCCACAGTTGAGTCACCTTTTTTGATTTATTTTTATGCCAAACTGAGATAAACAAATTTTGTAGTTCATCCATGCGATCTTTAAATGTTTGCCATTGCCTATCAACCGTCAACCCTTTGAGTGACATTACCCAATCAATCCTACCCAACTCGCGTCTCATACCATCATAGTTCACTTTATTTAAATTCAGGACCTTAGTCTCTGAGTCAACTACTTCACTCTCCATCTTAATGAAGAATTCTATCATATTATGATCGCTCTGACCCAAGGGGCCTCGCACAACAAGATTGTTAATTAATCCTTTCTCATTGCATAATACCCAGTCTAAGATGGCCTGATCCCTAGTTGGTTCCTCGACATATTGGTCCAGGAAACCATCCCATATACATTCCAGGAATTCCTCCTCCACAGTATTGTTACGAATTTGGCTAGCCCAATCTATATGTTGATTAAAGTCACCCATGATGACTGCTGTGACCTTATTGCACGCTTCTCTAATTTCCCTTTTAATGCCATCCCCAACCTCTGCATTACTGTTTGGGGGTCTATACACCACTCCCACTAATGTTTTCTGCCCCTTGGTATTTCTCAGTTCTACCCATACAGATTCCACATCATCAGAGCTAATATCTTTCCTTGCTATTGTGTTAATCCTCTCTTTAACCAGCAATGCTACCCCACCTCCTTTTCCTTTTTGCCTATCTTTCCTGAATATTGAATACCCCTGGATGTTCAGTTCCCAGCCTTGGTCCCCCTGGAGCCATGTTTCTGTCATCCCAATCATATCATATTCATTTATCCCTATTTGCGCTGCTAATTCAATCCACCTTATTACGAATGCTCGTTGCATTAAGACACAAAGCCTTCAGGCTTGTTTTTTTAATGTTCTTAGACCTTTTAGAATTATTATTTACTGTGGCCATAATTGTTTTAAACCCTTGATTTCTCTGATTGCCACCTTTGTTTTTCTCCTTCCTGTTGTTAGCTTCTATCCTTGTTTCCCTTTCCTTTGTCTCCCCGCTCAGGTTCCCAACCCCCTGCCATTTTAGGAACAAGAGAGGAAAGAATGTTCTACAGAAACTAGAATTGTCTGTTCTGAATTTCTATCCTGTATTTACAGTGATTACTTTGTAAACTCCTTTAATAGGGTGTTGGAAGGGCAGGATTTGCAGATGGGAAACTCAAACCAAACATCACATCAAGATCTGACAGAGTCACTCGATTAATCAGGACCTGAATATCATCAGCCTTTGAATGTGGAAGGAGAAATGTTTGTCTGTTCTGTCTGTGGGACAAGATTTCAAACATCAGCGTGACTGGAAAAGCACCGAGACACACACACCCAAGCGAGAGTGTTCCGGTGCACTGACTGTGGAAAGAGCTTTAACCAGTTACACAGCATGACAAAACATCGCACCATTCACAGTGGGGAGAAACCGTACACGTGTTCTGTGTGTGGTTGAGGTTTCAACTGATCACTCAACCTGGAGAGACACAAGGACACCCGCACCATGGAGAAATGTGAGGACTGTAAATGTGGGGACTGGGAAAGGATTCAATTACCCGTCAGATCTGGAAAAACATTGACGCAGTCACACCGGGGAGAGGCCGTTCACCTGCTCTGTGTGTGGAGAGGGATTCACTCAGACATTCAACCTTGTCAGACACCAGCGAGTTCACACTGGGGAGAGTGTAAGATCCATGTGTTAATGGAGACACGGAATGCAGGAGTTGATGTAACAAGTGTTTACTGAACAAAGTCTGGAGGTGAACTAACTACACAAGACGCTACACAGGCTTATATACCCAAGTGGTCACTACTGGTACTACAGTATACAGGGGCTTCAAAAACATAGCTCCTCTTAAAGGTACATACACTACAATTCCTCCCCTTTTAGATAAATAGCACATAACATTTTAAGTAATCATTAAATAACATTTTTACAAGAACAATAATATACACATTTGCTGAAGTTAATCAATTACAAATTCAGTCTCTCTGGAGGCTTCCTGACTCGGTCCGGATAACGCCTCAGTGGTGCAGTAGGTTCTTTTGGCAAGGTCGATTCGGCTTCAATGCCAGTGTCGGGTTCATCTGGTTCCAGTATCACCGGATCGGAGGTAGACACTATGGGTATCTCTGCTTCATCACTAGGCGTATAGAGTTGTGGTGTAGGTTGTCCTTTTTCGGATGACTCTATGATCTGGTCAGCATGGTGCCTTATTATGCTTTCTCCAATGTCCACGGTATACATCAGCAGTCCTAGTTGTGTGCAAATAGTTCCAGGCTGCCATTTCTCAGTACGGTAGTCCCGGGCCAAAACTGGTTGACCTATCTGAAAGGTTCTAGTTGGCCTTTCATTCATGCTTTGAAATTGTCGGTTCTCTACATCCCTTCTGACGTTTGGCTTGACCAAATCCAGCCGGCATCTTAGGCTTCTATTGAAAAACATCATGGCGGGGGTTTGGTTTGTAACCACATGTGTTGCATTCCTGTACGCAAACAAGAAGTTATCTACCTTATGTTGTAGGTTTATGTCTTCATTACCCATGGCCTTTATGGCCTTCTTGAAGGTCTGGACAAACCTTTCAGCCAATCCATTGGTGGCGGGATGGTATGGGGCGGACGTGTAGTGCTTAACCCCATTGTTTTTTAAGAACTTCCTGAATTCTTCGGATACAAATTGCGGTCCATTATCAGAACAGATCTGTTCAGGCAGCCCATTCCTGGCGAATATGGTCCTTAATACTGTGATGGTTTTTTCCGTGGTGGTGGAGGACATCTTTATTACCTCCAGCCACTTGGAGTGTGCATCCACCACGATTAAGAACATTGAGTCCATAAATGGACCAGCAAAGTCGATATGTACCCTTTGCCATGGAGATGAGGGCCACTTCCATGGATGTAGAGGGGCTTGTGGTGGGGCGTTTTGGACCTTCTGGCATCCTAGACAGCTCTTGGTCATTTCTTCGATGTCTCCATCGATACCTGGCCACCACACAAACGCTCTGGCTAAGTTCTTAATTTTCACTCCACCCAGATGCCCCTCGTGAAGCTCCTTTAGCACTCTATCCTTGAGTTTGGGTGGAATCACCACTCTGGATCCACACATCAAGGTTCCTCGGCACACTGACAGCTGGTCTCTTCTTTGTGAGAATGCTGGCAACAGTGGTTCGCCATGTGCTGGCCATCCCTTCACCGTTAAATCGTAGACTCGTGAGAGAGTCGGGTCATTTCGTGTTTCCTTTTCAATGGTAGAATTTGTCACCGGTAGACATTCCACTATGGTTGAGTGGAACATCTCCACTGGGTCCACTGTAGGCGCCTCTTCCACCGTTGGCAACGGTAGGCGCGATAACCCGTCAGCATTCCCATGCTGTTTTGTTCCTTTGTATTCTATGTCATATTGGTGTGCCCCTAGGAAAAGGGACCACCTCTGTAGCCTTTGCACTGTCATAATGGGAACGCCCTTTTTAGGGTTGAATATGGAGACGAGGGGTTGATGGTCAGTCAACAAGGTAAATTTTTGTCCGTGTAGGTAATGGTTGAATTTCTTCACCCCCCACACCAGGCTGAGTGCCTCCCTGTCGATCTGGGCATAGTTACGCACAGCTGAGTTCAATGAGCGTGATGCAAAGGCTATCGGCCGCTCCAAGCCATCAGGGAATCTATGCGATAATACCGCTCCCACGCCGTAAGGGGATGCATCGCACGCCAGTCTGATTGGCAGTGATGGGTTGTAATGAGCCAACACTTCCCTGGACGTGATCAAGCCTTTGCATTTATGGAAGGCACGTTTACAGTCTTCGCTCCATTTCCAAACTACCCCCATTTGTAGCAGTGCGTTAAGAGGGTGCAGAACCGTCGACAAGTTTGGTAAAAATTTATGAAAGTAATTTACTAATCCCAGGAACGACCTTAATTGTGAGACATTTTCAGGTGCTGGGGCCTTTACGACCGCTTCAATTTTTTCAGGTGACTTATGCAACCCTTCTTCGTTAATGACATGGCCACAATATGATATTTGTTTCTGGAAAAATTCACACTTGGGGCGATTTGCTCGTAGGCCCCGTTCTCTCAGCCTCGTGAGCACCTGCTCCAAGTTGGCAAGGTGCTCGTTGTCGTTTTCTCCTGTTAAAAGATGTCGTCTAGGTAGCATTGAGTCCCCGGAATCCCTTGCAGGACTTGCTTCATAGCTCTTTGCCAGATAGCTGGAGCTGATGCCACTCCAAAAACCAGTCGATTGTACTGGTACAGGCCTTTGTGTGTGTTTATCGTGAGATACTTTTTAGAGGCCTCCTCAACCTCCATCTGTAGATATGCCTGTGCTAAGTCAATTTTGGTGAAACGTTTCCCTCCGGATAGTGAGGCGAAAATATCTTCTATCCTCGGAAGAGGATACTGTACCGTGTGAAGAACCGGGTTTACAGTCACCTTGAAGTCCCCACAGATGCAAACTTTTCTCTGTTCTTCACATTTATCATTATTCAACGTTTTCTTCATGACCGGGACGATGGGTGTTGCCCACTCGCTCCAATCTACCTTGGATAACACGCCTGCTTTTTCCAAATTCTCCAGCTCTGCCTCGATGGCTGGATGAATTGCGTATGGCACCGGCCTTGCCTTAAAAAACTTGGGAATTGCCGCATCTTCCACTTTTATTGAGGCGGTGGCGCCTTTCAGGGTTCCTAGTTCCTGTTGAAACACTTCTTTGGCGTTAGCCCTCCCTCCTGCACCAACTCTTTAGTCACGCAGATGAATGTGTGGCTAAAGAGTTGGTGCAGGAGGGAGGGCTTTAGTTTCCTGGATCACTGGGCCTGCTTCTGGGAAAGGTGGGACTTGTACAAGTCGGACGGGTTGCACCTGAACCAGAGCGGGACAAATATCCTTGCGGGGAGGTTTGCTAGCACTGTTCGGGGGGGTTTAAACTAAAATGGCAAGGGGTTGGGAACCTGAGCAGGGAGACAGAGGAAAGGAAAACAGGGATAA
Source organism: Somniosus microcephalus (assembly GCF_052327205.1). Classification (NCBI taxonomy): domain Eukaryota; kingdom Metazoa; phylum Chordata; class Chondrichthyes; order Squaliformes; family Somniosidae; genus Somniosus; species Somniosus microcephalus. Next base: position 88,684,076 of record NC_140990.1, on the reverse strand, counting down.
AAGCAAAAGATAGGAAGGAGAAAAACAAATGTGGCAGTCAGAGAAATCAACGATTTAAATCAAACGTGGCCACAGTAAGTAATAATTCTAATAAGCTTAAGAGCGTTAAAAAAACAAGCCTGAAGGCATTGTGTCTTAATGCGAGGAGCATTTGTAATAAGGTAGATGAATTGGCTGCGCAAATAGAGGTAAACGAATACGATTTGGTTGGGATTACAGAAACGTGGCTCAAAAATGGCCAAGACTGGGAACTCAACATCCAGGGGTATTCGATATTCAGGAAAGATAGGCAAAAAGGAAAGGGAGGTGGGGTAGCATTACTGGTTAAAGAAGGGATTAATACAATTGTAATGAAGGATATTAGCTCTGATGATGTGGAATCTGTATGGGTAGAATTGAGAAATACTAAGGGGAAAAAAACATTAGTGGGAGTGCTATATAGACCTCCAAACAGTAAGGTGGAGGTTGGGGATGGCATTAAAAGGGAAATTAAAGAAGCGTGCAATAAGGGCACAGCAGTCATCATATGTGACTTTAATCTACATATAGATTGGGCCAACCAAATTAGTAACAATACTGTGGAGGAGGAATTCCTGGAGTGTTTACGGGATGGTTTCCTGGACCAATATGTCGAGGAACCAACCAGAGATCCGGCCATCTTAGACTGGGTATTATGCAACGAGAAAGGATTAATTAGCAATCTTGTTGTACGAGGCCCCTTGGGTCAGAGCGATCATAATATGATCGAATTCTTCATTAAGATGGAGAATGAAGTAGTTGACTCAGAGACAAGGGTCCTCAATTTAAATAAAGGAAACTACGATGGTCTGAGGAGCGAGTTGGGTAGGATTGAGTGGGGAATGGCGCTCAAAGGGTTGACGGTGGATAGGCAATGGCAAACATTCAAAGACCAAATGGATGAGCTACAGAATTTGTTCATCCCAGTTTGGCGTAAAAAAAAAAAAGGTGACTCAACCGTGACTAACAAGGGAAATTAGGGATAGCATAAGATCCAAGGAGAGGACATATAAATTGGCTAGAAAAAGCAATAATCCTGAGGATTGGGAGCAGTTTAGGAGTCAACAAAGGAGGACAAAGGGATTAATTAAGAAAGGGAAAATAGAATATGAGAGTAAGCTATCAGGGAACATAAAAACTGACTGTAAAAGCTTTTATAAATATGTGAAGAGAAAAAGATTAGTGAAGTCAAGCGTAGGTCCCTTACAGTCAGAATCAGGGGAATTTATAATGGGAAACAAGTGATGCGCCATCAATAACTCCAGAAGATTAAGAGTTAAACTTATAACAAGTAGGCTTTTATTAACAAAAGAATACGAGCATGCCTCTGCTGGTAGACCGATCCTTAAAGCCAGGGGGACTGGAGGTCAATCACCTTTATACCTGGGCTTAGGGGTGGAGCCAGGGGCGGAGCCAGCTGAGGCATGCCCAGACATGTTCTGTACAGGCAGATTAGTGGTTTACCACATTCACCCCTTGTTTAAAATGAGTCCGGTGGGGTGAAGTGTCTCAGACGTTCGTATAGGCAAGTCTCTCTGGGGGTCTTGTCTGCCGTAGTGATCGTCGTGGTGCCGGCTGCGGCGGTTCTTTTCCCGCGGCCATTTCCCGCGTGGGCCGGAGCACCAGCGTGTCGTCTTCGTGGGTGCGGGGTCGGTGGGTGTATAAGGGTGGGTCACAGGGCCCTGGCGTGCCGTCTACTTGGGTTAGATCTGGATTCCCTTCTAGGGGTGTGTCGTGGGTAATGGTAGTGGGTAATGGTAATGGGTAGTGGGTAATGGTGTTTTCGGTGGCACCTGAGGGTGCGAGGTCTCGTATGGAGACCGTGTCCTCCCGCCCGTCAGGATACGCCATGTATGCATATTGTGGGTTGGCGTGGAGGAGGTGGACCCTTTCGACCAGGGGGTCTGTTTTATGGCTCCTCACGTGCTTCCTGAGCAAGACGGGCCCTGGAGACGTCAGCCATGGCGGTAGCGATGTCCCCGAGGTGGATTTCCTAGGGAAGACGAACATTTTCTCGTGAGGGGTGGCGTTCGTGGCGGTACAGAGCAGTGACCGTATGGAGTGAAGCGCATCGGGGAGGACTTCTTGCCAGCGGGAGGTTGGGAGGCCTCTGGACTTTAAGGCTAGCATGGCGGTTTTCCACACTGTCGCGTTCTCCCTTTCTACTTGTCCGTTACCCCGGGGGTTGTAGCTGGTGGTCCTGCTCGTGGCTATCCCTTTTTCGAGCAGGTACTGGGGCAGCTCGTCGCTCATGAACGACGAGCCCCTGTCACTATGGATGTAGCTGGGAAAACCGAATATGGCGAAGAGGTCATTGAGACATTTGATGACTGTGGCGCTGGTCATGTCCGGGCAGGGGATAGCGAACGGGAAACGGGAGTACTCGTCAATGATGTTGAGGAAGTACGTGTTGCGGTCAGAGGAGGGGAGGCGCCCTTTAAAATCTACGCTTAGGCGCTCGAAGGGGCGGGTGGCTTTTATCAGGTGCGCCCTGTCTGGCCTATAAAAGTGCGGTTTGCATTCGGCACAGACTTGGCAGTTCCTGGTCATGGTCCTGACCTCCTCGATGGGGTAAGGCAGGTTGCGGGCCTTAATGAAGTGGAAAAACCTGGTGACCCCCGGGTGGCAGAGATCGTTGTGGAGGGCCCGTAGCCTATCGACCTGTGTGTTGGCACATGTTCCACGGGATAGGGCATCCGGGGGCTCATTAAGTTTCCCGGGCCGGTATAAGATATCATAATTGTAGGTGGATAATTCGATCCTCCACCGCAATATCTTGTCGTTTTTGATTTTGCCCCTCTGCTTGTTATTGAACATAAATGCTACTGATCGTTGGTCAGTGAGCAGGGTGAAGCGTTTACCGGCCAGGTAATGCCTCTAATGCCGTACAGCTTCCACTATAGCCTGGGCCTCCTTTTCGACTGAGGAGTGTCTAATTTCGGGGCCCTGGAGGGTTCGTGAAAAGAAGGCCACGGGTCTCCCCGCCTGGTTAAGGGTTGCGGCCAGGGCGAAGTCAGACGCATCGCTCTCCACTTGGAAAGGGATGGACTCATCCACGGCGTGCATTGTAGCCTTTGCAATGTCCTCTTTTATGCGGGTGAAGGCTGCACGGGCCTCTGCCACCAGGGGGAAGGAGGTTGACTTGATAAGGGGCCGGGCTTTGTCCGCGTAATTGGGCACCCATTGGGCGTAATAAGAGAAAAACCCCAGACATCTCTTCAGGGCTTTGAGGCAGTGAGGCAGGGGTAGTTCCAGAAGGGGGCGCATTCGGTCGGGGTCGGGGCCGATGACTCCGTTTTCCACTACACAGCCAAGGATAGCGAGGCGGGTGGTGCGAAACATATACTTTTCTTTGTTGTATGTCAAATTTAAGCGCTGGGCTGTTCGGAGGAATTTTTCTAGATTGGCGTCATGGCCCTGCTGGTCATGGCCGCAGATGGTGACATTGTCCAGGTAGGGAAAAGTGGCCTGCAGCGCGTTCTGGTCAACCATCCGGTCCATCTCCCTTTGGAAGACTGAGACCCCGTTGGTGACGCCGAAGGGGACTCTGAGGAAGTGGTAGAGGCGGCCGTTTGCCTCGAAGGCAGTATACTGGCGGTCTTCAGGCCTGATAGGGAGTTGGTGGTATGCCGACTTCAGGTCAATGGTAGAGAATACCCGGTACTGTGCAATCTGATTGACCATATCAGATATGCGGGGAAGGGGGTATGCGTCTAATTGGGTATACCTATTGATTGTTTGACTGTAGTCAATGACCAGGCGCTGTTTCTCGCCGGTCTTCACGACCACTACTTGGGCTCGCCATGGGCTGGTGCTGCCCTCGATAATCCCCTCCCGCAGGAGTCTCTCTACTATTTTAATGAAGCTTCTATCCCCGGCACTGTACCACCTGCTTTTTGTTGCGATGGGCTTGCAGTCGTGGGCGAGATTAGCAAACAACGGGGGGGGGGCTGACTTTCAGGGTGGATAGGCTGCATATTGTGCACGGCGGTTGTTTTAAATTTTGCCGGCTGCAGACTGTAAGTGGGGGCAGGGGCCCGCCATACGCCATCATGACACTCTCTAGGTGGCACTGGAAATCCAGTCCCAGTAGCACAGCAGCGCAGAGCTGTGGCAGGACAAGGAGTTTAAAGTCTTTGTACTCTGTGCCCATTACTGTCAGGGTCGCTACACAGTAGCCGCCAACGTCCGCCGTATGGGACTTGGAGGCCATAGAGACCCGGTGGCGCGTGGGCATGACTGATAGGGAGTAGCGTCGCACCGTGTTGGGGTGGATAAAGCTCTCCGTGCTCCCGCAGTCAAATAGGCAGTTTGTTGCGTGACCGTTTACCTTGATGTCCATCGTGGACCTGGCCAGTTGGTGAGGCCTGGATTGGTCCAGGATGATGGAGGCCATCGTTGAGGTCGGTGGGTCGCTGTTGTACTCGCACGAGGCAGTGGGGGAGTCAGGGGCCTGGTCCCAAAGTGACGTCCAAGATGGCGGCCCGCACGGCTCACACGCGGCTGGTGGTGTCCAAGATGGCGACCTGCACGGCTCACACGCGGCGCTGCTGGAGTTGGTCGGTTTCGCCCTGCACACTTTGGCATAGTGCCCCTTCTTTCCGCATTTGGAGCAGATCGCGTCCTTCGCTGGGCAGTGTTGTCTGGGGTGCTTGGCCTGGCCACAGAAATAGCACTTTGAGCCTCTGGACATCGCAGCTGTAGTTGGGCTGCAGGTGGGCCGTGGCGGTGGTGGCGTGGCACAGGCCTGTGGCCTTACCGTGTCCCAAGATGGTGGCCCCCGTGACATCCACGGGGCGGGGAGGGCCGTATGGTCGGGGGGGTAGGCATCCATGTTTCGGAGGGCCACGTCCAGCGAGTTAGCAAGGGCCACAGCCTTCTGCAGGTTGAGCCCACTTTGCTCTAGCAGTCTCTGTCGAGTGTAGCTGGACCTGATGCCAGCGACGTAGGCATCTCTGATTAGGTCATCAGTATTTTCCGCGGCCGTCACCGATTTGCACTTGCAGTCCCGGCCGAGTACTCTCAGTGCCCGTAGGTATTCGTCACCTGATTCCCCGGGTCGCTGTTTGCGGGTAGCCAGGAGGTGTCTAGCGTAGACCTCGTTGACTGGCTTAGTATATTGTTCTTTTAGTATCGTGATAGCGGCCGTGTAGCATACAGCGTCTCGGATAATCGAATATACTTGGTGGCTCACCCGTGAGTTCAGTACTAGCAGTTTGTCGGCTTCGGTCCTGACGGTAGTGCTGGAGGCCTGCAGGAATGCTTCGAAGCAGCTCAGCCAGTGCTCGAAGTTATTTGATGCATCCGCCATTTGAGGGTCCAGTTCCAGGCGTTCCGGTTTCAGGATTTGCTCCATTTCAAAACCTTTTGTTAATAAAATTGATGCGCCATCAATAACTCCAGAAGACTAAGAGTTAAACTTATAACAAGTAGGCTTTTATTAACAAAAGAATATGAGCATGCCTCTGCTGGTAGACCGATCCTTAAAGCCAGGGGGACTGGAGGTCAATCACCTTTATACCTGGGCTTAGGGGTGGAGCCAGGGGCGGAGCCAGCTGAGGCATGCCCAGACATGTTCTGTGCAGGCAGATTAGTGGTTTACCACAACAAGGAAATGGCAGACTAACTAAATGCATACTTTGGTTCTGTCTTCACAAAGGAGGACACAAATAACTTCCCAGAGATGCCGGGGAACATAGGGTCGGATGAAAGCGAGGAACTGAAAGAAATCAGTATTTGTAGGAAAATGGTGTTAGGAAAATTGATGGGACTGAAGGCCGATAAATCCCCAGGGCCTGATGATCTACATCCCAGGGTACTTAAGGAAGTGGCCCAAGAGATAGTAGATGCATTACTGATCATCTTCCAGAGCTCGATAGACTCTGGAACGGTACCCATGGATTGGAGGGTAGCTAATGTTACCCCACTATTCAAAAAAGGTGGTAAAGAAAAAGCAGGGAATTATAGACCAGTAAGCCTGACATCGGTAGTGGGGAAAATGCTAGAGTCTATTATAAAAGATGTAATAGCAGAGCACTTGGAAAGCAGTGACAGGATCGGACAAAGTCAACATGGATTTACAAAAGGTAAATCATGCTTGACTAATCTACTGGAATTTTTTGAGGATGTAACTGGTAAAATAGATAAGGGAGAACCAGTGGATGTGGTGTATTTGGACTTTCAGAAGGCTTTCGATAAGGTCCCACACAAGAGATTAGCGTGCAAAATTAAGGCACGTGGGATTGGGGGCAAGGTATTGACTTGGATAGAGAACTGGTTGGCGGACAGAAAGCAAAGAGTTGGAATAAACGGGTCGTTTTCCGAGTGGTAGGCAGTGACTAGTGGGGTACCGCAAGGATCGGTCCTCGGACCCCAGCTGTTCACAATATATATTAATGATCTGGACGAGGGAATTGGATGTAATATCTCCAGATTTGCAGATGACACAAAGCTGGGCGGGAGGGTAAGCTGCGAGGAGGATGTCGGGAAACTCCAGTACGATTTGGACAGGTTGGGTGATTGGGCAGAAACATGGCAAATGCACTATAATGTGGATAAATGTGAGGTTATCCACTTTGGTGGCAAAAACAGGAAGGCAGATTATTATTTGAATGGCAATAGGTTGGGAGAAGGGGAAGTGCAAAGAGACCTGGGGGCCCTTGTGCACCAGTCGCTGAAGGTAAGCATGCAGGTGCAGCAGGCGGTTAAGAAGGCAAATGGTATGTTGGCCTTCGTAGCAAGGGGGTTCGAGTACAGGAACAAGGATGTCTTGCTACAGTTGTACAGGGCCTTGGTGAGACCGCACCTTGAGTATTGTGTGCAGTTTTGGTCACCTTACCTGAGGAAGGATGTTCTTGCCATGGAGGGAGTGCAGCGAAGATTCACCAGGCTGATACCTGGGATGGCAGGAATGACGTATGAGGAGAGATTGTGTCGATTGGGCTTATACTCACTGGAGTTTAGAAGATTGAGAGGGGATCTCATCGAAACCTATAAAATTCTGTCAGGTCTGGACAGACTAGATGCAGGATGGATGTTTCTGATGGCCGGGGAGTCCAGAACCAGGGGTCATAGTCTAAGGATAAGGGGTAAGCCATTTAGGACTGAAATGAGGAGGATTTTCTTCACCCAGAGAGTGGTGAACCTGTGGAATTCTCTGCCACAGAGGGCGGTGGAGGCCAGTTCATTAAATATACTCAAGAAAGAGTTGGATATATTTCTTGAGGCTAAAGGGATCAAGGGATATGGGGAAAAGGCAGGGACAGGGTACTGAATTTGGATGATCAGCCATGATCACATTGAATAGCGGAGCAGGCTCGAAGGGCTGAATGGCCTACTCCTGCTCCTATCTTCTATGTTTCTCTGTTTCTATGTTTCTTTTAATCGTCCAGGTATGACGTCATCATCGTTTTTTTTCTTACAGGTCACCGTCAGTGCCTGAATGGAGTGCCAGTCTAAACGTATCTCTCTGATCCATTCATGTCCCAACAACGGTGGACCACCATCTTGCAGAACGTATAAATACAACTTCTGTATTTCCTTGCCATTGTATACAACAGGCACCCTTATTTTCCCTCTGGAGTATACTTTCTGCCCCGTATATGTCTTCAAGATAATGGATGTGTCTTTCAAAGGTATATGCGGAAATAGCCGCTCGTAATCCCGTCGACTCATGACGGTCAGAGCTGATCCTGTATCTAGCTCCATTTTGACTGGGGACCCGCTATCATGAGGGTAACCCAAATGGTCTGGTAATCTTCTTTGGCAATTACATTATGTAATTTGAGACAGCTTAGTCTCTTGTTTCCGGAGTCGCTATCGCTCTTCTGGTCTTTGAAGCTACTGTCCATCATCATTTGTACCTTTCTGTACTTTTCCTTATTGACCTTTTTACTGTCAGTGGATTTCTTTCCAGAGCTGCATACACGTGCAATGTGTCCCATCTTTCCGCATTGCCTGCATGCTTTGTCCTTGAACCAGCAGTCCTTCTGGTCATGGGTGGATCTGCCGCAGTGATAACATCTCTCGAAACCCCGTGTCATTTCATGGGTGCTGAAGTCCTGTGGCTTTTGCTGTATCTCTGCAGCTCCTCTTGCTGCTGCTTCGTATGATACAGCCACACTGAAAGCCTTGTCCAGTGTCAAATCTTTCTCAGAAAGTAGCCTTTTCTGTGTTCCTTCGCTTAGGAGACCGCAGACGAATTTGTCTCGTGGAGAATCTGCCAGTCCTGCCCCGAATTGGCAGTGCTTTGACAGCTTTCGTAATTCAGTGAGGTAATCAGCGTTACTTTCATTCTTGTGCTGATTCCTCCTGAAGAATTTGAATCGTTCCGCTATCAGCAGCGGTGTTGGGTTTAAGTGCTCCTGTAAGGTATCAACAATCTCCTTAAAATTCTTGTCCATCGGTTTGGCTGGAGTGATCAAGTTTCGTAACAGCCCGTATGTCCTTGCGCCCATCAGATTTAGAAGTACCGATGCCTTTTTATCATCCGCTACTTCATTCGCCTTGCAATATACCTCCACTCTTTCCACATATGTGGTCCAATCTTCTATATCACTATCGAAAGCAGTAATATTGCCAGTCTTCGGCATCTTGAAAATCTAAAATGGCGCATCCCGCGCTTTTCCTCCGTCCCCGATGGATCAAAATGGCACCTCCCGCGCTTTTCTTTCTTCCCCGCCGAGTTAAGATGGCGCCTCCCGCGCTTTCCCGCCGCTGCCGCTGCTGCCAACGCTGTTCTCCGCGGTTCCCGTTGCGACCTGCAGCTTTTCGCGGTATTTCTATTTTTTTTTTATATATCGCTTCAATAGTTTCTCCGTTACTTGGAGAACCGTCCCCGTCGTGGAGCGGACCCTCTGGGACATTCCCCTCCCTCTGCTCGGTCCGAACGCCGACCTGCTTTGCAGCACCGGCCGCGCCCTGAGTGCTCCACCCTCTCTCTCTCTTTGCTTCTGCTTCCCGACTCGCTGCCCGGCCCCGTTGCAGAGCCACCCGATCGAGCTCTAGCCCGCCGCAGCCCAGGAAGGATCAGTGCACTACCTGCCACCAGCCCGTTTAGCTGGTGAAACCACAGGTTTTTTTTTCTTGCTTCTGGCTTGGACCTTCGTCTGAGGAATCGATCCCCTTGAGGTGCTGCCGAATTGCAGGTAAGTTAATTTCTAACTCGTCGCCACTGTTAGATCCGTGTGTTAATGGAGACACGGAATGCAGGAGTTGATTTAACAAGTGTTTACTGAACAAAGTCTGGAGGTGAACTAACTAAACAAGACGCTACACAGGCTTATATACCCGAGTGGTCACTACTGGTACTACAGTATACAGGGGCTTCAAAAACATAGTTCCTCTTAAAGGTACATACACTACAGAGAGGGTGTTAACCTGCTCCGTGTGTCGGGAGGGATTCACTCAGTCATCCGACCTTCTGACACACCAGCGAGTTCACACTGACAAGAGGCCGTTCACCTGCTCCGTGTGTGGGAAGCATTTACTCATTCATCCAACATGCTGAAACACCAGCGAGTTCACAAGTGACTGCAGGGGTTGGATTCTGCTGTTAATGCTGCTGTTAATCACGTCACAGAAACATAGAAGCTAGGAGCAGAAGTAGGCCATTCAGCCCCTCAAGCCTGCTCCACCATTCAATGAGATCATGGCTGATCATCCAAACTCAGTACCCTGTCCCTGCCTTCTCCCCATATCCCTTGATCCCTTTAGCCTTAAGAAATATATCTAACTCCTTCTTGAATATATTTAATCAATTGGCCTCAACTGCCTTCTGTGGTAGAGAATTCCACAGGTTCACCACTCTCTGGGTGAAGAAATTCCTCCTCATCTCTGTCCTAAATGGCTTATCCCTTATCTTTAGACTGTGACCCCTGGTTCTGGACTCCCCAGCCATCGGGAACATCCTTCCTGCATCTAGTCTGTCTAGTCCTGTTAGAATTTTATAAGTTTCAATGAGATCCCCTCTCACTCTTCTAAACTCCAGCGAGTATAAGCCCAATCGACCCAATCTCTCCTCATACGTCATTCCTGCCATCCCAGGTATCAGTCTGGTGAACCTTTGCTGCACTCCCTCCATGGCAAGAACATCCTTCCTCAGATAAGGTGACCAAAACTGCACACAATACTCAAGGTGTGGTCTCACCAAGGCCCTGTACAACTGCAGCAAGACATCCTTGTTCCTGTACTCGAACCCTCTTGCTACAAAGGCCAACATACCATTTGCCTTCTTAACCGCCTGCTGCACCTGCATGCTTATCTTCAGCGACTGGTGCACAAGAACACCCAGGTCTCTTTGCACTTCCCCTTCTCCCAATCTATTGCCATTCAAATAATAATCTGCCTTCCTGTTTTTGCCACCAAAGTGGATAACCTCGCATTTATCCACATTATAGTGCATTTGCCATGTTTCTGCCCAATCACCCAACCTGTCCAAATCATACTGGAGTTTCACGATATCCTCCTCACAGCATACCCTTCCACCCAGCTTTGTGTCGTCTGCAAACTTGGAGATATTACACCTTGTAAGAAATAGCTGTTAGATTTAAAGATGGGTTTTAATTCTTAGAACAGAGACTGACGACATGCAACCGGGAACAGATAGCATAAATGCCAGCAAGGCCGAATATCAAGCATCAAAAGACAAATAGAAGTGATAAGGAAATCGTAAAATGCAAGGAAACAGGGAGGATAGCACCTGCTAGATAACAAGGAGCCATGAAGCCATAAAATGCCCTTGAAGAAACTTGACAAAACATTCCTCAGAATGATAAGAGGGAGGCCTTGTCAGTCATGCAGAAATGGACAGCGAGGGTTGCCTTCCTGCTTCACAATTGGACAATAGGATGGGGATCAAATGATTGACAGCAGGTGATTACCAGCCCACCGAATTTAAATATAAATATAGATGACTGAGAGAGGAAATCAGGCAGTCAGGCTTCTCCAAGGTGGCTACAGCCTAACACCTTGGTCAAGTTTAGTCTCTGAGGTGGCTGATGGCCTCACACCTCCAGCAGCTTGAGAGATGACCCAACGGAAGTGACCACTGCAGCAGACTGCAGGAATCCACCCAATCCGAGACCACCGTACTGCCTCCCCGTCCGTCCGGTCGTGTCATTCCGATTCGGGAGTCGTAGATCGCTCCTACTGTCACGGGTTGTATGTCTATTATACTCAGCTTAAACCATATGTAATATCTGATTTTGCTTTAAAACTGTAGCTCTTTAATAAAAGCCTTGCAACTTCTAAAACCCTGTTGGGTAATCTGTGTGAGCCTGTGATCCTAATCTTACATTGGTGTCAGAAGTGGGATCACAGAGTTAGGAGTTGTAAGGTTCCAGTTGGGATGACTGGAGGGACCGGTTGAACGCACGTGATCATTGCTTAGACTGTGTATAGTGTTTTTTTTCACTCTGAAAGAAGGGAGCGGTAAAGAGCTTGTTGAAAGGTAAAACCAGAAGTACAATGACGTTGGCATATCACCGGGAACAGTTGATAGATAGCCTGAAGGAGGTAAAGCATAAAGTGCAGGAGAGAGAGGGAGAGATAGAGAAGGAAAAAGATCTAATTTGCAGACTAACCAATTTGAAAACTCAGCAAAGGAAAGGAAAAAACGGATTTGGAAAGCCAGAAAAAGCTGCTGAGACACCGATTTAAAAGGGGAAAAAAAGATACATTTAAAGTTTTACCGACATGGAAGTTATTAACGTCTGTGCTGAGACAAATAAAACACAAGATTTGCTGAGTGAAAGGAACCTTAAAAAAATGCTGGAATTTCAGTTTGTGTTAAAGTGTGAAAGTTTCCCTGACTATGAATGTTTAAGAAGTTACAGTATTTCTTTTGTCTGAAAGCCTGTCTTTAAAAGAAAGATTCTGTTATGTGTGTTTTAGCTCCACCCACTGCTCTGTGTTAAAAGCGTTTAAATCTTTTGTCTTGTCTTGGATTTTGGAAGTTTTAAGAATGTGCAAACAAGATTGTGCCCCAGAATTGAAAAAAACTACTACAATTTAAGTTAAGCTGGTGTGTAAAAACTGAGAAGAGCAACAAAAAGTTTGTTTAACAAAAGATTAAGTTTCAGTCTAAGATTTAACCTTGGAGTCGCGGTTGCTATGGTAAAATCTTCTAAAGCAGTTGATTTGATTTGTTTAAATGTGAAAAACTAATTTTTTTCCAGTTATATTCAATGTTTTTACAGTATTTTGGAAAGACATCTAAAGAAAGGACAATAAGAAATATGATGCAATTTACCATTTTCTGCAAGAATGTGCTATTTTGTTTTGTTTTATCTGTTCTGTTCGTGTTTAGTTAAAGTGTGAAAACACAACTGTCTTTTTCGATCGGGAAAGTTTTTTAAAATTTACGTGAAGTAACGTAATTGCGTGCACCTGATAATGTTTTGCTCCACCTTCATAAAAACCTGCAAAGGAGTTAACCCTTCCCACTGACAGCTGTTTAAGTTCACCAAGCAACAACTTTAGTATGAAATTTAAAGATATTGGACATTATTAAATTTAAGTTTCTTAATTTTAAGTTAATATTTCCCCACAGTGACGGAAGGAAAATTATGATTTGATAAATTAACCCCTTGAGCTCTAAGCAGAGTCACAATGGATTCCCTTCTTTCTTTTGTTATATGGAAGTTACCTTGTAAACTAATTGCAGCACTTCTGTCTCTAATGTTAAAACACTGTGTAAGCCACTTAGCCTGGGAATCACTTGTTTCTGAAATTGGAAATGGAAGATAAAGTGAAATTGAACATTGAACATTGACAAAACCTGTCAGTTCAACTGTACTGCTGTTTGGATTTTGGGATAATTTTGTAATAACAAAATGGACTCAGGCACTATATATTGGGTTACTTTTGGGAAAATAAAAGATCCTCTAAAATAATGATAAATAAAAAGTGTTAATAACTTGGACCAAGTGAGAATGTTTGATCTATGTTTTCAATCTTAAATATTGAACTGGACAGTAAAGTTTCTCCAGGACTCATGAATGAGATATGAATGGTAATTAAAGGAAAGTGATTGGGGGTGTAAGATTGAAACAGGAGAATTACACTACTGAATGGGAATTTTCAAAATTTCCTAGTGAAAGTCAGGAAAGTGTAGTTAAGAATAGTAAATTGATAGCTTTCTCTTGGAGCCATTTGTGTCCCTGCCTTTAACTATCTAATTAATGAAACAATCAGAATAGAGTTAAACACACTGGTACCTGTTAGAGGGATTGAAATTGAAGTTGAAGTGGAGAGTTACATGGAATCTGGATTGGTACAATCGAGGGCTAAGGTGAAATCATGTTTAGTAAGAATTATCCACAAGATGGATACGAGCAAAAGAGAGATCTGGAGAATCTTTTAAGTCCATGATTTGTTGATTAGATGTGAAACTGTAATGTCGCTTGAAATGATTGTAAGACTGAATTTAACTGTGACTGTAATTATTATGTCCGTGAATGATTGAGACACGGACAGCAGGAGTTGAACAGAACAAGTCTTTACTGCTGGAAGTCAATAGTGAAACTGAAAACAACAGAGGCTCACTAGCGCCTTTTATACAGGGGTGGTCACTGCCGGTACTGCAGTCTGAGACCAGTTATTCTCTTAAAGGTACATACACAACAATTCCTCCCCTTTTAGATAAACAGTACATAACATTCATTTAACAACTAAATGATAACTAATTACAATCACAATTACGGTTGCAAGATACATTGGTTAAGTTTAAGCAATTATAAGTTCAGTCTTTGAGGAGGCTTCCTGATTCTGTCTGGATAACGCCTCTTTGAGGTATCAGGCTCTTCTGGCAATGTTGAGTCGGGATCAATGTCGTTGTTTGGTTCATCTGCTTCCAATATCACTGGTTCTGCGGTAGCTGCAATTGGTACGTCGATTTCATTGCCAGGTGTATCAGATCGTGGTGTGGAGCTGACGTTTTCCAGTGACTCTAGAATCTGGTCAGCATGGCATCTTACAATGCTCTCTCCAACGTCCACGGTATACATGAGAGGTCCTTGCCGTGTACAAATTGTTCCTGGCTGCCATTTCTCAGTGCGGTAGTCCCGGGCCAAAACTGGTTGACCTATCTTAAAACTCCTGGTCGGCCTTTCATTCATATTCTGAAACTGCCTGTTCTCCACATCTCTTCGGACGTTTGGCTTAACCAAATCCAAGCAGCATCGTAGTCTTCGATTGAAGAACATCATGGCTGGAGTTTGGTTGGTAACCGCATGTGTCGCATTCCGGTAGGCAAACAAGAAGTTGTCCACCTTGTGTTGTAGGGGTATATCTTCATTACACATTGCCTTGATAGCTTTCTTGAATGTTTGGACAAACCTCTCGGCCAATCCATTAGTGGCTGGATGATATGGGGCAGCTGTGTAATGCTTAACACCATTGTTCTTTAAGAACCTCCGGAACTCTTCAGACACAAACTGTGGTCCATTGTCAGAGCAAATCTGTTCAGGCAGCCCATTCCTGGCGAATATGGTTCGTAAAACTGTGATAGTTTTTTCCGTGGTGGTTGAGGACATTTTTATTACCTCTGGCCACTTTGAATGTGCATCCACCGCAATTAAAAACATCGAGTCCATGAAGGGACCAGCAAAATCAATGTGCACCCTTTGCCATGGAGATGAGGGCCACTCCCATGGATGCAGAGGAGCTTGTGGTGGGGCGTTTTGGACCTTCTGGCATCCTGCACAGCTCTTGGTCATCTCTTCGATTTCTCTATCGATTCCCAGCCACCACACAAACGCTCTGGCTAAGTTCTTCATTTTTACCCCACCCAGATGACCCTCATGAAGCTCATTGAGCACTCTATCCGTCAACTTAGGTGGAATTACTACTCTGGATCCACACATCAAGGTTCCTCTGCACACTGACAGCTGTTCTCTTCTCGGCGAGAATGCTGGCAGCAGTGGTTCGCCATGTGCTGGCCATCCCTTCACCGTTAAATCATAGACCCGTGATAGTGTCGGGTCATTCCGTGTTTCCTTTTCTATGTTTGCATTCGTCACAGGGAGACATTCGACTATGGTCGAGTGGAATAACTCCATTGGATCCACTGCAAGGTCTTCTTCTTCCACCGTCGGCAACGGTAGGCGTGACAATCCATCAGCATTCCCATGCTGTTTAGTTCCTTTGTACTCGATGTCATATTGGTGTGCCCCTAGGAAAAGGGACCACCTCGGCAGCTGTTGTGCTGTCATTATCGGTACGCCCTTCTGAGGGTTGAAAATGGAGACAAGAGGTTGATGATCGGTTAGTAGAGTAAATTTTTGACCGTGCAGGTAGTGATTGAACTTCTTCACCCCCCACACTAGGCTGAGGGCCTCTCTGTCAATCTGGGCGTAGTTACGCTCGGCAGAAGTTAACGAGCGTGACGCAAAAGCTATCGGCCTCTCTAAACCATCAAGGAATTTATGTGACAGTACTGCCCCAATGCCGTAGGGAGACGCATCACACGCCAGTCTGGTCGGCAGTGCTGGGTTGTAGTGAGCCAATACTTCCCTTGAAGTGATTAAGTCCTTACTCTTCTGAAAGGCCCGCTTACAATCATCGCTCCATTTCCATGCTACCCCCGTTCGTAGCAGTGCGTTCAGTGGGTGCAGAATTGTCGACAAATTCGGCAAAAACTTATGGTAGTAATTCACCAATCCGAGGAATGACCTCAGTTGCGACACATTTTCAGGTGCTGGGGCCTTAACAACCGCTTCAATTTTGTCAGGGGACTTATGTAACCCCTCTTCATCAATCACGTGGCCACAATACGATATCTGTTTCTTAAAAAACTCGCATTTGGGGCGGTTGGCTTGTAGCCCATGTTCCCGTAGTCTAGTGAGCACCTGTTCTAGGTTGTTAAGGTGTTCACTGACATCTTCACCTGTCACAAGGATGTCGTCCAAATAACACTGAGTCCCCGGAATCCCTTGCAGGACTTGTTCCATCGCTCTTTGCCATATCGCCGGAGCCGATGCTACTCCGAATACCAATCGATGATACTGGTAAAGACCTTTGTGAGTGTTTATCATGAGATACTTCCTAGAGGACTCTTCAACTTCCATCTGCAAATGTGCTTGTGCTAGGTCAATTTTTGTAAAACGCTTCCCTCCAGACAGTGAGGCGAAGATGTCTTCTATCCTTGGAAGAGAATATTGTAGTTGTGAAGGACTGGGTTCACCATCACCTTGAAATCCCCACAGATGCGAATCTTCCTTGGCTCCCCGGACTTATTGCTTAACGTTTTCTTCATGACAGGAACGACGGGTGTCGCCCACTCGCTCCAGTCGACCTTAGACAACACGCCTGCCTTCTCCAGATTCTCCAGCTCTGCCTCGACGGCTGGGCGAATTGCATATGGTACTGGTCTTGCTTTGAAAAACTTGGGAACTGCATTCTCTTCTATTTTTATCGAGGCGGTTACGCCTTTAAGTGTGCCCAGTTCTTGTTGAAATACCTCTTTGGCGTTAGCTAAGATTGTTGACAATCGTCCAGGAGTGATGTCTTCATCTTTTTTACCGTCCACCGTCATTGCATGAATGGAGTGCCAATCTAAGTTTATCTTCCTGATCCATTCACGTCCCAATAATGGTGGTCCACCATTTGGCAGTATGTAGAGATACAATTTCCGTATTTTCTTGCCGTTGTATTCGACAGGCACCCTTATTTTTCCTCTGGGGTATACTTTTTGCCCCGTATACATCGTCAAGACGATGGATGTCTCTCTCAAGGGTATGTGTGAGAATAGCCGCTCGTAGTCTCGTCAATTCATGACGGTTAGCGCTGATCCTGTATCCAATTCCATTTTAACTTGGGACCCTGCTATCGTGAGGGTGACCCAAATGGTTTGGTGATCCTCTTTTGCGATTACATTGTGAAGTTTGAGACAGCTTAGTCTCCTGTTCCCGGATTCACTATCGCTCATCTGGTCTTCGGAGCTACTGTCCATCATCTTTTGTACTTTCTTGTACGGTCCCTTAGTAGCCTTTTTGTTGTCGCTGGTCTTCTTCCCAGACCTGCAAACTCGTGCAATGTGTCCCATCTTTCCGCATTGCCTGCATATTTTGTCTTTGGACCAGCAGTCCTTCTGGTCATGGTTAGTTCTGCCGCAGCGATAACATTTTGCAAATCCCCGTGTCATTTCGTGGGTGTCGTATTCCTGTGGCTTTTGTTGAATTTCTACAGCTCCCCTCGCTGCTGCTTCATACGATACTGCCACGCTGAAAGCCTTATCTAGCGTCAGCTCTTTCTCTGATAGTAACTTCTTCTGTGTTCCTTCACTCAGGAGTCCACAGTCAAATTTGTCCCGTAGGGTATCTGCCAGTCCAGCTCCGAACTGGCAGTGCTTTGATAGCTTGCGTAGTTCCGTAAGATACTCAGCATTGCTCTCATCTTTATGCTGAGTTCTCCTGTGGAATTTAAATCTTTCTGCTATCAACAGCGGTGCAGGGTTTAGGTGTTCCTGTAGGACAGCAACAATTTCGTTAAAACTCTTCGCCTTCGGTTTGGCTGGAGTAATCAGGTCCCGCAATAGGCCGTACGTTCTAGCGGCCATTAAGTTTAGCAATACCGATGCCTTTTTTTCATCAGCTATTTCGTTTGCCTCAAAATATACCTCGACTCTTTCCACATACGTGGTCCAGTCCTCTATTGTATTATCAAAAGCAGTGATACAGCCAGTCTTCAGCATCTTGCAAATCTAAAATGGCGCCTCCCGCGCTTTGCCTTCTTCCCCGATTTAACAAAATGGCGCCTCCCGCGCTTTGCCTTCTTCCCCGCTGATTAAGATGGCACCTCCCGCGCTTTGCCTTCTTCCCCGCTGTTGCTAACACTGCTTTCCGCGGTTCCCGTTGCAACCTGCAGCTCCTCGCGGTTTCTTGCGCGTTTAATATTTCTTTTTTTTTTTTTAATTTTCCCATCGTGGAACAACCCTGTGGGACTCTTGCCTCCCTCTTCTCGGGTCTATACGCAGCCCGGCTTCGTAGCACCAGCCATACCCTGTGTGCTCCACCCTCTCTCTCTCTTCTTCCCGACAACGCTGCTCGGCCCCGTTGCAAGCCACCCGCTCGAGTTCGCGACCGCCGCAGCCCAGGAAGGATCAGTGTACTACCTGCCACCAGCCCGATTAGCTGAAGCACCATCGACAGGAACCAGGCCCCGCTTCCGACAGCTTCTCCAGTAATCTTCAACTCCGCTACACAGGGGCGGATGCCCACGGTCGACGCACGTTTCTACTGCCACTTACTTTCTTTTCTTTCTGGCCTCGACCTCTGCTCACTTCGCTGTAGGAATGGATCCCAGGAGGTGGTGCAGACTGTAGGTAGGTTCGTATCTGCTCGTCGCCAGTATTATGTCCGTGAATGATTGAGACACGGACAGCAGGAGTTGAACAAAACAAATCTTTACTGATGGAAGTCAATAGTGAAACTGAAAACAACAGAGGCTCACTAGCGCCTTTTATACAGGGGTGGTCACTGCTGGTACTGCAGTCTGAGATCAGTTATTCTCTTAAAGGTACATACACAACAGTAATAATTATGTTTTGTAGGTAACAGAGCGTGGGAAAAACCAGTACAAATCCAGTATAGGGTGATTTGTGGTGCCTCCTGTGTCACTACTACTGCAATTACCATGCTTTATGGGTCTAACAGGACCTGTCCCATCAACCAACACGTTTTTAAGTATTAGCTACACAATTGTGTGGCACAATTCGGATACTCGGATACGACATTCCCCTGTTGTTTGAGGGTTTCATATTGGTCCAGGAAACCATCCCGTAAACACTCCAGGAATTCCTCCTCCATTTAACATTCCACATATGTGAACCTTTCATTCCGTCCCTGATTTGTGCATCTCTTGAACTGGCACTTCTTGTCCCATTGTACCGAGTTGGTGCAACAGGAGAGCCAGGGATCAGGAGGATATTGGACAGGAAGCACACAGCACGGACATTACACTGCAGGTGGGATATGTGAGAGTGTTACAGTGAGGGCTTCGGGCACTTTATTAAACACACACACAGCAGAAGCACATTAATCTGATGGGAGATCACTGACACACGAGCAGCCAGCGGTGTGGAGCCTCCTGAGAGTCCGGCCCCTTTCCAGCCAGTATTTACAGGAGCTGGGACACAGAAAGAGTCTCATTAAAATCACTGATATATTCGTTCACACAAATCAACCCCAAAAAATGCTGAATGATTTCTCCCAGACGCTCCCTGACCAGTCACCATTTCTCCTCCATTTACAGACGCTCCCTGACCAGTCACCATTTCTCCTCCATTTACAGACGCACCCTGACCAGTCACTATTTCTCCTCCATTTACAAACGCTCCCTGACCAGTCACCATTTCTCCTCCATTTACAGACACTCCCTGACCAATCTCCAGTTCTCTTCACTTACAGACGCTCCCTGACCAGTCTCCATTTACCTTCACTTACAGAAGCTCCCTGACCAGTCACCATTTCTCCTCCATTTACAGACGCTCCATGACCAGTCGCCATTTCTCCTCCATTTACAGACGCTCCCTGACTAGTCACCATTTCTCCTCCATTTACAGACGCTCCCTGACCAGTCACCATTTCTCCTCCATTTACAGACGCTCGCTGACTCACTTCCTGTCTGACCTGGAGTTTGGCGCTTTGTTGAGATTCGGGACGGAGCGAAACAGGAACCTGCGGGTGGGGGCGGATAATGTTCACTGCTCTTATAATCGGGCCTGGGGCCGCACTCGGGGTGTGTGAAGCCCGCGTCCCCCCCGGGTTCATTTTTTAAAATTGAAGTACAACAGTACTTATAGAACTCATCAGTTACATAGTAAATCCATCACATTCATTGACCAATTATGGTCAACAATATAAATACAATAATAAATTTTATAGGTAAATCAATAATGTTTACAGTGCAAACTGCCACTATTTAATAAACCAAGAAGAGAAAGAACCCGTATACGCCAGTCCTACTGGCATCGCTCAATCATTCAATCATTCATTCCTCTGTTCGTTCGTTCGTTCGCTCAAGCGTAAATTCCAATGTGCCTGACTGCGTGCATGTGTGGCATTTGTCTACCTGTGTGCATGCGTGCGTTCATTCATCCGTCCAGCAGGCCTCACGCTCACCGAGTGACCCACATCCTGGAGAGCAGGCCCTTCATTCGGTCGAACGTAAGTTCCATTGTGTATGCGTGCGTGCGTGCATATATTTGTATCCGCATGCGTGCGTTCACTAGAGCATTCGTTCATTCGATTAAGGAAGGCTTTAACACTAAATAACACCTTAATATAAAAAATCCCACAACCATATCAAAAACTCACTTAAGACTTCAAGTAAACTACTTTTAACCAGAACCCGAAACTTCTTCAACAAAACAAGTAAATACCAGTTCTACACCAGTCCTATTGGCCCTCTAATAACTCCTCGTCTTCACTTGATGTTATCCAACCATATAATGTCATGATCCTTGTCCACAGTCTTCAACCTTTCCACAGAAAAGAAGCCGACCACTTTCTCAAATCCCGTAAAAGAGGAAAACAACTACTCAAATTTCCTTCTTCTTGCTGTTATCACTCACAGGACCCGGCCATCAAGCCATTCGTTATTCCTTGCCGATATTACTTTGTTTTGCCTTTTATTTTCCTTTTATCCTTTTTCACTTTTATCCTGTTCTCTTTGCCGATCTTATGGCTGCTCAAGCACCATACTACAGATGGAAACAGTCTGTCTTTCCTCCACCAAAATGGCAGCGCACAAACCGGCCCCCATCACCGAGGAAAAGCCTCACAGCTGCCACCAGATGGAGCACAGACGGGGCCGCTGGAACTCATTCGGGCCGGAGACCGTTCTTCAACTTTAGAAACCGTGCAGCATGCTCACCCACAGCATCTCCCGACTCCGCTTCTGTCGACCAGCCGCTTCGCCCTAGGCCCCCTGCCTGGGGTCCTCCGTGCTGGGCCTCCCGCCTAGGACACTCTCCTCTGGGTCTTCCACCCTGGGCTTTCTGCACTGGGCCCTCCGCACTGGCATTCCTCGTGAGCAGCCGGGATGTGGAGCAGCCCGTTCACACAGCACCGAGCAGAGCTGAGCTGCTGAGAATCTCGCAGCCTCCCCCGGGGTTCATGAACCCGCTCCCTGAGCTCGGGGTGTGAGCAGCCCGCGTCCCCCCGGGGTTCATGAACCCGCTCCCTGACCTCTCACCTGATGTGTCAGCGGCTGCTGCCAAGGTCCGCGCATGCTCAGCTCACCTTCTGTTGTTCCGGTTTAAAGGTCAAGCCCCGCCCCTCACACACTCCGATTGGTTGGAGGACCCGCCGCCCGCTCAGTCCTCTGGCCCCGCCCCGCCCTTCCTATTGGTCCGGAGCTCCCGTCAATCACCCTGGCAGTGTGAGCTGAGCATGTGCGGACCTTGGCAGCAGCCGCTGACACATCAGGTGAGAGAGCTCAGGGAGCGGGTTCATGAACCCCGGGGGGACGCGGGCTGCTCACACCCCGAGTGCGGCCCCAGGCCCCATTATTAAAACACTCAACATTATCCACTTCACAAACACCCGGGGTGGGCCTCAGGCCCCGAACAAGAGCCTCCGAGCTGGGCGTTTGCCCCGAGCGGGGCGGCAGCTGCGGGGCTTTCTCCCGGTGACAGGCCCTGGGTAACGGCCGCCATCTTGATGCTCAGGGGCAGCAGGGCGCATGCGCGGCCCCCTTGGCCAGGAACCAGGAGGAGAGAATCTTGTCAATTTCTATCCTGGACACACAGTGATGGCTTTTGTAAACTCCTTTTACAGGCTGTGAGAAGGGCAGCATTTACACACCGCCAACTCAAACCAAACATCACATCGAGATCTGACAGAGTCACTCCATTCATCAGGACCCGAATATCATCGGCCTTTGAATGTGGAAGGAGAAATGTTTGCCTGTTCTGTCTGTGGGAAACGATTTCAAACATCAGTGTGACTGGGAAAGCACCGAGACACACACACCCGAGTGAGAGTGTTCCGGTGCACTGACTGTGGAAAGAGCTTTAACCAGTTACACAGCCTGAAAAAACATCGCACCATTCACAGCGGGGAGAAACTGTACACGTGTTGTGTGTGTGGACGAGGCTTTAACCGATCGTCCAACCTGGAGAGACGCAAGGACACCCGCACCACGGAGAAACCGTGGAAATGTGGGGACTGTGGGAAGGGATTAAATTACCCGCCTGAGCTGGAATCTCGTCGATGCAGTCACACCGGGGAGAGACCGTTCACCTACTCCGTGTGTGGGAAAACATCTCTTGTTTCCTACTTGGCGCAAAAAGAATATATTAATGGCAACAATTCATTTGAGTTGATTTTAAATAGTTTAGTTTACAAATTGAATCATGTTTCTCTAATTGTATTTCACAACTCAGATTCATGGCCTGATTTATTTTCTTCCTCTGAGCCCCTGAACTTCATCTGGCAACGTAATGTTGGTGAGTGGTGATTGATTGCCCTGGGAACCAATAGGAAGAGAGCTCAGAGCCCGGAGGGCCAAGGGAGCAGCGAGTTCTGCAACCAATCGCGGTGCTTGAGGGGCGGAACTTGAGCCGGCCAGTCGGGTGAGTCAGTGTGAACCCGTTAAACAATTTATCTTTTAGAAGTTAAATTGAGACTTTCTTTGTCAACAGAACAGTTTAACATTTGTCAGTATTTTGTTTCCCTGGAGTTCCTATTATGAGTTTCAGACACTTCAGTACCAAGTGGACCTGGTGTTTACAACCCTCTTAATAAGGAGAAACTGACTCCAGTGTCAGAAGGGTCGGTAACCAGAGGACTCAGATTTAAGGTAATTGTCAAAAGAACCAGCGGCGACATGAGGAAAGAATTTAAGCAGCGAGTTGTTATGACCTGGAAGGCACTGCCTGAAGTGGTGGTGGAAGCAGATTCAATGGCAACTTTCAAAGGGGAATTGGAGAACTACTTGAATTGGAAACAAATTGCGGGTCTGTGGGGATAAAGCAGAGGAGTGGGCCTAAATTCAAAGAGCTGGCCCTGGGACAATGGGCCGAAGGGCTGCACCATTCTCTGATTCTATGAACTCTGTATTCCTCCAATTCTGGCCTGTTGTGCATCCCCCACTTCCTTCGCTCCACCATTGGTGGCCGTGCCTTCAGTTGCCTCAGCCCTAAGATCAATTTTTGCCTGACTCCGCTCTTGTGAAGCACCTTGGAACGTTTTACTACGTTAAAGGCACGATGTAAATGCAAGTTGTTGTTGCTGTGCTACCATTGGCCTCGGCTTTTCCAGACAGAATCAGCCAGGGACAGCGGCTGTGCTGCTCCCCATGGTCGAAATGCTGGCAGCTCACTGTATAGGCTCACAAGCTCAGAATTGCCATTGGGAAGGAACTGGAGGGCAAAGAGTGACTGGGCCCAACCCTATCGTCAGGCACCACCTTTAGGAGAGAAAGGAAATAAAATCCAAATTTCTATCCTGTATTTACAATCATGACTTTTGTAAATTGCTTTTACAGGGCATTAGAAGTGAAGGGTGTGCAGACGAGAAATTCACGATTCATCAGGACCTGAATATCATCAGCCTTTTAATATGGAAGGAGAATGTTTGTTCTGTCTGTGGGAAATGATTTCAAACATCAGTGTGACTGGAAAAGCACTGAGACACACACACGCGAGTGAGTGTGTTCCAGTGCACTGACTGTGGAAAGAGCTTTAACCAGTTACACAGCCAGAAAAAACATCACTCCATTCACAGCGGGGAGAAACTGTACACGTGTTCTGTGTGTGGACGAGGCTTCAACTGATCGTCCAACCTGGAGAGTCACAATGACACCCACACCACGGAGAAACCGTGGAAATGTGGGGACTGTGGGAAGGGATTCAGTTCCCCATTGAAGCTAGAACTTCATCGACGCAGTCACACCGGGGAGAGGCCGTTCACCTGCTCTGTGTGTGGGAAGGGATTCTCTCATTCATCCAACCGTCTGGTACACCAGCAAGTTCACACTGGGGAGAGTCCGTTCACCTGCTTCACGTGTGGGAAGAGATTCACTTGTTCATCCGAGCTTCTGAGACACCAGTGCATTCACACTGGGGAGAGGCCGTTCACCTGCTCCATGTGTGGGAAGAGATTCACTTGTTCATCCGAGCTTCTGAGACACCAGTGCATTCACACTGGAGAGGGTCTGTTCACCTGCTCCATGAGTAAGAAGGGATTCACTCGTTCATCTGAGCTTCTGAGACACCAGCGAGTTCACACTGAGGAGAGGCGTTCACCTGCTCAGTTTGTGGGAAGGGATTCACTCAGTCATTCAACCGGCTGACACACCAGCGAGTTCACACCAGGGAGAGGCCATTCACCTGCTCAGTTTGTGGGAAGGGATTCACTCAATCATCCAACCTGCTGACACACCAGCGAGTTCATACCGGGGAGAGACCGTTCACCTGCTCCGTGTGTGGGAAGGGATTCACTCAGCACTCCAGCCTGCTGACACACCAGCGACTTCACACTGGGGAGCGGCCATTCATCTGCTCCGTGTGTGGTAAGGGATTCACTCAGCACTCCAGCCTGCTGACACACCAGCGACTTCACACTGGGGAGCGGCCATTCACCTGCTCTGTGTGTGGGAAGTGTTATGTATTGTGTGTTCTCCTCCCACCTGTGGCGGTGCTGTAATGGCAGATACATGGTTGGGTGTTCTCTTGGTTAAGTTTAGCTCTCTTTGTTCGGAACTCTCCAGAACTTCCCTTTCCCTTTGAATAAAGCACTTCATGTTTGAATCTCTGAGTTCTGAGTTCTAATTGTGTCTAGGTAAAAAGGTACCAACACAACAAAGAGGCGACGAGGAGCGGATGAATCTGCGTACGTTATGGGTGCAGTGACTAAACAGAAATTTAAATTTGAAACGTGAGATGGCTACTATATTAGGAAACATCGGTGATTTTGATGAAAATGTGGAGCAATGGAGCGCTTATACGGAACTTTTGGCGAATGCGGTGGCAAACGAAAAGGTCATGCCTACCTTTTTGAGTGTAATGGGGCTGAAGACATTCAATTTACTTCGCAGCCTTGTGCAGCCAGATAAGCCAGGAACTGAAACATATAAGCAACTAATGGAAATTCTTGGAGCACATTTTTCACCAAAACCTCTGGTTATTGCTGAGAGATTTAGATTTCACAAACGGAATCAAGAGGAGGGGGAATCAGTGATGATGTTTATTGCTGCTTTAAAAAGGTTGTCGGAACATTGCCAGTTCAAGGAGGTGCTGAATGATACCATTAGAGACAGACTTGTGTGTGGTCTGCAAAGTGTCTTACTGAGGACAACCTTACTCTTGAAAAGGCCATTGAAGTTAGTGTCTCCATGGAGATGGCAGAAAAGGAGGCTCACCAGTTGAGTTCAACAGGGAGAGTTCACAAGGTGTCGTCTGAGCCTAAAGGTGCGCGGAATGACACATGTTACCGTTGTGGGAAAATGGGCCATCACGCTAATGACTGCTGGTGTACGGAGCTGGAATGCCAAAATTGTGACAAAAAGGGTCACATTGACCGCGCCTGTAGAGGTAAAAAAAGAACAGACAGAGCTGGGAAGCATGGAAGCAAAATGTCTGTATTTGGACAAGAGAGGAAAAAGAGTGTTCATTCAGTGCAGTATGATGGAACAAGCAAAACAGAGGGGAGCAACACCTCTGAGGAGGAAGAGGTGCACATACTGACGGTTGCAGGTGGTTCAAATGGCTACTGGGTGTCACCACTGGTGATGGGACAATCAGTGCGGATGGAGGTGGACACAGGCGCGGCTGTGTCCCTTGTTTCAGACACTGTCTGCAACAAAATGCTAAAGCATCTTACCTTTCAGCCAACAAACATTGTGCTAAAGACGTATACCGGCGAACCTGTGGCCATGAGAGGCGCCATTGAGGTGACAGTTAAATTGAACGGACAGACTGCAAAACTACCACTATATGTGGTAAAGGGAAATTACCCATCACTACTGGGACGTGCGTGGCTAGAGAAAATCACACTGGACTGGCCTGCAGTCCGCATGATGTCAAAAGGGGAGTCAGGTCTGACTGCAGTGTTAAACAAACATGCAGAACTCTTCAATGGGGAACTTGGGAGCATGAAAAAGATCAGCGTGAGACTGGACATTAAACCTGACAGCAAACTGAAGTTTCACAAAGCCCGACCTGTACCCTATGCAATTAGGCCAAAAGTTGAGGCTAACTTGGAGGCCTTAGTCGAGAATGGAGTCCTGGAGCCACACCCATTGTTCCTGTCCTGAAAAAGGATGGATCTGTTCGAATCTGTGGGGATTTTAAAGTGACTATTAACCCGGTGCTGTCTGCGGAATAGTACCCTCTTCCCCTCATTGATGATCTTTTTACGGGCCTGGCCGGGGGGCAAAAGTTCAGCAAAATAGACTCATGCCAGGCTTATCTACAAATGCATGTCGATGACAAATCAAAGGAGCTGCTGACAATTGTGACACACAAGGGGCTATACAGGTACTGCCACCTTCCGTTTGGAATTACATCGGCCCCTGCTCTATTCCAAAGGGCAATGGATCAGATTTTGAGTGGACTGCCAGGAGTCCAGTGCTACCTGGACGACATCCTTGTCACTGGGACAAATGAGGAGGATCATCTTCTGAACTTGGATGCGACACTACAACGACTGAAAGAATACGGACTCAGAGTTCATAAAAACAAATGTGAATTCTTTCAATCTTCAGTTGAGTACCTGGGGCATGTGATTGACGCTACTGGCCTGTATAAGGCGCCGTCAAAGGTCAAGGCGATCGTGGAGGCCCCAGCACCCCAGAATGTGAGCCAGTTACGTTCATTTCTGGGGCTACTTAACTAATATGGGATGTTTATTCCAGACTTAGCAACATTGCTGAAGCCGTTACATCAGTTGCTATGTCAAGGCTGATGCGCTATCAATTACTCATAAAAGACTGAGAGTTAAGAGAGTAACTAAAGGCTTTTATTAACAAAAGAATGAAGGTCTGCCTCGAGTGGTCGACCGGTCCAGAAATACAAAGGGCTGGGGAGCAGTCACCTTTATACTAGGACTTGTGGGAGGAGTCAGCCGAGGCATGTCCAGGCATGTACACAGTGGAATACAAACAGTGGTTTACCACAAAGGCAAAATATGGAAATGGACTGAAATGTGCAACAAAGCTTTTGCCCAAGCAAAGAAAGCATTGCTGAAATCGGAGGTCCTGACACACTTCGATCCAAAGCTATCCATGCAGCTAGCATGTGATGCATCACCATATGGTGTGGGAGCAGTCATATCCCACATCATGCCTTCGGGTGAAGAGAAATCTATCGCCTTCACATCACGCGCCTTGAACAAGGCCGAGAGTAACTATGCACAGATCGAGCGCAAGGCCTTGGGAATCGTTTTTGGAATTCGAAAATTTCATCAGTACCTGTTTGGGAGAAGGTTCACACTCCTGACGGACCACCGTCCATTGACTTCAATCTTCGGGCCCCACACCGAAATTCCGTCTCTCGCTGCAAGCAGGATGCAAAGGTGGGCTTTACTGTTGTCAGGACACACATACGACATCAAATATCGCAAATCAGACTTGCACGGTCTCTCGAGGCTACCCTTGCCTGTTACTCCCCCAGAGCCTCGTCAGATAGACATCTTCTACTTTAGACAAGTGGAGGGAGCACCTGTCACTGCGGCTCAGGTGCGAAGGTACACCCGTAACGATCCAGTCCTGTCTGAGGTAATGGACGATGTCATTCGAGGGAGAGCTATAGGAGATTCTCCTAGTTTGAAACCTTACATTTCAAAAAGAAATGAGCTCTCCGTCCAGGCAGGTTGTCTTCTTTGGGGACGCCGTGTCATCATTCCGCCACCTCTGAGGGAACCTATACTGCAACAACTTCATACAGGCCACAGTGGGATGGTTCGGATGAAGGAAATGGCAAGAAGCTACTTCTGGTGGCCAGGTCTCGGTGGGAATATTGAGGAGAAAGCCAAAACATGTTCCCCATGTCAAAGGGTCCGGAATGTTCCACAGCTGGCAACCCTACACCCCTGGGATTGGCCTGCAGAAGTGTGGCAGTGAGTACATGTGGACTTTGCCAGTCCTTTCGAAGAGAAGATGTTTATGCTGGTTGTGGATGCTCGTAGCAAGTGGCCGGAGGTCGCTGTGATGAGGTCTACCACGGCAGAGAAAACAATTGAGAAACTTAGTGAGATGTTCAGCCGTTATGGCTCACCGGAACAACTCGTAAGTGACAACGGTCCGCAATTTGTATCACAGGAGTTTGCAACCTTCCTGCATGTGAATGGTGTCCAACACATCAGGTCTGCGCCCTATCATCCCTCTACTAACGGCCAGGCAGAAAGGTTCGTGCAAACTTTGAAGCACGCCTTGAAGGCATCGCAAGGTCAGGGCTCAATCCACCAACGTCTGAACAGCTTCCTGCTGTCCTACAGGAACGAGCCGCATGCCACAACCAAAACTTCCCCCGCTTCGCTCATGATGAAGAGGCAGTTGCGGACAAGTTTTGACTTACTCAAACCTCCAAGGGCAGAGCAGGTTGTCCATCGTCAACAACAAGCTCAAGTTGAAAAGAGAGAGAAAAGAGCCAAGGAGAGATGGTTTCATCCGGGAGAGCACGTCCTAGCTCGAAACTACAACACTGGACCGAAATGGGTTCTTGCTACGGTGATCGCGCAGACAGGCCCTGTGTCTTACACGGTTGAGACTGCTGAGGACGTCGTCTGGAGAAGACACACAGATCAACTGTTGCTAGGAGCAGAGACAGCCACAGAGGATCCAATGGCTGGTTGGCCTGAACTGTTTCCGGATGATACCGCAAACCAGCATCCTTTGCCACGGTGCTCTTCTCCAACACAGGAAGTCAAAGAGACTGTTCCACCTGTGCAAACTCCTGACTTTCGACTGACACAGGCACCTTCTCCATCTAGGCCTGTGTCAATGCCTACTGCTGTGGAAGCCAGCGATGACCGCCGGTATCCTGTCAGAGAGCGGCGGCCTCCAAGACGCTTGGATCTGTAGGCTTAGCGACTTACCCACAAGACTGGGGCAGAATCAACCCCAGGGTAAAGTCAGGGGTTGAGGCAGTCTACCTCTACCCTAGGTTAGTTGAGTGCATTGAAAGTAACTTACATGTTGAGGAATAATGTGGACCTTCCATTTAAGAGGGGAGGAATATGTTATCTATTGTGTGTTCTCCTCCCACCTGTGGTGGCGCTGTCACAGCAGATACATGGTTGGGTGTTCTCTTGGTTAAGTTTAGATCTCTTTGTTCGGAACTCTCCAGAACTTCCCTTTCCCTTCGAATAAAGCACTTCATGTTGGAATCTCTGAGTTCTGAGTTCTAATTGTGTCTAGGTAAAAAGCTACCAACACAACAGGAAGGGATTCACTAATTCATCCGATGTTCTGACACACCAGCGAGTTCACACTGGGGAGAGACCTTTCACCTGCTCTGTGTGTGGGTAGGGATTCACTTGGTCATCGCACCTCACTGCACATCAACTTGTTCACACTGATAAAAGACCTTTTAAAATGTTCTGACTGTGAAAAGATCTTTAAAAGCACAAAGGAACTGCTGATACACCAGCGAGTTCACACTGGGGAGAGGCCGTTCACTTGCTCTGTGTGTGGGAAGGGATTCACTCAGTCATCCAACCTGCTGACACACCAGCGAGTTCACACTGGGGAGAGGCCGTTCACCTGCTCAGTGTGTGGGAAGGGATTCACTCAGTCATCCCAACCGCTGAGACACCAGCGAGTTCACCAGTGACTGCAGGGGTTGGATTCTGCTGTTGTTGCTGCTGTTAATCACATCCAGGACTGAACCATGTTCATTCTGAGAGTTGGAGTTTGTTTCTGCTGGTGTTAATAACCCTATAACTGGGCTGAAGTTTACTATTCTGGATATATGTCAAATAAATCAGCTTTGCTTTCAATGCCTGTAGATTTTTGTCACCATTTCTCCTTCATTTACAGACACTCCCTGACCAGCCACCATTTCTCCTCCATTTACAGACACTCCCTGACCAGCCACCATTTCTCCTCCATTTACAGATGCTCCCTGACTGCCTGTCTGTCCCGGAGTTTGGCGCGGGGTCCCTTTGCTGAGGGAACAGGCGGGTGGATAATGTTCAGTGCTTTTATAATCGGGCCTGGGGCCGCACTCGGTGTAGTGAGGGAGGAAATGCAGTGGGTGTTGTGGAGATGGATTGTCAAAAGGTGTTTGATAAGGTGCCAGACAGGAGGCTTGTTGATCAAATTAAGGCTCACGGTATTAAAGGGTGTGAGGCACTGTGGATAGGAAATAACAACAAAAAATGCTGGAAAAACTCAGCAGGTCAGGCAACATCCGTGGAGAAAAATTTGCGTTGACATTTTGGGTCGAGCCCTTCTTCAAAACTGGAAAGAAAAGAAAATAGGTCGAAGGCAGGGCAGAAAACAGAGAGTAGTGGTTAATGGATGTTCTTCAAACTGGAGATGTGTGAGGTGATAGATTTAGGAGGAAGAAAAACACAGGAAATGTACATGAAATGGAAAATTTTGAAAGGAGTAAAGGAGTAAAGACATAGGAGTATAAGATTCTGGCTAACACCTTGTCCTATTTACTTGCAGGTTCAAGTGTCCAGTGTCACCAACTTTAATACTCTATTAAGAAGCTGATGGCTTTATATTCTATCATCTTTGGGTTAAATGTTGTGATCATCGAGGTCAACACCAAGTGCCCCATCAACACTCCCAGGGCAGGGACAGCATGGGTTAGATAGTAAAACTCTCTCTACACTGTCCCATCAAACACTCCCAGGGCAGGTACAGCACGGGTTAGATAGTAAAACTCTCTCTACACTGTCCCATCAAACACTCCCAGGGCAGGTACAGCACGGGTTAGATACAGAGTGTAATGAAATCTGTTTGTCTTGATCCTGTATTCGTTTTGCACTCATGTATATTACCCTCCCCCACTGTGTATAGTTTCACTTCCTCTTTCCCGACTAACCTGGGAGGTTCCAGGTCTTGGCTCTTGGCTCCGCCCCTGACTTCTCTTACATAAAGATCCCAGGATCTGTATGACTCATTCCTGTGAACCAGTCGGCGTGTTGAGATGTTAGCTCTAATCTTAGTGATTAAAAGCCAACTTGTTTAAGTCTATAACTTCTAGTTTTGTGGTTATTGAAGGCCCATCAATTTTAATCACTAAAGAATACTAGGATGGATCGACTCCTAAAACCAAAGCGTCTGGACTTGGATCCACATTCTGCTGAAGCATCAAATCAATTTGGACACTGGCTCAAATGCTTCGAACTCTTCAGGGGGGCCTCATCCGCTAGCGAGGTAGATAAACTGAGCCTACTGACTACTCGCGTAAGTCATCGGATTTATTCGTTCATCCGGGACGCCACCTCTTACACGGAGGCCATCACTATCCTGAAGGCCCAATACCAGAGGCCGGTAAACGAAGTGTACGCCAGACATCTGCTGGCTACACGCAGGCAGCGACCAGAGTAATCAATGGACGATTTCTTACAGGGCCTAAAGGATCTGGTCCGGGACTGTAACTGCAAGGCCGTGATGGCCAACGCGTACTCTGACGAATTGGTCCATGAGTCCTTCATCACGGGCCTCAAATCGAATTATATCCGGCAGAGACTGCTGGAGAAGGAGGTCCTGGACTTAAAAAAGGCAGTGGCCACTGCGCGATCGCTGGACGTGGCCCAGAGAAACTCTGACTCTTATTCTTCCGGCCATGCGGCCCTCACCGCCTCGTGCGCACCGAGGGGGCTGCCATCTTGGAATCAGCCATCTTCCCCATCCAGGTCTCAGACCAGCTCTACGCCGCCGGAGTCCCCACACAGAAGTTCACCCAGGAGTCCTACTACAGCGGCAATGTCTCGAGGCCCGAAATGCTACTTCTGCGGCCAGGCCAAGCACCCCAGACAACGATGCCCAGTGAAGGACGCTACATGCTTCAAATGTAAGAAAAAGGGGCATTTTAGCAAAGTCTGCAGGGGAAATCCAATTTCCAACTCCGTCACCACCTCGTGCGGGCCGCCATCTTGGGATCCGCCATCTTTTCCCGACTCAACGGCCGCCCAGGGCCCAACAGTGGCTTCGATCACGGTGGATCAATCTAGGCCACACCCGTTGACAAAATCCATGATGGACATACAGGTAAACGGGAATTTAACGAAATGTTTAATTGGCTGTGGGAGTACCGAGAGTTTTATCCACCCTAGCCTGGTATGGCGGCACTCATTAACGGTAACCCCTACACAGAGCACAATTGCTATGGCTGCTAAGCCCCACACTTCGGACATTTTGGGCTACTGTGTGGTAACACTGACTGTAAAAGGCACGGACTACAAGGATTTTAAACTCCTCGTGATGCCAGAACTCTGTGTTAATGTAATCTTGGGCCTGGACTTCCAGTGCCACCACGAAAGTGTCACGCTAGCATATGGCGGGTCCCAGCCGCCACTCACAGTCTGTGGCCTATCAACCTTAAAAATCAGCCCGCCCTCTTTATTCGCTAATCTCGCTCTGAACTGTAGGCCCATAGCGACCAAAAGTAGACGGTACAGTCTGGAAGACAGACACTTTATCAAGGCGGAAGTGGACAGACTCCTACGGGAAGGCATTATTGAATGCAGTACCAGCCCGTGGCGTGCCCAAGTAGTCATAGTTAAAAATAGCGAAAAGAAATGGATGGTAATTAACTGCAGCCAGACTGTTAATATTTATACCCAGCTGGACGCCTACCCTTAATGAACCCCCAGACGCTCTATCGCGGGGAATGTGTGCCAGCATTTATACGGACAAATTACAGGGTCTCCACAATGACCTCTGTCACCCAGGGGTCACCCGACTATACCATTTTATAAAGTCCCACAATCTGCCCCACTCCATCGAGGAGGTCAGGGCAATGACCAGAGCCTGCCGCATCTGTGCGGAATGCAAGCCTCGTTTCTACAGGCCTGACCGTGCACACCTTATCAAAGCCACACGGCCATTCGAGCGCCTAAGTCTGGACTTCAAGGGACCCCTTCCCTCTGCCGACCGTAACGTATACTTCCTCAATATCATTGATGAATATTCCCGCTTCCGCTTCGCCATTCCCTGCCCAGACATGACCAGTGCCACGGTCATCAAGTGTCTCTGTAATCTATTCTGCATGTTTGGCATGCCAAACTACATACACAGCGATAGGGGGACGTCATTCATGAGTGACGAGCTGCGCCAGTTCTTGCTCTCGAAGGGGATAGCCACTAGCAGAACCACTAGCTACAACCCCCGGGGTAATGGGCAAGTGGAAAGGGAGAATGCTACTGTTTGGAAGGCTGTCACATTAGCCTTAAAGTCAAAAGGCCTTCCGACCTCCCGCTGGCAGGAAGTCCTCCCAGACGTGCTCCACTCCATAAGGTCTCTGTTATGTACTGCCACTAACGCTACCCCTCACGGAAAGATGTTCATTTTCCCCCGGAAATCCACCTTGGGCATATCTCTACCCGCGTGGCTGACGTCTCCGGGGACAGTACTATTGCGGAAGCACATGAGAGGCCATAAAACGGACCCCCTTGTGGAAAAGGTACAGCTCCTCCATGCAAACCCTCAGTACGCCTATATCGAATACTCTGACGGGCGAGAGGACACTGTTTCCATAAAAGACCTCGCTCCCTCGGGGAGCGGAGAGAACGATGGGAGGCTACCCGATGAAGACCTACACTACAAAGAGACAGGACGCCCAGAGGTATCAATACCCAACTTTAACCTGGAGGACACTGCAGATAACCTGGAAGACACTGCGGCGGCCCGGACAGCGGAGGAACCAGAATCCACTCCCCTAGAGGCACCCCAACCGGCTTTGCGCCGATCACTGAGAACTGCAAAACCTCCTGACAGACTCACTTATACCAACTTTTAAGAAACATCACCCCGATGGACTAAATCTATAGAAGGGGTGAATGTAATGAAATCTGTTTGTCTTGATCCTGTATTCGTTTTGCACTCATGTATATTACCCTCCCCCACTGTGTATAGTTTCACTTCCTCTTTCCCGACTAACCTGGGAGGTTCCAGGTCTTGGCTCTTGGCACCGCCCCTGACTTCTCTTACATAAAGATCCCAGGATCTGTATGACTCATTCCTGTGAACCAGTCGGCGTGTTGAGATGTTAGCTCTGATCTTAGTGATTAAAATCCAACTTGTTTAAGTCTATAACTTCTAGTTTTGTGGTTATTGAAGGCCCATCACAGAGTAAAGCTCCCTCTTCACTGTCCCAACAATCACTCCCAGGGCAGGTACAGTACGGGTTAGATACAGAGTAAAGCTCCCTCTACATTGCCCCATCAAACACTCCCAGGGCAGGTACAACACAGGTTAGATACAGAGTAAAGCTCCCTCTACACTGTCCCATCAAACACTCCCAGGGCAGGTACAGCACAGTTTAGAGTGCGAGTAAAGATCCCTCTGTGATTCTGCAATTATTTACATAGGAGATCCCCAGTATCCACAGTCCTGACTATTCAGCAGAATTTTCACCGGGATAAACCCTGCAAGAGACTTCACTGCATTGACACTAATCTCCTGTGTGATATACTCGCTGGAGTTTAGAAGAATGAGAGGTGATCTCATTGAAACATACAAGATTCTGAAGGGGATTGACAGGGTAAATGCTGAGAGGTTGTTTCCCCTGGCTGGAGTGTCTAGAACTCAGGGGCATAGCCTCAGGATCAGGGGTCGGCCATTTAAGATTGAGATGAGGAATTTCTTCACTCAGAGTGTTGTGAATCTTTGGAATTCTCTGCCCCAGAGGGCTGTGAATGCTGAGTCTTTGAGTATATTCAAGGCTGAGATAGATAGATTTTTGGACTCTAGGGGAATCAAGGGATATGGAGATTGGGCGGGAAAATGGAGTTGAGGTTGATGATCAACAATGATCTTATTGAATGGCGGAGCAGGCTCGAGGGGCCGTATGGCCCACTCCTGCTCTTATTTCATATGTTCTTAACCCCAGTCACTGACACCACTCTCCTCCTGTCTGATAGAAACCAACCCCACTGACACCAATCTCCTCGTCTGATATAAACCAACCCCACAGTCACTGACACCAATCTCCTCGTCTGATATAAACCAACCCCACAGTCACTGACACCAATCTCCTCCTGTCTGATATAAACCAACCCCACAGTCACTGACACCAATCTCCTCCTGTCTGATATAAATGTAGCCAAGTGGGAAAATGCAGTGAATATTTAAGTCCACTAGATGGCGCGGTTCATTTTCCCCTTTAGAATTTGAAAAAAGGAGAAAAGGGTTATGGGAAGGGCCATGTGATGCCAAAGGAACCTCCCCTTTCTTCACAGCCTCCATTTTCTAGATCCAGCGTGAGGGGTGTGCTCTGAGGAGAGTTGGGGTGAATATGACTTTTGAAATGAACTTAGTCTGCGTAAAGTACAACTAAAACAGCATTTAGTGCAGCCAGACATAGTTTTAAAGTGATATTGTTTCCCAAATCACTCGATATCACGGGGATGCTTGTCGATTGTCCCACCATGTGCTGGTGTTAACCTTTGTTAAAATTGTTGTTGAGTCCTTGGGGCTACGTTTCGAACGAGTTTAATACTTTCTGTTTGCTTGTAAGAGGTAACAAGTGATAACGGGACATACGAATGTATGGTATGATATGTTTTGTTTTGTATAATGATTTGTGGTTTACCTCATGTTCTGTTTTACAGCAAGCCACTGCCGTATTTTGTCGACTGTGTTTTATGTATTTACAATTTCATCCTAAACCTAGACCCAAGTTATTAATACAGAATAAAAAAAACCCAAAAACGAAAGTTCGTGTCCTGTGCTGCTCCATTTCGCCAGGCTACACATTTTGGTACCAGGAGTGGGGTCTGTTAGCTTGGAGTTTCTCAGGTTTGGGAAAGTTACATAAAATACGGCAGTGGGGGAAGAGCGGTGTGGTGCCAAGTGGACCTGGAGACGGACGGAGAGTGCTGCCTGGGGTTGCTAAGGAGGACCAGACCAGACAGACGGGATCCAGAGGGCGCCAGGACCAATCTGGGAGAGGACCCATCAAGGCACCGAGGAGGGACACCATTGGAGAAGAATCGTCACAGCGGCCATCCCATTCAGTGACTGTCAGGGACTTGTGAACTGAGTCAAAATGTTAGACCCTCCTGAGGAGGCGGGTGGAGCTCACAATTCGGATGGTGAGGACAATACCTCGAGTGTGGGTGAGGGCAACCAGATAGATCAACTCAAGGCACAGATTTCAGAGTTGAAAAAAAACCATGACCAAGCAATGGCAATTATTGCCACTCTAGGTAATGGGGCAACCAAGTCATATGTGTATGTACCCAGAGAGCGTCAGATCCAACCATTCAGTGGTGAGGTATCTAAAGATAGTCGTTCAGTTGATGAGTTCATTGAAGAGGTTGAAAGTGTACTACGAGCTAGAGATCAGACTCCTGCAGAGCAGGTAGATTTCATTCGATCTTTGTTGAGGGGGGCAGCCCTACAGGAAATTAGGTTACGGTTGGGTGGAGAGTCTAAGCAGCCCAGTGACCTGTTCAGTTACCTAAGGGGGGCTTTCACCGAAAAACGCAGTGAGTCCCAGCTGTTAGAAACTTTCTATGGACGCAAGCAAGAAGAGGGTGAAGGTTTCCAAGAATACTCACATGCACTCTCTCAGATTATTAGAACTTTGGTAAAGCAATCACCTGATGCTGTGCCGGACACAAAACGGGTTGTCAGAAACAGATTTGTTGATGGTGTTAGAGATCCCTCACTCCGGAGAGAGTTGCGCAAGTTTGTACGAGACAACCCCCAGTCTACCCTGTTCGATGTACGTGAGGAAGCTGTCTTATGGTCCTTAGAAGACCAGCCCTGTAGCACTAAAGTTGCAAAGAGCAAGAATGTAGTGTGTGACAGTACGGGGAGGGATCTTCAGTGTTCTGCCATTGGGGTACCAGGCAGCCAGGCTGTCACTTTACAGGATGTTCTTAAAGTGGTGGCGGAACAGGGTAAAGCTATCGGGGAACTAACAGAGGCAGTACGGGGTCTTGCTCTACAGAAGGAAAACACGGGTAATGACAAGGTTGGGAAACCTAGAGCCAAGCCAAAGTTCATTGATGAAGGTCAGCCTATTTGCTTTAAGTGCAACGGGGCGGGGCACATTGCCAAACAGTGTCCTCAGAAGCACGAGGTAGCAAACACATCCACCAATGCTGGCTGGGGTGCAGGAAAACTAACTCCCTCGATTGCCATGAGCCGGGCAATGCGAGGAAAACCTGCAGGCTCTCAGAACAGTACTGGTATTCGTGACAAATTTCTTGACCGTGCAGTAGGTAAATGTCCAGTAGTAGATCTCAAGATTGGGGGGGTTACTGCTAACTGTTTACTGGATACCAGGAGCCAAGTCAGCACTATTACTGAAGTTTTTTTCAGAGAGCACTTACTTGGGAGGGATGAGGATATGCTGCCTACAACCGGGTGGCTTAAGATCACTGCCGCCAACGGGTTGGACATTCCCTACTTGGGCTACCTTGAGTTAGACGTTGAAACTATGGGCATAACCTTACCCGAATGTGGTTTCCTGGTAGTCAAAGAGCATCAGCAGTCACAGCCTGCAGCACCAGGTCTTATTGGTATGAACATCATCAGCCGATGCAGACAACTAGTTCATGCTGAGTTTGACACTACTCTAGGGGGAAAGTTGGATTCAGATTGGAGGGAAGCATTTCAGCAAGTACAACAGTGTAACATCACTCCAAAGTCATCTTCTGTCCGTGTAGCTGGTAGGGGTGCTGTACATGTGCCTGCATCTTCCATAGCTACAGTCTATGTAAAGGGACTTAAAACTCAGTCAGGTGGCAGCACTAAAATGCTGTTGGAGCCAGGTAACACACCATTGCCAGGTGGCCTGGTAGTTGTCCCCACTCTAGTTGAATCAAAGGGACATTTATTTCCAGTGCAGGTGGTAAATTTCTCTGAGGAGGATGTGTGGTTAAGCCCCAGGACCAGGCTTGGTATTCCGACTCAGGCAGAGTGTGTAGACAAGGACTCCTGTGAGGTGCGATTTCAACGCATCTCCGCTGACACAGAGGAAGTAACTGTTGGCAGACAAGAAGGACAGATGACAGACCAAGACATTCAGTTGCTTTTGGACAAACTACACATAGGTGGCACACAGGGCCAACAAGCAGAGTTAGGTGCACTTTTAGCCAGGTATTCGGAAGTATTTGCTTTTAAGGATGAGGACCTAGGCTACACTGATAAAGTTGAGCATGAGATTAACTTGGTAGATGACGCACCAGTTACAGAGCCATACCATCGTATCCCACCTGCACTGTACAAAGAGGTGAGGGACCACATCACTAAGCTTTTAAGAAAGCGTGTCATCCAGGAGAGCAATAGTTCATACGCTTCACCCATAGTGGTAGTTCGTAAGACTGATGGAGACATACGACTATGTGTTGACTTTAGGAAACTAAACTCAAAAACCAGACGTAACGCATTTCCTTTGCCCCGCATTGACGAGAGTTTTGATGCCCTTCATGGTGCAAAGTTCTTCTCGACCATTGATCTTGCAAGTGGGTACCACCAGGTTGCTGTTCGTGAAAGTGACAGGCCTAAGACTGCTTTTACAACTCCTTTTGGCCTTTTTGAGTACCTCAGAATGCCTTTTGGTGTCTGTAATGGACCTGCGACTTTTCAACGACTTATGCAAGCGACTATGAGCGACTTAGTGTTCCACATCCTATTAGTGTATTTAGATGACATCCTTGTGTTCTCTCAGACCTTCCCGGACCATTTAGAGAGGCTTGAGACAGCTCTAAGATGACTGAAAGAGACAGGTTTGAAAGTAAAGCTTGAAAAGTGTCACTTCCTGCAGCAGGAAGTCAGGTTCCTTGGGCATCAAATTTCAGGGGAGGGTATAGGGACAGATCCAGAGAAAATTGCCGCCGTAAAGAAGTGGCCGGTCCCCAGTACAGTCAAAGATCTGAGGTCATTTCTTGGTTTCTGTAGTTATTACAGGAGGTTCATTGAGGATTTTTCTAAACGAGCTGGCCCTCTCCATGACGTAGTCAATGCATGCCTTAGGGAAGACAGCCCAGCAAAAGCAAAACGGTTGTTTGAAGGTTCATGGACAGCGGCGTGCCAAGCTGCTTTCGAACAGCTGAAAGAAAAGCTGATCAGTGCTCCAGTGTTAGGCTACGCAGATTTCACTCAGCCTTTTATTGTAGAGACGGATGCCAGTAACCTAGGATTAGGTGCCATCCTCCACCAGCAGCAGGGAGATAGGAAGAGAGTGATAGCATATGCCAGTAGGAGGCTCCGTAATGCTGAAAGAAATGACAGAAACTACAGCAGTATGAAACTAGAGCTCCTCGCCCTCAAATGGGCTGTTTCAGAGAAATTTCGAGGTTACCTTCTAGGTTCCAAGTTCACTGTCATAACAGATAACAACCCCCTGTGTCACCTTTCTACAGCTAAGTTAGGTGCTGTTGAGCAAAGATGGGTGGCTCAGTTAGCTGTTTTTGACTTTGACGTCAAGTACCGCCCAGGCCGCTGTAATGCAGCAGCAGATGCCCTCTCTAGGCAGCCGTTAGCAGGGGAGCCCGAGTCAGACAGTGGGGATGCGGACTATGATGGTTGTGTGGCCATATGTAATGTCACTCACAAGGGAACAGCTCTAGGACCAGACTTAGGGACAGCAGGAGTCAAGTGCTGTAAAGTCAGACAGATCCGTGTTTCGGACGCAGAAGAAAGTACTGAGCGTAGTGAGTTGCAGGGTAACACACCAACACTTCCCGGTTACTCTAAAGAGGAACTACGTAAGTTTCAGGACACAGACCCCACCCTCAGCGTGTTTAGGAAGTTTTGGGGTGAGCAGCGAAGGCCAACTTACAAGGAGAGGTCGCAGTTATCCAAGCTAGTATTATCCACGTTAAAGCAGTGGCCCCGTATTTGTGAGCAAGATGGTTTGTTGTACCGTGTAATCGAGGATGTCCATGTTGGTGAGTGTCACCAGCTACTACTGCCCTCTTGTTTGAAAGAAGTCGTGCTTGAAGGTGTGCATGATCGTATGGGCCATCAGGGAATAGAGCGCACACAGAACCTTTTGAGACAGAGATGTTTTTGGGTTGGGATGTATGGGGATGTGGAACAGTGGGTCAAGAAATGCGAGAGGTGTGTTTTGACAAAAATGCCCCACCCCAAGATACATGCCCCTATGAAATCATTTCTAGCCTCCCGGCCCCTTGAAGTAGTTGCTGTAGATTTCACCATGCTGGAACCGGCCTCCGATGGTCGTGAGAATGTGTTAGTGGTGACCGATGTTTTCACTAAATTCACACAAGCCTTCCCTACTCGGGACCAAAAGGCTGATACCACGGCAAAAGTCCTTCTCAAAGAGTGGTTCATGAAGTATGGGGTCCCAGAAAGATTGCATTCAGACAGAGGTCGAAATTTTGAGAGTGAAATCATTGCCGAGCTGTGTAAGCTTTATGGTGTAAAGAAAACCCGCACTACCCCACACCACCCAGAAGGAAATGCTCAATGTGAGAGATTCAACAGATCTTTACATGATCTTTTGCGTACACTGCCTCCAGAAAAGAAGCGCCGCTGGCCTGAGCACTTATCTGAGTTGGTGTATGCCTACAATGTAACACCCCATGCTACGACTGGCTACTCACCGTACTA
This sequence comes from Somniosus microcephalus, assembly GCF_052327205.1. Lineage (NCBI taxonomy): Eukaryota > Metazoa > Chordata > Chondrichthyes > Squaliformes > Somniosidae > Somniosus > Somniosus microcephalus. Next base: position 88,643,345 of record NC_140990.1, on the reverse strand, counting down.
TCTGCTTTTCGGGGTTCATCCACACCTTCCTGTAGATGCTTTATTAGGTCAGGAGCAAGTGTTAGACAAGAAACATGAGTGGTTGGTTGTCCACCAAGAGCGTTTGAAGGAGGCACATGCAAGGGCAAGAGAGTACACTGAAAAGAAATCAGCTCAAAGAATTGAACTTAACAAAGACAAAGTGTACTGTCCAACCATTGAGGTGGGTCAGCTGGTATACTTACGACACAGGCCTTTGGGTAGGAACAAAATTCAGGATGCGTGGGGTCCTACTGTGTACAGAGTGGTGGAGGTACAGGGTACTACACATGCAGTTGAGCCTGTAGAGGGCGGTCCTTTAAAAAGGGTCCATAGAGTTAATCTTAGGCCATGTGTTACCCCTGTCCCTGAGCCTAGGCGGACGAGAACCAAGTCCCCTGTCACCGTACCCCCTGTCACTCTTTTGACAGAATCGTTGCCAGAGCCCTCTGATACTGAGTTTGTTGTGGTAGAGGAAGTCACCTATCCAGAGTTAACTCAGGAGGAAAAAGTAAACAATGATCCTGTTGGTAACGCCCAAGATGTACAGGAATCAGAGGCTGTTTCTGAGCCAGAGCATTCAGATCCTTCTGAGTGTGGGACTGAGGTTGAGGTACCCATTCCGGCTCCTCGCAGAACTAAAAGAGCCAATGCTGGGGTAAACCCTAACCCATACCATTTGCCTCAGTCAGCCTGTAATGCAGTCTCACTCAGTCCTGAGGTGTTCTCTCATGTTTTATCGAGTCTGGGTACTGCATTTTTTCGAGAAGCTGTAAAAGAAGTGAAAAACGGGTGCTAAGTCACCGAGGACGTTGACTTTAAAGCAGGGGAGAATGTAGCCAAGTGGGAAAATGCAGTGAATATTTAAGTCCACTAGATGGCGAGGTTCATTTTCCCCTTTAGAATTTGAAAAAAGGAGAAAAGGGTTATGGGAAGGGCCATGTGATGCCAAAGGAACCTCCCCTTTCTTCACAGCCTCCATTTTCTAGATCCAGCGTGAGGGGTGTGCTCTGAGGAGAGTTGGGGTGAATATGACTTTTGAAATGAACTTAGTCTGCGTAAAGTACAACTAAAACAGCATTTAGTGCAGCCAGACATAGTTTTAAAGTGATATTGTTTCCCAAATCACTCGATATCACGGGGATGCTTGTCGATTGTCCCACCATGTGCTGGTGTTAACCTTTGTTAAAATTGTTGTTGAGTCCTTGGGGCTACGTTTCGAACGAGTTTAATACTTTCTGTTTGCTTGTAAGAGGTAACAAGTGATAACGGGACATACGAATGTATGGTATGATATGATTTGTTTTGTATAATGATTTGTGGTTTACCTCATGTTCTGTTTTACAGCAAGCCACTGCCGTATTTTGTCGACTGTGTTTTATGTATTTACAATTTCATCCTAAACCTAGACCCAAGTTATTAATACAGAATAAAAAACCCCAAAAACGAAAGTTCGTGTCCTGTGCTGCTCCATTTCGCCAGGCTACATAAACCAACCCCACAGTCACTGACACCAATCTCCTCCTGTCTGATATAAACCAGCCCCACAGTTACTGACACCAATCTCCGGTGTATGTCAGACTGAAGTTGTTTACAATCCTGATGAGCTTTTACGCTATTCCTGGTTGAGTTCGAGATCTCCAATGGAACACTCCACACACCTTAATCCCCCTGAGCACAGGATTTAGTTTTAATGTGTAGATTTCACAATAATACAACTCCCATACTAAATGAGTGCAAAATATTCACATGTGAGATTCTACAAAGGAATACATTTGTAATATTCTTCCAATATTATAGTTATATAGTAAGACTCACAATCTATCAAGCTGTATCCATGAACTCAGACTTTGATAATTGCCAAGCCTGGGAGGCACGAAAGGATGTTCGACTCTTTTAAAAGGCCAATTAGAATGACATTGTCATCAATCAATGTCACATTACCGAGAGAGCCCCCTTTTTAAAGGGGCACAAACAATAAATCAGATCCGAATACCGTTGCTGGTGTTGACAATTGACTCCAGTCCCTCCAGTGCCCACCAGTCACGGAAGGCCTCCAGCGTCCCGGCGGACACCGCGTGCTCCCTCTCCAAGGACAGCCCGTAGCACGTTCCACCTTGGCTGTAGCCGTCAGCTTTATTCTTCCCGGGGTGCTCTCTGACCTGAGCTGCAAACTGCTCCTGTATTTAAAGCCCAATCAGGTACAGCCCATGTGACCCTGGTTACCTCGGCCAATCAAACCATTGAGCTGAAATACATTTATCAAACAAAGCATTCCATTGGATGGCTGTTTAGGGTTCATCGAGTAACTGCTTCCTGTTCATTGGAGCTACGAGGAATCTGCGAGTCAGAACAATGTCAGAGTTTGCTTTTACTGGGGCATTTCAAGAAACAAATGGCCTTCACGGTTCCGCTCAGTCGACACAGGCAGAGTTCTCAGCTCTGCTGGTTCTGTTCGCACGAGGTCTGTTTCAGCTTAAAAGGGATAATTAGTGCCTGTTCTGTCTGAGGTGATTACAAGCTATTAGTTCACTAGACACGGGTCTTTAATACAAAATCCGCTAATATTAAACATACATGTATATAAAACTAGGAAGACTTTACTTTTATGACTCTATTTCATATTAAATCTGATCTTCTAATAAAACCCAGCTTACTTACCGTCCACTCCTGGAGGCCCCACTCCCTGAGCCTACAACCTTCAGCAGGGTCAGTGCTGGAGTTCCACAGCGGGAGTGATCCCATTTTGAAAAATTATACCAGAAAAACACACTAAGCCCAGAACAAGATCTAATATGCAAAGAATTGGAAAAGCTCGAACTGGCCATAAAAGATTACCAAAACCCGTTAGACCCCCCAATAACTGAAAAAGAGCTATTTGAAAAACTCAAGGACCTGCGACAAAGAAAAGCTTGCAGTGCAGATGGCATCCTAAACGAGATGATTAAACACACTGACGATAAAATGAAATTGGCTATCCGAAAACTCTTCAACTTGGTTCTGAGCGTCGGTTACTTCCCTGATATCTGGAACAAAGGACTCATAACGCCCATATACAAAAGTGGAGACAAAGTTGACCCAAATAACTATCGAGGCATCTGTGTGAACAGTAACCTGGGGAAGGTATTCTGTAGTATCATAAACCAAAGACTTATAAACTTCCTTGAGGAGCACAATGTCTTGAGTAAAAGCCAAATTGGATTCTTACCAAATTATAGAACATCGGGCCATATTTTCACCCTACACACCCTAATTGACAAACATGTTCACCAAAACAAAAGCAAAATTTTTGCCTGCTTTATAGATTTCCAGAAGGCTTTCGATTCTATTTGGCACGACGGTCTATTCTTAAAACTTATTGAAAGTGGTGTAGGGGGAAAAACATATGATGTAATTAAATCAAAGTATACAAACAATAAATGTGCAGCTAAAATTGGAGACAAACAAACAAAATATTTCTCACAGGGGCGTGGCATGATGCAGGGCTTGCCTATCTCACTGACACTCTTTAATATTTACATAAATGAATTGGAAAAACAACTTGAACAATCTACAGCACCTGGCCTTGCCCTATATGACTCCAAGGTTAAATTCCTCCTCTATGCAGATGACCTGGTTCTGCTCTCACCAACTGAGGAGGGTCTACAGCAGAACCTGGATCTGCTGGAGTCGTTCTGTCAGACCTGGGCCCTGACAATAAACCCCAAAAAAACCAAAATTCTTGTGTTCCAGCAAAGATCCAGACATCAGGGACCCAGAATAAACTTCAGACTAAGAGCAACTAAAATTGAACAAACTACAAATTACACATACTTAGGCTTAAAAATCAGTTCTACGGGAAATTTTCATTTGGCTGTGAATGAACTGAAAGAGAAAGCAAGAAGGGCTTTCTATGCCATTAAAAAGTCAATCCAAATAGAAATTCCAATTGGCAATTGGCTCAAAATTTTTAAATCAGTAATTGAACCAATTGCACTCTATGGCAGTGAGGTGTGGGGCCCGCTAACACAACAAGAATTCGCAAAATGGGACAAACACCCAATTGAGATCCTGCATGCATAATTCTGTAAAAGTATCCTCCGGACTCAGAGGAAAACCACAAACAATGCATGCAGGGCAGAACTAGGCCAATATCCACTACTAATTAATATCCAAAAAAGAGCCATCAAATTTTGGAAGCACCTAAAAATGAGCAACCCCCACTGCTATCATTACGAAGCCTTGAAATGCCAAGAGATGATCATAGAGAAGAGTCCCCTCAGTCAACTAGTCCTGGGACTCAGTGAAGTAACTACCAACACTACTAATAATAATCAGCCCCAGGACAGTGACATCCTAGCACAGAGAATTCGACCCAACACAATTATCACTAAACAAAAGGAAAAATATTTGACATATTGGACAGAAACGACAAAAACCCAAAACAAACTCGATTGCTATTTGGCCCTAAACAGACAATACACCATCGCTGAATACCTGATCATGGTAAAGGATAGCAAACTGAGAAAAGCCTTGACAATGTACAGACTTAGTGAACATAGCCTGGCTATCGAAAAAGGCAGTCACAGGCAGACCTGGCTGCCCAGAGAGGACAGGATATGCTCTCACTGCAGTCAGGGAGTGGTGGAGACAGAGATGCACTTCCTCACAACTTGTGGAAACTATCAGGACATAAGGGAGAATTTCTACCCAAAATTCACAAAAATATGCCCTGAATTCAAAAATTTGAATGACCACCAAAAACTCCCATAACTATTGGGGGAACAGAGAATATGTGTAACTATAGCGGCAAACTATGTTACAGCTTGCCACAAGCAGAGGGACAACCAGTGACCATTAAATCTAAGAAAAGATTATATGCATATTATATGTGCGTATATCTATGTATACATGGGTATACTTGTCTATACACTGTATGTCTAGATCTGTGTTTATGTGGTCAATCATACATGTATTTCTGTGATTTGGCAACATAAGATGTAGAAGGGTTCGATCCGAAACGTCAACTCAAATTTCTCTCCACGGATGTTGCCTGACCTGCTGAGTTTTTCCAGCATTTTCTGTTGTTATTTAAGATGTATCTTGTCATGCCAATAAAGCAATTTGAATTGAATTGAATTGACTGTCGGGATCGCATCCCCATGGATGTTCCTGGTCGTGTATTTTTAGTTATCCTGGTGTCTAACACACACATCAATAAAACAGGGAATTCCTGGAAACACGCTGCAGGTCCTTCTTTATCTGGAGATCAAATGTCTGTTGTATAATTGTACCAGCAGTTAACAGGCTCCTGTGAACTCCCCCCTCTGCTATTTTAATGCAGACTTTAACCAATTTATTTTAAACAGTTGTATTTTAAATGGGTTAACGCCTGCCTTAAAATGATAGACTCAGGACTGCCACACAAACATGTCAAATAATTACCAGTCATTTTTAGACTGGAATCTTAAACCTGCTTTTTCACTTTCAGTCAGGAACAGATCACAGTTTGACACCAATCTCTGATTTGACAGCATGTTCCCAGCATTCACCGTTGTTCTTCCTGACTCTAAACACAGTTGTAAAGGAGCCTTCTCTTCTGTGCCTAGGAGCTCTGAACCATGGCAGGGAGTGGCTGGGACACGTTTCTCACACGCCTCAAGATTACCCGCACGGGGACTTTGCTGTCAGTGAAGAGAGAAGAGAAAGACCAAAGTGCCGTTTGCCCCTCTCAGTGTGGCCCTGAAGGACCATGCCCAGGCTGAAGTTCTGTTGCCACCATACGATCCTCCCCCAGATTGTCCTTTCTGAACTCCAGCCAGGTGATGCTAAACACTCAGGTGGGAAAGACGAAAATCTACAACAATGTGTTTAAAACAAAGCTGATTTATTTGACAGATATCCAGGATAGTAATCTCCAGCCCAGTTACAGGAGTTATTGTCATCAGAAACAAACCCCAACTGTCAGAATGAACATGGCTCAGTCTGGATGTGATTAACAGCAGCAATAACAGCAGAATCCAACCCCTGCAGTCACTTATGAACTCGCTGGTGTCTCAGCAGGGTGGATGACTGAATGAATCCCTTCCCACACTCAAAGCAGGTATACGGCCTCTCCCCAGTGTGAACTCGCTGGTGTGACAGCAGGTGGGATGACTGAGTGAATCCCTTCCCACACTCAAACCAGGTGAACGGCCTCTCCCAGTGTGAACTCGCTGGTGTATCAGCAGATCCTTTGTGCTTCTAAAGCTCTTCTCACAGTCAGAACATTTAAAAGGACATTTATCTGTGTGAACAAGTTGGTGTTCAATGAGGTGCGATGACCGAGTGAATCCCTTCCCACACACAAAGCAGTTGAACGGTCTCTCCCCAGTGTGAACTCGCTGATGTGTCAGAACATTGGATGAATTAGTGAATCCCTTCTCACACACGGAACAGGTGAACGGCCTCTCCCCAGTGTGAATGCGCTGGTGTGTCAGAAGTTTGGATGGTCGATTAAATCCCTTCCCACACATGGAGCAGGTGAACGGCCTCTCTCCAGTGTGAACTCGCTGGTGTCTCAGAAGCTCGGATGAACGAGTGAATCTTTTCTCACACACGGAGAAGGTGAACAGCCTCTCTCTACTGTGAATGTGCTGGTGTTTCACAAGCTCAGATGAACGGGTGAATCTCTTCCCACACATAGAGCAGGTGAACGGCCTCTCCCCAGTGTGAACTCGCTGGTGTATCAGCAAGCTGGATCTCTGAGTGAATCCCTTCTCACACATGGAATAGTTGAATAGCCTCTCCCCAGTGTGAATTCGCTGATGTCTCAGAAGGTTGGATGAATGAGTGAATCCCTTCTCACACACGGAGCAGGTAAATGGCCTCTCCCCAGTGTCACTGCGTCGATGAGTTTCCAACTTCAATGGGGAGCTGAATCTCTTCCCACAGTCCCCACATTCCCACGGTTTCTCTGTGGTGTCGATGTCATTGTGACTCTCCAGGTTGGATGATCAGTTGAAGCTTCATCCACACACAGAACACGTGTATGGTTTCTCCCCGCTGTGAATGGTGCGAATATTTTTTCAGGCTGTGTAACTGGTTAAAGCTTTTTCCACAGTCAGTGCACTGGAACACTCTCACTCGGGTGTGTGTGTCTTGGTGCTTTTCCAGTCACTGTGATGTTTGAAATCTTTCCCCACAGACAGAACAGAGAAAAATTTCTCCTTCCACATTCAAAGGCTGATGATATTCAGGTCCTGCTGAACCGTGTCACTCTCTCAGATCTTGACGTGATGTTTGGTTTGAGTTTCTCATCTGCACATCCTCCCCTTCTAATGCCCTGTAAAAGCAGTTTACAAAAGTCAGGATAGAAATTTGGATTTTTCTCCCTTTCTATCCTCAGGGTGCTGCGTGATGATAGGGTTTGGGCCCAGTCACTCTTTGCCCTCCAGTACCTCGCCAATAGAAATTCTGAGCTGTGAGCCGATACAGCGAGCTGCCAGCATTTCGACCATGTGGAGCAGCACAGCCACCGGCCCTGGCTGATTCTGTCTGGAAAAGCTGAGGCCAATGGTAGCACAGCAACAACAACTTGCATTTACATAGCGCCTTCAACATAGTAAAACGTTCCAAGGTGCTTCACAAGAGCGGAATCAGACAACGATTGACCTTAGGGCCGAGGCAACTGAAGGCACGGCCACCAATGGTGGAGCGAAGGAAGTGGGGGTTGCACAACAGGCCAGAATTGGAGGAATGCAGAGTTCATAGAATCAGAGAATGGTGCAGCCCTTCGGCCCATTGTCCCAGAGCCAGCTCTTTGAATTTAGGCCCACTCCTCTGCTTTATCCCCACAGACCCGCAATTTGTTTTCCAATTCAAGTAGTTCTCCAATTCCCCTTTGAAAGTTTCCATTGAATCTGCTTCCACCACCACTTCAGACAGTGACTGCCAGGCCATGGCCCTTCTGACACTGGAATCAGTTTCTTCTTATTAAGAGGGTTGTAAGCATCAGGTCCACTTGGCACTGAAGTGTCTGAAACTCATAATAGGAACTCCAGGGAAACAAAATACTAACAAATGTTAAACTGTTCTGTTGACAAACAAAATCGCAATTTATGTTTTAAAAGATAAAGGCCTAGAAATTCAGTTGGCTGCGCCAGCCGTTAACGCCTTAGGAGGAGCAGATCTCGAGCGCTAGGCGCTTAGCGCCCGGGCGCAGCGCGATCTGCGCCTCGCCCCAACTTCAGTAGACATTTAGCGCCGGCGCAAAGTCTTTGCGCGCGCTCAGCTGCGCGCACAGATCATGACGTCATTTCGTCGTGCAACGCCCTTTGTGCGCCCGGAACTGGAACTTCACTCGCGCCGCCCCATTGTGTGCCTGGCGGCCTGAACGACTGTGAAGTGGAACGGTACACAGCCGAGGCGGGCCGCGGGGAGCGCAAATTAAAGGGCACTCCTGCAGTAGAAAAGGCAGCCGTTTTGCAACATTTTGTGAGAGACAAAGATGGTGATGGTGATGATGATGAAGGAGGAGGAGGAGGAGGAGGAGGAGGAGGAGGAGGAGGAGGACCGGTACCACATACCAAACTGATGGAGAGAAGCCCTCCCCAACAACACAAACTCGGCCTTTCAAAAAAACAAATCCACCTTCCCCCTTTAAGAGCTCACCGGAGCCAGAGTGTCTGCTGTCAATCAGCAGCTCGCCGCACCTGCCCTGCGCCCACCTTCCGGTGTTAGCGTCCGGGCCGCCGGCTTAGCGCCTAAAGAGAGCCGTGCATCGCCAGTTTTAGCTCTCGAGCAAACTCTTAGGGCGAAGCTAATGAATATCGGCAATGTGGCCTCGAATTTGCGCCGGGCGCAAACTTTAGCGGCCGCCCGACTTTACTGCCCCAAAAGTGGCTATAATGAATTTCTAGGCCAAATTGTTTAACGGGTTCACACTGACTCACCAGACTCAGGTTCCACCCCTCAAACACCGCGATTGGTTGCAGAATGCGCTGCTCCCTTGGCCCTCCGGCCTCTGAACTCTCTTCCTATTGGTTCCCAAGGCCATCAATCACCACTCACCAACATTACGCTGCCAGATGAAGTTCAGGAGCTCAGAGGAAGAAAATAAATGAGGCCATGAATCTGAGTTAGGAAATACAATGCGAGAAACATGATTCAATTTGTAAACTAAACTATTTAAAATCAACTCAAATGAATTGTTACCATTAATATATTCTTTTTGCGCCAAGTGGGAAACAAGTGATGTTTTCCCACACACGGAGCTGGTGAATGGCCTCTCCCCAGTGTGACCGCATCGATGAGTTTCCAGCTTGGATGGGTAATTGAATCCCTTCGCACAGTCCCCACATTTACACGGTTTCTCCATGGTGCGGGTGTCCTTGTGTCTCTCCAGGTTGGACAATCAGTTAAAGCCTCGTCTACACAGAACACGTGTACGGTTTCTCCCCGCTGTGAATGGTGCGGTGTTTTTTCAGGCTGTGTAACTGGTTAAAGCTCTTTCCACAGTCAGTGCACTGGAACACTCTCACTCGGATGTGTGTGTCTCGGTGCTTTTCCAGTCACACTGATGTTTGAAATCTTTTCCCACAGACAGAACAGACAAACATTTCTCCTTCCACATTCAAAGGCCGATGATATTCAGGTCCTGGTGAATGAATTGTCTCTGTCAGATCTTGATGTGATGTTTGGCTTGAGTTTGCGATGTGTAAATGCTGCCCTTCTCACAGCCTGTAAAAGGAATTTACGAAAGCCGTCACTGTGAGTCCAGGATAGAAATTGACAAGATTCTCTCCTCCTGGTTCCTGGCCAAGGGAACCGCGCATGCGCCCTGCTGCCCCCTGAGCCTCTCAAGATGGCGGCCATTACCCCGGGCCTATCACCGGGAGAAAGCCCCGCAGCTGCCACCCCACTCGGGGCAAATGCCCGGCCCGGAGGCTCTTGTTCGGGGCCTGAGGCCCACCCCGGGTGCTTGTGAAGCGGATAATGTTGAGTGTTTTAATAATGGGACCTGGGGCCGCACTCGGGGTGTGAGCAGCCCGCTTCCCCCCGGGGTTCATTAACCCGCTCCCTCCACCAACTTTATAAACCCTGCGGCACGGCCTACCCGCAGTTTATTAATCTCCCGACCCCACTCCCGCCGACCTGCAGCTCCGCCCGGTGAGGGACACGTGACTTGGGCCCATGGCCTGATTGACAGGAGCTTCCGACCAATAGGGAGCGAGCGGGGCGGGGCTGGAGGAGCGAGCCGGCGGCGGGTCCTCCAACCAATCGGGGAGCCCGAGGGGCGGGACTAGCGCTGGCTGATTGTCTGATCCGCAGGGCAGCGAGTTTCTCCCGTCCCTTGGACCATGACCCCACTACCGAACATCAAACCACCGTTTCCAAGACAGTCACTGACCTCATCTCCTCTGGAGATCTTCCCCCCGCGGCCACCAACCTCATAGTTCCCCAACCCCGCACAGCCCGCTTCTACCTCCTTCCCAAGATCCACAAACAGGACTGCCCTGGTAGGCCCATCGTTTCAGCCTGTTCTTGCCCCACGGAACTTATCTCTTCCTATCTCGACTCTATCTTTTCTCCCCTTGTCCAGTCTCTTCCCACCTACATCCGCGACTCTTCGGATGCCCTCCGCCACTTTAACAGTTTCCAGTTTCCTGGCCCCAACCGCTTCCTTTTCACCATGGACGTACAATCCCTCTACACCTCCATCCCCCACCAGGATGGCCTGAGGGCGCTCCGCTTCTTCCTTGAACAGAGGTCCGTCCAGTCCCCATCCACCACCACCCTCCTCCGCCTGGCTGAACTTGTTCTCACATTGAACAACCTCTCCTTTAACTCCACTCATTTCCTCCAAATCAAAGGTGTTGCTATGGGTACCCGCATGGGTCCTAGCTATGCCTGCCTTTTCGTGGGATATGTGGAACACTCTTTGTTCCAGTCCTACTTAGCTCCCCTCCCTCACCTCTTTTTCTGATACATTGATGACTGTATCGGTGCCATTTCCTGCTCTCGCCCCGAACTAGACAATTTCATTCACTTTGCCTCCAATTTCCACCCTTCCCTCACCTTCACATGGTCCATCTCTGACTCTTCCCTTCCCTTCCTCGACTTCTCCATCTCCATCTCTGGGGATAGGTTATCGACCAACATTCACTGCAAGCCCACTGACTCCCACAGCTATCTGGACTACACTTCCTCCCACCCCGCCTCCTGTAAGGACTCTATTCCATTCTCCAAGTTTCTCCGTCTCCGCCGTATCTGCTCCGACGATGCCACCTTCCACACCAGTGCTTCTGACATGTCTTCCTTTTTCCGCAACCGAGGATTCCCCTCTACCGTGGTTGACACGGTCCTCGACCGCGTCCGTTCTATCTCCCGCACCTCTGCCCTCACCCCTGCCCCTCCCTCCCGGAACCACGATAGGGTTCCCCTTGTCCTCACCTTTCACCCCACCAGCCTCCACATTCAACGGATCATCCTCCACCATTTCCGCTACCTCCAAAGTGATCCCACCACCAAACGCATCTTCCCCTCCCCTCCCCTTTCAGCATTCTGTAGGGACCGCTCCCTCCGAGACACCCTAGTCCACTCCTCTATCACCCCCAACAGCCCTTCCCCTTCGCCTGGCACCTTCCCGAGCAAGCGCAGGAGATGTAACACCTGCCCCTATACCTCCCCCCTTCCCACTATCCAGGGCCCCAAACACCCCTTCCAGGTGAAACAGCGATTTACTTGTACTTCTTGCAACCTAGTATACTGTATTCGCTGCTCACTATGTGGTCTGCTCTACATTGGGGAGACCAAACGCAGATTGGGTGACCGCTTTGCGGAACACCTCCGTTCAGTCCGTAAGGTGACCCCGAGCTTCTGGTCGCCTGTCATTTTAATTTACCGCTCCATTCCCACTCGGACCTCACCGTCCTTGGCCTCTTGCATTGTTCCACGGAAGCTCAACGTAAACTCGAGGAACAGCACCTCATCTTCCAATTAGGCACTTTGCAGCCTTCCGGACTCAATATTGAGTTCAACAATTTCAGATCATAACCTCGGCCCCCATTACATTTTTACTTATATTTTTTTCCACCCCTTTGTTTGGGTCTTCCCTTCCCCCCCACCTTTCCTTTCTTTTCTCTTCTCTATCCCGCATGGCAGCTGTCTCTTATCCTGCCAGTACACTTCACACCTAATCTCAGCCGTCTTTTGTCTCCACTGTCCTATTAGCATCTCGTCTGGTTTTGAATACCTCTTAATGTCTCTTTTACTTCTTTTGTTCTATCGCAGCCCTAACTTCGATCTATTTTATTTCCTTTCCACTTTTGAAAAAGGGTTTCGACCCGAAAGGTCAACTCTAATTTCTCTCCACGGATGTTGCCTGGCCTGCTGAGTTTTTCCAGCATTTTCTGTTGTTATCTCCAGTCCCTTGTTCAGGGCCCGGGGCCAGGGGAGGCTGTGGGCCTTTATTCCCCTTATTGGACACAAGGCTCTTCGGCTCACAACACACTGGCTCAGGTTTTAACAATCGGTTTACAGGAAATAGTGAATTGAAAATTGCAAAACTGAGATTATTAGAATTACACAGGGTTACACAGGATATACGGCACAGAAACAGGCCATTCGGCCCAACCAGTCCATGCTGGCGTCTCTGCTCCACACCAGCCTCCTCCCGTCTTTCCTCATCTAAATCTATCACCATAACCCTCGATTCCCTTCTCCCTCATATGCTTGTCAGCCTCCCCTTAAATGCATCGATATTATTCGCTTCAACCATTCCCTGTGGTAGCGAGTTCCACATTCTCACCACTCTCTAGGTAAAGAAGTTTCTTCTGAATTCCCTATTGGATTTCTTGGTGACTATCTTATATTGATGGCCTCTAGCTATGCTCTTCCCCACAAGTGGAAACATTCTCTCTGTATCCACTCTACCAAAACATTTTCATAATTTTAAGGACCTCTATTAGGTCACCCCTCAGCCTTTTTTCAAGTGAATAGAGACCCAGCCTATTCATCCTTTCCTGATATGTATAACCTCGCATTTCTGGTATCATCCTTCTAAATCTTCTCTGCACTCTCTCCAGTGCCTCTATATCCTATTTATAATATGGTGACCAGAACTGTACGCAGTTCTCTAAGGGCTGAATTTTGCCGGCGCTCAGAGTGCGGGTTTGGAGGCAAGTCCGCTGTCAAAACCACAAAAACTGACAGCGGGCCAGTATCCCGCTCTGAACCGCCTCCTTATGAGTTTCCTAAGTGTCGGGTCTGTCATCCTTGAACAGACCCGACACCAAGCGGTGGGTCAGCCAATTTAGATACTTTAAAGTTTGTTGAAAGGTAGTTAAGCACCATTTTCCCAAGTACTTACCATTTTACCAGGTTTTTAACAGGGTTCCCGGAGAGCGACTATCACGTCAGGTAAGTATGTCGGGTTCTCAATGACTGGATTGCTGTGAATAGGTGAAAGCTGCAGAAGTGGTCTAAAACCTAACATTTCACAGCTGTTCACTTCCCAATCTTAGAATCTGGAGCATTAATGATTTGGAACCCACTTTGGAGCTTTATGCAAACACGATTTCTCTTTTATAAAACCATGTTGACTCTGCCTAATCATATAATCATTTTCTAAGTGCCCTGTTCCACTTCCTTAATAATGGATTGCTGCATTTTCCCGAGGACTGATGTCCGGCTAACTGGCCTGTAGATCCCGGTTTTCTCTCTCCCTCCTTTCTTGAATAGCGGTGTTACATTTGCTACCTTCCATTCCACTAGGACCTTTCCAGAATCTAGGGAATTTTGGAAGATCAGTACCAATGCATCCACTATCTCCGCAGCCACCTCTTTTAGAACCCGAGGATGTAGGCCATCAGGTCCAGGGGATTTGTCAGCTTTTAGTCCCGTTAGTTTCTCAAGTACTTTTTCTGGACTGATATGAATTACTTTCAGTTCCTCACTCTCATTAGCCCCTTGGTTACCCACTATTTCTGGAATCTCAACCTTCTCCAGTGTAGCTCACGCAGCTTCAGCTCGCACAGCCTAAGCCCGGGCTGTCCGCAGTGCGGCCGCAACATGCCCGTAGACTGGCACGAGTGGTCGGGACCTCTCGCCCTGACCGAGGTGGACGAGAAGCTTGCGCAGCCCCTCCGTATCAAGTATGACAGCGTGGACAGAGATGTGCTGGGTAAAGTGCTGAGCCCGGCCCAGGTACTGACTGCAGCCGAGAGCTGAACACACAGGAACCGCTCCAGTGCCTGGAGCCAGCAACAAGAGGCAACAAAAGCAAGGACGTTATGCTGAACCTTCATAAAACACTGGTTCGGCCTCAACTGGAGCATTGTGTCCAATTCTGGGCACCGCACTTTAGGAAGGATGTGAAGGCCTTAGAGAGGGTGCAGAATAGATTCACAAGAATGATTCCAGGGACAAGGGACTTCAGTTACGTGGATTGACTGGAGAAGCTGGGGTGGTTCTCCTCAGAGCAGAGAAGGTTGGGAGGAGATTTGATAGAGGTGTTCAAAATCATGAGGGGTCTGGACAGAGTAGATAGAGAGAAACTGTTCCCATTGGCAGAAGGGTCGATAACCAGAGGACACAGGTTTAAGGTGATTGGCAAAAGGACCAAAGGCGACATGAGGAAAAACTTTTTTACGCAGCGAATGGTTAGGATCTGGAATGCACTGCCTGAAAGGGTGGTGGAGGCAGATTCAATCACGGCTTTCAAAAGGGAATTGGATGAGTATCTGAAAGAAAAACATTTGCAGGGCTACGGGGAAAGGGCGGTGGAGTGGGACTAGCTGAAGTGCTCTTGCAGAGAGCCAGCACGGGCTCAATGGGCCGAATGGCCTCCTTCTGTGCTGTAACTATTCTCTGATTCTAAGCTTATATTGTGGTTAATAACAGACAAACTCTGTTCTTTCTCCTGATCTGATTGCAGATTCCAACCAGTAGATTCAGTGATAACAACAGAAAATGCTGGAAAAACTCAGCAGGCCAGGCAACATCCGTGGAGAGAAAATAGAGTGGAATGTCTTATCAGTGTTGCCATGGCGACCTGTCTGCAGTGAAACGCCTGTTTGAGTTTCTAACTCAGACTAAGCTTCTCTTTCCCATAATACACATTATATCAGACATTTGATGTCAATGTATTTCAGCCATGTTATGTTAATATCTCTAAAATCTACAGGGATATAAGATACAAAAATCTGTAAAAGTTGGAGGACAAGTTTATAAAATGGTTTAAAAATGTTACCCGAGGTTTTTTATCAATGGGGCGTAGAAAACAAAACCATCGGTTCGGCTGCAGTTAGAATAAGTTTTGGGCATCTTACACTAGGAAGGATTTTGGGGCCACAGAGAGGCTGCAGAATAAATTCACTGAGGTTATACCACGGATGAGAGGCTTTAGTTGTCAGAGAATCAGAGAATGAAACAGCACAAAAGGCAGCCATTCGGCCCATCGTGCTTGTGCCAGCTCTTTGGGAGAGCTATCCAATTAGTCCCACTCCCCTGCTCTTTCCCCATATCCCAGTAAATGTTTTCCCTTCAAATATTTATCCAATTCCCTTTTGAAAGTTACTCCTGAATCTGCTTCCACCACCCTTTCAGGCAGTGCATTTCAGATCATAATAACTCGCTGGGTAAAGAAATGTTTCCTCATGATGACCTGTCTGCAGTGAAGCGCCTGCTTGAGTTTCTAACTGAGGCGAACTTCTCTTTCCCAGGAGGAGAGACGAGAGAAACTGGGGCACTTCTCATTAGAACAAAGCAGGGTGAGAGGAGATGTGAGCGAGGTGTTTAAACTTGATCAATGACACCGACCAAAATATCAGAGACACTCCCTGTCCCTCAGGACCCGTGTCCAGGGGAGAAGCTGATGGGTTTATCAGATCATCTTTGGGTTAAATGTTGTGCTCGTGGAGCTGAGCCCCTAGTGTCAGCATCAAACACTCTCCAGTCGGGTACAGCACGGGTTAGATACAGAGTAAACCCATCAGCCGCTCCCCGACACAGATACCGAGGGACAGGGAGTGTCCGGGACAATGACATTTCTCACTCAATAAGGTATAAATTGATCCTGTACCTCTCCCCATTAATCCTGGGCTCCACACGGGGTGAATCCTGCTCCTGTTTCCCTTCCTGTAACAGCACTGAGCTAAACCCAGCCCATAATGAGCAGGGCTCAGAGAGGTTGGTTGCTAGGCACTGCAGTGATGTCATAAAGCAGGGCCATTCAGCCCAGCTGGTCGTCTCCTTGTCCCTTTAAAGGTGGGGAGCCGGGACACCCTGTCTCCAAACACATCCCACCTGTTCATACTGAGAATCCCCGGGGAAGGCCCAAGGCCCAGAGTGTGGAACACAACCAAGGGGGAAAGAGGAGGCGAGAAGGGGAGGAAAATCAAGGAGTCGGGACTGAGGGACACCGAGCTTCAGTTTTAGAGCCTGTAGACTTCAGGAGGGGAAGACTGAGTTCAGTAGTTTTAGGATCCAGGGAGAGAACAGGGAGCAGATGGGGAGACTGGTGTGGATTCCAGCACAGTGAGGATGTCGGGGGAGGGAGATTGTGTTGGGCCGTGTATTAGGGGTGTAGGAGGGACAAGAGAGGAAAGGTCAGAGGAGCAATTACTGCAGCAGTGCCCATAAATAGTGAGAGAGAGAGAGAAGGTGGGGGTTCGAGTGGACCAGGGACAGTCAGTTAAACTCTCTGTTTGCTGTGACCAGTTTTCCTTCGGTTAAAAATGGCCTCCTGTAGCCCAGTGACACAAACAGCCCATTAAACTCCACCAATGGCCTTTGGTCTGGTGAGGTCTCCCTTTGTGAAACATCGGCTGTTGTTAAAGCTTTTCATTCTGACACGCTCACGCTGAGAAATGAGCTGCAGAACTGCCGACACCGTCAGCTTT
This sequence comes from Somniosus microcephalus, assembly GCF_052327205.1. Taxonomy (NCBI): domain Eukaryota; kingdom Metazoa; phylum Chordata; class Chondrichthyes; order Squaliformes; family Somniosidae; genus Somniosus; species Somniosus microcephalus. Next base: position 88,626,465 of record NC_140990.1, on the reverse strand, counting down.
AAGGAAACGTTTCCTTTTGGAGATCGGATTGCCCATTGAGTTTGATTAAACTGATGTTAAAGTAACAAGGCTGCTTTGCCCCGTAACAATAACAGATTATCAGAATATTTCCCATAGGTTATAATCCAATGTTACAGGGGCTCACTGCCCTGGAGGGTTGAAGTGGACCCTGTGATATAATAGAATTTTCTGTCCTGTCAGACTTGGACATCTTGTAGATCCATCTTTTAACAATTTGTGGGATCTCAGTTCTCAGATGGATTCCACTCAGTTTGTAACAAATCCTCAATCAGCTCATCTTATTGTCGAGATATCAAGGACCCGACACACTGCGTGTGTGGGAAACAAAGCTCATTTATTTGGCACTGATACAGGTTAAACTCCAGCCCAGTTATAGGGGTTACTAACATCAGCTGAAACAAAGCCCAACTGTCAGAATGAACGTGGTTCAGTCCTGGATGTTATTAATGTAGTGTATGTACCTTGAAGAAGGGACTATATTCTGCAGCCCCTGTATACTGCAGTACCAGTAGTGACCACCCCTGTAGATAAGCCTGTGTAGTAACTTTGTATAGTAGTTCCAGTTTTGTCTCCATTCAGTAAACACCTGTTATAACCAACTTCTGCAGTCCGTGTCTCAATTACACACGGACGTTACACTGGCGACGAACAGATCCGAACTTACCTACAGTTCTGCACCACCTCACGGGGATCCATCCCTGAAGCGAAGTTGTTAGAGGTCGAGGCCAGAAGGAAGAAATCCAAAAAGAAAAAAAAACAAACAGAAGAAACGGGCGTCGACCGCCCTCTGATTCATCGAATTCGAAGGTTTGCAGGAGAGGCTGTCGAGAGCTGGGCTTGGTTATCCAGTCTATGGTGTTCCAGCTAATCGGGCTGGTGGCAGGTAGTACACTGATCCTTCCTGGGCTGCGGCGGGCTAGAGCTCGATCGGGTGGCTTTTCAACAGGGCCAAGCAGCGTTGTCGGGAAGAGGAGAGAGAGAGAGAGGGTGGAGCACACAGGGCGCGGCCGGTGCTACGAGGCCAGGCAGCGTACAGATCCGAGAAGAGGGAGGAAAGTGTCCCATAGGGTCTGCTCTGACGACGGGAACAGTAATTAAAATAAAAGAAATTAGAAGCGCAGAAAGCCGCGAGGAGCTGCAGTTTGCCACGGGGACCGCGGAGAGCGGCGTTGGCAGCAGCGCGGGGGGGAAGTGCGCGAAGACCATAGGGCGTCGCCATCAAGGCATAAAAACGCCAGCAACAGCGCTAGCAGCAGCAGAAAAGAAAGAAAGCGCGGGAGGCGCCATCTTAATCCAGCGGGGAAGAAGGCAAAGCGCAGGAGGCGCCATTTTGTTCAATCGGGGAAGAAGGCAAAGCGCGGGAGGTGCCATCTTAGATCTCCAAGATGCCGAAGACAGGCAATATCACTGCCTTCGATAATGCAATAGAAGACTGGACCACGTATGTGGAAAGAGTCGAAGTATATTGCAAGGCAAATGAAGTAGCCGATGAGAAAAAGGCATCGGTACTACTAAACTTAATGGACGCAAGAACGTACGGCCTATTGCGGAACCTGATCACTCCAGTCAAACCGATGGCGAAGAGTTTTAACGAAATTGTTGATATCATACAGGAACACCTAAATCCTACACCGCTGCTGATAGCAGAAAGATTTAAATTCCATAAGAGTAATCAGCATAAAGATGAGAGCAATGCTGATTACCTTACGGAACTACGCAAGCTATCAAAGCACTGCCAGTTCGGAGCAGGACTGGCAGATACCCTACGGGACAAATTTGTCTGTGGACTCCTGAGTGAAGGAACCCAGAAGAGGTTACTCTCAGAGAAAGAGCTGACGCTAGATAAGGCTTTCAGCGTGGCAGTATCGTATGAAGCAGCAGCAAGGGGAGCTGCGGAAATACAGCAAAAGCCACAGGAATACGGCACCCATGAAATGACACAGGGATTTGAAAAATGTTATCGCTGCGGCAGAACAACCCATGACCAGAAGGACTGCTGGACCAAGGACAAAACATGCAGGCAATGCGGAAAGATGGGACACATTGCACGAGTTTGCAGGTCCGGGAAGAAGACTAACAACAACAAAAAGACTACTAAGGAAAAGTACAGGAAAGTACAAAAGATGACGGACAGTAGTTCCGAAGACCAGAAGAGCGATAGTGAATCCGGGAACAAGAGACTAAGCTGTCTCAAACTACACAACATAATCACAAAAGAGGATCACCGAACCATTTGGGTCACCCTCATGATAGCAGGGTCCCAAGTCAAAATGGAATTGGATACAGGATCAGCCCTGACCGTCATGAATCGACGAGACTACGAGCGGCTATTCTCACACATACCCTTGAAAGACACATCCATTGTCTTGAAGACATATATGGGGCAGAAAGTATACCCCAGAGGGAAAATAAGGGTGCCTGTCGAATACAACGGCAAGGAAATACAGAAATTGTATCTGTACATACTGCAAGATGGTGGACCACCATTATTGGGACGTGAATGGATCAGAAAGATAAGTTTAGACTGGCACTCCATTCAGGCACTGACGGTGGCTGGTAAAAAGGATGACGACGTCACACCTGGACAATTGTCAAAAATCTTGGCTAACACTAAAGAGGTATTTCAACAAGAACTGGGAACTCTTAAAGGCGTAACCGCCTCGATAAAAATAGAAGAGAATGCAATTCCCAAGTTTTTCAAAGCAAGACCGGTACCGTATGCAATTCGCCCAGCCGTCGAGGCAGAGCTGGAGAATCTGGAGAATGCAGGCATGTTAACTAAGGTAGACTGGAGCGAGTGGGCGACACCCATTGTTCCTGTCATGAAGAAAACGTTAAACAATAAGTCTGAGGAGCCAAGGAAGGTTCGCATCTGTGGGGACTTCAAGGTGACTGTGAACCCAGTCCTTCACACAGTACAGTATCCTCTTCCGAGGATAGAAGATATTTTTGCCTCACTATCTGGAGGGAAACGTTTTACAAAAATTGACCTAGCACAAGCATATTTGCAGATGGAGGTTGAAGAATCCTCTAGGAAATATCTCACGATAAACACTCACAAAGGTCTTTACCAGTATAATCGACTGGTATTCGGAGTTGCATCAGCTCCGGCTATATGGCAAAGAGTGATGGAACAAGTCCTGCAAGGGATTCCGGGGACTCAGTGTTACTTGGACGACATCCTAGTGACGGGTGAAAATGACAGTGAACACCTTGCCAACCTAGAGCAGGTGCTCACTAGGCTAAGAGAACATGGGCTACGAGCCAATAACACCAAGTGCGAGTTTTTAAAGAAACAAATATCGTATTGTGGCCACGTGATTGATGAAGAGGGGTTACATAAGTCCCCTGACAAAATTGAAGCGGTAGTTAAGGTGTAAGAATTCGCAATAATTTACAGTTCTGAAGATCAATTTTTTTGATTAAAGAATCCCTGGGCGTTGTGCTTTTAAATTTCCAGGGATAAAAATGGCTGTCACCACATGGCCGAAGACAAGGGACAATGCTTTGTTTACAAAGCAATTGAATGCTATTAGCATTTGTTTGTATATCGAGTGGATACATCTAAACTGCAGAAGAGACTTTTGTACCTTGAATGAGAAACGTTTAACAATTGAATGGGTTTTAAACCACCCAGCACTGGACAATAGGGCTGTTGCATTCTTTTGTTTCAGCCCAGGGAGCTCCGGAAGACACATTAACCCAGTCTAACCACTTTGAGTTAGCCAATCACAGCTTTCTCTTGTGTATTGGACCCTTTGGGTGGGGAATTTTGCACACAGCCCTTGCAAGGCAGAACGGCAGGGGCCTCACCAGGTATAAAGATAGCTGCTGAGAAGCTATCTCTCTCTTTACTTCGCTGGACCACAGGTGAGCAGGGTGTTCTGACTCCTCAACAAGGCAACCTAGCAGGAGTTTGGGGTGGTGATTTGAGGGTAATTGCTAAGATTGTTTAAATAACATTGTAGCCATTGTATCCCTCGTTTTTGCCATCTGCAACCCCCTGTTATATAGTTTTACTGTAATTACTGTGTTCGTGTGGTATAGTTTATTCTTGGATTGTAGTTTATTTAGTTAATAAAACTTGATTTTTTCTCTCATCCAAACTACGTGTCTGTTTTAATATCATTAATTATAAGTTCCTCCACTCAGAACTGAAGGAGGGGTAGTGATTCGGAACCGCTGTTTTAAAATTGGTTTTATTGGAATTGGTCTGAGTGCAGGCAAAGGCTGCAAGACCAGGAAAATTACTTTAAACCAGTTTAAAGAAGCCCCCAACCCTTACAAATGGCAAGCCAGGTAGGAGTGGAGGCAGTTTTTGATTTAATAAGTGGTCGGGATCTGGAGAAAGCATCAGCTGTAGTTTCTCTCATTTTCAGTATGTGGGTAGCCCTGCGGATTTTAGCGGCAGTGTGTAGGCTGACCTATCGGGGTATAGGTGGCTGGGTTAGGAAGAGTGTGAAGAGAGAGCAGGAGGAGGTCCACGAGGTTAAACCTGGGGCTCAGTATAAGAAAGAGTGGCACCAGGAGGGGAACAGTCCCTCCCAGGCTAGGTTAAATTGCTATGGGTGTGGGAAAGATGGTCACTGGAGAAAAGACTGTAAGAATCCCTGGAAGGATAGCAAGGGAAAGAATCCCCCAGCCCAAAGGGTAGAGACAGGAATCTCCCCCTGCCTCAGCCGAGTCGCTACTGGAGGTAATGCGGTCTCTCCTGACCAACCAGGGAAAGGTAGCAGCCATCAATGGTGCTGCAACCCCCTCGCCCACCTCTGCCTCCCCACAATGACTGGCCGGTATGCTGGTCAAAGAGGGTGCACGTACAGGCACTTTCTGGGACCCATATGGGTCCGGGCCAGTGGCAGTGATTACAGGCAGGGATGGGGCACAGAGAAATTCAGAAAAATTGTACAAGTCAAGTTCAAGTTCACCGCCTGTAAAGACAGGCACTGTGGCCTGTTTAAAGGGACCAGCTTCCCAGCCCGCTTCTAGAGTGGTCCCCCCCATGATGTGGGACCCTGCGGGGGCAGGGATAGCAATCCCTCTTGCAGGAGACATAGGGAGGGAGCTAACACCAGGTTTTAAAACATGGGGAGGAAAATTTCCAGCCACCAGCAGTGGGTGGTGAGAGTATACCTGCCCCCAGCACAGGAGTGGGCAGGGAAGAGCAGACAAACCCAGAGAGAGATTTGCACCGGCAGGCTGCCAGGTACATTATACAGTGCGGGCTATTTTGGACATGGGGGAGAAGGTTCCCAGCCAGCTGGGGCTGTGACCCAAGCTCAGGGTCCGCCAGCCAAAGTTTCCCCCATAGAGACACCCCTCAGAAGGTCTCAGCGGGTGCCCCAGCCTAAGAAAGCATGGTCACCCACTTTACAGTGGAGTAGGGCGGTCTCCCGAGCCAGGGAGAAGCCAGAGAACAGAGGCCCCCACTCAACAGCCATAAGCTGCGGGGGACCAGAGACAGGAGGCAGTCCAGCTTCGCTGCAGGCAGCAGCAATCTGCGACAGTGCCAGAGATTAGCCTGGCCGTCTGGAGACGGGCGGCATTTGTATTATAGCTTTGGTGTGCATATAGCATGCTTTTAAGGTGTATTTTAAGTTTTGTTGATATAACTAGTTTTAAGTTTAAGTTTAAAGAGTTTAAGTTTCCATGTGTGCCAAATGTTTGTATTTTTGGTCCGAGGTCGAGGGACCCGACCATGTCTCCACCGAAGGCAGCAGGTCAGTGAGACCTGGCTGCATGTCCCTTTTAAGTTTTTGCAGGAGATTGGAAAATGAAGCAGCCATGTTCGCCCAGCCCGAGCTGGGCATCGAATGAAGATATGGATACGGAATGTTGGGGATCACCTCGCCACTGGACAACTCCAGGAGACCCCGCAGCGATCTTCGGGAAAAACCGGACAGAGTCCGGAGGAACTTGCCTACTCCTCCTACGGGAAGGAGATGGCCCCAGCTGGGTGGGGCACGGCCCCCAACCCAGCACCATCCTGACCGAAGTTCACTTGCGGGAGACCTCGCTGTTGAGGAGTCATGATGGGGAAGCGCGGGCGCCTGGTCATAGGGACGCGTTCCTCGGGGGTGGGTGGTGATGGCCCGGGAATAATTGTATAGAGGAGGGGGAGTCCCAAGAGTCGCGTGGGTGTGGTCGGGGGAGGGAGGAACTCACCCGGTGGCCCACGGGCAAAGAGGATAAGTGTGGCTGGGAAGGATGAGTGGGTGGCCGGATCAGTGTGGGGCCAGGGAGAGCCGCCACACAGGCACCCATCATTTTCTGCAGACAGTTGAGGGAAGGCGGGAGGGGGAGGGACTGGGAGTCATGAGATCCCATACTCCCCGGTCTCGGTCTGTGCCAAGGTAATTTTTAAACATGAGGGGTACCCCGCCTCCACAAAAGGACAAGGGAACGGCTCGGGGCTGGCGGAGCAGGCTGGTCTGTAAATCCATTCTGCCTGTTTTAAAGTTTAAGACAATCAACAGGGGGGTGGAAGGTACTTTTACTGCCCGAGTGGGAGGAGCAATACCCACTCGAATTTCGCGACCCATCATCGGCACATGATGATCGGGGTTTATTTAAGCATGTTGTTTCAAATGTTGTTTAATGATTTTTTGTATTTTGTGTTGCAGCCCCAAGTTGAGCAGAGGCGTAGGATCCTCTCCGTGCTTGGGACCAGTTTGTGACAACTCCAAGTTGAGCAGAGGCGTAGGACCCTCTCCATGCTTGGGATCATTTTGAGTACATTGTGTAACTAAGATTGCAACATTTTGTAATAACTTATGATGTAAAAAAGGTGATTGTAAATTTGGTTTACATTGTATAATTTTACAAGCGTGTAGGGGTACGAGACCCCTTATTGAAAACTGAAGTATCTGTAAGATGCCTACCGTACCATGTTTTTTTTTCTTGAATTTAAGAGGAATAGACGGGACGGGGATTAGTGGCAGATAGCTATTAGGTAAATACAGGGGATGGTTGTTTGTGAGGGGTCAGAAATTATTGCTCATTTCTTCAAGAGGATACTACAAGCAAGCTGGAAGTATCCAAGGGCGGACTGTAAGAATTCGCAATAATTTACAGTTCTGAAGATCAATTTTTTTGATTAAAGAATCCCTGGGCGTTGTGCTTTTAAATTTCCAGGGATAAAAATGGCCGTCACCACATGGCCGAAGACAAAGGACAATGCTTTGTTTACAAAGCAATTGAATGCTATTAGCATTTGTTTGTATATCGAGTGGATACATCTAAACTGCAGAAGAGACTTTTGTACCTTGAATGAGAAACGTTTAAGAATTGAATGGGTTTTAAATCACCCAGCACTGGACAATAGGGCTGTTGCATTCTTTTGTTTCAGCCCAGGGAGCTCCGGAAGACACATTAACCCAGTCTAACCACTTTGAGTTAGCCAATCACAGCTTTCTCTTGTGTATTGGACCCTTTGGGTGGGGAATTTTGCACACAGCCCTTGCAAGGCAGAACGGCAGGGGCCTTACCAGGTGTAAAGATAGCTGCTGAGAAGCTATCTGGCTCTCTTACTTCGCTGGACCACAGGTGAGCAGGGTGTTCTGACTCCTCAACAAGGCAACCTAGCAGGAGTTTGGGGTGGTGATTTAAGGGTAATTGCTAAGATTGTTTAAATAACATTGTAGCCATTGTATCCCTCGTTTTTGCCGCCTGCAACCCCCTGTTATATAGTTTTACTGTAATTACTGTGTTTGTGTGGTATAGTTTATTCTTGGATTGTAGTTTATTTCGTTAATAAAACTTGATTTTTTCTCTCATCCAAACTACGTGTCTGTTTTAATATCAATAATTATAAGTTCCTCCACTCAGAACTAAAGGAGGGGTAGTGATTCGGAACCGCTGTTTTAAAATTGGTTTTATTGGAATTGGTCTGAGTGCAGGGAAAGGCTGCAAGACCAGGAAAATTACTTTAAACCAGTTTAAAGAAGCCCCCAACCCTTACAAAGGCTCTAGCGCCTGAAAATGTGTCGCAACTGAGGTCATTCCTCGGATTGGTGAATTACTACCATAAGTTTTTGCTGAATTTGTCCACAATTCTGCACCCACTGAACGCCCTGCTACAAACTGGAGTAGCATGGAAATGGAGCGATGAATGTAAGCGGGCCTTTCAGAAGTGTAAAGGCCTGATCACTTCAAGAGAAGTATTGGCTCACTACAACCCATCACTACCGATAAGACTGGTGTGTGATGCGTCTCCCTACGGTGTTGGAGCAGTACTGTCACATAAATCCCTTGATGGTTCAGAGAGGCCGATAGCTTTTGCGTCACGCTCGTTAACTGCAGCCGAGCGTAACTACGCCCAGATTGACAGAGAGGACCTCAGCCTGGTGTGGGGGGTGAAGAAGTTCAATCACTACCTGCACAGACAGAAATTTACTCTACTAACTGATCATCAACCTCTTGTCTCCATTTTCAACCCTAAGAAGGGCGTCCCGATAATGATAGCACAACGGCTACAGAGGTGGTCCCTTTTCCTAGGGGCACAACAATATGACATCGAGTAGAAAGGAACTAAACAGCATGGGAATGCTGATGGATTGTCGCGCCTACCGTTGCCGATGGTGGAAGAAGCACCTGCAGTGGATCCTGTGGAGATATTCCACTCGACCATAGTCGAATGTCTACCTGTGACGAACCAAACAACGACGTTGATCCCGAATCAACTTTGCCAGAAGAACCTGATACCCCAAAGAGGCGTTATCCGGACAGAATCTGGAAGCCTCCTCAAAGACTGAATTTATAATTGATTAACTTCAGCTAATGTATATAGCAACTGTAATTGTAAATATATTATTTAATTATTAATCGAATGTTATGTACTGTTTAGCTAAAAGGGGAGGAATTGTAGTGTATGTACCTTGAAGAAAGAACTATATTCTGCAGCCCCTGTATACTGCAGTACCAGTAGTGACCACCCCTGTATATAAGCCTGTGCAGTAACTTTGTGTAGTAGTTCCAGTTTTGTCTCCATACAGTAAATACCTGTTATAACCAACTTCTGCAGTCCGTGTCTCAATTACACACGGACGTTACAATTAACAGCACCAAGAAGAGCAGAATCCAACCCCTGCAGTCACTTGTGAACTCGCTGGTGTCTCAGCAGGTTGGATGAATGAGTGAGTCCCTTCCCACACACAGAGCAGGTGAATGGCCTCGCCCCAGTGTGAATTCACTGGTGTGTCCGCAGGTTGGATGAACGAGTTAATCCCTTCCCACACTCGGAGCAGGTGAACGGCCTCGCCCGAGTGTGAATTCATTGGTGTGTCAGCAGGTTGGATGAATCAATGACTCCCTTCTCACACACGGAGCAGGTGAACGGCCTCTCCCCAGTGTGAGTGCGCCGATGAGTTTCCAGCTGGGGTGGGTAATTTAATCCGATCCCACAGTTTCCACATTTCCACGGTTTCTCCATGGTGCGGGTGTCCTTGTGTCTCTCCAGGTTGGATGATCAGTTGAAGCCTCGTCTACACACAGAACACGTGTACAGTTTCTCCCCGCTGTGAATGGTGCAATGTTTTTTCAGGCTGTATAAGTGGTTAAAGCTCTTTCCACAGTCAGTGCACTGGAACACTCTCACTCGGGTGTGTGTGTCTCGGTGCTTTACCGGTCACACTGATATTTGAAATCTTTTCCCAGACACAGAACAGACAAACATTCCTCCTTCCACATTCAAAGGCCGATGATATTCAAGTCCTGGTGAATCCAGTGACTCGCTCAGATCTTGATGTGATGTTTGGTTTGAGTTTCACGTCTGCAAATCCTCCGCTTCTAACACCCTGTAAAAGGAGTTTACAAAAGTCATCACTGTAAGTAGGATAGAAATTCAAAACAGACAATTCCAGTTTCTATGGAACATTCTTTCCTCTCTTGTTCCCCGAAAGATGTAAATCCCCGTCCCACACACTCTCCCTCCTCCCTGTGCTGAAATTCAAACCCATCGCACCATCTCCATCATTTTTCCTTTCGGTCAACTTTTCTCCCTCTCCTGATGGTGCTGACTCTGGCTGGGTTCAGTTCCACACTCACTGGATCCCCTCCCTCTCCTCCCCTGAAGGTGATGACTCTGGCTGGGTTCAGTTCTACACTCACTGGTTCCCCTCTCCTCCCCTGAAGGTGCTCACTCTGGCTGGGTTCAGTTCTACACTCATTGGTTCCCCTCCCTCTCCTCCCCTGAAGGTGCTGGCTCTGGCTGGGTTCAGTTCTACACTCACTGGTTCCCCTCTCCTCCCCTGAAGGTGCTGACTCTGGCTGGGTTCAGTTCTACACTCACTGGTTCTCCTCCCTCTCCTCCCCTGAAGGTGCTGACTCTGGCTGGGTTCAGTTCTACACTCACTGATTCCCCTTTCCTCCCCTGAAGGTGCTGACTCTGGCTGGGTTCAGTTCTACACTCAGTGGTACCCCTCCCTCGCCTCCCCTGAAGGTGCTGACACTGGCTGGGTTCAGTTCTACATTCACTGGTTCTCCTTCCCAGCAGTTGCTGGCTCTGGCTCTAACCTTCTTTCTAATACTCAGTCCTTCGATATAAGCTTTTCATCTGTAATATCTCCCTATTTTGGTGAGGGGCACTCCTTGACCTGTCACAATTTCTCTTCCATTTACAGACGCTCCCTGACCAATCTCCCTTTCCCCTTCATTTACAGATGCTCCCTGACTAGTTACCATTTCTCCTTCATTTACAGACACTCCCTGACCACTCTCCATTTCTCCTCCATTTGCAGATGCTCCCTGACCAGTCACCATTTCTCCTCCATTTACAGACGCTCCCTGACCAGTCACCATTTCTCCTCCATTTACAGACGCTCCCTGACCCGTCTCCATTTCTCCTTTATTTACCGACGCTCCCTGACCAGTCACCATTTCTCCTCCATTTACAGACGCTCCCTCACCCGTCTCCATTTCTCCTTTATTTACAGACGCTCCCTGACCAGTCCCCATTTCTCATAGAGTCATACAGCACAGAAAGAGGCCGTCGTGTCCGCGCCGGCCATCAAGCCCTGTCTATTCTAATCCCATTTTCCAGCACTTGGTCCGTAGCCTTGTATGTTATGGCGTTTCAAGTGCTCATCGAAATGCTTCTTGAATGTTGTGAGGGTTCATAGAAACGTGGAAACATAGAAGATAGGAGCAGGAGTAGGCCATTCGGCCCCTCGAGCCTGCTCCGCCATTCAATGCAATCATGGCTGATCATCCAAATTCAGTACCCAGTCCTTGCTTTCTCCCCATACCCCTTGATCCCTTTAGCCTTAAGAAATATATCCAACTCCTTCTTGAATATATTTAATGTATTGGCCTCTACTGCCTTCTGTGGTAGAGAATTCCACAGGTTCACCACTCTCTGGGTGAAGAAATTCCTCCTCATTTCTGTCCTAAGTGGCCTACCCCTTATCCTTAGACTGTGACCCCTGGTTCTGGACTCCCCGACCATCGGGAACATCCTTCCTGCATCTAGTCTGTCCAGTCCTGTCAGAATTTTATAAGTTTCAATGAGATCCCCTCTCATTCTTCTAAACTCCAGCGAGTACAAGCCCATTCGACCCAATCTCTCCTCATACGTCATTCCTGCCATCCCAGGTATCAGCCTGGTGAATCTTCGCTGAACTCCTTCCATGGCAAGAACATCCTTCCTCAGATAAGGTGACCAAAACTGCACACAATACTCAAGATGTGGTCTCACCAAGGCCCTGTATAACTGCAGCAAGACATCCTTGTTCCTGTACTCAAACCCTCTCGCTACGAAGGCCAACATGCCATTTGCCTTCTTAACCGCCTGCTGCACCTGCATGCTTACCTTCAGCGACTGGTGCACAAGGACACCCAGGTCTCGTTGCACTTCCTCTTCTCCCAATCTATTGCCATTCAGATAATAATCTGCCTTCCTGTTTTTGCCACCAAAGTGGATAACCTCGCATTTATCCATGTTATATTGCATCTGCCATGCTTTTGCCCAATCACCCAACCTGTCCAAATCATCCTGGAGTTTCTCGGCATCCTCCTCACAGCACACACGCCCACCCAGCTTTGTGTCGTCTGCAAATTTGGAGATATTACATCTAGTTCCCTTGTCTAGGTCATTAATATATATTGTCAATAGCTGGGGCCCAAGGAACGATCCCTGTGGTACCCCACTAGTCACTGCCTGCCACTCGGAAAATGACCCGTTTATTCCAACTCTTTGCTTTCTGTCTGCCAACCAGTTCTCTATCCAAGTCAATACCTTGCCCCCAATCCCATGTGCCTTAACTTTACACGCTAATCTCTTATGCGGGACCTTATCAAAAGCCTTCTGAAAGTCCAAATACACCACATCCACTGGTTCTCCCTTATCTATTTTATCAGTTACATCCTCAAAAAATTCCAGTAGATTAGTCAAGCACGATTTAACTTTTGTAAATCCATGTTGACTTTGTCCGATCCTGTCACTGCTTTCCAAGTGCTCTGCTATTACATCTTTTATAATGGACTCTAGCATTTTCCCCACTACCGATGTCAGGCTTACCGGTCTGTAATTCCCCGTTTTCTCTCTACCACCTTTTTTGAATAGTGGGGTAACATTAGCTACCCTCCAATCCATGGGTACTGTTCCAGATTCCATCGAATGCTGGAAGATGATCAGCAAAGCAGCAACTATTTCTAGGGCCACTTCCTTAAGTACCCTAGGATGTAGATTATCAGGCCCTGGGGATTTATCGGCCTTCAATCCCATCAATTTCCCTAACACCATTTCCCTACAAATACTAATTTCTTTCAGTTCCTCTCTTTCTTCAGACCCTATGTTCCCCGACATCTCTGGGAGGTTATTTGTGTCCTCCTTTGTGAAGACAGAACCAAAATATGTATTTAATTGGTGTGCCATTTCTTTGTTCCCCATTACAAATTCCCCTGATTCTGACTGCAAGTGACCTACGCTTGACTTCACCAATCTTTTTGCCTCTACCACCCTTTCAGGCAGTGAGTTCCAGATTCCAACTATGAAACTATGCCCCTGGCTATTGACCCCTCTACTAAGGGGAAAAGTTCATTTCTATCTACCCTATTTATGCCCCTCATAATTTTGTACACCTCAATCTGGTCCCCCCTCAGCCTTCTCTGCTCTAAGGAAAACAACCCCAGCCTGTCCAGTCTCTCTTCATAACTGAAACACTCCAGCCCAGGTAACATCCTGGTGAATCTCCTCTGCACCCCCGCCAATGTAATCACATCCTTCCTACAGTGTGGCGACCAGAACTGCACACAGTATTCCAGTTGTGGCCTAACTAGCATTTTGTACAGCTCCATCATAACCTCCCTGCTCTTATATTCTATGCCTCGGCTAATGAAGGCAAGTATCCCATATGCCTTTTTAACCGCCTTATCTACCTGTCCTGCTGACTTCAGGGACCTATGTACATGCACACCAAGGTCCCTCTGATCCTCTGTCCTTCCTAGGGTCCTACCATTCATTGTGTATTACCTTGCCTTGTTAGTCCTCCCAAAATGCATCACCTCACACTTTTCAGGGTTAAATTCCATTTGTCACTGTTCTGCCCATCTAACCAACCGATCTATATCGTCCTGTAGCCTGAGGCTTCCCTCCTCGCTATTTCCAACTCCACCAATTTTCGTGTCATCTGCGAACTTACTGATCATACCTCCTACATTCATATCTAAATCATTAATGTACACTACAAACAGCAAAGGACCCAGCACCGATCTCTGCGGTACACCACTGGACACAGGCTTCCAGTCACAAAAACAACCTTCGACCATCACCCTCTGCCTCCTGCCACTAAGCCAATTTTGGATCCAATGTGCCAAATTGCCCTGGATCCCATGGGCTATTACCTTCTTGACCAGTCTCCCATGCTGGACTTTGTCAAAAGCCTTACTGAAGTCCATGTAGACAACATCAACTGCACTACCCTCATCCACACACTTAGTCACCCCCTCAAAAAATCCAATCAAATTGGTTAGACATGATCTCCCCCTGACAAAGCCATGCTGACTATCCTTGATTAATCCTTGCCTCTCCAAGGGGAGGCTAATTCTGTCCCTCAGAATTTTTTCCAGTAATTTCCCTACCACTGATGTTAGGCTCACTGGCCTGTAATTCACTGGTTAACACAACTACCCTTCTTGAATAATGGTACTACGTTAGCTATCCTCCAGTCCTCTGGCACCTCCCCTGTGGCCAGAGAGGTTCTGAAAATTTGTGTCAGAGCCCCTGCAATCTCCTCCCTTGCCTCACACAGCAGCCTGGGATACATCTCATCTGGGCCTGGGGATTTATCCACTTTTAAGCCCGCTAAAACGTGGATTTATCCACTTTTAAGCCCGCTAAAACCGCGAGTACCTCCTCCCTCTCAATACTAATTTGTTCAAGTATATCACAATCCCCCTGCCTGATTTCTGTGCTTACATCGTCCTTCTCCATAGTGAACACAGATGCAAAATATCCCTTTAAAACCTCACCCACATCTTCCGGCTCTACACACAGATTGCCACTTTTGTCCCTAATGGGCCCTACTCTTTCCCTGGTTATCTTCTTGCCCTTAATATACTTATAACACACCTTGAGATTTTCCTTTATTTTGCTCGCCAGTGTATTTTCATGCCCCCTCTTCGCTCTCCTAATTTCTTTTTTAAGTACCCCCCTGCACTTTCTATACTCCTGTAGGGCTTCCCCTGTTTTTAGTCCTTTGTATCTGCCAAAAGCCTCCCTTTTTTTCCTAATCCATACTTGTATATCCTTTGACATCCAGGGTTCCCTGGGCTTGTTGGTCCCACCCTTGACCTTTACGGGAACATGTTGGCATTGTACTCTCTCTATTTCCTTTCTGAAAGACTCCCACTGCTCTGATGAGGATTTTCGTACAAGTGGGGACAATGCTAGAGTCCATTATAAAAGGTGTACTAGCAGAGCACTTGGAAAACAGTGACAGGATCGGACAAAGTCAACATGGATTTACAAAAGGTAAATCGTGCTTGACTAATCTGCTGGAATTTTTTGAGGATGTAACTGGTAGAATAGATAAGGAAGAACCAGTGGATGTGGTGTATTTGGACTTTCAGAAGGCTTTTGATAAGGTCCCACATAAGAGATTAGCATGTAAAGTTATGGCACATGTGATTGGGGGCAAGGTACTGGTTGGCAGACAGGAAGCAAAGAGTTGGAATAAACTCTTTTTCTGAGTGGCAGGCAGTGACTAGTGGGGTACCGCAGGGATCGGTCCTGGGCCCCCAGCTATTCACAATATATATAAATGATCTAGACGAGGGAGTCCAGAACCAGGGGTCACAGTCTAAGGATAAGTGGTAAGCCATTTAGGACAGAGATGAGGAGGAATGTCTTCACCCCGAGAATTGTGAGCCTGTGGAATTCTCTACCACAGAAGGCAGTGGAGGCTAATTCATTAAATATATTCAAGAAGGAGTTAGATATATTTCTTAAGGCTAAAGGGATCAAGGGATATGGGGAGAAGGCAGGGACAGGGTACTGAGTTTGGATGATCAGCCATGATCTCATTGAATGGCGGAGCAGGCTCGAGGGGCCGAATGGCCTACTCCTGCTCCTATCTTCTATGTTTCTATGTTTCTAAGTAGCTGATCCCAGTCCACTTTGGCCAGATCCTGCCTTATCATATTAAAATCGACCTTCCCCCAATTTAGAACTGTGATATCCAAGTGGTAAGGTCAGAAACTGAGAGAAGCGAGATATTAGGTACAAAACCCAACTGTTTAATTACACGGTGTAGCAGAGAAACATCTCTTACAGGCTGCAGGCAAGACACACAATTCTTACTGCATGATGGCAAGATGGAGGATTCACCTCTGAATCATACCCATAATGCAATGCCACATTACCATATAAACTGGTGTACCAGGACATTGAATACATGACCCATTACCTTAAAACCTGGTGAATGTGAACCCTTAATATTTGGCTCCATCTGGTGGATAACTTAAACATTACATCCCAGATTACTATAAGAACCTTTATTTCCGGTCCATCTTCCTTTTCCATGACTACCTTAAAACTCACCGAATTATGGTCACTGCCACCAAAATGCTCTCCTACGGACACTTCTACCATTTGCCCAGCTACATTCCCTAGAATTAGGTCCAGTACCGCCCCCTCTCTTGTAGGACTTTCTACATGCTGGCTCAAAAAGCTCTCCTGGATGCACTTTAAGAATTCCGCACCCTCTAAGCCTTTCACACTCTGACTATCCCAGTTAATATTGGGGAAGTTGAAATCCCCCACTATTATTATGCTATTATTTCTACACTTCTCTGAGATTTGCCTACATATCTGTTCCTCTATCTCCCCCTGACTGTTTGGGGGCCTATAGTACACTCCCTTTTTGTTTTTAAGTATTACCCATATGGCCTCATTAGAGGAACCTGCTAAGATATCATCCCTCCTTACTGCAGTAATTGACTCCTTGATTAATATTGCGACATCCTCTCCTCTTTTACATCCCCCTCTGTCTTGCCTGAAGATTCTATACCCCGGAATATTGAGCTGCCAGTCCTCCATTTACAGACTCCCTGACCAGTTCCCATTTCTCCTCCATTTACAGATGCTCCCTGACCAGTCACCATTTCTCCTCCATTTACAGATGCTCCCTGACCAGTCACCATTTCTCCTCCATTTACAGACGCTCCATGACCAGTCACCATTTCTCCTCCATTTACAGACGCTCCCTGACCAGTCATCATTTCTCCTCCATTTACAGACGCTCCCTGACCAGTCACCATTTCTCCACCATTTACAGACGCTCCCTGACCAGTCACCATTTCTCCTCCATTTATAGACGCTCCCTGACTCGCTGGGGATTTCCCAGCACTTCCTGGTTGTCCCGGAGTTTGTGTCTTAAACTAGCGGGTAGTTGTGGGGAGGCGGATAATGTGGAGTGTTTTAATAATGGGGCCTGGGGCCGCACTCGGGGTGTGAGCAGCCCGCGTCCCCCCCCCCCCCCCCCGCCGGGTTTATTTATTTATTTATCTTTGTTTATTTTCACATAGTTATTTGAATTTTTAATTATAATCAAGGCCACTGATTACAGCTTCTATGCAAATCTGCACATGCTCATAGAATTTGAGCCCTATAATATTAACACTCCTATAATGGTGTATAATAAAATCACCATTTAAGATTTTTCAATCACAGTAATCATTGACCCCCACACCAGATTGTATTCACCCTGAGCAACGCCATGAGAGATACACTAGTTACCTGAAGATTACCCTCGATTGCATTGGGAAAATAATTTGACTTGCGAGAAGATTAAGGTCCCTGTATAAACCTTCATATAAACTCAGACATATTTCACATATCCTGGACTATAGCAGTTGAAATACACGAGCATTCAGTCACCTGTTTGCCAATACAATAGTTTCAGTTGAATTTGCTGCCTGTCTGTGAGAAGGTCACTGGCGGCAGCTTGGTAAAAGGAGCCCGAGGGCAGTTTCTGATTGGACCTTTCATTGGGTCCGATATAAATGTTGTGATCGTTTCTATAGCAACGAAGCCTGTGTGTGGACCTTGTGGGCAGACTGTATTTCACTCAATGTAACTTCAGGTGCTGCTTCTGTCAGGAGATTTCTGTTTCTCTCTGCCCTGCTTGAGCAGTCTAAGGAAAGGGCCGATCAAGTAGCAGATCGGAATAGCAAAGATTTCACTATTTTACCATGAGCACTGGGCAGAGCCTGTCCACAGTGCGCTCCGACACTCACACTGCTTTCTCGGTGTAATAATTTAACCCGCTCCCTGAGCTCGGGGTGTGAGCGGCCCGCGTCCCCCCGGGGTTCATGAACCCGCTCCCTGAGCTCGGGGTGTGAGCGGCCCGCGTCCCCCCGGGGTTCATGAACCCGCTCCCTGAGCTCGGGGTGTGAGCAGCCCGCGTCCCCCCGGGGTTCATGAACCCGCTCCCTGAGCTCGGGGTGTGAGCAGCCCGCGTCCCCCCGGGGTTCATGAACCCGCTCCCTGAGCTCGGGGTGTGAGCGGCCCGCGTCCCCCCGGGGTTCATGAACCCGCTCCCTGAGCTCGGGGTGTGAGCGGCCCGCGTCCCCCCGGGGTTCATGAACCCGCTCCCTGAGCTCGGGGTGTGAGCGGCCCGCGTCCCCCCGGGGTTCATGAACCCGCTCCCTGAGCTCGGGGTGTGAGCAGCCCGCGTCCCCCCGGGGTTCATGAACCCGCTCCCTGAGCTCGGGGTGTGAGCGGCCCGCGTCCCCCCGGGTTGAGTGCCAATAGGACTGGCGTTGTACTGGTATTACTTGTTTTTGAAGAAGTTTCGGGTTCTGGTTAAAAGTAGTTTACTTGAAGTCTTAAGTGATTTTTTGATATGGTTGTGGGATTTTCTATATTGTGGTGTTATTTCGTGTTAAAGCCTTCCTTAATCGAATGAACGAACGCTCTAGTGAACGCATGCATGCTGATACAAATATATGCACGCACACATACACAATGGAACTTATGTTCAACCGAATGAAGGGCCCGCTCTCCAGGATAGGGGTCACTCGGTGAGCGTGAGGCCTGCCGGACGGATGAACGAACGCACACATGCACACAGGTAGACAAATGATACGCACGCTGACACAATGGAACTTACGTTGGACCGAATGAAGGGCCCGCTCTCCAGGATAGGGGTCACTCGGTGAGCGTGAGGCCTGCCGGACGGATGAACGAACGCACGCATGCACACAGGTAGACAAATGATACGCACGCTTACACAATGGAACTTACGGTCGACCGAATGAAGGACCCGCGCTCCCCAGGTGAAAGTTGGCTTGGTGAGCGTGAAGCCTGCCGGACAGATGAACGAACACATAGGCATGCACGCAGATAGAAACGGCACACATGTACGTAGTCATGCACATGGAACTTACGCTTGAGCGAACGAATGGAGGAATGAATGACTGATTGAACAATGCCAGTTGGACTGGCGTGTACGGATTCTTGGTTTATTAAATAGTTGCAGTTTCTACTGTAAACATTAAAAAAAAGAAAAAAAAATGAACCCCGGGGTGACGCGGGCTGCACACACCCCGAGTGCGGCCCCAGGCCCCATTATTAAAACACTCAACATTATCCGCTTCACAAACACCCGGGGTGGGCCTCAGGCCCCGAACAAGAGCCTCCGGGCCGGGCGTTTGCCCCGAGCGGGGTGGCAGCTGCGGAGCTTTCTCCCGGTGACAGGCCCGGGGTAATGGCCGCCATCTTGAGAGGCTCAATGGGGCAGCAGGGCGCATGCGCAGCCCCCTTGGCCAGGAACCAGGAGGAGAGAATCTTGTCAATTTCTATCCTGGACTCACAGTGATGGCTTTTGTAAACTCCTTTTACAGGCTGTGAGAAGGGCAGCATTTACACACCGCAAACTCAAACCAAACATCACATCAAGATCTGACCGAGTCACTCCAGTCATCAGGACCCAAATATCATCGGCCTGTGAATCTGGAAGGAGAAATGTTTGCCTGTTCTGTCTGTGGGAAAAGATTTCAAACATCAGTGTGACTGGAAAAGCACTGAGACACACGCACCCGAGTGAGAGTGTTCCAGTGCACTGACTGTGGAAAGAGCTTTAACCAGTTACACAGCCTGAAAAAATATCACACCATTCACAGCGGGGAGAAACCGTACACGTGTTCTGTATGTGGACGAGGCTTCAACTGATCGTCCAACCTGGAGAGACACAAGGACACCCACACCATGGAGAAACCGCGGAAATGTGGGGACTGTGGGAAACAATTCAATTACCCATCTGAGCTGAAAACTCATCAACGCAGTCACACCGGGGAGAGGCCGTTCACCTGCTCCGTGTGTGAGAAGGGATTCACTCTGTCGTCCAGCCTCCATTTACACCAACGAGTTCACACTGATGAGAGACCTTTTAAATGCTCTGACTGTGGGAACTGCTTTAAACTCTCTGCAGATTTTATTAAACATCAGTTTGTTCACACCGACGAGAGACCATTCAGTTGTACTCACTGCGAGAAGAGCTTCAGGCAGTCATCTCGCCTCATTCAACACCAGCGAGTTCACACTGGGGAGAGCCCGTTTACCTGTTCTGTATGTGGGAAGGGATTCACTCATGCATCCAATCTTCGAACACACCAAGGGGTTCACACTGGGGAGAGGATATTCACCTGCTCCGTGTGTGGAAAGGGATTTACACAGTCATCCAATCTCCAGACACACCAACGGGTTCACACTGGGGAGAGGCCGTTCACCTGCTCCATGTGTGGGAAGGGATTCACTAAATCATCCCATCTGCTGGCACACCAACTTGTTCACCTTGATAGAGCTTTTAAATGTGCTGACTGTGTGAAGAGCTTTAAAAGCGCAAAGGATCTGCTGACACACCAACAGGTTCACACTGGGGAGAGGCCATTCACCTGCTCCGTGTGTGGGAAAGGATTCACTCTATCATCCAGTCTCAAGACCCACCAACGCACTCACAGCGGAGAGAGGCTGTTCACCTGCTCCGTGTGTGGGAAGGAATTCAATCGATCATCTTACCTGGTGAGACACCAGCAAGTTCATAAGTGACTGTAGGGGTAGGATTCTGCTGTTAATCACATCCTATGTTTGTTCCTACCAATGTTATTAACCCCTATAACTGGGCTGTGTTATGTTTGTTATTTCTCCAAGATAAGGGACTAATTGATGTCCATTTTAGGTCCTTTTCTCCTTTTGAACTCTAGATTAGTTCAGTTCTCATGGACAAGTCCCAGCTCCCCATACATTCCAGAGTCCCTCTCCTAGCCTTGGTATCCAGGGAAGGTATCGGTAACACGCCCGGGATCACTAAACACAAAACCCAGGGCTAGATTTTCAGTATAGACAGTTTTGGGGCGCTAACCTTAGCGCCCGCCCGAAGTTAGCGCCCGCCCCAAAGTAGCACCCCGTTGCCGGAAATTCAGTGGCTTCGCCCTAAGAGGTTGGTGGAGCGCTAAAAGAGGCATTCCACTACTATCTTTAGGCGCTAAGCCGGCGGTGCAGAGCGCAACACCCGAGCTCGGGCGCAGCGCACGGCAGACACTCTGGTGCCAGTGAGCTCTTAAAGGGGAAGGGTGCATGTGTTTTTTTCAAAGGCAGAGTCTGGGGGGGAAAACATGAGGAGGAGGAGGAGGAGGAGGTGGTGGTGGTGGTGGCCGGAAACAACAACACACTGGATCCTTCCACACAGCACATGCAGACTGCCTTTTATAGTGCAGGAGGAGTGCCCTTTAATGTGCGCTCCCCAGGGTGTGTTGCGTTCCATTTTACAAACGCTCTGGCCGCCAGCCGCACAATGGGGTGGTCCGACTGAAGTTTGGATTCGGGGCGGCCAAAGGGCGTTGCACGAGGATGTGACGTCATTTTCTGCGCGCGCATCCGGGCGGCCGCTAAACTTTGCGCCGGCGCTAACGGGCAACTTAATTTGGGGCGGGGCGGAAACTGCGCTGCGCCCGGGCGCTACACGCATAGCGCCCGAAAATCACTTCTCTTAAGGCGCTAACTGCTGGCGCAAGCAACTGAAAATCTAGCCCCCAGTCTTTTGCTCACTTTCAGCTACTGGACTTAGTGTGTGTCCCACAGCATCCCTCACCTTTGATGTGTGAATAGAGCATCACACCTGCAAACCTGGTTTTGAAGTTATTCAGCAAATCTATTGAACAGAAGCTTGCAGGGTGATGAGGCAGTGTTGAGGTGCTGCTGTATCAGCCTTGGCTCAGTGGGTAGCACTCTCGCCTCTGAGTCAGAAGGTTGTGGGTTCAAGTCCCACCCCAGAGACTAGAGCACAAGAACCTAGGCTGACACTCCTGTGCAGTACTGAGGGAGTGCTGCACTGTCGGAAGTGCCGTCTTTCAGATGAAACATTAAACCGAGGCCCCGTCTGCTCTCTCAGGTGGAAACGATCCCATGGCACTATTGAGAAGAAGAGCAGGGGAGTGATCTCTGGTGTCCTGGCCAATATGTATCACTGAAATAAAACATTATCTGGTCATTATCACATTGCTGTTTGTGGGATCTTGCTGTGCGCAAATTGGCTACCGCGTTTTCTACATTACAACAGTGACTACGATTCAAAAGTACTTCATTGGCTGTAAAGTGCTTTGGGATGTCCTGAGGTCATGAAAGAGGCTGTATAAATGCAAGTCTCATCTTTACTCTGCATTGTGCCTGTAATGAAAATAACTGAAGATTTGTCCTGGTGTAACCTTTGCTGTCATGAAATGAGTGTGTCTTTTAATGAGCCTCACGTCCTTGCTCATGTCGCCTGCAATTGTGTAGAAAGGGGATGTGTAAAGAGATGGTCTGTGTATGGAGATGTGAAACAAGGAAACGGTGTGGGTGTGTGATAGTGACAGCCTTGTGGTCACAGTCAGAACAATGCACAGATATCCTTGTGGTTATGGTTTGGGCAGGGCCAGGTCAATAATGTAGTAAACAAGTTAAATATAAATATCACCAGTGTAGTCACAGCTTGTTAGAATAGAACTGGGGAGAAGAGAGCTCTGAATCCACTGTATTATCTCCATTCTCCGGATCGAGTAACTATACTCTGTCTGTATCTTTGCAGTGTTGTTAATAAAGTCAGTGAAAGACAATCTGTTGTTGTGAGCTTGATTATCTGGTGTCTGAAACCACAAGACTCAAATTATAGAGTCAACAAGATGAACACCAAACACATCATGGCCCAATACTCCAGCTCTATATTCACAGGAGAAAGTCTGTTATTACACTCCTTGAGTGGACAGAATAAAGAAAGATCCCAACTCAAAGGGCCTCTAAAATCATTTGTAAATACCTTTCAAATCCTGACTGATATCAATTGTCAGTGTCAGTGTATGGTCCATTGAAGTCAATGGCTGATGAGAGAGGGTTTGGAGAGTAGGGGTGAAAGAGGAGTTGGGGTGAGGGGTTGGAGAGTTGAGGTGAGGGGGGTTGGATTGAGGGGGGTTGGAGAGTAGGGGTGAAAGAGGCGTTGGGGTGAGGGGTTGGAGAGTTGGGGTGAGGGGTTGGAGAGTTGGGGTGAAAGAGGGGTTGGGTTGAGGGGTTGGAGAGTCGGGGTGAAAGGTGAGTTGGGGTGAGGGGGTTTGGAGAGTAGGGGTGATAGAGGAGTTGGGGTGAGAGGTAGGTAGGTTTTAAGGAATGTCTTAAAGGAGGAACGAGAGATAGAGAGGTGGAGAGGTTTAGGGAGGGAATTCCAGAGCTTGGGGCCTCGACAGCTGAAGGCACGGTCATCAATGGTGGAGCGATTAAAATCAGGGATGCACAAAAGGCCAGAATTGGAGGAGCGCAGAGATCTCAGAGGTTGTAGGGCTGGAGGAGTTTACAGAGATAAGGAGAGGGGAGGCCATGGAGGATTCCTCTGGTGCTGGAATCAAGAACAAGAGGCCAGAATCTTAAAATTAGAGCTTGGCCATCCAGGGGTGAAATCAGGCAGCACTTTTTCACACACAGGGTAGTGGAAATGTGGAATTCTCTCCCCCAAAAGGCTGTGGATGCTGGGGGCCGATTGGAGCTTTCAAGACTGAGATGATCGATTTTTGTGAGGTAATTGTTCCAAGGGATGTGGAATAAAGGCGGGTAAATGGAGTTAAGATGTGGATCAGCCCTGATCTAATTGAATGGTGGCGCAGGCTCGAGGGGCTGAATGGCCTCCTCCTGTTCCTAATGTTCCTGTGACACCCTCAGAAATGCCCCGGAGCAGTGAAATCCCACTGGGCCCCAGCACATGGTCAATGGAAAGCCCGGGTCAAGGACAAAGCCAGCGTGCCCTCTCTGAACCCGGTTTGCTGCTCCCTCTGTGCCCAGCACTGCCTGCACCCCTGGCACACGGCAGTGGAATTTCAGCCTCAGTGTTACAAGTTTCAAGACCTGAGCGGCGGAGCGGACCTGGGTGTGGAGCGAGCAACGAGGCGAGGCGGAGCATAAAAGCGGCAGCGAGGTGAGGCCTACCAATTCAGCAGCAGGAGAGAGAGGTAAAAAGTAATCAAAGTGTGACGTCACCAGAAAGCAGGTAAGTGATTGGTTGGTGAGTATTTCTCTCTTTTTAAACTTAAACTCTGTGGTTTATAGTTACTAAGGTCTCTCTGGTGTAGTGGGGACTGTTGGTAAACCATTTAACTGTAGTGTAATTAGTGGGATTGATTGATTTAATTTCAATTCAATTAATTCAAGGGTAAGTCATGGCAGGACAGCCAGGCCATGTGGTATGCTCCTCCTGCGACATGTGGGCACTCAGGGACACTTCCTGTGTCCCTGACAACTACGTCTGCAGGAAGTGCATCCAGCTGCAGCGACTGACAGACCGCATTGCGGCACTGGAGCTGCCATTGGATGCATACTGGAGCGTTTGCGATGCTCACGACGTCATGAATAGCACGTTTATGGAGTTGGACACACCGCAGGTAGAGGTTGGACAGGCAGAAAGGGAATGGGTGACCAACCGGCAGAGTACTAGGCGCAGGCAGGTAGTGCAGGGGTCCCCTGTGGATAGCCCCCTCTCAAACAGATACACCACTTTGAGTGCTGTTGGAGATGGCTTATCAGAGGAAAGCAGCAGCAGCCAACTTCCTGGCACCAGGGGTGGCTCTGCTGCACAAGATGGGAGGAAAAAGAGGGGTAGAGCTATACTAATAGGGGATTCTATTGTAAGGGTAATAGATAGGCGTTTCTGCATCTGCAAACGAGACTCCAGGATGGTGTGTTGCCTCCCTGGTGCAAGGGTCAAGGATGTCTCTGAGCAGCTGCAGAACATCTTGGAAGGGGAGGGTGAACAGCCAGTTGTCGTGGTGCATATAGGTACCAATGATATAGGTAAAAAACGGGATGAGGTCCTAAAAGCTGAATATAGGGAGTTAGGAGGTAAATTTTTAAAAAAAGACCTCAAAGGTAGTAATCTCAGGATTGCCACCAGTGCCACGTGCTAGTCAGAGTAGAAATAGAAGGATATTTCAGATGAATACGTGACTAGAGGAATGGTGCAATGGGGAGGGTTTCAAGTTCCTGGGACATTGGAACTGGTCCTGGGGGAGGTGGGACCAGTTCAAACCGGACGGTTTGCACCTGGGCAGGGCTGGAACCAATGTCCTAGGGGAAGTGTTTGCTAGTGCTGTTGGTGAGGGTTTAAACTAAAATGTCAGGGTGTTGAGAACCTGAGCAGGGAGACAGAGGAAAGGGAAACAAGGATAAAAGCAAAAGATAGGAAGGAGAAAAACAAAAGTGGCAGTCAGAGAAATCAACGGTTTAAATCAAATGTGGCCACAGTAAATAATAATTCTAATAGGTCTAAGGGCATTAAAAAAACAAGCCTGAAGGCTTTGTTCTTAATGCGAGGAGCATTCGTAATAAGGTGGATGAATTGGCTGCGCAAAGAGGTAAACGAATATGATTTGGTTGGGATTATGGAAACGTGGCTCAAGCATGGCCAAGGCTGGGAACTCAACATCCAGGGGTATTCGATATTCATGAAAGATAGGCAAAAAGGAAAGGGAGGTG
The DNA here is from genome assembly GCF_052327205.1 of Somniosus microcephalus. Lineage (NCBI taxonomy): Eukaryota > Metazoa > Chordata > Chondrichthyes > Squaliformes > Somniosidae > Somniosus > Somniosus microcephalus. The sequence continues at coordinate 88,600,958 of NC_140990.1, read as the reverse complement.
GGGTAGCATTACTGGTTAAAGAAGGGATTAACACAATTGTAAGGAAGGATATTAGCTCTGACGATGTGGAGTCTGTATGGGTAGAATTGAGAAATGCTAAGGGGCAGAAAACGTTAGTGGGAGTGGTATATAGACCTCCAAACAGTAAGGCGGAGGTTGGGGATGGCATTAAAAGGGAAATTAAAGAAGCGTACAATGAGGGCACAGCAGTCATCATGGGTGACTTTAATCTACATATAGATTGGGCTAACCAAATTAGTAACAATACTGTGGAGGAGGAATTCCTGGAGTGTTTATGGGATGGTTTCCTGGACCAATATGTTGAGGAACCAATCAGAGATCAGGCCATCTTAGACTGGGTATTATGTAACGAGAAAGGACTAATTAGCAATCTTGTTGTGCGAGGCCCCTTGGGTCGGAGCGATCATAATATGATCGAATTCTTCATTAAGATGGAGAATGAAATAGTTGACTCAGAGTCTAGGGTCCTAAATTTAAATAAAGGAAACTACGATGGTCTGAGGCGCGAGTTGGGTAGGATGGATTGGGGAATGTCACTCAAAGGGTTGACGGTGGATAGGCAATGGCAAATATTCAAAGACCGAATGGATGAACTACAGAATTTGTTCATCCCAGTTTGGCATAAAAATAAAACAAAAAAGGTGACTCAACCGTGGCTAACAAGGGAAATTAGGGATAGCATAAGATCCAAGGAGAGGACATATAAATTGGCCAGAAAAAGCAATAATCGTTAGGATTGGGAGCAGTTTAGGATTCAACAAAGGAGGACAAAGGGATTAATTAAGAAGGGGAAAATAGAATATGAGAGTAAGCTCGCAGGGAACATAAAAACTGACTGTAAAAGCTTTTATAGATATGTGAAGAGAAAAAGATTGGTGAAGTCAAGCGTAGGTCCCTTGCAGTCAGAATCAGGGGAATTTATAATGGGGAACAAAGAAATGGCAGACCAACTAAATACATATTTTGGTTCTGTCTTCACAAAGGAGGACACAAATAACCTCCCAGAGATGCCGGGGAACATAAGGTCTGATGAAAGGGTGGAAGTGAGAGAAATCAGTATTTGTAGGGAAATGATGTTAGGAAAATTGATGGGACTGAAGGCCGCTAAATCCCCAGGGCCTGATAATCTACATCCTCGGGTACTTAAGGAAGTGGCCCTAGAAATAGTAGATGCATTGCTGATCATCTTCCAACATTCGATGGAATCTGGAACAGTACCCATGGATTGGAGAGTAACTAATGTTACCCCACTATTCAAAAAAGGTGGTAGAGAGAAAACGGGGAATTACAGATCGGTAAGCCTGACATCGGTAGTGGGGAAAATGCTAGAGTCCATTATAAAAGATGTAATAGCAGAGCACTTGGAAAACAGTGACAGGATCGGACAAAGTCAACATGGATTCACAAAAGGTAAATCGCGCTTGACTAATTTACTGGAATGTTTTGAGCATGTAACTGGTAAAATAGATAAGGGAGAGCCAGTGGATGTGGTGTATCTGGACTTTCAGAAGGCCTTCGATAAGGTCCCGCATAAGAGATTAGCGTGTAAAGTTAAGGCACGTGAGATTGGGGGCAAGGTATTGACTTGGATAGAGAACTGGTTGGCAGACAGAAAGCAAAGAGTTGGAATAAACGGGTCTTTTTCCGAATGGCAGGCAGTGACTAGTGGGGTACCGCTGGGATTGGTCCTTGGACCCCAGCTATTCACAGTATATATAAATGATCTGAACAAGGGAACTAGATGTAATATCTCCAAATTTGCAGACGACACAAAGCTGGGTGGGCGTGTGTGCTGTGAGGAGGATGTCGAGAAACTCCAGGATGTGTTGGATATGTTGGGTGATATGGCAGATGCAATATAACGTGGATAAATGTGAGGTTATCCACTTTGGTGGCAAAAACCGGAAGGCAGATTATTATCTAAATGGCAATAGATTGGGAGAAGGGGAAGTGCAACGCGACCTGGGCGTCCTTGTGCACCAGTTGCTGAAGGTAAGCATGCAGGTGCAGCAGTCGGTTAAGAAGGCAAATGGTATGTTGGTATTCGTAGTGAGAGGGTTTGAGTACAGGAACAAGGATGTCTTGCTGCAGTTGTACAGGGCCTTGGTGAGACCACATCTTGAGTATTGTGTGCAGTTTTGGTCGCCTTATCTGAGGAAGGATGTTCTTGCCATGGAGGGAGTTCAGCGAAGATTCACCAGGCTGATACCTGGGATGGCAGGAATGACGTATGAGGAGAGATTGGGTCGATTGGACTTGTACTCGCTGGAGTTTAGAAGAATGAGAGGTGATCTCATTGAAACTTATAAAATTCTGACAGGACTGGACAGACTAGATGCAGGAAGGATGTTCCCGATGGTCGGGGAGTCCAGCACCAGGGGTCACAGTCTAAGGATAAAGGGTAGGCCATTTAGGACAGAGATGAGGAGGAATTTCTTCACCCAGAGAGTGGTGAACCTGTGGAATTCTCTACCACAGAAGGTGGTGGAGGCCAGTTCATTAAATATATTCAAGAAGGAGTTGGATATATTTCTTAAGGATAAAGGGATCAAGGGGTATGGGGAGAAATCAGAGACCGGGTACTGAAATCGGATGATCAGCCATGATCGCATTGAATGGCGGAGCAGGCTCGAGGGGCCGAATGGTCTACTCCTGCTCCTATCTTCTATGTTTCTATGTTACAGGCTGGAGAGAGGAATAATTCAATCTGACACAGAGCTGTGTGATTGGTTCAGTCTCGACTAATATTGACTGTCAGAAATATCCAAGAAGCAGTTTTTGACTAATATCGGCTCCCACAGGGATGAGGAATTCACAGAGTTACAGGGAGTCTGCAGCACCGAAACAGGCCATTCGGCCCAACTGGTCCGTGCCAGTGTTTCTGCTCCACACGAGCCTCCTCCTGCTCCTCTTCATCCAAACCTATCAGCAGATCCTTCTATTCCTTTCTCTCTCGTGCACTTATCGAGCTTCCCCTGAAATGTATCCGTGCTATTCACCTCAACCACTCCATGTGGTAGTGAGTCCCACATTCTCACCACTCTCTGGGTAAAGAATTCCACATTGGATTTATTGGTGACTCTCTTATATTTATCCTAGTTTTGGATTCCCCCACAGAAGGAAACATCTTCTCTACGTCCACCCTTTCGAACCTCTTCACAGTTTTAAAGACCTCTATCAGGTCTAGAGAAAAGAGCCCCAGCCTGTCCAGTCTTTCCTGATAAGTAAATCCTCTCATTTCTGGTATCAACCCTGTGAATCTTTTTTGCACCGACTCCAGTGCCTTTATATCCTCTTTATAATATGGAGACCAGAACTGTGCAGAGTTCTCCAAGTGTGGTCTAACCAAGGTTTGACACAAGTTTAACACAACTTCTCGACTTTTCAATTCTATCTCTCCAGAAATGAAGCCCAGTGCTTGGTTTGCTATTTTTAACAGCCTTATTAACCTGCTCATCGGAAAACCCCGGGTAAGGTGCACCCAGCGAGCCCACTCTGAACCCGCTTTACTGCTCATCGGAAAACCCCGGGTAAGGTGCACCCAGCGAGCCCACTCTGAACCCGGTTTGCTGCTCATCGGAAAACCCCGGGTAAGGTACACCCAGCGAGCCCACTCTGAACCCGGTTTGCTGCTCATCGGAAAACCCCGGGTAAGGTACACCCAGCGAGCCCACTCTGAACCCGGTTTACTGCTCATCGGATAACCCCGGGTAAGGTACACCCAGCGAGCCCACTCTGAACCCGGTTTGTTGCTCATCGGAAAACCCCGGGTAAGGTACACCCAGCGAGCCCACTCTGAACCCGGTTTGCTGCTCATCGGAAAACCCCGGGTAAGGTGCACCCAGCGAGCCCACTCTGAACCCGGTTTACTGCTCATCGGAAAACCCCGGGTAAGGTACACCCAGCGAGCCCACTCTGAACCCGGTTTGTTGCTCAGCGGAAAACCCGGGTAAGGTACACCCAGCGAGCCCACTCTGAACCTGGTTTGCTCATCGGAAAACCCCGGGTAAGGTGCACCCAGCGAGCCCACTCTGAACCCGGTTTGCTCATCGGAAAACCCCGGGTAAGGTACACCCAGTGAGCCCACTCTGAACCCGGTTTGCTGCTCATCGGAAAACCCCGGGTAAGGTGCACCCAGCGAGCCCACTCTGAACCCGGTTTACCGCTCATCGGAAAACCCCGGGTAAGGTACACCCAGCGAGCCCACTCTGAACCCGGTTTGCTCATCGGAAAACCCCGGGTAAGGTGCACCCAGCGAGCCCACTCTGAACCCGGTTTGCTGCTCATCGGAAAACCCCGGGTAAGGTACACCCAGCGAGCCCACTCTGAACCCGGTTTACCGCTCATCGGAAAACCCCGGGTAAGGTACACCCAGCGAGCCCTCTCTGAACCCGGTTTGCTCATCGGAAAACCCCGGGTAAGGTACACACAGCGAGCCCACTCTGAACCCGGTTTACTGCTCATCGGAAAACCCCGGGTAAGGTGCACCCAGCGAGCCCACTCTGAACCCGGTTTACTGCTCATCGGAAAACCCCGGGTAAGGTACACCCAGCGAGCCCACTCTGAACCCGGTTTACTGCTCATCGGAAAACCCCGGGTAAGGTACACCCAGCGAGTCCACTCTGAACCCGGTTTGCTCATCAGAAAACCCCGGGTAAGGTGCACCCAGCGAGCCCACTCTGAACCCGGTTTATCGCTCATCGGAAAACCCCGGGTAAGGTACACCCAGCGAGCCCACTCTGAACCCGGTTTGTTGCTCATCGGAAAACCCCAGGTAAGGTACACCCAGCGAGCCCACTCTGAACCCGGTTTGCTCATCGGAAAACCCCGGGTAAGGTGCACCCAGCGAGCCCACTCTGAACCCGGTTTGCTCATCGGAAAACCCCGGGTAAGGTACACCCAGCGAGCCCACTCTGAACCCGGTTTGCTCATCGGAAAACCCCGGGTAAGGTACACCCAGCGAGCCCACTCTGAACCCGGTTTACTGCTCATTGGAAAACCCCGGGTAAGGTACACCCAGCGAGCCCACTCTGAACCCGGTTTGCTGCTCATCGGAAAACCCCGGGTAAGGTACACCCAGCGAGCCCACTCTGAACCCGGTTTGCTCATCGGAAAACCCCGGGTAAGATACACCCAGCGAGCCCACTCTGAACCCGGTTTGTTGCTCATCGGAAAACCCCGGGTAAGGTGCACCCAGCGAGCCCACTCTGAACCCGGTTTACTGCTCATCGGAAAACCCCGGGTAAGGTACACCCAGCGAGCCCACTCTGAACCCGGTTTGCTGCTCATCGGAAAACCCCGGGTAAGGTGCACCCAGCGAGCCCACTCTGAACCCGGTTTACTGCTCATCGGAAAACCCCGGGTAAGGTACACCCAGCGAGCCCACTCTGAACCCGGTTTGCTCATCGGAAAACCCCGGGTAAGGTACACCCAGCGAGCCCACTCTGAACCCGGTTTACTGCTCATCGGAAAACCCCGGGTAAGGTACACCCAGCGAGCCCACTCTGAACCCGGTTTACTGCTCATCGGAAAACCCCGGGTAAGGTGCACCCAGCGAGCCCACTCTGAACCCGGTTTACTGCTCATCGGAAAACCCCGGGTAAGGTACACCCAGCGAGCCCACTCTGAACCCGGTTTACTGCTCATCGGAAAACCCCGGGTAAGGTACACCCAGCGAGCCCACTCTGAACCCGGTTTACTGCTCATCGGAAAACCCCGGGTAAGGTGCACCCAGCGAGCCCACTCTGAACCCGGTTTGCTGCTCATCGGAAAACCCCGGGTAAGGTGCACCCAGCGAGCCCACTCTGAACCCGGTTTACTGCTCATCGGAAAACCCCCGGGTAAGGTACACCCAGCGAGCCCACTCTGAACCCGGTTTGCTCATCGGAAAACCCCGGGTAAGGTGCACCCAGCGAGCCCACTCTGAACCCGGTTTGCTCATCGGAAAACCCCGGGTAAGGTGCACCCAGCGAGCCCACTCTGAACCTGGTTTGCTCATCGGAAAACCCCGGGTAAGGTGCACCCAGCGAGCCCACTCTGAACCCGGTTTGCTGCTCATCGGAAAACCCCGGGTAAGGTGCACCCAGCGAGCCCACTCTGAACCCGGTTTGCTGCTCATCGGAAAACCCCGGGTAAGGTGCACCCAGCGAGCCCACTCTGAACCCGGTTTACTGCTCATCGGAAAACCCCGGGTAAGGTGCACCCAGCGAGCCCACTCTGAACCCGGTTTGCTGCTCATCGGAAAACCCCGGGTAAGGTGCACCCAGCAAGCCCACTCTGAACCCGGTTTGCTGCTCATCGGAAAACCCCGGGTAAGGTGCACCCAGCGAGCCCACTCTGAACCCGGTTTGCTCATCGGAAAACCCCGGGTAAGGTACACCCAGCGAGCCCACTCTGAACCCGGTTTGCTGCTCATCGGAAAACCCCGGGTAAGGTGCACCCAGCGAGCCCACTCTGAACCCGGTTTGCTGCTCATCGGAAAACCCCGGGTAAGGTGCACCCAGCGAGCCCACTCTGAACCCGGTTTGCTCATCGGAAAACCCCGGGTAAAGTAAACCCAGCGAGCCCACTCTGAACCCAGTTTGCTCATCGGAAAACCCCGGGTAAGGTACACCCAGCGAGCCCACTCTGAACCCGGTTTGCTCATCGGAAAACCCCGGGTAAGGTACACCCAGCGAGCCCACTCTGAACCCGGTTTGCTGCTCATCGGAAAACCCCGGGTAAGGTACACCCAGCGAGCCCACTCTGAACCCGGTTTGCTGCTCCCCCTGTGCCCAGCACTGCCTGCACCCCCGCCGCACGGAAGTGGAATTTCAAAAGAAGGAATCTGTCAGCATTTGAAAGGCTTTTAGAAAGAATTCAAGGTGTTTTCAGAGAGTTGGGGTCTTTCTCTGTTCTCGGGGAGTTAGATATCAGCCTTTCGCCTGTGAATATCGAGCTGCCTTATAGGGCCGTGATCATCTTTGAAAGAGCTGCCAATGAATCCCACTCCCCAACCCTTTCCCCAGAGCCCTGCAAACTTTTCCTTTAAGTAGATCCAATTCCCTTTTGAAAGTTACTATTGAATCTGCGTCCACCCCCTTTCAGACAGTGCATTCCAGATCACAACAACTCACTGTGCGAAAAATGTCTCATCTCCCCTCTAGCTTTTTGCCCATTATTTGATGAGACGTGTTTACTTGTGAAATATATTTTCTGAGTGGTTTGTAAGCGTGATTCTCTATTCACACATCGAAGGTGAGAGAGATGCAGTGGGTCACACGCTAAGCCCAGTAGCTGAAAGTGATTAACAGACTGGGTTTGTGTTTAGTGATCCCGGGCGTGTTACCGATGTCTTCCCTGGATACCAAGGCTGGGAGAGGCACTCTGGAAGGTATGGGGAGCTGGGACTTGTCCATGAGAGTAACCGAAGGTATGAGAACTGAAATAATCTAGAGTTAGAAAGGTGAAAAGGCCCAAAAATGGAGCAGTCAGTAACAGGACATCAATTAGTCTCTTATCTTGGAGAAATCAAATACTCCACACACTGTGTGTTTGAAACAAAGGGAATTTATTTGACAGATATCAAAATATTAAACTCTAACCCAGTTATGGGGGTTATTAACATCAGCAGAAACAAACCCCAACTATCAGAATGAACATGGTTCAGTCCTGGATGTGATTAACAGCAGCAATAACAGCAGAATCCAACCCCTGCATCACTTGTGAACTCGGTGTCTCTCCAGGTTGGACGATCAGTTGAAGCCTCATCCACACACAGAACACGTGTACGGTTTCTCTCCGCTGTGAACGGTGCGATGTTTTTTCAGGCTGTGTAACTGGTTAAAGCTCTTACCACAGTCAGTGCTCTGGAACACTCTCACTGGGGTGTCTGTGTCTCGGTGCTTTTCCAGTCACACTGATGTTTGAAATCTTTTCTCACAGACGTAACAGACAAACATTTCTCCTTCCACATTCAAAGGCTGATGATATTCAGGTCCTGATGAATCGAGTGACTGTCAGATCTTGATGTGATGTTTGGTTTGAGTTTCATAAGAACATAAGAAATAGGAGCAAGAATAGGCCATTCGGCCCCTCGAGCCTGCTCCACCATTCAATAAGATCATGGCTGATCTTCTACCTCATCTCCACTTTCCTGCACTATCCCCATATCCCTTGATGCCCTTAATATTAAAAAATCTATCGATCTCTGTTTTGAATAGACTCAACGACAGCCTCCTCAGCCCTCTGGGGTAGAAAGTTCCAAAGATTCACCACCCTCTGAGTGAAGAAATTTCTCCTCAACTCAGTCCTAAATGGCTGAGCCCTTATTCTGAGACACTGACCCCTGGTTCTAGATTCCCTAACCAGGGGAAACATCCTCCCTGCATCTACATTGTCAAGCCCTGTGAGTTTTGTGTGTTTCAATAAGATCACCTCTCATTCTTCTAAACTCTAGAGAATATAGGCCTAGCCTACTCAATCTCTCCTCATAGGACAATATCCCCATCCCAGGAACCAGTCCTGGTGAACCTTCGTTGCTCTCCCTCTATGGCAAGTATATCCTTCCTTAGGTAAGGAGACCAAAACTGTGCACAGTACTCCAGGTGTGGTCTCACCAGGGCCCTATATAACTGGAGTAAGATGTCTTTACTCTTATACTCAAATCCTCGTGTAATAAAGGCCAATGTTTCATGTTTGCATATTTTCCCTTCTAATACCCTGTAAAAGGAGTTTACAAAAGTCAGCCCTGTAAGTACAGGATAGAAATTCAGAACATTCTTCCCTGTCCTGTTCCCCAAAACTGTAAATTCTCATCTCACTCGCTCTACCTCCCTCTGCGCTGAAATCCAAACTCATCGCACCATCTCCAATGTTCTTTTCCTTCTGGCTCGGCTTTCTCCCTCCCCTGAAGGTGCTGACTCTGGCTGGGTTCAGTTCTACTCTCACTGGTTCCCCTCCCTCTCCTCCCCTGCAGGTGCTGACTCTGGCTGGGTTCAGTTCTACACTCACTGGTTCCCCTCTCTCTCCTCCACTGAAGGTGCTGACTCTGGCTGGGTTCAGTTCTACACTCACTGGTTCCCCTCCCTCCACTCCCCTGAAGGTGCTGACTCTGGCTGGGTTCAGTTCCACACTCACTGGTTCCCCTCCCTCCCCTCCCCTGAAGGTGCTGACTCTGGCTGGGTTCAGTTCTACACTCACTGGTTCCCCTCCCTCTCCTCCCCTGAAGGTGCTGACTCTGGCTGGGTTCAGTTCTACACTCACTGGTTCCCCTCTCTCTCCTCCCCTGAAGGTGCTGACTCTGGCTGGGTTCAGTTCTACACTCACTGGTTCCCCTCCCTCTCCTCCCCTGAAGGTGCTGAATCTGGCTGGGTTCAGTTCTACACTCACTGGTTCCCCTCCCTCTCCTCCCCTGAAGGTGCTGACTCTGGCTGAGTTCAGTTCTACACTCACTGGTTCCCCTCTCTCTCCTCCCCTGAAGGTGCTGACTCTGGCTGGGGTCTGTTCTACACTCACTGGCTCCACTCTCTCTCCTCCCCTGAAGGTGCTGACTCTGGCTGGGTTCAGTTCTACACTCACTGGTTCCCCACCCTCTCCCCTGAAGGTGCTGACTCTGGCTGGGTTCAGTTCTACACTCACTGGTTCCCCTCTCTCTCCTCCCCTGAAGGTGCTGACTCTGGCTGGGTTCAGTTCTACACACATTGGTTCCCCTCCCTCTCCTCCCCTGAAGGTGCTGACTCTGGCTGGGTTCAGTTTGACACTCACTGGTTCCCCTCCCTCTCCTCCCCTGAAGGTGCTGACTCTGGCTGGGTTCAGTTCTACACTCACTGGTTCCCCTCTCTCTCCTCCCCTGAAGGTGCTGACTCTGGCTGGGTTCAGTTCTACACTCACTGGTTCCTCTCCCTCTCCTCCACTGCAGGTGCTGACTCTGGCTGGGTTCAGTTCTACACTCACTGGTTCCCCTCCCTCTCCTCTCCTGAAGCTACTGACTCTGGCTGGGTTCAGTTCTACACTCACTGGTTCCCCTCCCTCTCCCTCCCCTGAAGGTGCTGACTCTGGCTGGGTTCAGTCCTACACTCACTGGTTTTCCTCTCTCTCCTCCCCTGAAGGTGCTGACTCTGGCTGGGTTCAGTTCTACACTCACTGGTTTCCCCCCTCCTCCTCCCCTGAAGGTGCTGACTCTGGCTAGTTTCAGTTCTACACTCACTGGTTCCCCTCCCTCTCCTCTCCTGAAGCTGCTGACTCTGGCTGGGTTCAGTTCTACACTCATTGGTTCTCCTCCCTCTCCTCCCCTGAACGTTCTGTCTCTGGCTGGGTTCAGTTCTACACTTACTGGTTCCCCCCCTCCTCCTCCCCTGAAGGTGCTAACTCTGGCTGGGTTCAGTTCTACACTCACTGGTTCTCCTTCCTCTCCTCCCCTGAACGTTCTGTCTCTGGCTGGGTTCAGTTCTACACTCACTGGTTCCCCTCCCTCTCCTCCCCTGAAGGTGCTGACTCTGGCTGGGTTCAGTTCTACACTCACTGGTTCCCCTCCCTCTCCTCCCCTGAAGGTGCTGACTCTGGCTGGGTTCAGTTCTACACTCACTGGTTCTCCTTCCTCTCCTCCCCTGAACGTTCTGTCTCTGGCTGGGTTCAGTTCTACACTCACTGGTTCCCCTCCCTCTCCTCCTCTGAAGGTGCTGACTCTGGCTGGGTTCAGTTCTACACTCACTGGTTCCCCTCCCTCTCCTCCCCTGAAGGTGCTGACTCTGGCTGGGTTCAGTTCTACACTCACTGGTTCCCCTCCCTCTCCTCCCCTGAAGGTGCTGACTCTGGCTGGGTTCAGTTCTACACTCACTGGTTCCCCTCCCTCTCCTCCCCTGAAGGTGCTGACTCTGGCTGGGTTCAGTTCTACACTCACTGGTTCCTCTTCCTCTCCTCCAATGAAGGTGCTGACTCTGGCTGGGTTCAGTTCTACACTCACTGGTTCCCCTCTCTCTCCCTCCCCTGAAGGTGCTGACTCTGGCTGGGTTCAGTTCTACACTCACTGGTTCCCCTCCCGCTCCTCCCCTGAAGGTGTTGATTCTGGTTGGTTCAGTTCTACACGAGTACAACAATAAAATACTGAGGCTGCTGGAAACCTAAAATAAAACAGAAAATACTGGAAATACTCAGGCAGCATCTGTGGAGAGAGAAGCAGAGTTAACATTTCAGGTCAATGACGTTTCATCAGAACTGGAAAAAGTTAGAAATGTAACAGGTTTTGAACAGGTGCAGAGGTAGGGAGAGGGGGAGGAAAGAAGAAAGGGAAGGTCTGGGATAGGGTGGAAGGCAGGAGTGATTGAATGGGATGATGCTGCAAGACAAAAGGAGATGGTAATGGGACAAGAAACAAAAGATGGGTCTAGAGGAGGTGTAAATGGGAATAGCAGAATCATTACCAACAGCTGCTGTACTAAACAATGGGAGCGGTGGCTGTGATCTGAAATTGTTGAACTCAAGGTTGAGTCCGGAAGGCTGTAAAGTGCCTCATCGAAAGATGACACGCTGTTCCTCAAGCTTCCATTGAGCTTCATTAGAATAATGGAGGAGGCAGAGGACAGAGAGGTCAGAGTGGGAGTGGTCTGGAGAATTAAAATGGCAAGAGACTGGAAACTCAGGGTCACCCAATCTGCGTTTGGTCTCTCCAATGTCGAGGAGACCGCATCATGAGCAGTGAATACAGTACACTAAATTCAAAGGAGTACAAGTAAATCGCTGTTTCACCTGGAAGGAATGTTTGGGGCCCTGGACAGTGAGAAGGGAAGAGGCGAAAGGGCAGGTGCTGCATCTCCTATTGTAATGTAGGAAATGCGGCAGCCAATTTGCGCACAGCAAGCTCCCACAAACAACAATGTGATAATGACCAGATTATCTATTTTAGTGATGTTGATTGGGGGATATATATTGGCCAGGACACCGAGGCAACGCCCCTGCTCGTCTTCAAAATAGTGCCATGGGATCTTTTACATCTACCTGAGAGGGCAGACGGGGTCTCAGTTTAACGTCTCATCCGAAAGACAGCACCTCCGACAGTGCAGCACTCCCTCAGCAGTGCACTGGAGTGCCAGCCTGGATTTTTGTTCGCAAGTCTCTGAGTACATGGGGCTTAAATCTGGGGCCCTTCTGTTACAATTCTGTGGGATGTAAACCGTAACCCTGGCACTTACCAGCGCCTTCAGGAGAGACAGTGGGAAACCCCCTGTGTGCAGAGTGAGAATAAAATCAATGAGTCAATGATTGTCTCTCCTGGTCACTGGGACTCAGAAATCCCATTCACACGTTGTTCCTTTACTAAGATGGCGCCGCAAGCGCACCGCTACATGATGAATCATGATGGGGGCGAACAAACCCTCCCGCATTCCCTTACAAAGATGGCGGCCGTTAACCTGGGCCTGTTTTCAGGAAAAAGCCCGGTAGCTCCAAACACGGGAGCTGTAGGTTATTATTCGGGGCTTGCGACTTACGCCAGCTGTTGATGAAACCTTTCCCCTCCACCCGCCAGCTCAATTACTGCCCCGCGCCTCGCACCCACTGCAAAATCGCGCTCCCGACATCAGCCCGCCTGCAGCCTCTGCTCGTCTCCCGTATACCGCACTGCGCATGCGCCAAAGCTGGCACCGCGCCTGCGCACTGGGCTCCTGTAGACTGGGTGTGGCACATTCTCCACCGCGGGGAATGCTGGGTAAAAGACCAGGTTAGTGAATAGAACATGATTTACTGTGATTGTATTGAGGACTGAACCATGTTAATTCTAGCAGTTATGGTTCGTTTCTGATAATCTTACTAACCCCTATAATTGGCTGGAGATTAATATTCTTTATAAATATTTAAAAGAAATATTTGTTTGAAATGGAATGTTTCGAATATTTGATTTCTCCATGATAAGAGACTAATTTAATGTTCTGTTACCGACTGTTACATTTTTTGGCCTTTTCTTACTCTATATTATTTCAGTTCTCATCTCTATTGCCTTCTACTACATCAAACCACAAGCTTGCTCCGTTTGAGTACATGGCTTGTGGGTGTCATAAACTGAACTGTAGTGTCTCACTTACACTCATCTGAAATTTCTTTGAACCACCCCTTTACAGAACTATCTTGCATAAGATTCGAAATAGAAACATAGAAGATAGGAGCAGGAGTAGGCCATTCGGCCCCTCGAGCCTGCTCTGCCATTCAATGAGATCATGGCTGATCATCCAAATTCAGTACCCTGTCCCTGCTTTCTCCCCATATCCCTTGATCCCTTTAGCCTTAAGAAATATATCTAACTCCTTATTGAATATATTTAATGAATTGGCCTCAACTGCCTTTTGTGGTAGAGAATTCCACAGGTTCACCACTCTCTGGGTGAAGAAATTCCTCCTCATCTCTGTCCTAAATGGCTTACCCCTTATCTTTAGACTGTGACCCCTGGTTCTGGACTCCCCCGCCATCGGGAACATCCTTCCTGCATCTAGTCTGTCAAGTCCTGTTAGAATTTTATAAGTTTCAATGAGATCCCCTCTCATTCTTCTAAACTCCAGCGAGTATAAGCCCAATCGACCCACTCTCTCCTCATACGTCATTCCTGCCATCCCAGGTATCAGTCTGGTGAATCTTCGCTGCACTCCCTCCATGGCAAGAACATCCTTCCTCAGATAAGGCGACCAAAACTGCACACAATACTCAAGGTGTGGTCTCACCAAGGCCCTGTACAACTGCAGCAAGATATCCTTGCTCCTATACTTGAATCCTCTTGCTATTGAGGCCAACATACCATTTGCCTTCTTAACCGCCTGCTGCACTTGCATGCTTACCTTCAGCGACTGGTGCACAAGGACACCCAGGTCTCGTTGCACTTCCCCTTCTCCCAATCTATTGCCGTTCAGATAATAATCTGCCTTCCTGTTTTTGCCACCAAAGTGGATAACCTCGCATTTATCCACATTATACTGCATCTGCCATGCATCTGCCCAATCACCCAGCCTGTTCAAATCATACTGGAGTTTCTCGGCATCCTCCTCACAGCACACACGCCCACCCAGCTTTGTGTCGTCTGCAAACTTGGAGATATTACATCCAGTTCCCTCGTCTAGATCATTAATATATATTGTGAATAGCTGGGGTCCGAGCACCGATCCCTGCGGTACCCCACGAGTCACTGCCTGCCACTCGGAAAAAGACCCATTTATTCCAACTCTTTGCTTCCTGTCTGCCAACCAGTTCTCTATCCAAGCCAGTACCTTACCGCCAATCCCATGTTATTTAACTTTACACGCTAATCTCTTATGCAGGACCTTATCAAAAGCCTTCTGAAAGTCCAAATACACCACATCCACTGGTTCTCCCTTATCTATTCTACCAGTTACATCCTCATAAAATTCCAGTAGATTAGTCAAGCACGATTTACATTTTGTAAATCCATGTTGACTTTGTCCGATCCTGTCACTGTTTTTCAAGTGCTCTGCTATTACATCTTTTATAATGGACTCTAGCATTTTCCCTACTACCAATGTTAGGCTTACTGGTCTATAATTCCCCATTTTCTCTCTACCACCTTTTTTGAATAGTGGGGTTACATTAGCTACTCTCCAATCCATCGGAACAGTTCCAGAGTCTATAGAATTTTGGAAGATGACCAGCAATGCATCTACTATTTCTCGGGCAACTTCTTTAAGTACCCTAGGATGTAGATTATCAGGCCCTGGGGATTTATCGGCCTTCAATCCATTCAATTTCCCTAACACCATTTCCCTACAAATACTGATTTCATTCAGTTCCTCCCTCTCATTAGACAATATGTTCCCTGACATCTCTGAGAGGTTATTTGTGTCCTCCTTTGTGAAGACAGAACCAAAGTATGTATTTAATTGGTCTGCCATTTCTTTGTTCCCCATTATAAATTCCCCTGATTCTGACTGCAAGGGACCTACGCTTGACTTCACCAATCCTTTTCTCTTCACATATCTATAAAAGCTTTTACAGTCAGTTTTTATGTTCCCTGCAAGCTTACTCTCATACTCTGTTTTCCCCCTCTTAATTAATCCCTTTGTCCTCCTTTGCTGAATCCTAAACTGCTCCCAATCCTCAAGTTTGCTGCTTTTTCTGGCCAATTTATATGTCCTCTCCTTGGATCTTATGCTATCCCTAATTTCCCTTGTTAGCCACGGTTGAGTCACCTTTTTTGTTTTATTTTTATGCCAAACAGGGATGAACAAATTCTGTAGTTCATCCATGCAATCTTTAAATGTTTGCCATTGCCAATCCACCGTCAACCATTTACGTAACGTTCCCCAATCCATCCTAGCCAACTTGCGCCTCATACCATCGTAGTTTCCTTTATTTAAATTCAGGACCCTAGTCTCTGAGTCAAATATTTCACTCTCCATCTTAATGAAGAATTCTATCATATTATGATCACTTCGCCCCAAAGGGCCTCGCACAGCAACATTGCTAATTAATACTTTCTCATTACATAATTGTGGTAAACCACTGTTATAACCTGTCTGTGTCTGTATGCGTATTCCACTAGGTACAGGTCTGGACATGCCTCGGCTGACTCCTCCCACTATTCCAGGTATATAAGTGACTACCTCCCAGCCCCTTAGTATTCTGGACGGGTCGGCCACTCGAGACAAGACCTTCATTCTTTAGTTAATAAAAGCCTGATTGTTACTCGCTCAACCTCAGTCTTTTGAGTAATTGATGGCGCATCAATAATACCCAGTCTAAGATGGCCTGATCTCTAGTTGGTTCCTCGACATAATGGTCCAGGAAACCATCCCGTATACACTCCAGGAATTCCTCCTCAACCGTATTGTTACTAATTTGGTTAGCCCAATCTATATGTAGATTAAAGTCACCCATTATAACTGCTGTGCCCTTATTGCACGCGTCTCTAATATCCCGTTTAATGCCATCCCCAACCTCAGCATTACTGTTTGGGCGTCTGTATACAACTCCCACTAGCGTTTTCTGCCCCTTGGTGTTTCTCAGTTCTACCCATACAGATTCCACATCATCAGAGCTAATATCCTTCCTTACTATTGTGTTAATCTCCTCTTTAACCAGCAATGCTACCCCACCTCCTTTTCCTTTTTGCCTGTCTTTCCTGAATATTGAATATCCCTGGATGTTGAATTCCCAGCCTTGATCACCCTGGAGCCATGTTTCTGTAATCCCAATTATATCATATCCGTTTACATCTATTTGTGCAGCTAATTCATCCACCTTATTAGGAATGCTCCTCACATTAAGACACAAAGCCTTCAGGCTTGTTTTTTAACATGCTTAGACCTTTTAGAATTATTATTTACTGTAGCCATGTTTGATTTAAACCCTTGATTTCTCTGACTGCCACTTTTGCTTTTCTCCTTCCTGTCTTTTGCTTCTATCCCTGCTTCCCATTCCTCTGTCTCCCTGCACAGGTTCCCAACCCCCTGCCATTTTAGTTTAAACACTCCCCAACAGCACTAGCAAACACTCCCCCTAGGACATCGGTCCCGGTCGTGCCCAGGTGGAAACCGTCCAGTTTGTACTGGTCCCACCTCCCCCAGAACCAGTTCCAATGTCCCAGGAATTTGAATCCCTCGCCCTTACACCATTCCTCTCGCCACGTATTCATCTGAAATATCCTTCTATTTCTACTCTGACGAGCACGTGGCACTGGTAGCAATCCTGAGATTACTACCTTTGAGGTCCTATTTTTTAATTTACCTCCTAACTCCCTATATTCAGCTTTTAGGACCTCATGCTGGTTTTTACCTGTATTGTTGGTACCTATATGCACCATGACAACTGGCTGTTCACCCTCCCCCTCCAGAATGCTCTGCAGCCGCTCCGAGACATCCTTGACCCTTGCACCAGGGAGGCAACATACAATCCTGGAGTCTCATTTGCGGCCGCAGAAACGCCTATCTATTCCCCTTACAATAGAATCCCCTATTACTATAGCTCTCCCACTCTTTTTCCTCCCGTCCTGTGCAGCAGAACCACCCACGGTGCCAGGAAGTTGGCTGCTGCTGCCTTCCCCCGATAAGCCATCTCCCTCAACAATATCCAAAGTGGTATATCTGTTTGAGAGGGGGATGGCCACATGGGACCCCTGCACTACCTGCCTGCGCCTACTACTCTGCCTGGTGGTCACCCATTCTCTTCCTGCTTGTGCAGCCTTTACCTGCAGTGTGACCAACTGATTAAATGTGATATCCATGACATCCTCAGCATCGTGAATGCTCCAGTATGTATCCATTCGCAGCTCCAGCGCTGCAATGTGGTCTGCCCATAGCTGCAGCTGGACACACTTCCCACACACATGGTCGTCAGGGACACAGGAAGTGTCCCTGATTTCCCACATAGTGCAGGAGGAGCATGCCACAGGGCCGAGCTGTGGTGTCATGACTTACCCTTCAATTAATTTAAATTAAATCAAATCAATACCACCAATTACACTACAATTAAATGATATACTCAAGGGCCCTTGGTTACTAGCACTCCCCAATACACAATAGAGACCTTAGAAACTATAACCACAAAAATTAAGACCTTCTAAACTTTATAAACTATTAACCTTAACTGTCAAACTATGGAGTAATATAAATACTCACCTGGCCGTACGCACCCAATCAGTTGCTTCCTCTTGCCCAAGTCACTTTTTGAATTGTGGCGTGGCTCTGGAACGCCACCGCCGGCCTGCGAGATTGACCGGCCTTTGAGAAAAAACCCACGAAAGTGAGTTTAAATACTCACTACTCTCCTGCTGCTCCCAACACCGGCCTCTTCCTATAGGGTGAAAAGTTAGGAAAAACAAAGGCGAAGCTCCTCCTTCCACTCCTTACCTAACCCTGACTCACCCAACTCGCAGCACTCTGTTGAAACCAAAATCAGTTATTTTCTGTATCATTTATCACTTTTTTGGATCCGATTTAGTGAAACTCCTCCACACATACTGCATATGACAATCTTTGAAATGTTCTGATCTTTGTAACTGTCATTGCTGATTTTAATGGTCTCGTTGATTTAATCTCTTGTTACTAACATATCTTGCACTATTTCTTTAATTGTGATAATTGTTTCAAATACTTCCTTTATCAGGTCTTTAGTTCCTCCATTGATCTCTGTCAATCCTTGGTTAGGGGCTGGGGTTAGGGTGTAGGCTTAGGGGTTAGTGGTTGTGGCTCGTGGTTATTGGTTAGGATTGGGATTTGTGGTTGAGGGTAGTGGTTATTGGTTAGGATTATGGTTAATGGTTGGGGTTAGTGGTTATTGGTTAGGATTATGGTTAATGGTTGGGGTTAGTGGTTCTTGGTTAGGATTATGATTAATGGTTGGGGTTAGTGGTTATTGATTAGGATTGGGGTTAGTGATGGCGTTAGTGGTTATTGGTTAGTATTAAGGTTAACGGTTGGGGTTAGTGGTTCTTGTTTAGGATTATGGTTAATGGTTGGGGCTAGTGGTTAGGATTATGGTTAGTGGTTGGGGATAGTGGTTATTGGTTAGGATTGGAGTTATGGGTTGGGGTTACTGGTTATTGGTTAGGATTGGGGTTAGTGATGGGGTTACTGGTTATTGGTCAGGATTGGGGTTAGTGGTTGGGGCTCGTGGTTATTGGTTAGGATTGGGGTTAGTGGTTGGGGTTAGTGGTTATTGGTTAGGATTGGGGTTAGTGGTTGGGGCTAGTGGTTATTGGTTAGGATTGGGGTTTGTGGTTGGGGCTCATGGTTATTGGTTAGGATTGGAGTTAGTGGTTGGGGCTCGTGGTTATTGGTTAGGATTGGGGTTAGTGGTTGGGGCTAGTGGTTATTGGTCAGGATTGGAGTTAGTGGTTGGGGCTAGTGGTTATTGGTCAGGATTGGGGTTAGTGGTTGGGGCTCGTGGTTATTGGTCAGGGTTGGAGTTAGTGGTTGGGGCTGGTGGTTATTGGTTAGGATTGGGGTTAGTGGTTGGGGCTAGTGGTTATTGGTCAGGATTGGAGTTAGTGGTTGGGGCTCGTGGTTATTGGTTAGGATTGGGGTCAGTGGTTGGGGCTCGTGGTTACTGGTTAGGATTGGGGTTAGTGGTTGGGGCTGGTGGTTATTGGTTAGGATTGGGGTCAGTGGTTGTGGGTAGTAGTTATTGGTTAGGATTGGGGTCAGTGGTTGGGGGTAGTGGTTATTGGTTAGGATTGGGGTTAGTGGTTGGGGGTAGTAGTTATTGGTTAGGATTGGGGTTAGTGGTTGGGGGTAGTGGTTATTGGTTAGGATTGGGGTTAGTGGTTGGGGGTAGTGGTTATTGGTTAGGATTGAGGGTTAGTGATGGGGTTACTGGTTATTGGTTAGGATTGAGGGTTAGTGATGGGGTTACTGGTTATTGGTTAGGATTGGGGTTAGTGATGGGGTTAGTGGTTCTTGCTTAGGATTGGGATTAGTGGTTGGGGTAGTCAATAGGATGTTGGCCTTAGGAATTAGGGATTAGGGATAGAAACCACTATTGACAACGCCAGCGTCCTTTTTCATCAAATTTTTTTAACCTTACGCAGATGAGTCACAAAACAGCCTCATGAATTGTTCATTCAAGGATTCTTCCTTCTGGCCCAAGTCCAATTTTACCCCTTCTTTCACAGTTCTACATTTCTCACAGAACAAGATATCAGTGACAAGAAAGGCGGATCCAGGTGTTGTGCAGCTTACATCCAATCATCAGCCTGCCTGAAAAGGGTTTCTGACAATAACTTGTCATCAGGCCCCACCAGTTGCCATCTGATTCCACCATCACATCTTCAACCATTACCCACCATTCACCATCATGACCATTCCACATACTGAGGCTCTCTGATTCCCATTTTATAGTCTCAGTGTAAGTGGTCCCTGGATTTGGTGTCACAATGTAAGTGGTCCCTGGATTTGGCCTCAGGGAGGAAGCTCACTGTCTCCACCTCCCCATCCCAGTCCTTCATTCAGCAGCTTTTGATCTTTTTCTGGGCTCTCTTTTCCCAGCCTTGGTGTTTTGCTCCTATTAATGCAGGCGATGTGGGACCTCTCCCCGCCGAGCCCCCTCTGCTGCTCCAATTCCCTGCTGCACCTTTTGTGCTCGGGTATTTCCCATTGAGCTGCAGAGAAGAGGAGCCGAGGACCCGCTGCAGAGTCAGTGAAGGGGACTGAAAGACAGGCGCGGGCTGAGCGCTCAAACACCCCGGGGAAAGAGAGCACGAAAAAGTCAGGCTGTGATTGGAGGATCAGTGAGCACGTGCGGGAGAGGCAGAACTCAGTGCTCACCCCTACTCCTCTTTCACCTCTACTCTCCAAACCCCCTCACCCCAACTCCTCTTTCACCCCTACTCCCCAACCCCCTTACCCCAACTCCTCTTTCACCCCTACTCTCCAACCCCTCACCCCAACTCCTCTTTCACCCCTACTCCCCAAACCCCTCACCCCAACTCCTCTTTCACTCCTACTCTTCAACCCCTCACCCCAACTCATGTTTCACCCCTACTCCCCAACCCCCTCACCCCAACTCCTCTTTCACCCCTACTTTCCAACCCTCCTCACCCCAACTCCTCTTTCACCCCGACTCTCCAACCTCCCTCACCCCAACTCCTCTTTCACCCCTACTCTCCAAATCCCCCTCACCCCAACTCCTCTTTCACCCCTACTCTCCAACCCCCCTCACCCCAACTCCTCTTTCACCCCTACTCTCCAACCCCCCTCACCCCAACTCCTCTTTCACCCATACTCTCCAACCCCTCACCCCAACTCCTCTTTCACCCCTACTCTCCAACCCCCTCACCCCAACTCCTCTTTCACCCCTGCTCTCCAACCCCCTCACCCCAACTCCTCTTTCACCCATACTCTCCAACCCCTCACCCCAACTCCTCTTTCACCCCTACTCTCCAACCTCCCTCACCCCAACTCCTCTTTCACCCCTACTCTCCAACCCTCCTCACCCCAACTCCTTTCACCCCTACTCTCCAACCCCTCACCCCAACTCCTCTTTCACTCCTACTCTCCAACCTCCCTCACCCCAACTCCTCTTTCACCCCTACTCTCCAACCTCCCTCACCCCAACTCCTCTTTCACCCCTACTCTCCAAATCCCCCTCACCCCAACTCCTCTTTCACCCCACTCTCCAACCCCCCTCACCCCAACTCCTCTTTCACCCCAACTCCTCTTTCACCCCTACTCTCCAACCCCCCTCACCCCAACTCCTCTTTCACCCCTACTCTCCAAACTCCCTCACCCCAACTCCTCTTTCACCCCTACTCGCCAACCCCCCTCACCCCAACTCCTCTTTCACCCCGACTCTCCAACACCCCTCACCCCTACTCTCCAACCCCCCTCACCCCAACTCCTCTTTCACCCCTACTCTCCAACCCCCCTCACCCCAACTCCACTTTCACCACTACTCTCCAACCCCCCTCACCCCAACTCCTTTCACACCTACTCTCCAACCCCCCTCACCCCAACTCCTCTTTCACCCCTACTCTCCAAACCCCCTCACCCCAACTCCTCTTTCACCCCTACTCTCCAACCCCCTCACCCCAACCTCTTTCAACCCTACTCTCCATCCCCTCACCTCAACTTCTTTCACCCCTACTCTCCAACCCCCTCACCCCAACCTCTTTCAACACTACTCTCCAAATCCCTCACCCCAACTCCTCTTTCACCCCTACTCTCCATCCCCCCTCACCTCAACTTCTTTCACCCCTACTCTCCAAACCCCCTCACCCCAACTCCTCTTTCACCCCTACTCTCCAACCCCCCTCACCCCAACTCCTCTTTCACCCCTACTCTCCAAACCCCCTCACCTCAACTCTCCAGAGACTCTCTTGTATTTACACATGATTCTGGAGGTTCTTTGAGTTGGGATCTTTCTTTATTCTGTCCACTCGAGAAGTTTGATAACAGACTTTCTTCTGTGAATGTAGAGCTGGAGTTTTGGGCAGTGATGTGTTTACTTGTTCATTTTGTTGACTCTAAAAATTGAGTCTCGTGGTTTCAGACACCAGATAATCAAGCTCACAACAGATTGTCTTTTACTGACTTTATTAACAGCACTACAAAAATACAGAGAGTGTATAGTTACCCGATCCAGACAACAGAGATAATACAGTGGATTCAGAGCTCTCTTCTCCCCAGGTCTGTTCTAACAAGCTGCGACTACACTGGCGATATTTATATTTAACTTGTTTACTACATTATTGACCTGGCCCTGCCCAAACCATATCCACAAGGATATCTGTCATTGTTCTGACTGTGACCACAAGGCTGTGTCACTATCACACACACACACCGTTTCCTTCTTTCACATCTCCATACACAGACCATCTCTTTACTCATCCCCTTTCTACACAATTGCAGCCGACATGAGCAAGGACGTGAGGCTCATTAAAAGACACACTCATTGCATGACAGCAAAGGTTACACTGGGGCAAATCTTCAGTTATTTTCATTACAGGCACAATGCAGAGCAGTCCAACAGCACATGGCACCTTAACAGAGTCTCATCGACCTACAATATAGAGCTGGATGATTGGGCCGTGATCTGTTTACTTGTTCATCTCTTGTTCAATACATTTGCTGAGTGCATTTACATTTAAAACCAGGTTCTGAGGCGTGATGCTCTATTCGCACATCGAAGGTGAGAGAGATGCTGTGGGTCACACACTAAGCCCAGTAGCTGACAGATTAACAGACTGGACTTTGTGTTTAGTGATCCCGGGCGTGTTACCGATACCTTCCCTGGATACCAAGGCTAGGAGAGGCACTCTAGAAGGTATGGGGAGCTGGGACTTGTCCATGAGAGTAACCGAAGGTATGAGAACTGAAATAATCTAGAGTTAGAAAGGAGAAAAGGCCCAAAAATGGAGCAGTTAGTAACAGGACATCAATTAGTCTCCTCTTAGATTGGAGTAATCAAATATTTGACACAGTGTATTTGAAACAAAGCTGATTTATTTGACAGGAATCAAAATATTAAACTCCAGCCCAGTTATAGGGGTTATTAACATCAGCAGAAACAAACCCCAACTGTCAGAATGAACATGGTTCAGTCCTGGATGTGATTAACAGCAGCAATAACAGCAGAATCCAACCCCCGCAGTCACTTGTGAACTCGCTGGTGTTTCAGCAGGTTAGATGACTGAGTGAATCCCTTCCCACACACAGAGCAGGTGAACGGCCTCTCCCCAGTGTGAATATGCCGGTGTGTCAGAAGGTGGGATGAACGAGTGAATCCCTTCCCACATGTGGAGCAGGTGAATGGCCTCTCCCCAGTGTGAGTGCGTTGGTGTTTCAGCAGATCCCTTCTGCTTTTAAAGCTCTGCTCACAGTCAGCACAATTAAATGGTCTCTTATCAGTGTGAACAAGGTGATGTGCAGCGAGGGTGGATGACTGAGCGAATCCCTTCCCACACACGGAGCAGGTGAACTGCCTCTCCCCAGTGTGAGTGCGTTGGTGTTGCATCAGATACTTTCTGCTTTTAAAGCTCTGCTCACAGTCAGCACATTCAAATGGTCTCTTATTAGAGTGAACAAGTTGGTGTGCAGTGAGGCTGGAGGAGTTAGTGAATCCCTTCCCACACACGGAGCAGGTCAATGGCCTCTCCCCAGTGTGAATACGCTGGTGTGTCAAAAGGTGGCATAATTTAGTGAATCCCTTCCCACACACGAAGCAGGTGAACGGCCTCTCCCCAGTGTGACTGCGTCGATGAGTTTCCAGCTCAGACGGGTAATTGAATCCCTTCCCACAGTCCCCACATTTCCATGGTTTCTCCGTGGTGCGGGTGTCCTTGTGCCTCTCCAGGTTGGACGATCAGTTGAAGCCTCGTCCACACACAGAACACGTGTACAGTTTCTCCCCACTGTGAATGGTACGGTGTTTTTTCAGGCTGTGTAACTGGTTAAAGCTTTTCCCACAGTCAGTGCACTGGAACACTCTCACTCGGGTGTGTGTGTCTCGGTGCTTTTCCAGTCACACTGATGTTTGAAATCTTTTCCCACAGACAGAACAGGCAAACATTTCTCCTTCCACATTCAAAGGCCGATAATATTCAGGTCCTGATGAATCGAGTGACTGTCAGATGTTGATGTGATGTTTGGTTTGAGTTTCCCGTCTGCAAATCCTCCCCTTCTAAAACCCTGTAAAAGGAGTTTACAAAAGTCATCACTGTAAGTACAGGATAGAAATTCAGAATAGACAATTCTAGTTTCTATGGAACATTCTTTCCTCTCTTGTTCCCCGAAAGCTATAAATCCCTGTCCCACACACTCTCCCTCCTCCCTGTGCTAAAATCCAAGCCCATCGCACGATCTCCAAATTTTTTCCTCAGCTTCCAGTTTTCTTCCTCCTCTGAAGGTGCTGACTCTGGCTGGGTTCAGTTCTACATTCACTGCTTCCCCTCCCTCTCCTCCCCTGAAGGTGCTGACTCTGGCTGGGTTCAGTTCTACATTCAGTGGTTCCCCTCTCTCTCCTCCCCTGAAGGTGCTGACTCTGGCTGGTTTCAGCTCTACACTCACTGGTTCCCTTCCCTCTCCTCCCGTGAAGGTGCTGACTCTGAATGGGTTCAGTTCTCCACTAACTCGTTCCCCTCTCTCTCCTCCCCTGAATGTGCTGAATCTGAATGGGTTCAGTTCTACACTCATTGGTTCCCCACCTTTCGAATTGCTTTGGACACTTTGTTAAACACACACACAACAGACGCACATTAATCTGATGGGAGGTCACGGACACACGAGCAGCCAGCGGTGTGGAGCCTCCCGAGACTCCGGCCCCTTTCCAGCCAGTATTTACAGGAGCTGGAGCACGGAAAAGAGTCTAATTGAAATTAGTGATATATTTATTCACACAAACCAAGCCCCAAAATAATGAATAATTTCTCCCGTATTTACAGACGACCCCTGACCTATCACCATTTCTTCTCCATTTACACACGCTCCCGGGCCAATCACCACTTCTCCATTTACAGACGCTCCCTGACCAGTATCCATTTCTCCTCCATTTACAGGCGCTCCCTGACCAGTCTCCATTTCTCCTTCATTTACAGTCGCTCCCTGACCAATCACCATTTCTCCTCCATTTACAGACTCTCCCTGACCAATCTCCATTTCTCCTCCACTTATAGACGCTCCCTGACCAGACTCCATTTCGCCACCATTTACAGACGCTCCCTGACCAATCATCATTTCTCCTCCATTTACAGACGCTCCCTGACCACTCACCATTTCTCCTCCATTTGCAGACTGCCAAGGTCCGCGCATGCTCAGCTCACCTTCTGTTGTTCAAGTTTAAAGGTTAATCCCCGCCCCTCACACACTCTGATTGATCGGAGGACCCGCCCCGCTCTTCCTATTGGTCCGGGGCTCCCGTCAATCACCCGGGCAGTGTGAGCTGAGCATGCGCGGACCTTGGCAGTAGCCGCTGACACATAAGGTGAGAGAGGTCAGGGAGCGGGTTCATGAACCCCGGGGGGACGCTCTCACCCCGAGCTCAGGGAGCGTGTTCATGAACCCCGGGGGGCCGCGGGCCGCTCACACCCCGAGCGGGTTCATGAACCCCGGGGGGACGCGGGCCGCTCACACCCCGAGCTCAGGGAGCGGGTTCATGAACCCCGGGGGGACGCGGGCCGCTCACACCCCGAGCTCAAGGAGCGGGTTCATGAACCCCGGGGGGACGCGGGATGCTCACACCCAGAGTGTGGGCCCAGGCCCCATTATTAAGACGCTCAACATTATACGCCCGCCGCTTCCCGGTTTCTCCCGAATTGCTCAGCAAAGGGGCCCCGCGCCAAACTCCGGGACAGACAGGAAGTCAGGGAGCGTCTGTAAATGGAGGAGAAATGGTGACTGGTCAGGGAGCGTCTGTAAATAAAGGTAAATTATTCATTATTTTGCTTGGTTTGTGTGAATAAACATATCACTAATTTGAATTAGACTCTTCTCTGTGCCCGAACTCCTGTAAATATTGGCTGGAAAGTGGCCGGACTCTCAGGAGGCTCCACACCACTGGCTGCTCGTGTGTCAGTGATCTCCCATCACATTAATGTGTATCTGCTGTGTGTGTGTTTAACAAAGTGCCTAAAGCAATTCAAAAGGTGGGGAACCAGTGAGTGTAGAACTGAACCCATTCAGATTCAGCACCTTCAGGGGTGGAGAGGGAGGGGAACCAGTGAGTGTAGAACTGAACCCAGCCAGAGTCAGCACCTTCAGGGGCGGAGCGGGAGGGGAACCAGTGAGTGTAGAACTGAACCCAGCCAGAGTCAGCACCTTCAGGGGAGGAGAGAAATTGACTGAAAGGAAAAATGTTGCAGATGGTGCGATGGGTTTGGATTTTAGCACCGGGAGGAGGGAGTGTGTGGGACGGGGATTTACAGCTTTAGGGGAACAAGAGAGGAAAGAATGTTCCATAGAAACTAGAATTGCCTGTTCTGAATTTCTAACCGATACAGCGATGACTTTTGTAAACTCCTTTTACAGGGTATTAGAAGGGGAGGATTTGCAGACGGGAAACTCAAACCAAACATCAGGTCAAGATCTGACAGAGTCACTCGATTCATCTGCACCTGAATATCATCGGCCTTTGAATGTGGAAGGAGAAATATTTGCCAGTTCTGTCTGGGAAAAGATTTCAAACATCAGTGTGACTGGAAAAGCACCGAGACACCCACACCCCAGTGAGAGTGTTCCAGTGCACTGACTGTGGAAAGAGCTTTAACCAGTTACACAGCCTGAAAAAACATCGCAACATTCACAGCGGGGAGAAACCGTACACGTGTTCTGTGTGTGGACGAGGCTTCAACTGATCATCCAACCTGGAGAGACACAAGAACACCCGCACCACGGAGAAACCGTGGAAATGTGGGGACTGTGGGAAGGGATTCACTTACCCGTCCCAGCTGAAAACTCATCGGCACAGTCACACTGGGGAGAGGCCGTTCACCTGCTCCGTATGTGAGAAGGGCTTCACTAAGTTGAGATACCAAAAATAGTGGGGAACCAAGGGGCTAATGAGAGTGCGAAACTTAAAGTAATTAATATCAGTCACGAGAAAGTGCTTGAGAAAGTAATGGGACTAAAAGCTGACAAATCCCCTGGACCTGACGGCCTACATCCGAGGGTTCTAAAAAAGGTGGCTGCAGAGATAGTGGATGCATTGGTCGTGATCTTCCAAAATTCACTAGATTCTGGAAAGGTCCTAGTGGAATGGAAGGTAGAGTGGATACAGAAAGAATGATTCCACTTGTGGGGAAGAGCATAACTAGAGGCCATCAATATAAGATAGTCACCAAGAAATCCAATAGGGAATTCAGAAGAAACTTCTTTACCCAGAGAGTGATGAGAATGTGGAACTCGCTACCACAGGGAGTGATTGAAGCGAATAGTATCGATGCATTTAAGGGGAGGCTGGACAAGCAGATGAGGGAGAAAGGAATAGAGGGTTATGCTGATAGATTTAGATGAGGAAAGACAGGAGGAGGCTCGATTGGAGCATAAAAGCCGGCATGGACTGGTTGGGCTGAATGGCCTGTTTCTGTGCCGTATATCCTGTGTAATTCTAACAATCTCAGTTTTGCAATTTTCAATTCACTATTCCCTGTAAACCGATTGTTAAAATCTGAGCCAGTGTGTTGTGAGACAAAGAGCCTTGTGTCCAATAAGGGGAATAAAGGCCACTGACCAATCACCATTTCTCCTCCATTTACAGACGCTCCCTGACTAGTCACCATTTCTCCTCCATTTCCAGACGCTCCTTGACCAGTCACCATTTCTCCTCCATTTCCAGACGCTCCCTGACCAGTCACCATTTCTCCTCCATTTACAGATGCTCCCTGACCTGTCACCATTTTTCCTCCATTTACAGATGTTCCCTGACCAGTCACCATTTCTCCTCCATTTACAGACGCTCCCTGACCAGTCTCCATTTCTCCTCCAGTTTCAGACGCTCCCTGACCAGTCACCATTTTTCCTTCATTTACAGACGCTCCCTGACCAGTCTCCATTTCTCCTCCATTTACAGACGCTCCCTGACTTCCTGTCTGTCCCGGAGTTTGGCGCGGGGCCCCTTTGCTGAGGGCGCAGGCGGGTGGATAATGTTCACTGTTTTTATAATTGGGCCTGGGGCTGCACTCGGTGCAGTGAGGGAGGAAATGCAGTGGGTGTTGTGGAGATGGATTGTCAAAAGGTGTTTGATAAGGTGACGGACGGGAGGCTTGTTGATCAAATTTAGGCTCACGGTATTAAAGGGAGTGGGGCAGCGTGGATAGGAAGTTGGGTAAAGGGCAGAAAGCAGAGAGTAGTGGTTAATGGATGTTCTTCAGACTGGAGATGTGTGAGGTAATAGATTTAGGAGGAAGAAAAACATAGGAAATGTACATGAAATGGTAAAACTTTGAAAGGAGTGGAGGAGCAGAGCGACTTGGGGTGTAAGATTCTAGCGAATGCCTCATCTTATTAACTTGCAGGTTCAAACACTCCCAGGGCAGGTACAGCATGGGTTAGATACAGAGTAAAGCTCCCCCTACACTGTCCCATCAAACACTCCCAGGGCAGGTACAGCACGGGTTAGATACAGAGTAAATCTCCCTCTACATTGTCCCATCAAACACTCCCAGGGCAGGTACAGCCTGGGTTAGATACAGAGTAAAGCTCCCTCTACACTGTCCCATCAAACACTCCCAGGGCAGGTACAGCACGGGTTACAGTCCATGTAAAGATCCCTCTGTGATTCTGCAATTATTTACACAGGAGATCCCCAGTACCCACTGTGGTAAACCACTGTTTGTATTCCACTGTTTACATGCCTGGACATGCCTCGGCTGACTCCGCCCACAAGTCCAAGTATAAAGGTGACTGCTCCCCAGCCCCTTTGTATTCTGGACCGGTCGACCACTCGAGGCAGACCTTCATTCTTTTGTTAATAAAAGCCTTTAGTTACTCTCTTAACTCTCAGTCTTTTATGAGTAATTGATAGCGCATCACCCACATTCCTGATTATCCAGCAAAATTTTCACAGGGATAAACCCTGCAAGAGACTTCACTGCATTGACACTAATCTCCTGTGTGATATACTCGCTGGAGTTTAGAAGAATGAGAGGTGATCTCATTGAAACATACAAGATTCTGATGGGGATTGACAGGGTAGATGCTGAGAGGTTGTTTCCCCTGGCTGGAGTGTCTAGAACTAGGGGCCATAGTCTCAGGGTAAGGGGTCGGCCATTTCAGACTGAGATGTGGAGGAATTTCTTCACTGAGGGTTATGAATCTTTGGAATTCTCTGCCCCAGAGGGCTGTGAATGCTGAGTCTTTGAGTATATTCAAGACTGAGATCGATAGATTTTTGGACTCGAGGGGAATCAAGGGATATGGAGATTGGGCGGGAAAGTGGAGTTAGAAACACAGAAACGTAGAAGATAGGAGCAGGAGTAGGCTATTCGGCTCCTCGAGCCTGCTCCACCATTCAATGAGATCATGGCTGATCATCCAAACTCAGTACCCTGTCCCTGCCTTCTCCCCATATCCCTTGATCCCTTTAGCCTTAAGCAATATATCTAACTCCTTCTTGAATATATTTAATGAATTGGCTTCTGTGGTAGAGAATTCCACAGGTTCACCACTCTCTGGGTGAAGAAATTCCTCCTCATCTCTGTCTTAAATGGCTTACCCCTTATCTTTAGACTGTGACCCCTGGTTCTGGACTCCCCCGCCATCGGGAACATCCTTCCTGCATCTAGTCTGTCTGTCTAGTCCTGTTAGAATTTTATAAGTTTCAATGAGATCCCCTCTCATTCTTCTAAACTCCAGCGAGTGCAAGCCCAATCGACCCAATCTCTCCTCATACTTCATTCCTGCCATCCCAGGTATCAGTCTGGTGAATTTTCGCTGCACTCCCTCCATGGCAAGAACATCCTTCCTCAGATAAGGCGACCAAAACTGCACACAATACTCAAGGTGTCATCTCACCAAGGCCCTGTACAACTGCAGCAAGACATCCTTGTTCCTGTACTCAAACCCTCTCGCTACGAAGGCCAACATACCATTTGCCTTCTTAACCGCCTGCTGCACCTGCATGTTTACCTTCAGCGACTGGTGCACAAAGACACCCAGGTCTCATTGCACTTTCCCTTCTCCCAATCTATTGCTGTCCAGATAATAATCTGCCTTCCTGTTTTTGCCACCAAAGTGGATAACCTCGCATTTATCCACATTATACTGCATCTGCCATGCATCTGCCCAATCACCTAACCTGTCCAAATCATACTGGAGTTTCTCGGCATCCTCACAGCACACACGCCCACCCAGCTTTGTGTCGTATGCAAACTTGGAGATATTACATCTAGTTCCCTCGTCTAGATCATTAATATATATTGTGACTAGCTGGGGTCCTAGGACCAATCCGTGCGGTACCCCACTAGTCACTGCCTGCCACTCGGAAAAAGACCCGTTTATTCCAACTCTTTGCTTCCTGTCTGCTAACCAGTTCTCTATCCAAGTCAGTACCTTGCCCCCAATCCCATGTGCCTTAACCTTACACGCTAATCTCTTATGCGGGACCTTATCGAAAGCTTTCTGAAAGTCCAAATACACCACATCCACTGGATCTCCCTTATCTATTCTACCAGTTACATCCTCAAAAAATTCCAGATTAGTCAAGCACGAGTTGAGGTCGATGATCAGCCATGATCTTATTGAAGGCTTGATGGGCCCAATGACCCACTCCTGCTCCTATTTCTTTTGTTCATAACCCCACAGTCACTGACACCAATCTCCTCCTGTCTGATATAAACCAGCCCCACAGTCACTGACACCAATCTCCTCCTGTCTGATATAAACCAGCCCAAGTCACTGACACCAATCTCCTCCTGTCTGATATAAACCAACCCACAGTCACTGACACCAATCTCCTCCTGTCTGATATAAACCAGCCCAGTCACTGACACCAATCTCCTCCTGTCTGATATAAACCAGCCCCACAGTCACTGACACCAATCTCCTCCTGTCTGATATAAACCAGCCCCAGTCACTGACACCAATCTCCTCCTGTCTGATATAAACCAGCCCCACAGTCACTGACACCAATCTCCTCCTGTCTGATATAAAACAGCCCCACAGTCACTGACACCAATCTCCTGTCTGATATAAACCAGCCCCAGTCACTGACACCAATCTCCTCCTGTCTGATATAAACCAACCCCACAGTCACTGACACCAATCTCCTCCTGTCTGATATAAAACAGCCCCACAGTCACTGACACCAATCTCCTGTCTGTTATAAACCTACCCCACAGTCACTGACACCAATCTCCTCCTGTCTGATATAAACCAACCCCACAGTCACTGACACCAATCTCCTCCTGTCTGATATAAACCAGCCCCACAGTCACTGACACCAATCTCCTCCTGTCTGGTATAAACCAACCCACAGTCACTGACACCAATTTCCTCCTGTCTGATATAAACCAACCCCACAGTCACCGACACCAATCTCCTCCTGTCTGGTATAAACCAACCCACAGTCACTGACACCAATCTCCAGTATATGTCAGACTGAAGTTGTTTACAATTCTCATGAGCTTTTACGCTATTCCTAGTTGAGTTCGAGATCTCCAATGAAACACTCCACACACCTTAATCCGCCTGAGCACAGGCTTTATTTTTAATATGTAGATTCTACAGTAATACAACTCCTATACTAAATGAGTGCAAAATATTTACATGGGAGATTCTACAAAGGAATATTTATTGTAATATTTACAATATTATAGTTAAATAGTAAGACTCTTAATCTAACAAGCTGTATCCATGAACTCAGACTTTGATCATTGCCAAGCCTGAGAGGCACGAAAGGATTTTCGACTCTTTTAAAATGCCAATTAGAATGACATTGTCATCAATCGATGTCACATTACCGAGAGAGCCTCCTTTTTAAAGGGGCACAAACAGTCAACTCCAAATTATAATTAAATCAGATCCGAATACTGTTGCTGATGTTGACAATTGACTCCAGTCCCTCCAGTGCCCACTGGTCACGGAAGGCCTCCAGCGTCCCGGCGGACACCGCGTGCTCCATCTCCAGGGACAGCCCGAAGGATGTTCCACCTTGGCTGTAGCCATCAGCTTTCTTCTTCCCGGGGTGCTCTCTGACCTGAGCTGCAAACTGTTCCTGTATTTAAAGCCCAATCAGGTACAGCCCATGTGACCCTGGTTACCTCGGCCAATCAAACCATTGAGCTGAAAGACATTTATCAAACAAAGCATTCCATTGGATGGCTGTTTAGGGTTCATCGAGTATCCGCTTCCTGTTCATTGGAGCTACGAGGAATCTGCGAGTCAGAACAATGTCAGAGTTTGCTTTTACTGGGGCATTTCAAGAAACAAATGGCCTTCACAGTTCGGCTCAGTCCACACAGGCAGAGTTCTCAGCTCTGCTGGTTCTGTTCACGAGGTTGTTTCAGCTTAAAAGGGATAATTAGAGCCTGTTCTGTCTGAGGTGATTACAAGCTAATAGTTCACTAGACACGGGTCTTTAATACAAAGTTTACTCATATTAAACATACATGTACATTAAACTAGGAAGAC
Organism: Somniosus microcephalus; assembly: GCF_052327205.1. NCBI lineage: Eukaryota > Metazoa > Chordata > Chondrichthyes > Squaliformes > Somniosidae > Somniosus > Somniosus microcephalus. The sequence continues at coordinate 88,568,409 of NC_140990.1, read as the reverse complement.
TTTACTTTTATGACTCTATTTCATATTAAATCTGATCTTCTAATAAAACCCAGCTTTCTTACTGTCCACTCCTGGAGGCCCCACTCCCTGAGTCTACAACCTTCAGCAGGGTCAGTGATGGAGTTCCACAGCGGGAGTGATCCCAGAGTAACTGTCGGGATCGCACCCCCGTGGATGTTCCGGTCATGTATTTTTAGTTATCCTGGTGTCTAACACACACATCAATAAAACAGGGAATTCCTGGAAACACGCTGCAGGTCCTTCTTTATCTGGAGATCAAATGTCTGTTGTATAATTGTACCAGCAGTTAACAGGCTCCTGTGAACTCCTCCCTCTGCTATTTTAATGTAGGCTTTAACCAATTTATTTTAAACGGGTTTATATTAAATGGGTTAATGCCTGCCTTAAAATGGTAGACTCAGGACTGTCACACAATCATGTTAAATCTTCGTGGAATAATTACCTGTGATTTTTAGACGAGAAACTTAAACCTGCCGTGTCACTTTCAGTCAGGAGCAGATCGCAGTTTTACACCAATCTCTGATTTGACAGCACGTTTCCAGCATTCACCGTTGTTCTTCCTGATTCTTGTAAAGGAGCCTTCTGTTCCGTGCCTAGCAGCTCTGAACCATGGCAGAGAGCGGCTGGGACACATTTCTTACACGCCTCAAGATTAACTCACATGGGGACTTTGCTGTCAGTGAAGAGAGACAAGAAAGGCCAAAGTGCCGTTTGACCCTCTCCCCCAGATTGTCCTTTCTGAGCTCCAGCCAGGTGATGCTAAACACTCAGGTGGGAAAGACAAAAATCTACAATAATGTGTTTTAAACAAAGCTGATTATTTGACATTTATAAAAGAAAGACTTGCATTTCTATTGCGCCTTTCACGACCTCAGGACATCCCAAAGCACTTACAAACAATGAAGTACTTTTGAAGTGTAGCCACTGTTGTAATGTGGCAGCCAATTTGCATACAACAAGCTCCCACAAACAGCAACATGATAATGACCAGGTAATCTTATTTTTTTTGTTATGTTGATTGAAGGATAAATATTGGCCAGGACACCGGGGATAACTCCCCTGCTCTTCTTCGAAATAGTGCCATGGGATATTTTACATCCACCTGAGAGCGCAGACGGGGCCTCAGTTTAACGTCTCCAGAATATTAAATTCCAGCCCAGTTATAGGGGTTATTAACATCAGCAGAAACAAACCCCAACTGTCAGAATGAACACGGTTCAGTCCTGGATGTGATTAACAGCAGCAATAACAGCAGAATCCAACCTCTGCAGTCACATGTGAACTCGCTGGTGTCTCAGCAGGTTGGATGAATCAGTGAATCTCTTCCCACACACAGAGCAAGTGAACAGCCTCCCCCCAGTGTGAACATGCTGGTGTTTCAGTTGTTGGGATGAATGGGCGAATCCTTTCCCACACATGGAGCAGGTGAACGACCTCTCCCCAGTGTGAACTTGCTGGTGTGTCAGCTGATCCTTTTTGCTTTTAAAGCACTTCTCGCAGTCAGAACATTTAAAAGGTCTCTCATCAGTGTGAACAAGCTGGTGTTTAGTAAGCTGGGATGACTGAGTGAATCCCTTCCCACGCACGGAGCAAGTGAACGGCCTCTTCCCCAGTGTGGGTGCGCTGGTGTACAGTGAGGTCAGATGATCGCCTGAACCCAGTCCCACAGTGAGAGCACCTGAACGGTCTCTCATCAGTGTGAACACGTTGATGACACGTTAGTTCCCTGGAACTTTTATAGCACTTCGCACAGTCCGGGCATTTAAAAGGTCTCTTGTCAGTGTGAACTCACCGGTGTTTCAGCAGGGCAGAGGAATGAGTGCATCCCTTCCCACACTCGGGGCAGGTGAACAGTGTCTCCCCGGTGTGACTGTGTCGATGAATTTCCAGCTCAAACGGGTAACTGAATCCTTTCCCACAGTCTCCACATTTACACTGTTTCTCCCCAGTGTGACTGCGCTTGTGTCTCGACAGGCCAAATGATCGACTGAAGCCTCGTCCACATTGAGAACACGTGTACGGTTTCTCCCCGCTGTGAACGGTGCTTTTTGCTTCCATGTTCAAATCTGATGATATTCAGGTCCCAATGAATCAAGTGACTGTCAGATCTTGATGTGATGTTTTGTTTGAGTTTCCCGTCTTCAAATCCTCCCCTTCTAATATCCTGTAAAATGAATTTAAAACAGGAAAAAGGGAGCGTGAGAGAGAACACACAAAAACACAAAGGCAGGTTGTGAAATTGAGCTCAATGAATCTGGTCATTTGTGGGGTCGGCACCAGAAAAAAGTGACCATGAAAGCTGCCGGATTGTCGTAAAAACCCAACTGGTTCACTGATGTCCTTCAGGGAAGGGAACCTGCCACCTGGTCTGGGCCGACACATGACTCTAGCCTCTATGGGAGGAGAGAGAGAGGGAGGTGGTGTGGTGTATGTAACCTGTTCCACCTTAAGAGAACTACCTTAAGAGATGTACTACTTTCTCTTGGCTGCTGTATACTGTAATACCGGTGGTGGCCACACTGGTATATAAGTGTTGTGTAGGGATTTGCTGGGCAGTTCAGCCCTGACCTCTGAATAGTAAAGACCTGTTAAAAGTTATTCTTCTTGTCTGTGTCCAGTGATTGATCATACGCATAACTGGGACACACAGACTCAACAGTGGCGACGAGTCCGATCTTACCCTGCAGCAGTTTTACATCCAAGGCAGCTTCGTCCTCAGAATGGGCGTCGAGAAGAGGCATCCGCCATCATCATCCTGCTGAGCGCCATCGCACAGGAGGCATCGAGAACCCGGGTTAAAAAGAAAAATTCTGACCACGAAGCCCTCCATCAGCGACAGGCAGTGATCATCCCTTCTACCACGGTGGTGGGTAAGCCGATCAGCGACACGAGCAGAAAGTCGGCCGCGTTGGCTGTGGAGTAGGGGAGGGAAAACGGAGGAATAAGGGCGGAGAACTCGACCACGGCCAGTAAAAAGGGCCGGGCTGCAATCGAGGCCGAGAGGCGCAGCGACTGGGGCAGCTTAAGGCACGAGAGCCGCGGAGAAATCAAATGCAGCCGGTGTAAAGGACCGGGCTGCAAGCGGGGCTGCGAGGCAAAGCAGCGTCGGGGAATTGAGAACCGCTGGGGAGGCGAGAACGGCAGCAGCACGGCAATCGCCATTGCAGCCAGCGGGGGAAGAAGGCAAACGCGGGAATCTGCCATTGTAGTCGGCGGGGGAAGAAGACGAGCGCGGGAAAGACTTCCAAGCGCGGGAAGCCGCCATTTTAGTAGGCGGGGGAAGAAGACTAGCACGGGAAGCCGCCATTTTGAGAAAAAGAAAAATTTAAAAACTTGCAAGGATGCCTAAACATGGGAACATTAATACCTTTGATAGCGGTATCGAAGATTGGACCATGTATGTAGAACACATGGAAGTTTATTGTAAAGCAAATAAGGTACCAGATGATGAGAAAGCACTAACCTTATTAAGCTCAATGGGTGCGAAGACATACGGGCTATTGAAGCACCTTCTATCACCAGATAAACCGGCGGATCAGACTTTCGCGAATATTGTTACTGTCCTGAAAAATCATTTAAACCCCACGCCGCTGATGATAGCGGAACGATTTAAATTTTACAGAAGAACGCAGCTGAAAGACGAAAGCAACGCTGAATTTTTAATTGAACTGCGTAAGTTATCAAAGTACTGTCAGTTTGGAACAGGACTAGCAGATGCGCTGAGAGATAAATTTGTGTGTGGATTGTTAAAAGAAGGAACACAAAAGCGACTGCTTGAGGTGAATGATCTTACGCTTGATAAAGCTGTCACTATTGCAGCATTGCACGAAGCCGCAGCGAGAGGCACGGCGGAAATGCAGCTACGGTCACCGGAACTCAGCACCAATCAAATGGTCTTGGGTACAGTAAAATGTTATCGTTGTGGAAAGACAACACATGATCAGAACCAGTGCTGGGTCAAAAATCAGGAATGCAGAAAATGTGGCAGGCTTGGTCACATAGCTAAAGTATGCTGGTCAGGAAAGAAGACCAGCAACAAAAAGTCACCGCAGGAAAAGTACAGAAAGGTACACAAGGTGACAGAGAACAGTTCGAACGAACAGAAGTCAGATTCAGACTCCAGCAGTAATGAACTGGGTAGTCTAAGAGTACACAATGTTGGTAAGGAAGCAGACCTCCAAACAATTTGGGTCACACTTCAGATAGCAGGAGTCCAAGTGAAGATGGAATTGGACACTGGATCGGCATTGATGGTCATGAATAAGCAAGATTACAAAAGGTTATTCCCACATATTCCCCTACGGGATATGGAGATTGTATTGAAAACATACATGGGGCAAAGAGTATACCCCATCGGGAAGATAGAGGTAAAGGTGGTCCACAAGGGCAAAGAAAGCCGAGGAATGGACTTATATGTGCTACCTGAGGGAGGTCCACCACTACTGGGACGGGAGTGGATTAGGAAAATAAATATGGACTGGCATTCCTTAAAAGCACTAACGGTAGGTTCCGGTAAAAAAGATGTCAAACCTAAACGATTGTCCAGAGTATTGGACGATGCTAAAGAGGTGTTCCAACAGGGACTGGGAACACTGAGAGGAATTACGGCAAATATCAAGGTTGAAGAACATGCAAACCCAAAATTTTTCAAAGTCAGACCAGTACCTTATGCGATACGACCTGCTGTAGAAGCTGAGCTGGAAGGGCTAGAACGTTCAGGAGTACTGTCTAAGGTAGACTGGAGTGAGTGGGCCACGCCCATTGTTCCCGTCATGAAGCGTTCATCGAGCAACAAGCCGGGGGAACCGGGGAAGGTTCGCATCTGTGGAGATTTCAAGATCACTGTTAATCCGGTGCTTGACACGGTGCAGTATCCGCTTCCGCGGATTGAGGATATCTTCGCTTCGTTGTCTGGCGGGAAACACTTCACCAAGATAGACCTGGCGCAGGCGTACTTACAGATGGAAGTTGAGCAAGAGTCACTCCAGTATCTCACGATCAACACGCATAGAGGCTTGTACCGGTATAATAGACTGGTTTTTGGAGTGGCATCGGCTCCAGCTATTTGACAGAGGGCCATGGAACAGGTATTACAGGGAATTCCAGGCACACAATGTTACCTGGACGATATTCTGATTACAGGAGATGATGACGAGGAACACCTTGCAAATTTGGAACTGGTGCTCACCAGATTGAAAGAATATGGACTTCGAGTTAATCGCCAGAAATGTGAGTTCTTTCAGAAGCGGATCTCGTACTGTGGTCATGTCATTGACCAGGAGGGGCTTCATAAGTCTCCTGACAAGATCGAAGCTGTTGTGAAGGCTCCCGCTCCGGATAATGTATCCCAGTTGAGGTCGTTCCTAGGGTTGATTAACTATTACCATAAGTTTCTGCCAAATTTATCCACGGTGCTGCACCCGCTGAACGCTCTTTTGCAGAAGGGAGTACCATGGAAGTGGAGCGAGGACTGTAAGAGGGCCTTTCGCAAAAACAAGGCATTGATCACCTCAGAGGAAGTGTTGGCTCACTTCAACCCAACGCTGCCTATTCGTTTGGCTTGTGATGCTTCTCCATATGGTATTGGGGCAGTACTCTCACACAAGTTGCCAAATGGCCTGGAGAGGCCAGTCGCGTTCGCATCCAGATCATTGACCTCCGCTGAGCCCAACTATGCTCAGATAGATAGGGAGGCTCTCAGCCTTGTGTGGGGAGTAAAGAAGTTTAATCATTACCTGCAGGGCCAAAAGTTTACGCTTCTGACAGACCACCAGCCGTTGGTATCCATTTTTAACCCTAAGAAGGGTGTTTCGGTGATGACAGCACGGAGACTCCAGAGATGGTCCCTTTTCCTAGGAGCACATCAATATCAGATTGAATTCAAAGGTACAAAGCAGCATGGTAATGCTGATGGGCTGTCGCACCTGCCACTACCTACAGAGGAGGAGGCACCGACGGTTGACCCTGTTGAGTTATTTCACTCGACCATCATCGAATGTTTACCAGTCACCAATGCAAGTATTGAAAGAGAAACCAGGAATGACCCGACACTGTCCCGGGTCTACGAAGTGACAGTGAAGGGATGGCCAGCACATGGTGATCCACTGTTACCGGCATTCTCAGCAAGACGAGAACAGCTGTCCGTCTGTCAAGGAACATTGATGTATGGAACAAGGGTGATTATTCCTCCTAAGTTAAGAGAGAGAGTTCTAAAGGAACTGCATGAAGGTCATCTGGGGGGAGTCAAGATGAAAAGCCTTGCTAGGGCTTATGTGTGGTGGCCGGGTATCGACCAACAGATAGAGGATCTGACGAAAAGCTGCTCAGGGTGCCAAAAAGTGCAAAATGCACCTCCGATTGCACCGCTGCATCCATGGGAATGGCCTTCAACCCCCTGGCAACGTGTACATATTGACTTTGCTGGTCCATTCATGGACTCCATGTTTTCAATTGCGGTGGACGCACATTCTAAATGGCCAGAAGTGATTAAGATGACTACCACTACCTCGGAAAAGACGATCGCGGTGCTAAGAACGATATTTGCAAGAAATGGATTGCCAGAACAAATATGTTCAGACAACGGACCGCAGTTCGTGTCAGAAGAATTCCAGAAATTCATGAAGAAGAATGGGGTGAAACATTATACCTCTGCCCCATATCATCCGGCTACAAACGGGTTGGCAGAGAGATTTGTACAAACGTTCAAAAAAGCAGTAAAGGCCATGAGCGAAGATCAGATTCCACTACAACACAAGGTGGACAAATTCCTACTGGCATATCGAAACGCCACTCATGCAGTGACAAACCAAAGTCCTGCCATGATGTTCTATAACAGGAGGTTGCGGTCCAGGTTGGACTTGTTAAAACCAAATGTGCGGAGGGAAGTTGAAAACAAACAGTTCCAGCATATAAATAACAAGACCACTCGGAGTTTCGAAATAGGACAACCAGTGTTAGCCAGGGACTATAAAAACGAGAAATGGCAATCTGGAACAATTCGGGCCAGACAAGGACCCCTGATGTACACGGTAGATATTGGTGAAAATGTAATACGGCGTCATGCCGACCAACTGGTAGAATCGAGAACAAGGGCCGAACCCATGGTTACGGCAGAGACAACCGTGGAAGAAGTTAGTGAACCTGAAGCATCTACCTCAGAAGTGAATGTACCTGATGATGGTGTCCAATCCATAAGAGACCAACTAGATGAGTCACCCCAGCAACGAGAATCAGAGACCCCTGAAAGGCGTTATCCAACTCGAATCAGGAGGCCTCCTCAGAGACTGAATCTTTGAACTGTTTTGCATGAAGTTGTATATATATATATGTTATTATGTTATGTTAAATGGGGATATAACTGTTAAGCTAAAAAGGGAGGATTGTGGTGTATGTAACCTGTTCCACCTTAAGAGAACTACCTTAAGAGATGTACTACTTTCTCTTGGCTGCTGTATACTGTAATACCGGTGGTGGCCACACCGGTATATAAGTGTTGTGTAGGGATTTGCTGGGCAGTTCAGCCCTGACCTCCGAATAGTAAAGACCTGTTAAAAGTTATTCTTGTTGTCTGTGTCCAGTGATTGATCATACGCATAACTGGGACACACAGACTCAACAGGTGGGATGGCGAGGGGTCGAAGGAGAGAGACTTTATACATCTGCAGCTCAACAACAACTTTGACAAAAACTTCCAAACCCGCAACCTCCAGCTCGTAGAAGGACAAGGGAAGCAGGTACATGGGAACACAATCACCACCAAGTTCCCCTCCAAGTCACTCACCATCCTGACTTGGACAAATATCACCGTTCATTGCTGAGTCAAAATCTGGTAACACCTGGCATTGTGGGAGTATCTTCACCACACGGACTGCACTGGTTCAAGAAGAAGGTCCACCATCACCTTCTCAACAGGACACTGGGGATTGGCAATAAATGCTGGTCTTACTAGCAATGCCCACACCCCACGAATTAATTTTTAAAATCTGTATGTAAAACGGATTAAAAGCCTTTACAGAAATAATTGTTCCTAAAACAGTGCTCTTTTACACTGTGCGAACAGTGTCTGTTTAGCAACCTAATCTCCCCCAGAATCCACCTCCCTTGACAGTCCCACATTGGAAATTGTTGGGTCCTCCTGGGCTCAGAAGTACTGGGTGTTAAACCCAGCAGCTTCTCCATCTCCACTCCAGCTCAAACTGAAGCAACAAAAAGACCTACACAGGCGGCCAGGAACCGACTTCCGTCAGCCTGCAATAAAACTCTTCCCGACAGCCGCTGACTAATGGTGGCCGCAGCACCCACAATTCCCCGCGCCCCAGAAACTGCTCTGATTCTGATTGAGTTTTTTGATGAGGTAACAGAGAGGGTTGATGAGGGCAATGCGCTTAATGTGGTGTACATGGATTTCCAAAAGGCGTTTGACAAAGTGCCACATAATAGGCTTGCCAGCAAAGTTGAAGCCCATGGAATAAAAGGGACAGTGGCAGCATGGATACGAAATTGGCTAAGTGACAGAAAATAGAGAATAGTGGTGAATGGTTGTTTTTCGGACTGGAGGAAGGTACACAGTGGTGTTCCCCAGGTGTCGGTACTAGGACCACTGCTTTACTTGATATATATTAATGACTTAGACTTGGGTGTACAGGACACAATTTCAAAATTTGCAGATGACACAAAACTTGGAAGTATAGTGAACAGTGAGGAGGATAGTGATAGACTTCAAGAGGACATAGACAGGCTGGTGGAATGGGCGGACACGTGGCAGATAAAATTTAACGCAGAAAAGTGCGATGTGGCACATTTTGGTAGGAAGAACGAGGAGAGATAATATAAACTAAAGGGTACAATTCTAAAGTGGGTGCATGAACAGAGAGACCTGGGGGTATGTGTGCACAAATCGTTGAAGGTGGCAGGGCAGGTTGAGAAAGCGGTTAAAAAAGCGTGCGGGATCCTGGGCTTCATAAATAGAGGCATAGAGTCCAAAAGCAAGGAAGTTATGATGAACCTTTATAAAACACTGGTTCGGCCTCAACTGGAGTATTGTGTCCAATTCTGGGCACCGCACTTTATGAAGGATGTGAAGGCCTTAGAGATGGTGCAGAAAAGATTGACAAGAATGGTTCCAGTGATAAGGGATGAGGGACTTCAGTTACGTGGATAGACTGGAGAAGCTGGGGTTGTTCTACTTAGAGCAGAGAAGGTTGAGAGGAGATTTGATGGAGGTGTTTAAAATCATGAGGGTTCTGGACAGAGTAGATAGAGAGAAACTGTTCCCATTGGCGGAAGGGTCGAGAACCAGAGGACACAGATTTAAGGGGTTTGGCAGAAGAACCAAAGGCGACATGAGGAAAAACCTTTTTACGCAGTGAGTGGTTAGGATCTGGAATGCACTGCCTGAAAGGGTGGTGGAGGCAGATTCAATCACGGCTTTCAAAAGGGAATTGGATAAGTACCTGAAGTAAAGAAATGTGCAGGGTTACGGGGAAAGGGCAGGGAGTGGGACTAGCTGAAGTGGTCTTGCAGAGAGCCGGCACGGGCTCGATGGGCTGAATGGCTTCCTTCTGTGCTGTAACCATTCTATGATTCTATAAAATATTAGAAAGTTTGTTCCACAGAAGCACGGGGTTTATCTGCTTTTATTGATGAATTTAAAAAGTCTCTATTAAAACCTGAGCCAGTGTGTTGTGAGACAAAGAGCCTTGTGTCCAATAAGGGGAATAAAGGCCCACAGCCTCCCCTGGCCCCGGGCCCTGAACAAGGGACTGGAGAAACTCGCTGCCCTGCGGATCAGACAATCAGCCGGTGCTAGTCCCGCCCCTCGCGCTCCCCGATTGGTTGGAGGACCCGCTGCCGGCTCGCTGCTCCAGCCCTGCCCCGCTCACTCCCTATTGGTCGGAAGCTCCCGTCAATCAGGCTGTGGGCCCGGGTCACGTGTCCCCGAGGAGATCACGTTGACCGTCCAACTGACGCCGCTCGGTCCGGGGCCTCGCGGACTCTCAGGTTTTTCTATTTCTCTTTATTCTCTCCCGATCCACCCCTCCTCCCGCACCCCGCGCGATTCTCCACCCAATCGGAGCGGAGAAAACTCACTTTGCGTCACCGATCGCGACTCTGTAACCGACACCAAGGCCTTTCCCGGAATGCCCTGCGCCGACTCCGTCCGACAGGATCCGAGTGCGCAGGCGCAGCTCCGAGTGGGGGAGGGGGTTGGTGTCCTCTGGGCATGTGCGGTTATTACCCTTGGTGACCGGCAGGGGTCGCTGTGCCGGACTCGGCCAAAACCGCCGTCCCGCGTACGCATGCTTGGACTCTCGGCTGTCAATCAACCAACAGCCAGAAGAGGTCGCTGGTGAGGCCAGTGAAGAAAGAAAGATTTGCATTTATATAACGCCTTTCACCACCACCGGACGTCCCAAAGCGCTTTACAGTCAATGATGTACTTTTGAAATGTAGTCACTGTTGTAATGTAGGAAACACGGAAGTCAATAATCGTACAGCAAGCTCCCACAAACATCAATGTGATAATGACCAGATAATCTATCTTTTTCTTATGTTAATTGAGGGATACACATTGGCTAGGACACCGGGGATAACTCCCCTGCTCTTTCCCACATTATAACAGTGACTACACTCCAAAAGTACCTCGTTGGGTGTAAAGCACTTCAAGACGTCTGGTGGTCATGAAAGCACTATATAAATGCAAGCCTATCTTTCTCGAAATAGTGTCATGGGATCTTTTACATCCGCCTGAGAGAGCAGACAGGGCCTCAGTTTAATGTCTCATCCGAAAGATGGCACCTCCGACAATGCAGCACTCCCTCAGCACTGCACTGGAGTGTCAGCCTAGATTTCTATGTTCAAGTTTCTGGAGTGGAACTTGAACCCACAACTTTCTGACTCAGAGGCAAGAGTGCTACCCACTGAGCCACTGGCTGACACTAAAGAACACACAGTTCTGACAAAAGGTCATCGACCTGAAACGTTAACTCTGTTTCTGTCTCCACAGATGCTGCCTGACCTGCTGAGTATTTCCAGCATTTTCTGTTTTTATTAAAGACACGAGGGAGTGATTGCTGACAGGAAGAACGTTGGGTCGTCCTGCGCATGCGCACCTTCCTGGCGGCTGAGGTGAAACACCGACTCGCCCCCACCTGAGCCGTGCACACGTACCAGATGTTGCGGCTCCACATGCGCGCCCGATGTTCCAATTGCAGGGTTTTGTGCGCTGAGCATGCGCATTGTGGACCGATCGGGACGGGCGATTGTGGAGCAGGAGGGAGAGCGCGGGGGCCATGAGCACATGCGCGGGACTCAGAGTCAACAGAGGGCTTTCTGGAACGCCGGGGGCTTGTGGGTATTACAGCCGCCATTACTATTGATCCTTTCAACCAACCTGTGCAGCAGCTGGAGCCTGAAAATCAGCTTCACTGCCCCTGGGTTCAGAAAGGGGAAAATTACACAACAGTTTGCCTCTGATCCTTTTCTGATCTCAATTTACAGGGTTATAGAAGTGGAGCAGTTACAGGCGGGAAGCTCAGACCAAACATCACGTCAAGATCTGACAGAGTCGCTCGATTCATCCGGACCTGAATATCATCGGTTTTTGCACATGGAAGGAGAAAGCAGCGATCGCAGCGATGACAAACCGCACACGTGTTCAGTGTGTGGACGCGGATTCAGCCGATCGCCTGACCTGGTGAGACACGTGCACCATCACACTGGGGAGAAACCGGGTAAAGGTGGGGACGGCGGGAAGGGATTCAGTTCCCCGTCTGCAATAGAAGTTCAATGACGCAGTCACACCAGGGACAGTCCGTTCACCTGCTCCGTGTGTGGAAAGGGATTTGTTCGTTCATCCCACCTGCAAACACACCAGCTTGTTCACACTGACGAGAGACCATTTCAGTGTTCTGACTGTGGGAAGAGCTTTAAAAGCCCCCAGTATCTGAAGAAACACCAGCGAGCTCTCACTGATGAGAGGCCGTTTAACTGTTTTGACTGTGGGAAGAGCTTTAAAAGCCCCGGGGATCTGAAGGGACACCAGCTTCTTCACACTGATGAGAGACCATTTCAGTGTCCTAACTGTGGGAAGAGCTTTAAAAGCTCTGGGGAGCTGAAGGGACACCAGCTTGTTCACACTGATGAGAGACCATTTCAGTGTCCTAACTGTGGGAAGAGCTTTAAAAGCTCTGGGGAACTGAAGGGACACCAGCTTGTTCACACTGATGAGAGACCATTTCAGTGTCCTAACTGTGGGAAGAGCTTTAAAAGCCCCCGGGATCTGAAGGAACACCAGCGAGTTCACACTGATGAGAGACCGTTCAACTGTCCTGACTGTGGGAAGAGCTTTAAAAGCCTCGGGCAACTGAAGGAACACCAGCGAGCTCACACTGATGAGAGACCATTTCAGTGTCCTAACTGTGGGAAGAGCTTTAAAAGCCCCCAGGATCTGAAGCGACACCAGCTTGTTCACACTGATGAGAGATCATTTCAGTGTTCTGACAGTGGTAAGAGCTTTAAAAGCCCCAGGAAACTGAAGCAGCACCAGCGAGCTCACACTGATGAGAGGCCGTTTAATTGTTCTGACTGTGGGACGAGCTTTAAAAGCTCCGGGGATCTGAAGCAACACCAGCTGGTTCACACTGGGGAGAGACCTTTCAGTGTCCTAACTGTGGGAAGAGCTTTAAAAGCCCCCAGGATCTGAAGGGACACCAGCTTGTTCACACTGATCATCGAATCTAACAGCACAGAAGGAGGTGATTCGGCCCATCGTGTCTGTGCCGGCTCTTTGAAAGAGCTGTCCAATTTAGTCCCAAACCCCAGCTTTATCCCCAGAACTCTGCAAACTAGTCCTCTTCAAGGACATGTCCAATTACCATTTGAAAGTTCCTGTAGAACCTGATTCCAGCATCCTTTCAGATGGTGCGTTCCAGATCTTAACAACCCTCTGTGTGCAAACAATTCTCCTCATTTCCCTCTAGTTCTTTTAGCAACTATTTTAAATCTGTGACCATTGGTTACCAACCCACATGCCAGAGTGAACAGTTTCTCCCGACTTGCTCGATCAAAACCCCTCATCATTTTGAACACCTCTATTAGGTCTCCTCTTAACCTTCTCTGCTCTAAGGGGAACAATCCCAGCTTCTCCAATCTCTCCACATAACTGAAATCCCTCATCCATGGTACCATCCTGGTCAACCTCCTCTGCACCCTCTCCAAGGCCTTGACATCCTTCCTAAAGTGTGGTGCCCAGAACTGTACACAAGACTCCAGCTGAGGCCAAAACCCTGCAGCTGTACAAAACCCTGGTTAGACCACACCTGGAGTACTGTGAGCAGTTCTGGGCACCACACCTTAGGAAGGATATATTGGCCTTGGAGGAAGTGCAGCGTAGGTTTACCAGAATGATACCCGAACTTCAAGGGTTAAGTTACGAGGAGAGATTATACAAATTAGGGTTGTATTCCCTGGAATTTAGAAGGTTAAGGTGTGATCTGATCGAAGTTTTCAGGATATTAAGGGGAACAGATAGGGTAGATAGAGAGAAACTATTTCCGCTGGTTGGGGATTCTAGGACTGGGGGCATAGTCTAAAAATTAGAGCCAGACCTTTCAGGAGTGAAATTAGGAAACACTTCTACACACAAAGGGTGGTAGAAGTTTGGAACTCTGTTCCGCAAACGGCAACTGATGCGAGATCAATTGTTAATTTTAAATCTGAGATTGATAGGTTTTTGTTACCCAAAGGTATTAAGGGATATGGGCCAAAGGCGGGTGTATGGAGTTAGGTCACAGATCAGCCATCATCTCATTGAAAGGCGGAACAGGCTCGAGGGGCTGAATGGCCTCCTCCTGTCCTATGTTCCTAACTAGTGATTTGTAAAGGTTTAGTGTAACTTCCTTGTTTTTGTATTCAATGGCCCTATTTACAAAGCCAAGTATCCCATACGCTTTCTGAACCGCCTCACCAACTTGCCGCGGCACTTTCAAAGATTTGTGAATATGGACCCCCAGGTCCCTCTGCTCTTGCACCCCCTCAAAATAGTCCCATTTAGATTATACGGCCTCTCCCTGTTGTTCCTGCCAAAGTGCATCACTTCACACTTATCCTCATTTAATTTCATCTGCCTTGTGTCTGCTCATTTCACAGTCTGTCTCTGTCCTCCTGAAGTCTGCTACTACTATGCTCACTATTTACTACGTTGCCATGTTTTGTATCATCCGTAAACTTTGAAATTTTACACCTATACCCAAGTCCAGGTCAGTTATATATAACAAGAAAAGCAGTGGTCCTAATCCCGACCCCTGGGGGAACCCACTGCATACTTCCCTCCAGTCAGAAAAACATCCCTCAGCACTGCTCACTGCCTCCTCTCCCTTAACCAATTATATACCCAAATTACCATCAGCCCTTTAATTCCCTGTGCTTCTCTTTTCCGAGTAAGTCTCTTATGTGGTACTTTATCAAATGCCTTTAGAAAGTCCATGTATACAACATCTACTGCACTACCTTCATCAACTCTCTGTTACTTCATCAAAGAACTCAATCAGTTTAGTCAGACATGATTTACCTTTAACAAATCCATACTGGCTGCCCCTTATTAGCCCATCCTTCTCCAAGTGAGAATTAATTTTGTCCTTGACAATGGTCTCTAGTCATACACCCATCACTGACATTAGACTGATTGGCCTGTAGTTACCAGGTTTATCCCTCTCCCCTTTTTTAAACAGGGGTGTAACATTTGCAATCCTCCAGTCTTCTGGCACCACTCCCATATATCTGAGGGAGATTGAAAGATTGTGGTCCGAGCTTCTGCTATCTCCACCCTAGCTTCCCTCAGCAATCTAGGATGCATCCCATCTGGACCGGGTGACTTGTTAGCATCTGTCTCCACAAAAGAAGTTAAGTACCAGGTAAGGCCTCACAGCGTCGGTGGGAATTCAGCGGCAGCAGCGGGGCTATAAAAGTCCCAGAGACCAGGTAAGGCCTCACAGCGTCGGCGGGAATTCAGCGGCAGCAGCGGGGCTATAAAAGTCCCAGAGACCAGGTAAGGCCTCACAGCGTCGGCGGGAATTCAGCGGCAGCAGCGGGGCTATAAAAGTCCCAGAGACCAGGTAAGGCCTCAGTGCGTCGGTGGGAATTCAGCGGCAGGAGCGGGGCTATAAAAGTCCCCAGAGACCAGGTAAGGCCTCAGTGCGTCGGGGGGAACTCAGCGGCAGCAGCGGGGCTATAAAAGTCCCAGAGACCAGGTAAGGCCTCACAGCGTCGGCGGGAATTCAGCGGCAGCAGCAGGGCTATAAAAGCCCCAGAGACCAGGTAAGGCCTCACAGCGTCGGTGGGAATTCAGCGACAGCAGCGGGGCTATAAAAGTCCCAGAGACCAGGTAAGGCCTCACAGCGTCGGCGGGAATTCAGCGGCAGCAGCGGGGCTATAAAAGTCCCAGAGACCAGGTAAGGCCTCACAGCGTCGGCGGGAATTCAGCGGCAGCAGCGGGGCTATAAAAGTCCCAGAGACCAGGTAAGGCCTCACAGCGTCGGCGGGAATTCAGCGGCAGCAGCGGGGCTATAAAAGCCCCAGAGACCAGGTAAGGCCTCACAGTGTTGGTGGGAATTCAGCGGCAGCAGCGGGGCTATAAAAGTCCCAGAGACCAGGGAAGGCCTCACAGCGTCGGTGGGAATTCAGCGGCAGCAGCAGGGCTATAAAAGTCCCAGAGACCAGGTAAGGCCTCAGTGCGTCGGCGGGAATTCAGCGGCAGCAGCGGGGCTATAAAAGTCCCAGAGACCAGTAAGGCCTCACAGCGTCGGTGGGAATTCAGCGGCAGCAGTGGGGCTATAAAAGTCCCAGAGACCAGGTAAGGCCTCACAGCGTCGGTGGGAATTCAGCGGCAGCAGCGGGGCTATAAAAGTCCCAGAGACCAGGTAAGGCCTCACAGCGTCGGCGGGAATTCAGCGGCAGCAGCGGGGCTATAAAAGTCCCAGAGACCAGGTAAGGCCTCAGTGCGTCGGTGGGAATTCAGCGGCAGCAGTGGGGCTATAAAAGCCCCAGAGACCAGGTAAGGCCTCACAGTGTTGGTGGGAATTCAGCGGCAGCAGCGGGGCTATAAAAGTCCCAGAGACCAGGTAAGGCCTCAGTGCGTCGGCGGGAATTCAGCGGCAGCAGCGGGGCTATAAAAGTCCCAGAGACCAGTAAGGCCTCACAGCGTCGGTGGGAATTCAGCGGCAGCAGTGGGGCTATAAAAGTCCCAGAGACCAGGTAAGGCCTCAGTGCGTCGGCGGGAATTCAGCGGCAGCAGCGGGGCTATAAAAGTCCCAGAGACCAGGTAAGGCCTCACAGCGTCGGCGGGAATTCAGTGGCAGCAGTGGGGCTATAAAAGTCCCAGAGACCAGGTAAGGCCTCACAGCGTCGGCAGGAATTCAGCGGCAGCAGCGGGGCTATAAAAGTCCCAGAGACCAGGGAAGGCCTCACAGCGTCGGTGGGAATTCAGCGGCAGCAGCGGGGCTATAAAAGTCCCAGTGACCAGGTAAGGCCTCACAGCGTCGGGGGGAATTCAGCGGCAGCAGCAGGGCTATAAAAGTCCCAGAGACCAGGTAAGGCCTCACAGCGTCGGCGGGAATTCAGCGGCAGCAGCGGGGCTATAAAAGTCCCAGAGACCAGGGAAGGCCTCAGTGCGTCGGTGGGAATTCAGCGGCAGCAGCGGGGCTATAAAAGTCCCAGAGACCAGGTAAGGCCTCACAGCGTCGGCGGGAATTCAGCAGCGGCAGCGGGGCTATAAAAGTCCCAGAGACCAGGTAAGGCCTCACAGCGTCGGCGGGAATTCAGCGGCAGCAGCGGGGCTATAAAAGTCCCAGAGACCAGGTAAGGCCTCACAGCGTCGGCGGGAATTCAGCGGCAGCAGCGGGGCTATAAAAGTCCCAGAGACCAGGTAAGGCCTCACAGCGTCGGCGGGAACTCAGCGGCAGCAGCGGGGCTATAAAAGTCCCAGAGACCAGGTAAGGCCTCACAGCGTCGGTGGGAATTCAGAGCCAGCAGCGGGGCTATAAAAGTCCCAGAGACCAGGTAAGGCCTCACAGCGTCGGCGGGAATTCAGCGGCAGCAGCGGGGCTATAAAAGTCCCAGAGACCAGGTAAGGCCTCACAGCGTCGGCAGGAATTCAGCGGCAGCAGCGGGGCTATAAAAGTCCCAGAGACCAGGTAAGGCCTCACAGCGTCGGCGGGAATTCAGCGGCAGCAGTGGGGCTATAAAAGTCCCAGAGACCAGGGAAGGCCTCACAGCGTCGGCAGGAATTCAGCGGCAGCAGCGGGGCTATAAAAGTCCCAGAGACCAGGTAAGGCCTCACAGCATCGGTGGGAATTCAGCGGCAGCAGCGGGGCTATAAAAGTCCCAGAGACCAGGTAAGGCCTCACAGCATCGGTGGGAATTCAGCGGCAGCAGCGGGGCTATAAAAGTCCCAGAGACCAGGGAAGGCCTCACAGCGTCGGCGGGAATTCAGCGGCAGCAGTGGGGCTATAAAAGTCCCAGAGACCAGGTAAGGCCTCAGTGCGTCGGTGGGAATTCAGCGGCAGCAGCGGGGCTATAAAAGTCCCAGTGACCAGGTAAGGCCTCACAGCGTCGGCGGGAATTCAGCGGCAGCAGCGGGGCTATAAAAGTCCCAGAGACCAGGTAAGGCCTCACAGCGTCGGCGGGAATTCAGCGGCAGCAGCGGGGCTATAAAAGTCCCAGAGACCAGGTAAGGCCTCACAGCGTCGGCGGGAATTCAGCGGCAGCAGCGGGGCTATAAAAGTCCCAGAGACCAGGTAAGGCCTCACAGCGTCGGCAGGAATTCAGCGGCAGCAGCGGGGCTATAAAAGCCCCAGAGACCAGGTAAGGCCTCACAGCGTCGGTGGGAATTCAGCGGCAGCAGCGGGGCTATAAAAGTCCCAGAGACCAGGTAAGGCCTCACAGCGTCGGCGGGAATTCAGCGGCAGCAGCGGGGCTATAAAAGTCCCAGAGACCAGGTAAGGCCTCACAGCGTCGGCGGGAATTCAGCGGCAGCAGCGGGGCTATAAAAGTCCCAGAGACCAGGGAAGGCCTCACAGCGTCGGTGGGAATTCAGCGGCAGCAGCGGGGCTATAAAAGTCCCAGAGACCAGGGAAGGCCTCACAGCGTCGGTGGGAATTCAGCGGCAGCAGCGGGGCTATAAAAGTCCCAGAGACCAGGTAAGGCCTCACAGCGTCGGTGGGAATTCAGCGGCAGCAGCGGGGCTATAAAAGTCCCAGAGACCAGGGAAGGCCTCACAGCGTCGGTGGGAATTCAGCGGCAGCAGCAGGGCTATAAAAGTCCCAGAGACCAGGGAAGGCCTCACAGCGTCGGCGGGAATTCAGCGGCAGCAGCGGGGCTATAAAAGTCCCAGTGACCAGGTAAGGCCTCACAGCATCGGTGGGAATTCAGCGGCAGCAGCGGGGCTATAAAAGTCCCAGTGACCAGGTAAGGCCTCACAGCATCGGTGGGAATTCAGCGGCAGCAGCGGGGCTATAAAAGTCCCAGAGACCAGGGAAGGCCTCACAGCGTCGGCGGGAATTCAGCGGCAGCAGCGGGGCTATAAAAGTCCCAGAGACCAGGTAAGGCCTCACAGCGTCGGCGGGAATTCAGCGGCAGCAGCGGGGCTATAAAAGTCCCAGAGACCAGGTAAGGCCTCACAGCGTCGGCGGGAATTCAGCGGCAGCAGCGGGGCTATAAAAGTCCCAGAGACCAGGTAAGGCCTCACAGCGTCGGCGGGAATTCAGCGGCAGCAGTGGGGCTATAAAAGTCCCAGAGACCAGGTAAGGCCTCACAGCGTCGGCGGGAATTCAGCGGCAGCAGCGGGGCTATAAAAGTCCCAGAGACCAGGGAAGGCCTCACAGCATCGGTGGGAATTCAGCGGCAGCAGCGGGGCTATAAAAGTCCCAGAGACCAGGTAAGGCCTCACAGTGTCGGGGGGAATTCAGCGGCAGCAGCGGGGCTATAAAAGTCCCAGAGACCAGGTAAGGCCTCACAGTGTCGGGGGGAATTCAGCGGCAGCAGCGGGGCTATAAAAGTCCCAGAGACCAGGTAAGGCCTCACAGCGTCGGTGGGAATTCAGCGACAGCAGCGGGGCTATAAAAGTCCCAGAGACCAGGTAAGGCCTCACAGCGTCGGTGGGAATTCAGCGGCAGCAGCGGGGCTATAAAAGCCCCAGAGACCAGGTAAGGCCTCACAGTGTCGGGGGGAATTCAGCGGCAGCAGCGGGGCTATAAAAGTCCCAGAGACCAGGTAAGGCCTCACAGCGTCGGCAGGAATTCAGCGGCAGCAGCGGGGCTATAAAAGTCCCAGTGACCAGGTAAGGCCTCACAGCGTCGGCAGGAATTCAGCGGCAGCAGCGGGGCTATAAAAGCCCCAGAGACCAGGTAAGGCCTCACAGCGTCGGCAGGAATTCAGCGGCAGCAGCGGGGCTATAAAAGCCCCAGAGACCAGGTAAGGCCTCACAGCGTCGGCGGGAATTCAGCGGCAGCAGCGGGGCTATAAAAGTCCCAGAGACCAGGTAAGGCCTCACAGCGTCGGTGGGAATTCAGCGGCAGCAGCGGGGCTATAAAAGTCCCAGAGACCAGGTAAGGCCTCAGTGCGTCGGTGGGAATTCAGCGGCAGCAGCGGGGCTATAAAAGTCCCAGAGACCAGGTAAGGCCTCACAGCGTCGGCGGGAATTCAGCGGCAGCAGCGGGGCTATAAAAGGCCCAGTGACCAGGTAAGGCCTCACAGCGTCGGCGGGAATTCAGCGGCAGCAGCGGGGCTATAAAAGCCCCAGAGACCAGGTAAGGCCTCACAGCGTCGGTGGGAATTCAGCGGCAGCAGCGGGGCTATAAAAGTCCCAGTGACCCAGGTAAGGCCTCACAGCGTCGGTGGGAATTCAGCGGCAGCAGCGGGGCTATAAAAGCCCCAGAGACCAGGTAAGGCCTCACAGCGTCGGCGGGAATTCAGCGGCAGAGCGGGGCTATAAAAGGCCCCAGAGACCAGGTAAGGCCTCACAGCGTCGGCGGGAATTCAGCGGCAGAGCGGGGCTATAAAAGGCCCCAGAGACCAGGGAAGGCCTCACAGCGTCGGTGGGAATTCAGCGGCAGAGCGGGGCTATAAAAGTCCCAGAGACCAGGGAAGGCCTCACAGCGTCGGTGGGAATTCAGCGGCAGAGCGGGGCTATAAAAGGCCCCAGAGACCAGGGAAGGCCTCACAGCGTCGGTGGGAATTCAGCGGCAGAGCGGGGCTATAAAAGTCCCAGAGACCAGGGAAGGCCTCACAGCGTCGGTGGGAATTCAGCGGCAGAGCGGGGCTATAAAAGTCCCAGAGACCAGGTAAGGTTTACCAGTCTCCGAACTCGGAACTCGGAGGGAAGGCGAGAGGTAAAAAGTAATCCAAGTGTGACGTCACCAGAAAGTGGGTAAGTGATTGGTTGGTAAGTATTTCTCTCTTTTTTAAGCTTAAAATCTTTGGTTTATGGTCTCTAAGGTGCGATATTCATCTAGAATCGGGGCAGAGGGTATTTAAAAATAATATCAATAAATTTAATTAATTACATAGAATGGGAGATCAGGTGATGTGTTGCTGCTGCAATATGTGGGAGCTGGTGGACACCATTGATGCTCACGGTGATCACATTTGCAGTAAGTGTTGGCTGCTCGAGGAATTCTGGCTCCGTGTTGAAGAGCTGGATTCCGAGCTTCAAACACTGAGACACATCAGGGAGGGGGAGAGTTACCTGGACTCTGTGTATCACGAGGTATTCACACCAATTAGATTAATTAATTCAGATGTAGTCCGTGGCCAGGGTCAGGATGGTGTGACTAGAAGTGAGGCAGGTACGGGGATCCAGGAGGTAGTGTTGGAGGAGCCGCAGCCCTTGCTCTTGTCCAACAGGTTTGAGGCTCTTACTCCCTGTGAGGATGGGAACAGGGACTGCGGGGAGGATGAGCAACCTGGCCACAGCACCGTGGAGTGGGGGGCCATTCAAGTGGGGGGAGTTAAAGGAAATGTTGTAGTGGTAGGGGATAGTATCGTTAGGGGGATAGATAGAGTTCTTTGCAGCCGAGAGCGAGAGTCCCGAAGGCTGTGTTGCCTGCCCGGTGCCAGGGTTAAGGACATCTCCTCTGGGCTGGAGAGAAACTTGGAGTGGGAGGGGGAGGATCCAGTTGTCATGGTCCATGTTGGTACCAACGACATAGATAGGACAAGGAAGGAGGTTCTGCTGAGGGAGTTTGAGCAGCTAGGGGCCAAATTAAAAAGCAGAACCACAAGGGTAATAATCTCTGGATTACTACCTGAGCCACGTGCAAATTTGGCTAGGGTAAATAAAATTAGAGAGTTAAATGCGTGGCTCAAAGACTGGTGTGGGAGAAATGGGTTTTGCTTCCTGGGACACTGGCATCAGTACTGGGACAGGAGAGAGCTGTTCCGTTGGGACGGACTTCACTTGGCCAGTGTTGGGACTAGAATCCTGGCGAATCAAATAACTAGGTCTGTAGAGAGGGCTTTAAACTAACTAGTGGGGGGGAGGTTTTAAGAGTGCGAAAAATAAAAATGACAGTGGAGAAGGCAATAGAGCAAGGTAGCAGTGGGGGAATTAAAAACCAGAGCGTGTCAGGAAGGGACAGAATGTATAATGATAAAGGTAAAGTAGTAAAAGGGGTAAAAGCAGGAATAAATTGTCAGAAAACATATTTGAAAGTTCTTTATCTGAATGCACGCAGCATTCGTAACAAAATTGACGAATTGACGGTGCAAATAACTACACATGGGTATGATCTGGTGGCCATTATGGAAACATGGCTGCAAGATAATCATGACTGGGAACTAAACATACAAGGGTATTTGACAATTAGGAAGGACAGACAGGAAGGAAAGGGAGGTGGGGTTGCTATGTTAATCAAGGATGGAATCACTGCAATAGTCAGAAATGATATTGGGTCAAAGGATCAGGATAGTGAAACAGTTTGGGTGGAGATAAGGAATAATAAGGGGAAAAAGTCACTAGTGGCCGTAGTCTATAGGCCTCCTAACAGTTGCAACCCTGTTGGTTGGAGTATAAATCAGGAAATAGTTGGGGCTTGTAATAAGGGAACAGCTATAATCATGGGGGATTTTAACTTTCATATTGACGGGACTAATCAAATTGGGCATGGCAGCATTGAGGAAGAGTTCATAGAGTGTATTAGGGACGGGTTCCTTGAGCAGTATGTAACTGAACCAACCAGGGGGCAGGCAATCTTAGATCTGGTCCTGTGTAATGAGACAGGATTAATAAAAAATGTCCTAGTAAAGGATCCCCTTGGAATGAGTGACCATAATATGGTTGAATTCCAAATTCAGTTTGAGGGTGAGAGAGTTGGATCTCAAACCAGCGTACTAAGCTTAAATAAAGGAGACTATGAAGGTATGAGAGTAGAATTGACTAAAATGGACTGGGAAAACAGATTAAAGTGTAAGACGGTACAAGAGCAGTGGTCTACATTCAAGGAGATATTTCACATCTTTCAAGATAAATATATTCCACTGAGGAAAAAGGGGAGTAAAAGAAAAGACAGCCATCCGTGGCTTAGTAAAGTAATAAAGGATAGTATTCGACTGAAAACAATGGCATATAAAGTAGCCAAATCTAGTGGGAGGATAGAAGATTGGGAAGCATTTAAAAGCCAGCAAACAATAACTAAAAGATAAATTAAGAAAGGGAAGATAGATTATGAAAGTAAACTAGCAAAAAATATAAAAACAGATAGCAAGAGTTTCTACAGCTATATAAAAAGAAAAAGGGTGGCTAAAGTGAACGTTGGTCCCTTAGAGGATGGGACCGGGAAACTAGTGGTGGGGAACATGGAGATGGCAAAGACGCTGAACAAATATTTTGTATCAGTCTTTACAGTAGAGGACACTAAAAATATCCCAACACTGGACAAACAGGGGGCAATTGGGGGGGAGGAGCTAAACACGATTAAAATCACTAAAGAGATGGTACTCAGTAAAATAATGGGACTTAAGGCGGATAAATCCCCTGGCCTGATGGCCTACATCCTAGGGTCTTGAGAGAAGTGGCGGTAGGGATTGTGGATGCATTGGTGATCATTTTCCAGAACTCCCTGGACTTGGGAAAGGTCCCGGCAGATTGGAAAACTACTAATGTAACACCCTTATTTAAGAAGGGAAGTAGACAAAAAGCTGGAAACTATAGACCAGTTAGCCTAACATCTGTGGTTGGCAAAATGTTGGAGTCCATTATTAAGGAAACAGTATCAGAGCATTTGGATAAACATAATTTAATAGGACAGAGTCAGCATGGTTTTATGAAGGGGAAGTCATGTTTGACAAATTTGCTCGAATTCTTTGAGGATGTAACGTACAGGGTGGATAAAGGGGAACCAGTGGATGTAGTGTATTTGGACTTCCAAAAGGCATTTGACAAGGTTCCACACAAAAGATTACTGATCAAGATAAAAAATCACGGGATTGGGGGTAATATACTGGCATGGGTGGAAGATTGGCTATCTAACAGAAAACAAAGAGTTGGGATAAATGGTTCGTTCTCGGGCTGGCAATCAGTAATTATTGGTGTCCCATAGGGATCAGTGCTGGGACCCCAACTCTTTACAATCTATGTTAACGATTTGGAGGAAGGGACCGAGTGCAATATATCAAGTTTGCCGATGATACATAGATGGGAGGGAAAGCAGTGAGTGAGGAGGACATAAAAAACCTGCAAAAGGACATAGACAGGCTAAGTGAGTGGGCAGAGATTTGGCAGATGCAATATAATGTTGGAAAGTGTGAGGTTATGCACTTTGGCAGAAAAAATCAAAGAGCAAGTTATCTAAATGGAGAGAAACTGCAAAGTGCTACAGTACAAAGGGATCTGGGGGTCCTGGTACATGAAACACAAAAAGTTAGTATGCGGGTGCAGCAGGTGATCAGGAAGGCCAATGGAATCTTGGCTTTTATTGCAAGGGGGATGGAGTATAAAAACAGGGAAGTCTTGCTGCAGTTATACAGGGTATTGGTGAGGCCACACCTGGAATACTGCGTGCAGTTTTGGTTTCCATATTTAAGAAAATATATACTTGCTCTCGAGGCGGTTCAGAGAAGGTTCACTCGGTTGATTCCAGAGATGAGGGGGTTGACGTATGAGGAAAGGTTGAATAGGTTGGGACTCTACTCATTGGAGTTCAGAAGAATGAGAGGCGATCTTATCGAAACATATAAGATTGTGAGGGGGCTTGATCGGGTGGATGCGGGGAGGATGTTTCCACTGATGGGTGAGACTAGAACTAGGGGGCATAATCTTAGAATAAGGGGCTGCCCTTTCAAAACTGAGATGAGGAGAAACATCTTCACTCAGAGGGTAGTAAATCTATGGAATTTGCTACCCCAGAGAGCTGTGGAAGCTGCAACATTAAATAAATTTTAAATGGAGATAGACGTTGTCCTAGCAGATAAGGGAATTAGCGGTTACGGGGAGAGGGCAGGGAAGTGGACGTGAGTCTAGATTCAGATCAGCCATGATCCTATTGAATGGCGGAGCAGGCCCGAGGGGCTGTATGGCCTACTCCTGCTCCTATTTCTTATGTTCTTATGTACTCATTCAGTACCTCAGCCACGCCCTCTGCCTCCGTATGATGAGCTCCTATTTGGTCCCTGTGGTAAACCACTTTTATCGTTCACTATCGTTACACTATAGTTATCGCTGTTATATCGTTACTCTATGGTTATCACTGTTCACACTGTTGTATCACTATACGAGGTCGCCTGTTGTCATGCTGCTATACCTGGGCTGACCACTGCTGACTCCGCCCATGACTCCACCTACCTGCCCAGGTATAAAGGTAGTCGACTGGCTGGCATTCCTCCTTGTTGTATCCGATCACCCACGAGGGTGGGCTCTGTTATTTAGCCAATAAAAACCTATAGTTACTTTCTTAACTCGTCGCTTTTCATTGGATGAATTGATAGGTATATCAATTTTATTGGCTAAATTTTAAAATGTCGACACCTGAGCAGTCAAACGACCAGCCAAGCGACCAGCCAGACGCCCAGCTACCACAGCCACAGCAGCCGGCCTGGCTGCGAGCCCTCAGACCACCGTACCTGGATCTAAACCCACAGGCAGCAAACTCAGCCCTCGACTTCGAACACTGGCTGAGCTGCTTCGAAGCCTACCTGGGAGAATCCGGCATGCCTCAGAAATCCATGCTAAGAGTTCTGAACGCCCAAGTGAGCCCTAAAGTATTCGCACTCATCCGGGACCTTAAAACATACGAGGACGCCATCCACCGGCTGAAAAGACAGTACCAAACCCCGGTAAATTCCATGTATGCCAGACACCTCCTAAGATCCCGCCCGCAACAGCCAGGAGAGCCCGTGGAGGAATTTTTACGGGTGCTACAAGCACTCGGCAGAGACTGTAACTTTAAAGCGGTAACGGCGGCAGAAAATACTGAAGACAATGTCCGTGATGCCTTCGTGAAAGGCCTGCGGTCCAACTACTCACGGCAAAGACTACTGGAAGCAAGGGACCTCGACCTGGACAAAGCTGCAGCCCTCGCTCTCTCTCTAGAAGTGGCCCATCGGGACCTCGAGGCATACTCAAGGTACTGTAACTCGCGACCCTGGGACTTGGGACCGACCCCGACCGCGATACCCCCCGCAGCAACCCCCCTGGGACCTACCTCAGCGTCGGCGTCCTGGACCCGATCGAGACCGCCACCCCCGGTACCGGCTCCGACATCGGACCCCCGCGATCGGGCCGCCGGCTGCTTCTTCTGCGGCCAGGCGAAACACCCGAGGTCGCGCTGCCCAGCCAGGAACTCTACCTGCTCAAACTGCATGAAGAAAGGCCACTTCGCTAAGGCCTGCAGAGGTGGATCATCAGAGGCCAGCAGTGCCTCATGCGAGCTGTGGGGGCGGCCATCTTCCTTCAAGGCAACAGAGGCCAGCATCCCCACATGTGAGTCATGGGGGTGGCCATCTTTGATACAGGCAACCGACACCAGCAGTGCCTCATGTGAGTTATGGGGGCAGCCATCTTCTCCGCCATTTTGTCCAACCTCGTGGGAGACGCCATTTTACCCACCACGCCCGACCGCCACCGTGCCTCTAGACCCGACTACCGCCTCAACCGCAGACTACAACAACTCGCTCAGCTATACACTAGCCTCCGTCACACTGGACCAGGCCCGCCCGCATCACCTGTCCAAGTCGATGATGGACATCAAAGTAAACGGCCATGCCGCGACCTGCCTGTTCGACAGCGGAAGCATGGAGAGCTTCATCCACCCAGACACGGTGAGCCACTACTCCCTCCCTGTCCTGCCAACGCGCAACCGGATCTCGATGGCATTGAGGTCACACGCCACAGACATCAGCGGCTACTGTGTTGTGACCCTGTCGGTTAAGGGTACGGAGTATAAAAATTTTAAACTCCTCGTCCTGCCCCAGCTATGCGCTGCCGTCCTACTAGGCCTAGACTTCCAATCCCACCTCCAAAGCGTCACGCTAGCGTACGGCGGACCCCTCCCCCCACTCACAGTCGACAACCAGCAGATTTTAAACCGCCCACCGCGTAACACCTGCGGCCTATCCACCCTCAAGGTCCCGCCACCTTCCCTGTTCGCTAACCTCACCCCCGACTGCAAACCCGTCGCTACCAAGAGCAGGCGGTACAGCGCCGGGGACAGAGCTTTCATTAGCTCTGAGGTGCAGCATCTCCTGAAGGAGGGCATCATCGAGGGGAGCACCAGCCCCTGGCGTGCCCAGGTCATGGTCGTTAAGACCGGCAATAAAAACCGCCTGGTCATCGACTACAGCCAGACCATAAACAGGTACACCCAGCTGGTCGCATACCCCCTTCCCCGCATATCTGATATGGTCAATCAGATTGCGCAGTACCGGGTATTCTCCACCATCGACCTTAAGTCGGCCTATCACCAACTCCCTATCCGCCCTGAGGACCGCCAGTATACAGCCTTCGAGGCGAACGGCCGCCTCTACCACTTCCTTAGGGTTCCCTTCGGCGTCACCAACGGGGTTTCGGTCTTCCAAAGGGAGATGGACCGGATGGTTGACCAGAACGGGCTGCACGCCACGTTCCCCTATCTAGATAACGTCACCATCTGCGGCCGCGACCGGCAGGACCACGATGTTAATCTGGAGAGATTCCTCCGTACGGCCCAATGGCTGAACCTCACCTACAATAAGGATAAATGTGTGTTTAACACCTCGCGCCTTGCCATCCTCGGCTGTGTAGTAGAGAACGGAGTCATCGGCCCCGACCCCGAAAGAATGCAACCCCTCATGGAGCTACCCCTCCCCCACTGTCCAAAGGCACTGAAGAGAACCCTGGGGCTCTTCGCCTACTATGCCCAATGGGTGCCCAATTATGCGGACAAAGCCAGACCCCTCATGAAGTCCACATCCTTCCCCCTTACGGAGGAAGCGTGCGCAGCCTTCTCCCTCATTAAGGGAGACATTGCCAAGGCCACTATGCACGCAGTGGATGAGTCCATCCCCTTCCAAGTCGAGAGCGATGCATCCGACTTCGCCCTAGCCGCCACCCTTAACCAGGAGGGGAGACCGGTGGCCTTCTTCTCAAGGACCCTACAGGGCCCTGAGATCCGACACTCGTCGGTCGAGAAGGAGGCCCAGGCGATTGTGGAGGCGGTACGACGCTGGAGGCACTACCTGGCAGGCAAACGATTTACCCTCCTTACCGACCAACGTTCGGTCGCTTTTATGTTTAATAACAAGCTGAGGGGCAAAATCAAGAATGACAAGATCTTGAGGTGGAGAATCGAGCTCTCCACCTACGATTATGATATCTTGTACCGGCCAGGTAAGCTGAACGAACCCCCCGATGCTCTGTCACGAATTACATGCGCCAGCGCGCAAAGTGATAGACTTCAGACCCTCCACAACGACCTCTGCCACCCCGGGGTCACCAGACTTTACCACTTCATTAAGGCCCGCAACCTGCCCTACTCCATCGAGGAGGTCAGGACCATGACCAGGAACTGCCAGACCTGTGCCGAGTGCAAACCGCACTTCTTTAGGCCGGACAGAGCAAGCCTGATCAAGGCCACCCGCCCCTTCGAGCGCCTGAGCATCGACTTTAAGGGGCCCCTCCCGTCCTCTGACCGTAATGTGTACTTCCTCAACATTGTTGATGAGTACTCCCGTTTCCCCTTTGCCTTCCCCTGCCCAGACATGACCAGTACCACGGTCATTAAATGCCTGAATGACCTCTTCGCCTTGTTCGGGTTCCCAAACTATATACATAGTGACCGGGGCTCCTCCTTCATGAGCGAGGAACTCCGTCAGTTCCTACTAGCGAGAGGTATTGCTGCAAGCAGGACCACCAGCTACAACCCCCGAGGGAACGGCCAGGTAGAAAGAGAGAACGCGACGGTATGGAAGGCCGTCCTCTTAGCCTTAAAGTCTAAGGGCCTCCCAACCTCCCGCTGGCAGGAAGTCCTCCCGGCAGCACTGCATTCCACCCGGTCACTACTTTGCACTGCCATCAACGCCACCCCCCATGAACGAATGTTTGCTTTCCCCAGGAAGTCGACTACGGGAACCACGCTACCAACCTGGCTGACCTCTCCGGGGCCCGTCTTGCTGCGAAAGCACGTGAGGGCCCATAAAACGGACCCCCTGGTCGAGAGGGTGGACCTCCTGCACGCCAACCCCCAGTACGCCTATGTGGCATACCCAGACGGGCGGGAGGACACAGTCTCCTTACGAGACCTCGCACCCTCGGGCACTCCGGAGACACCACCTTCACCCCCCCCCACCACCCCCCCAATTCCAGACCAGGTAGACGGCATGCCGGAACCCCACGAGCCTTCGCCGACCACGCAGACACCAGCATTAACACCGGATAATGCAACACCGCCGCTGCGACGATCAGAAAGGCTTACGAGGCCTCTGGACAGACTGACATACCAGAACTGGTAGTAAACTTCACCCCGCCGGACTCAAATCTAAACAAGGGGTGAATGTGGTAAACCACTTTTATCGTTCACTATCGTTACACTATAGTTATCACTGTTATATCGTTACTCT
The DNA here is from genome assembly GCF_052327205.1 of Somniosus microcephalus. Classification (NCBI taxonomy): domain Eukaryota; kingdom Metazoa; phylum Chordata; class Chondrichthyes; order Squaliformes; family Somniosidae; genus Somniosus; species Somniosus microcephalus. The sequence goes on along the minus strand of NC_140990.1, from coordinate 88,539,306 downwards.
ATGGTTATCACTGTTCACACTGTTGTATCACTATACGAGGTCGCCTCTTGTCACGCTGCTATACCTGGGCTGACCACTGCTGACTCCGCCCATGACTCCACCTACCTGCCCAGGTATAAAGGTAGTCGACTGGCTGGCATTCCTCCTTGTTGTATCCGATCACCCACGAGGGTGGGCTCTGTTATTTAGCCAATAAAAACCTATAGTTACTTTCTTAACTCGTCGCTTTTCATTGGATGAATTGATAGGTATATCAGTCCCTAATCGGCCCCACCATTCCTTTAACTATCCTTTTACTTTTCATATATTTATAGAAGATTTTTGGGTTCTCTTTTATGTTACCTGCTGATCTTTTCTCATATTGTCTCTTTACCCTTCTTATATCCTGTTTCATTTTCCCCCGCACTCTCTGTATTCTCCTGGTTTTTGACTGTATTCTGTCCCTGACATTTGTCGTAAACCTCCTTTCTCTGTTTTATTCTAACCTCGATATCCTTTCTCATCGGGAGTTCTAGCTTTGGACGCCCCATCTTTCGTCCTTACGGGAATATGTTTGGTTTGTACCCGAACTATCTCAGCCTTGAAGGCCTGCCATTGGTCATTCACTGTTTTCCTGGACAATCTTTGTTTCCAGTCCACCTGTGCTCAATCCCTTCTCACATCACTGAAATTGGCTCTCTTCCAGCTGGGTATTTTCACCGTTGATTTTTCTTTGTTCCTTTCCATAACTACTTTAAACCTAATGATATTGTGATCACTGTTAACCAGATCCCTCCTGCCCCAGAACCGATGAGAGACCCTTTAAATGTTCTGACTGTGCAGAGGTTTCAGAGTTCATCCCACCTGCTGAGTCACCAGCGAGTTCACATAGATCTTCAAAGAAAGGAAGATGTTTTAGAAAGGCTGGTGACACGAAAAGTTCGCAGCCATCTCAGAGTAGTGTCCCTTTAATTACAATCTCGCGGAACAAGAAGAATCACTGTCCCTTTAACTACCACGAATCCCAGTGTGGAGGATAGGGGGAGATACAGTCTGTCCCAGTAACTGTCGCAGAACAGAATTGTTTTCAAATCCCTCCGTGGCCTCGCCCCTCCCTATGCCTGTAATTTCTTTCAGCCCCTACAACTTTCCGAGATATCTGCGTGTTGTGTCCGTCAGTAGTAAGACACAAGACTGCAGGAGAATGGTACAACAGGTGTTTACTCAACGTGGCTCACTCTGGAACTGAACTGTACAGTTTACTACTCAGGGTTTATATACAGGTGTGGTCACTGCCAGTACTACAGTATACATGAGCTGTAAAAGGTAGTTCCCCCCTTAAAGGTATATACATTACAATTACTCCCCTTTTAGATTAACAGTACCATAACACTCATTTAACAATTAAATATCAAACTAATTACAATTAACACTTTTAACATGCAACATTAGCTGAAAATAGTCCATTTATATATTCACTCTTTGGGGAGGCTTCCTGATACTTTCTGGATAGCGCCTTTCCCGAGTGTCTTGCTCTTGGTGCGGTGGCGATTCTGGCACCCTGTCGTTGGTTGGTTCATCAGCTTCCGATGCTACTGTTTCTGGGGTAGATGCGACCTGTACGTCGGGTTCATCACCAGGTACGTATGGGCGAGGCATGGGGTTGACTTGTTCCTGTGACTCTAGGATCTGGTCAGCATGGCGTCTCACGATGTTCTCCCCAACATCCACTGTGTACATTAGTGGGCCCTGCTGTGTGCATATCGTTCCTGGCTGCCATTTTTCTGTTCGGTAGTCGCGGGCCAAGACTGGTTACCCTACATTGAAGCTCCTTGTTGGCTTCTCATGAATGTGCTGGAATTGCTTACTCTCAACATCTCTTCGTACGTTTGGTTTGAGCAAATCCAGGCGAGATCTCAACCTTTGGTTAAAGAACATCATGGCTGGGGCCTGGTTGGTGACTGCATGTGTCGCATTCCGGTAGGCGAACAGGAAATTGTCCACCTTGTGCTGCAGCGGAATGTTGCCATTGTACATAGCCTTTATTGCCTTCTTAAAGGTTTGTACGAACCTCTCAGCCAATCCATTTGTGGCTGGATGATACGGGGCGGATGTGTAATGCCTTACCCCATTCTTCTTCATAAAGCTCCGGAACTCTTCGGACACAAACCGTGGTCCGTTATCAGAGCAAATCTGTTCTGGCAAGCCGTTCCTGGCAAAAATGGTCCGTAGGACTACAATAGTTTTCTCTGTGGTGGTGGAGGACATTTTGATGACCTCAGGCCATTTTGAGTGCGCATCCACGGCTATTAAAAACATTGAGTCCATGAATGGACCAGCAAAATCAATATGCACCCGTTGCCATGGAGATGAAGGCCACTCCCATGGGTGGAGAGGGCCATGTGGTGGGGCATTTTGGACTTTCTGGCATCCTGAGCAGCTCTTGGTCAGGTCCTCGATTTGTTTATCGATTCCCGGCCACCACACATAAGCCCTGGCAAGGCTTTTCATTTTTACCCCTCCCAGATGACCCTCATGAAGCTCATTGAGCACTCTATCCCTTAACTTGGGTGGATTTACCACTCGGGATCCACACATCAAGGTCCCCCGGCACACTGACAGCTGTTCTCTTCTGGATGAGAATGCTGGCAACAGTGAGTCGCCATGTGCTGGCCATCCCTTCACCGTCAAATCATATACCCAAGACAATTTTGGGTCTCCTTTTCTATACGAGCGTTAGTTACTGGTAGGTATTCAACTATAGTCGAATGGAATATTTCGACAGGATCCACTGCTGGTGCTTCCTCCGCAGTAGGCAGTGTCAGGCGTGATAGCCCATCAGCATTTCCATGCTGTTTCGTGCCCTTATATTCAATCTCATAGTGGTGCGCCCCTAGAAAGAGTGACCATCTTTGTAGTCGTTGCGCAGTCATCACCGGAATGCCCTTCTTCGGATTAAAAATGGAGACAAGAGGCTGGTGGTCAGTCAGCAAGGTGAATTTCTGCCCGTGCAGATAGTGATTGAACTTTTTCACTCCCCACACTAGGCTGAGGGCCTCCCTGTCAATCTGGGCATAGTTACGCTCGGCTGAGGTTAGTGATCGTGACGCAAAGGCTATTGGCCTCTCTGAGCCATCCGAGAATTTGTGCGACAGCACCGCTCCAATGCTGTAGGGTGACGCATCACACGCCAGCCGAATTGGTAGTGCTGGGTTGAAATGGGCCAATACCTCTTTCGATGTGATTAGTGTTTTGCTCTTCTGGAAAGCTCATTTACATTCTTCACTCCACTTCCATGGCACTCCAGTTTGCAGTAGGGTGTTCAGTGGGTGTAGTATTGTAGACAAATTTGGCAAGAACTTATGGTAGTAGTTTACCAGCCCGAGGAACGACCTCAGTTGTGACACGTTTTCCGGTGCTGGAGCCTTGACTACTGCCTCAATCTTTTCAGGGGACTTATGTAACCCCTCTTTATCGACAACGTGGCCACAATACGAGATCTGTTTTTTTAAAAACTCGCATTTGGGGCGGTTAGCTCGGAGCCCATATTCCTTCAATCTAGTGAGCACCTGCTCCAGGTTGGCGAGGTGATCACTGTCATTTTCGCCCGTGACCAGGATGTCGTCCAAATAACACTGGGTCCCTGGGATCCCTTGCAGGACTTGTTCCATTGCCCTTTGCCAAATAGCCGGAGCTGATGCTACCCCGAATACCAGCCAGTTGTATTGGTAGAGACCTTTGTGGGTGTTGATTGTGAGGTTTTTTTTGATGCTTCTTCTACCTCCATTTGCAGATACGCCTGGGCCAGATCAATCTTAGTGAAGCGTTTCCCTCCAGATAGCGAGGCGAAAATATCTTCAATCCGCGGAAGTGGATATTGCACGGTGTGAAGGACTGGGTTCACTGTTACCTTAAAGTCCCCACAGATGCGAACCTTCCTTGGTTCCCCAGGCGTGCTGCTCAACGACTTTTTCATCACAGGGATGATGGGTGTAGCCCACTCGCTCCAGTCCACCTTGGACAGTACTCCTGAGCATTCCAAACTCTCCAGCTCTGCTTCGACGGCTGGGCGGATCGCATAAGGTACCGGTCTGGCCTTAAAAAATTTGGGGCTTGCGTTTTCTTCGATTTTAATTGTTGCTGTTATGCCGTTTAGTGTTCCGAGTCCTTGCTGGAACACTTCTTGCGCGTCGGTTAGGATCTTTGACAGTCGCCCAGGTGTGACAGTGCTTGTATGGAATGCCAATCCAGCTGTATTTTCCGGATCCATTCACGTCCCAGTAATGGTGGTCCTCCGTCTTGCAATACATACAGGTCTAGTTTTGGTGTTTCCTTACCGTTATATATAACGGTCACCCTTATTTTTCCTTTTGGGTAGACTTTTTGCCCCGTTTACGTCTTCAAAATAATTTTTGTGTCTCTCAAGGGTATGTGTGAGAATAGCCACTCGTAGTCCCGTCGGTTTATGACTGTTAGGGCTGATCCTGTGTCCAATTCCATTTTTACCTGGACTCCTGCTATCTTGAGAGTGACCCAAATGGTTCGGTGATCCTCCGTTTTGATCACATTATGTAGTTTCAGACAACTCAGCTCCCTGCTTTCGGAGTCGGTATCACTCTTTTGTTCGTCTGAACTATTCTCCGTCACCTTATGTACCTTCTTGTACTTTTCTTTTGGAGATTTCTTATTGCTGGTTTTCTTTCCTGACCTGCAGACTCGTGCTATGTGTCCTACTTTTCCACACTGTCTGCACACTATGGGCTGGATTTTGCTACGGGGGCGGGTTGGGGGCGTGTTCCCCACATTTCGTGTTTCCCACACGAATCCTGAACGATGTGGGAAATTGATGCAATTTTGATTTTATAGCCCAATTGATTCCCCACGTGTGGGAACCCCTAGCCAGTGAGCTTTTCAGGTGGGAAGCTCGCCTCCGATGACATCATCACTGCTGCTTCATTTAAGGGCTTCCACAAGCCTTGCTCACTTCAGCAGACTGCCAAGCTTCTGGCCCTGGCAGCTGCTGCTACCATCATCAATCATGGCGACACATCGGAGTAAGGCATCCCCCAGATTTGACGAGGCAGCCCTCCAGGCATTGATGGAGGGAGCGACAGAGAGCAGGGAGGTGCTCTTCCCCTCCTCGGGGAGGAAGAAGCCACCCCAGCAAACCAAGGCTGTGTGGCTGAGGGTGGCAGAGCAGGTGAACGCCAGCTCGAATACCAGCAGAACATGGATCCAGTGTCGGAAACGCTTCCATGACCTTCTGCACACTGGAAAAGTGAGTATGATGTTCCCATCACTCTTAATCTGATCCCCATTGCCTTTCCTCACCAGCTCTCAGCTTTACCAATCTCTTCCTCCACATCCCACTTGACACTGACATCCATGCACCCTTTCCCACTCCCTCTCTCTCTATGGTCACATTCACCTAACTAATGGACTATGCAGCCCTCACACTCCCTATCACTGTCATGCTATGAAAACAACTTACATCACATAGGGAGGGCCCTTGGTCTTGCCATCTCACTCCATCTTTCTCTCCTTCTAAGCATCTATGCCATCGATTCTCTACACTCACTCCTTCATTCTCGCTCAAACTCCACTTGTCTCCCCCATTGCAGGAAAAGAGAGCGAGCCAGGACAGGGGGAGGGGCAGCCTCCTTAGCCCAGCTGACCCCATGGGAGGAGGCGATCCTGGAGATCGTCGGCATCCAGGACGACACACAAGTGGGGGATGGAGAGACCGGTGCAGCAGAGCAAGCTGGTGACAGAAGAGTTTTCCAACTCTCTCAATTGCATTGCATGACTCGCTGATAATGACTTGGAAGCTCTAGCAGATGGACCTCTGATCATCTGCAATAAGCACTGTGCAGGTAACCCTGGCCTCTCATCTCTGACACTTTCCTTTACTCCCCCACAGGACCATCGCAAGCTCCCGTCTCCAGGACGCAGGAGGAGGTTCAGCCTCAGCATCCAGACTCCTCAGAGGAAGCTGCAACCTCTGAGGGCGCAGCGTCAGCAGAAGGCAATGCACCCAGCACCAGCGCAGACACTCACACCTCGGTGGGACCTTCGGGACATAGAGTAGTGTTGTCACCTGGTGTATCACAGCTCACAAGTGAGCCTCAGCAGATGGTGGAGACAGGGACAGCAGTGGAGAGTCCTAGTCGGAGGGCGCAGCACTCTCCCAGCTCAGCTCAGCTGCATGTCGACCCTCTGCCTCTGGGTCCATCCACAGTATCAGCGGTGATGGCACTCCAGGAAAATATGCAGGAGTCTCTGGCAGGTTTTGTCTCCAGGGTTGCTGCGAGTGTGGAGCGAAAGTCGGAGCCGCCTTTGGCACTGCTGCTCAGACATGTTGAGGTAGCTGACCCTGCGTCTGTAGACCCTGTTTGGGGGGTATCTCCTGCGCCGACGGCCTTCCATGCGCTGGCCCCTTCTGGCCTGTGCATCCTCAGGTGGGGCAGCAGCAGCTTGGCGCAACTGTTGTTGCTGTTGGGCGGCCTCATGTAATATCCAGAAGGGCAGGACAAAAATGGCTCCCATGCTTCTGGTAGATGCCTCAGTTGAGGAAGCGCTCAGTGAAGGTGGCGAGAGGGGTTTCCCAGGAGGTCACACTGGAGATGGTTGTCAGGCTGCAAACTTCCAGAGCTGTGGGTATGCCTTCTGAAAGATCCCCCAGACCTGAGAGAGCAAAGTTATGCCACCTGCAATTAAAGCCTGTTCAAATCTGCCATTTAATGGTTGAGCTGCAGCTGCTACTCCGCAAGCCAGTTGTGCTCCCACCAGGTTTCAGATGTGTGTTTCCCACCAGGCGTGTTTCACGTGGGAAAACGAGTAAACTTGCAAGTGGTTAGGAAAATGGGATTATAGAGCCAATTGAGGGCTTGTTAAGGGCCTATCCCGTCTCCTGGAGGCGGGACGGAGTCGGGACCAGCAGACACGAATTTAGGAAAATTGCGTGGAGGCGGGATGGAGGCGGGTTTGGGCCCGCACGCCAGTTTTGCAATTTTTATCCCCCACACGCCTCCAATCCCGCCTCCACGGCCCTAGCAAAATCCAGCCCTATGCCTCTATTTATAAAGCCCAGGATCCGGTATGCTTTTTTAACCGCTTTCTCAACCTGCCCTGCCACCTTCAATGATTTGTGCACACATACCCCCAGGTCTCTCTGTTCATGCACCCCATTTAGAATTGTACCCTTTAGTTTATATTACCTCTCCTCATTCTTGCTACCAAAATGTATCACTTCGCACCTTCCTGCATTAAATTTCATCTGCCATGTGTAGAAACATAAAAAATAGGAGCAGGAGTGGGCCATTCGGCCCTTCGAGCCTTCTCCGCCATTCAATAAGATCATGGCTGATCCTCTATCTAATCCATGGGTACTGTTCCAGAGTCTATCGAGTTCTGGAAGATGACCAGCAATGCATCTACTATTTCTAGGGCCACTTCCTTAAGTACCCTAGGATGTAGATTATCAGGCCCTGGGGATTTATTTATCGGCCTTCAATCCCATCAATTTCCCTAACACCATTTCCCTACAAATACTAATTTCATTCAATTCCTCCCTCTCATTAGACCCTATGTTCCCCGGCATCTCTGGGAGGTTATTTGTGTCCTCCTTTGTGAAGACAGAACCAAAGTATGTATTTAATTGGTCGCCATTTCTTTGTTCCCCATTATAAATTCCCCTGATTCTGACTGCAAGGGACCTACGCTTGTCTTCACCAATCTTTTTCTCTTCACATATCTATAGAAGCTTTTACAGTCAGTTTTTATGTTCACTGCAAGCTTACTCGCATACTCTATTTTCCCCCTCTTAATTATCCCTTTGTCCTCATTTGCTGAATCCTAAACTGCTCCCAATCCTCAAGTTTGCTGCTTTTTCTGGCCAATTTATATGTCCTCTCCTTGGCTCTTATGCTATCCCTAATTTCCCTTGTTAGCCAATGTTGAGTCACCTTTTTTGTTTTGTTTTTATGCCAAACAGGGATGAACAAATTCTGTAGTTCATCCATGCGATCACACCGAGGAGAGACTGTTCACCTGCTCTGTGTGTGGCAAGGGATGCACTTATTTCTCTGCCCTGCTGATACATCAGTGGGTTCACACTAACGAGAGAGAGTTTAAATGCATCGAGTGGGAGAAGAGCTTTAAACGCCCTGAGACACTGAGAGAGCACCAGCACATTCACAGCGCTTACACATTGTTCAGCTGCTCTCACTGTGGGAAGAGGTTCAGGGCATCATCGCACAAGTTCACACCAGTGAGAGGCCGTTCACCTGCTCCGAGTGTGGGAAGGGATTCACTCGTTCATCCACCCTGCTGACACATCAACTTGTTCACACTGAGGAGAGACCGTTCACCTGCTCCATGTGTGGGAAGGGATTTACTCAGTCATCCACACTGCTGACACACCAGCGAGTTCACATGGGGGAGAGGCCGTTCACCTGCTCCGAGTGTGGGAAGGGATTCACTCAGTCATCCCACCTTCTGACACACCAGCTTGTTCACACTGATAAGAGACCTTTTAAATGTACTGATTATGAGAAGAGATTCAAAAGCAGAAGTGATCTGCTGAGACACCAGCGCAGTAACTCTGGGGTGAGACCCTTCACCTGCTCCGAGTGTGGGAAAGGATTTATTCATTCATCCACTCTGCTGAAGCACAGGTGAGTTCACACTGACGAGAGACCTTTTAAATGCCCGGACTGTGGGAAGTGCTATAAAAGTTCCGGGGAACTGATGTGCCATCAACGTGTTCACACTGACGAGGGACCGTTCAGGTGCTCTCACTGTGGGACTGGGTTCAGGCAATCATCTGAACTCACTGTACACCAGCGCACTCACACGGGAGAGAGGCCTTTCACCTGCGCCATATGTGGGAAGGGATTAATTCGATCATCCACCCTGCGGACATACCAGCGAGTTCACACCGATGATAGACCTTTTACATGTTCTGACTGTGATGATAGACCTTTTACATGTTCTGACTGTGATGATAGACCTTTTACATGTTCTGACTGTGATGATAGACCTTTTACATGTTCTGACTGTGAGAAGAGATTTAAAAGCAAAAAGGATCTGCTGGGACAACAGCGAGTTGGCACTGGGGAGAGAAGGTTCACCTGCTCTGTGTGTGGGAAGGGATTCAGTCGGGCATCCAATCTGCTGACACACCAGCACGGGTTGGATTCTGCTGTTATTGCTGCTGTTAATCACATCCAGGACTGAACCGTGTTCATTTTGACAGTTAGAAACATAGAAGATTGGAGCAGGAGTAGGCCATTCGGCCCCTCGAGCCTGCTCCGCCATTCAATGAGATCATGGCTGATCATCCAAACTCTGTACCCTGTCCCTACTTTCTCCACATATCCCCTGATCCCTTTAGCCTTAAGAAATATATCCAACTCCTTCTTGAATATATTTAATGAATTGGCCTCTACTGCCTTCTGTGGTAGAGAATTCCACAGGTTCACCACTCTCTGGGTGAAGAAATTCCTCCTCATCTCTGTCCTAAATGGCTTACCCCTTATCATTAGACTGTGACCCCTGGTTCTGGACTCCCCCGCCATCGGGAACATCCTTCCTGCATCTAGTCTGTATGGTCCTGTTAGAATTTTATAAGTTTCAATGAGATCCCCTCTCATTCTTCTAAACTCCAGCGAGTATAAGCCCAATCGACCCAATCTCTCCTCATACGTCATTCCTGCCATCCCAGGTATCAGTCTGGTGAATCTTCGCTGCACTCCCTCCATGGCAAGAACATCCTTCCTCAGATAAGGTGACCAAAACTGCACACAATACTCCAGGTGTGGTCTCACCAAGGCCCTGTACAACTGCAGCAAGACATCCTTGTTCCTGTACTCGAATCCTCTCGCTACGAAGGCCAACATACCATTTGCCTTCTTAACCGCCTGCTGCACCTGCATGCTTACCTTCAGCGACTGGTGCACAAGGACACCCAGGACTCGTTGCACTTCCCCTTCTCCCAATCTATTGCCATTCAGATAATAATCTGCCTTCCTGTTTTTGCCACCAAAGTGGATAACCTCGCATTTATCCACATTATACTGCATCTGCCATGCATCTGCCCAATCACCCAACCTGTCCAAATTGGGGTTTGTTTCTGCTGATGTTAATAACTCCTGTAACTGGGCTGGAGTTTAATATTCTGGATAGATGTCAAATAAATCAGCTTTGCTTTAAACACATTGTTGTAGATTTTTGTCTTTCCCACCTGAGTGTTTAGCATCACCTGGCTGGAGTTCAGAAAGGACAATCTGGGGGAGGATCGTACGGCGGGAACAGAACTTCAGCCTGGGCACAGTCCTTCAGGGCCACACTGAGAGGGGCAAACGGCACTTTGGTCTTTCTCGTCTCTCTTCACTGACAGCAAAGTCCCCGTGCGGGTTAATCTTGAGGCCTGTTAGAAATATGTCCCAGCCGCTCTCTTCCATGGTTCAGAGCTCCTAGGCATGGAACAGAAGGCTCCTTTACAACTGTGTTTAGAGTCGGGAAGAACAACAGTGAATGCTGGAAACGTGCTGTCAAATCAGAGATTGGTGTCAAACTGCGATCTGTTCCTGACTGAAAGTGAAACGGCAGGCTTGAGTTTCTAGTCTAAAATGACTGTGGTAATTATTCTATGAAGATTTAACATGTTTGTGTGACCGTCCTGAGTCTACCATTTTAAGGCAGGTGTTAATTCGATTAAAGTAAGTTGGTTAAAGTCTGCATTAAAATAGCAGAGGGAGGAGTTCACAGGAGCCTGTTAACTGCTGGTATAATTATACAACAGACATTTGATCTCCAGGTAAAGAAGGACCTGCAGCGTGTTTCCAGGAACTCCCTGTTTTATTGATGTGTGCGTGTTAGACACCAGGATAACTAAAAATACACGACCCGGAACATCCACGGGGTGCGATTCCGACAGTTACTCTGGGATCACTCCCGCTGTGGAACACCAGCACTGACCCTGCTGAAGGTTGTAGGCTCAGGGAGTGGGGCCTCCAGGAGTGAAGTGTAAGGAAGCTGGGTTTCAGTATCCTGACAAATATATGGCAAAGAACCAGAGGAATCCTTACTAAGGAGCTGTCTGGGGTTTTACCGGCCAGCGTAGGTCTAGGGGTGAATGATGCCTGACTCCCCGAACTGTCTTACATTGAACCCAGTTTGGAACAACATGAATTCAGTTTACAGGAGAATGGGGACAAATATCACCCCCAATTGAGGGAGACAAAAGCAGCCATTAGTAAAGCTGAGAGATCTTTGGAAAAGATGATGCTGCACAATTATGCTAATAATAGCAAAAGCTTTTCCAGCTCCGTCATCAGGCAGAAAGCACAGTCACATAGAGTTACTGCAACAACAACAACGTGTATTTATATAGCACATTTAACATAGTAAAGCCACCCAAGGCACTTTACACGAGAGTTATAGAACTAAATTTGACACCGTGCCACATAGCGGGATATTAGGGCAGGTGAGCAAAAGCTTGGACAAAGAGGTAGGATTTACGGAGCCTCTTAAGAGAGGCAGAGCGGTTTAGGGAGGGAATTCCAGAGGTTAGGGCCTTGGCAGTTGAAGGCATGGCCAGCAATGATTGAACGATTCAAATCGGGGATGTTCAAAAGGCCTGAATTAGAGAAGTGCAGATAACTCGGATGGTTGTGGGGCTGGAGGAGATGACAGAGTTAGGGAGAGGCGAGGCCATTGCTGTTCAGCCTTTCCTGATAAGTATATCCTGTCAGGCCTACGATCATCCTTGCAAATCTTTTTTGCACCTTCACCAGTGCCTCTGCTTTTTATAATATGGAGACCAGAACTATGCACAATACTCCAAGTGTGGTCTAACTGAGGTTCAATACAAGTTTAACATAACTTCTCTGCTGTTCAATTCTATCCCTCTAGAGATCCCCAGTGCTTGGTTTGTATATTTTATGGCCTTATTAACCTACATTGTTACTTTTAGTGATTTGTGTATCTGGACCCTGAGATCCCTTTGCTCCTCTACCCCATTTAGACTCTTACTTTCCAAGTAGTAGGTGGCCTCCTTATTCCTCCTTCTAAAATACACCACCTCACACTTATCTATACTGATATTTATTTGTCAATTACATGCCCATTTTGCAAAGGTATTTTGTCACAGTTTTCCTCAGTAATAACTTTACCCTCCAAAGATAGCAAAATACTGCAGATGCTGGAAATCCGAAATAACAACAGAAAATGCTGGAAAAACTCAGCAGGCCAGGCAACATCCGTGGAGAGAAAATAGAGTCAACGTTTTGGGTCAAAACCCTTTGTCAAGACTGAAAAAGCACAGGGAATGAAATAGATTAAGAGGCCAGGCTGGGAGAGAACAAAAGAGAAGTGAAGAGACATTAAGAGGTATTCAAACCGAGACGAGATGGTGATAGGACTAGTGGAGACAAAAGATGGCTCTAGATTAGGTGTGAAATGCGCTGGCAGAATGGGAGACAGCTGCCATGTGGGAGAGAAAAAAAGGGGGAAAGGGCCAAAACAAAGGTGTGGATAAAAAATAAGTAAAAATGTAATGGGGGCCGAGGTTATGATCTGAAATTGTTGAACTCGATATTGAGCCCGGAAGGCTGTAAAGTGCCTAATCGGAAGATGAGGTGCTGTTCCTCGAGTTTACGGTGAGCTTCCACAAGAGCCCGAGTACAGTGAGGTCTGAGTGGGAATGGGGCGGTGAATTAAAATGACGCAACCGGAAGCTCGGTGTCATCCTTACGGACTGAATGGAGGTGTTCCGCAAAGCGGTCACCCAATCTGCATTTGGTCTCCCCAATGTAGAAGAGACCACATTGTGAGCAGCGAATACAGTATACTAGATTGCAAGAAGTACAAGTAAATCGCTGTTTCACCTGGAAGGGGTGTTTGGGGCCCTGGACAGTGGGAAGGGGGGAGGTATAAGGGCAGGTGTTGCATCTCCTGCGCTTGCATGGGAAGGTGCCGGGTGAAGGGGAAGGGGTGCTGGGGGTGATAGAGGAGTGGACTAGGGTGTCTCGGAGGGAGCGGTCCCTACGGAATGCTGAAAGGGGAAGGGAGGGGAAGATGCGTTTGGTGGTGGGATCACTTTGGAGGTGGCGGAAATGGCGGAGGATGATCCGTTGAATGTGGAGGCTGGTGGGGTGAAAGGTGAGGACAAGGGGAACCCTATCGTGGTTCCGGGAGGGAGGGGCAAGGGTGAGGGCAGAAGTGCGGGAAATAGAACGGACACGGTCGAGGGCCGTGTCAACCACGGTAGAGGGGAATCCTCGGTTGAGGACAAAGGAAGACATGTCGGAAGCACTGGTGTGGAAGGTGGCACCGTCGGAGCAGATGCGGCGGAGACGGAGAAACTGGGAGAATGGAATAGAGGCCTTACAGGAGGCGGGGTGAGAGGAAGTGTAGTCCAGGTAGCTGTGGGAGTCAGTGGGCTTGTAGTGAATGTTGGTCAATAACCTATCCCCAGAGATGGAGACAGAGAAGTCGAGGAAGGGAAGGGAAGGGAAGAGTCGGAGATGGACCATGTGAAGGTGAGGGAAGGGTGGAAATTGGAAGCAAAGTGAATGAAATTGTCCAGTTCAGGGCGAGAGCAGGAAACGGCACTGATACAGTCATTATTGTACCAGAAAAAGAGGTGAGGGAGGGGACCCGAGTGGGACTGGAACAAAGCGTGTTTCACATATCCCATGAAAAGGCAGGTATAGCTAGGACCCATGCGGGTACCCATAGCAATGCCTTTGATTTGGAGGAAATGAGTGGAGTCAAAGGAGAAGTTGTTCAATGTGAGAACAAGTTCAGCCAGGCGGAGGAGGGTAGTGGTGGATGGGGTCTGGTCGGGCCTCTGTTCAAGGAAGAAGCGGAGCGCCCTCAGGCCATCCTGGTGGGGGATGGAGGTGTAGAGGGATTGTACGTCCATGGTGAAAAGGAGGCGGTTGGGGCCAGGAAACTGGAAACTGTTAAAGTGGTGGCGGGCATCCGAAGAGTTGCGGATGTAGGTGGGAAGAGACTGGACAAGGGGAGAAAAGGTAGAGTCGAGATAGGAAGAGATAAGTTCGGTGGGGCAAGAACAGGCTGAAACGATGGGTCTACCAGGGCAGTCCTGTTTGTGGATCTTGGGAAGGAGGTAGAAGCGGGCTGAGCGGGGTTGGGGAACTATGAGGTTGGTGGCCGCAGGGGTAAGATCTCCAGAGGAGATGAGGTTAGTGACAGTCTTGGAAACGGTGGTTTGATGCTCTGTAGTGGGGTCATGGTCCAGGTGGAGGCAGGAGGAGGTGTCGGAGAGTTGGCGTTCAGCTTCCGCTAGGTAGAGGTTGGTTCGCCAAACAACAACAGCAGCACCCTTGTCAGCAGATTTAATGACAATGTCAGGGTTGGATCTAAGAGAATGGAGTGCTGCAAGTTCAGAGGGAGGTAGGTTGGAGTGAGTGAGGGGAGCAGAGAAATGGAGACGGCCGATGTCACGGCGGCAGTTAGCGATGAAAAGATCTAGAGAGGGTAAGAGGCCAGGGGGAGGGGTCCAGGTAGAACAGGAATTCTGAAAGCGGGAGAAAGGGTCAGCCGTGTGGGGGGAAGACTCCTGGCCAGAGAAGTGGGTACGGAGACGAAGGCGGCGGAAAAAGAGCTCAACATCGTGCCGAGCTCAAAATTCATTGAGGTGGGAGCGTAAGGGGATGAAGATCAGGCCTTTGCTGAGGACTGATCATTCAGGGTCAGAGAGGGGAAGGTCAGAGGGGATAGTGAAGATGCGGCAGGGGGTGAGATTGGGAGAAGGGGGATCAGAGGAAAGTGAAGGAGAAGAAGGTTCCGGAGGGGCGTTGGTGTTCAACCCTCCAACTTGGTGCCAACAACAAATTTTGAAATTGTACTTCTGATTCCCGAGTACAAATCGTTTGTGTAAACAGTGGTCCCAGCACCGATCCCTGTGGAACACCACTTTCCACCTTTTGCCAGTCTGAATAGCTACTCCTAACCCAGACGCTCTGTTTTCTGTTTTGTATCCAGCTTGCTATCCATAAACTGTATGTAAGATCTAGAAGATGACCAAAGTCAGGCCTTGTGCAGTGAAGGGCCAGGCAGCAGAATGGATGGAAAGATGGTTACAAAACAGAAATCAGAGGGTAGGAGTTAAGAGAAGTTTGTAGCCATCTTTCCATCGTATTTGTGTGTGTCACTGTACACTACATAGTTATTACTGTTTGTTTCATATTTGTGGTGCACTTGCCTAAACGGTTTTGTTCCTGTCTGGTGACAGTGGGACTACTTACTGTCGGCCCTACCGGTAGTCAAAAAATGCCCCTCTCAATCGGGGCTTTCAATGGCGGTCGAGTAACCCAGAATCCCCCGCGAGGCAGAATGTGCCCTATCAATGACTACAGGAGCCAAGTGCGCAGGTGCAGAACGGGGCTGTGCTCTGAGCATGCGCAGGGCGAGTGGTGGAGACGGAAGATACGCTCCCGGGAGGCGGTAGGAGATTGTGGGCTTGGGGAGGAATTGGACCCGCGGGTGGGCTGGGAAGCTTCAGAAACACCCTGAATAAGAGCCCAGAGGCCTCGTGTTTTCCCCGCAATGTCAGTCCCGGCCGCCATCTTGGACAGGGCGGGAACACGGCGCATGAGCGACCATCTTGGCCAGGAACAGAGAGTGAGTGGGGCTTCAGGGTCCCAGTGACCAGAAGAGACAATCATTGACTTATTGATTTTATTCTCACTCTGCACACAGCGGGTGTAGAACTGAACCCAATCAGAGTAGAGGGAGGGGAAAACTGGGAGTGGAGGAAAGAAATGTTGGAGATGGTGCGATGGGTTTGGATTTCAGCACAGGGAGGAGGGAGAGTGTGTGGGACGGGGATATACAGCTTTGGGGGAACAAGAGAGGAAAGCACAGTCTCTGCGTGGTCTGCACAGAGCGGGATTAAACGCAGTGGACTTGAACAGAGTGCTTTGTTTGGGAATTTGAAAAGAGTGGGAAGGAGTTGTTGCTTTTTGCCTAAACTACTTGTAGTGCTTTGTGTTACAGGTAGTTAGTTAATTAATCTAGATCAAGTAAGTAGTCAGGAAACTACACTGTAAACTAAGTTACCTAATTAAATTAAATTAATCAAGGTCATATAGGGCTGGCAGTGCAGGTGGTGTGCCGCAACTGCAGCACGTGGGAGTTTGTGGAGAGCGTTGTGATCCCGGACAACCACGCTTGCAGTAAGTGCCTGCATCTTGAGGAACTTCAGCTCAGAGTTTTTGAGCTGGAGTCTGAGGTGCAGACATTGCGGGGCATCAGGGATGGGGAGAGTTACCTTTGATCCAGGAGGGTGTGACTGCAACTCAGGCAGGTAAGGGGACCCCAGGTGCAGTGCTGGAGGAGCCTCAGCCTTTGCATGCCTGGTGCCGGGGTTAAAGACATCTCCTCGCGGCTGGAGAAGAAGTGGGAGGGGGAGGATCCAGTTGTCGTGGTCTATGTAGAAACCAATGACGTAGGTAGAACTAGGAATGAGGTCCTGCAGAGGGAGTTTGAGGAGCTAGGATCCAAATTAAAAAGCAGAACCTCAAAGGTAATAATCTCTGGATTGTTACCTGAGCCACGTGCAAATTGGTGTAGGGACAAACAGATTAGAGGTTTAAATGCGTGGCTCAAAGAGTGGTGTGGGAGGAAGGGGTTTTGGTTCATGGGGCACTGGCACTAGTACTGGGGAAGGAGGGAGCTGTTCTGTTAGGACGAATAACTAGGACAATAGACAGGGCTTTAAACTAATGAAGTGGGGGGTGGGAGGATTCTGGAAAGAGTAAATTTAAAAGCAACAAGAAAAATGTAATGGCTCTAGAGTAGTGTAGAGTTTTGGATAAAAATAAGCAGAGTGGGTCAGGAAGGGACAGAGCGAGTAACAAAGGTAATACAGCATGAGTAACAAAGGTAATACAGCATCAGTGACTAAGGTGACAGCAGGGGAAAATAGAAATAAGTCAAAGCTAAAGGTGCTATATCTGAATGCGTGAAGCATTCCCAACAAAATAGATGAATTAATAGCGCAGATAGAAATTTAACAGGTTTGATCTAATAGCCATAATGGAGATGTGGTTGCAAAGTGGCCAAGGTTGGGAGCTAAATATTTCAGGATACATAACTTTTAGAAGAGATAGGCACAATGGAAAAGGAGGAGGGGTAGCCCTGATAATAAAGGATGGGATAAAGACAGTAGAGAGAAAGGATCTGAGCTCCGAAAATCAAGAAGTAGAATCAGTTTGGGTGGAGCTAAGAAACAGCAAGGGGCAGAAAACATTGGTGGGAGTTGCTTATAGGCCCCCAAACAATAGTTGTAATGCAGGGCAGAGTATAAATCAGGAAATTAGAGGCGCATAGAACGAGGGTAATACAGTAATCATGGGGGACTTTAATCTACATATAGACTGGGCAAACCAAATTTGCAGTGATAGTGTGGAGGACGAATTCATGGAATGTATGCAAGATAGTTTTCTAGATCAGTATGTTGAGGAACCAACGAGGGAACAGGCTATTTTAGATCTAGTATTGTGCAATGAGAATGGGCTAATTAATAACCTTGTAGTAAAGGAGCCTTTAGGGAAGAGTGACCATAATATGATAGAATTTTATATTGAGTTTGAAAATGACTTAGTTAAATCCGAAACTAGGGTCTTAAATCTAAACAAAGCAAACTACGTAGGTATGAGGGGCGAGTTGGCTAAGGGAGATCGGGAAACTACTTTAAAAGGTATGACAGTGGACGAGCAATGGCTAGCGTTTAAGAATTAATACATAAGTTACAACAAATATACATTCCTTTAAGGCACAAAAACCCCACAGGAAAGTGGTCCAACCGTGGCTAACAATAGCAGTTAAAGATAGTGTTAGATCAAAGGAAGCGGCGTATAATGTTGCCAAAAAGAGTAGTAAGCTTGAGGATTGGGAGGATTGTAGAATTCAGCAAAGGAGGAGCAAGAAATTGATAAAGAAAGGGAAAATAGAATATGAGAGTAAACTAGCGAGAGACATAAAAACAGGCTGTAAAAGCTTGGATAGGTATGTAAAAAGGAAAAGATTAGCAAAAATGTGGGTCCCTTACAGGCTGAGACAGGAGAAATTATAATGGGGAATAAGGAAATGGCAGAGAAACTAAACAAATACTTTGTGTCTGTCTTCACAGAAGAAGATGCAAAAAAACTTCCCGGAAATAATGAAGTTCCAAGGGTCTAACGAGAATGAAGAACTGAAAGAAATTAGTATTAGTAAAAAAAAGTAGTACTGGAGAAATTAATGGGACTGAAAGCCGATAAATCCCCTGGACCTGATGGCCTACATCCTAGGGTTTTGAAAGAGTTGGCTATAGAGATAGTGGATGCATTGGTTGTCATTTTCCAAAATTCCATAGATTCTAGAACGGTCCCTGCAGATTGGAAGGTAGCAAATGTAACCCCACTATTTAAGAAAGGAGGGAGAGAGAAACTGGGGAACTACAGACCAGTTAGCCTGATATCAGTAGTAGGGAAAATGCTAGAATCTATTATTAAGAACATGGTAACAGGGCACTTAGAAAATAATGACAGGATTGGGCAGAGTCAACATGGATTTATGAAAGGGAAATCGTGTTTGAGAAATCTTAGAATTTTTTGAGGTTGTAACTAACAGAATAGATATGGGGGAACCAGTGGATGTGGTATATTTGGATTTTCAGAAGGCCTTTGATTAAAGTCCCACACAAGAGGTTGTTAAACAAAATTAGGGCTTATGGGATTGGGGGTAATATACTATCATGGATTGAGGATTGGTTAACAGAGAGAAGGAATAAGCAGGTCATTTTTGGGTTGGCAGGCTGTAGCTAGTGGGGTACTGCAAGGATCAGTGCTTGGGCCTCCGCTATTCACAATCTACATCAATGATTTGGATGAGGGGACTAAATGTAATATCTCCAAGTTTGCTGATGATACAAAGCTGGGTGGGAATGTAAGTTGTGAGGAGGATGCAAGGAGGCTTCAAGGGGATATAGACAGGCTAAGTGAGTGGGCAAGGACATGGCAAATGGAATATAATGTGGAGAAATGTGAAGTTAACCACTTTGGTAGGAAAAATAGAAAAGCAGAGTATTTTTTAAATGGTGAGAGATTGGGAAATGTTGGTGTTCAGAGGGACCTGGGTGTCCTTGTACACAAATCATTGAAGGTTAACATGCAGGTACAGCAAGCAATTAGGAAGGCAAATGGTATGTTGGCCTTTATTACAAGAGGATTTGAGTATAAGAGTAAAGACGTCTTACTGGGGCCCTGGTGAGACCACACCTGGAGTATTGTGCATAGTTTTGGTCTCCTTACCTAAGGAAGGATATACTTGCCATAGAGGGAGAGCAACGAAGGTTCACTAGATTGATTCCTGGGATGGAGTGATTGTCCTATGAGGAGAGATTGAGTAGACTAGGCCTATATTCTCTAGAGTTTAGAAGAATGAGCGGTGATCTCATTGAAACATACAAAATTCTTACAGGGCTCAACAGGGTAGATGCAGGGAGAATGTTTCTCCTGGCTGGGGAGTCTAGAACCAGGGGTCACAGTCTCGGAATAAGGGGTCGGCCATTTAGGACTGAGATGAGGAGAAATTTCTTCACTCAGAAGGTGGTGAATCTTTGGAATTCTCTACCCCAGAGGGCTGTGGAGGCTCAGTCATTGAGTATATTGAAGATAGAGATCAATAGATTTTTGAATATTAAGGGAATCAAGAGATATGGGGATAGTGCAGGAAGGTGGAGATGAGGTAGAAGATCAGCCGTGATCTTATTGAATGGTGGAGCAGGCTCGAAAGGCCGAATGGCCCACTCCTGCTCCTATTTATTATGTTTTTATGAAAGAATGCTCCATAGAAACTAGAATTGTCTGTTCTGAATTTCTATCCTGTACTTACAATGATGACTTTTGTAAACTCCTTTTACAGGGTATTAGAAGGGGAGGATTTACAAACGGGAAACTCAAACCAAACATCATGTCAAGATCTGACAGAGTCACTTGATTCATCAGGACCTGAATATCATCGACCTTTGAATGTGGAAGGAGGAATGTTGGTCTGTTCTGTCTGTGGGAAAAAATTTCAAACATCAGTGTGACCGGAAAAGCACCGAGACACACACACCCGAGTGAGAGTGTTCCAGTGCACTGACTGTGGAAAGAACTTTAACCAGTTACACAGCCTGAAAAAACATCGCACCATTCACAGCGGGGAGAAACCGTACACGTGTTCTGTGTGTGGACGAGGCTTCAACTGATCGTCCAACCTGGAGAGACACAAGGACACCAGCACCACGGAGAAACCGTGGAAATGTGGGGACTGTGGGAAGGGATTCAATTACCCGTGCCTGCTGGAAACCCATCGACGCAATCACACTGGGGAGAGGCCGTTCACCTGCTCCGTGTGTGGGAAGGGATTCACTTCACCATCCAGCCTGAAGTCACACCAGCGAGTTCACACTGGGGAGAGGCCATTCACCTGCTCCGTGTGTGGGAAGGGATTCACTCATTCATGCAACCTCACTGAACACCGGCGAGTTCATACTGGAGAGAGACCGTTCACCTGCTCCGTGTGTGGGAAGGGATTCACTTGTTCTTCCCACCTCACTGATCACAAGCGAGTTCACACTGGAGAAAGACCGTTCACTTGCTCCGTGTGTGGGAAAGGATTCATTAAATCATCTCACCATCTGAGACACCAGCGTTTTCACACTGGAGAGGGGCCATTCACCTGCTCCGTGTGCGGGAAGGGATTCACAAATTCACCCCACCTTGTGGCTCACCAACGCATTCACACTGGGGAAAGGCCGTTCACCTGCTCCGTGTGTGGGAAGGGATTCACTCTGTCATCCCACCTCACTACACACCAACTTGTTCACACCAACAGGAGACCGTTTAAATGCTCTGACTGTGAGAAGAGCTTTAAAAGCAGAAATGATCTGATGAAACACCAACGCATTCACACTGGGGAGAAGCCGTTCACCTGCTCCATGTGTGGGAAGGGATACATTCGTTCAGCCAACCTGCTGACACACCAGCGAGTTCACGACTGACTGCAGGGGTTGGATTCTGCTGTTATTAATCACATCCAGGACTGAACCATGTTCATTCTGACAATTGGGCTTTGTTTCCTCTGTAACTGGGCTGGAGTTTAATATCTGACAAATAAATCAGCTTTGTTTCAAACACAGTGTGTCAAGACCTTGATTTCTCCCATAATAAGAGGAGACTAATTGTTGTCCTGTTACCGACTGTTCCTTTTTTGGGCCATTTCTCCTTTGTTAATTAAAGACTTGTATTTATGTAGCACCTCACATGACCTCAAGTGCTTTGCAGCCAATGAAGTACAACAACATAAAAGTATTTTGAAGAGCATTCACTGTTGTAGGAAATGCAGCAGCCAATTTGCACACAGCAAGCTGCCGTGAACAGCAATGTGATAATGGCCAGACAATCTGTTTTAGTGATGTTGGTTGAGGGCTGATGAGGCCTCGGTTCAACGACTCATCCGAAAGACGGCACCTCTGACAGTGCAGCACTGCATTGGAGCGTCAGCCTAGCTTTATGTGCTCAGGTCTCTGGAGTGGGACTTGAACCCACAACCTTCTAACTCAGAGGCGAGTGCGCTACCCACTGAGCTACAGCTGACGCCTGATCATTACTCTGGATTATTGCAGGTCTGATACTTACAGTTACTCTCATGGACAAGCCGCAGCTCCCCAGACCTACCAAAGTGCTTCTCCTAGCCTGGGTATCCAGGGAAGGTCTCAGTAACATGTCCAGGTACCTGCCTGGGAGTGTTTGATGGGACAGTGTAGAGGGAGCCTTACTCTGTATCTAACTCACGCTGTACCTGCCCTGGGAGTGTTTGATGGGACAGTGTACAGGGAGCTTTTATCTAACCCGTGCTATACCTTTTTTATTTGCTCGTGACATCAGTAGTGGGGAAAATGCTAGAGTCCATTATAAAAGATGTAATAGCAGAGCACTTGGAAAGCAGTGACTGGATCGGACAAAGTCAACATGGATTTACAAAAGGTAAATCGTGCTTGACTACTAGAATTTTTTGAGGATGTAACTGGTAAAATAGATAAGGGAGAACCAGTGGATGTGGTGTATTTGGACTTTCAGAAGGCTTTCGATAAGGTCCCGCATAAGAGATTAGCGTGCAAAATTAAGGCACATGGGATTGGGGGCAAGGTATTGACTTGGATAGAGAACTGGTTGGCGGACAGAAAGCAAAGAGTTGGAATAAACGGGTCGTTTTCCGAGTGGCAGGCAGTGACTAGTGGGGTACCGCAAGGATCGGTCCTAGGACCCCAGCTGTTCACAATATATATTAATGATCTGGACGAGGGAATTGGATGTAATATCTCCAAATTTGCAGACGACACAAAGCTGGGGGGGAGGGTATGCTGTGAGGAGGATGTCGTGAAACTCCAGCACGATTTGGACAGGTTGGGTGATTGGGCAGAAACATGGCAAATGCACTATAATGTGGATAAATGTGAGGTTATCCACTTTGGTGGCAAAAACAGGAAGGCAGATTATTATTTGAATGGTAATAGATTGGGAGAAGGGGAAGTGCAAAGAGACCTGGGTGTTCTTGTACACCAGTCGCTGAAGGTAAGCATGCAGGTGCAGCAGGCGGTTAAGAAGGCAAATGGTATGTTGGCCTTCGTAGCAAGAGGGCTCGAGTACAAGAACAAGGATGTCTTGCTGCAGTTGTACAGGGCCTTGGTGAGACCACACCTTGCGTATTGTGTGCAGTTTTGGTCGCCTTACCTGAGGAAGGACGTTCTTGCCATGGAAGGAGTGCAGCGAAGATTCACCAGGCTGATACCTGGGATGGCAGGAATGACGTATGAGGAGAGATTGTGTCGATTGGGCTTATACTCACTGGAGTTTAGAAGATTGAGAGGGGATCTCATTGAAACCTATAAAATTCTGACAGGTCTGGACAGACTAGATGCAGGAAGGATGTTTCTGATGGCCGGGGAGTCCAGAACCAGGGGTCATAGTCTAAGGATAAGGGGTAAGCCATTTAGGACTGAAATGAGGAGGAATTTCTTCACCCAGAGAGTGGTGAACCTGTGGAATTCTCTGCCACAGAGGGTGGTGGAGGCCAGTTCATTAAGTATATTCAAGAAAGAGTTGGATATATTTCTTAAGGCTAAAGAGATCAAGGGATATGGGGAGAAGGCAGGGACCGGGTACTGAATTTGGATGATCAGCCATGATCTCATTGAATGGCGGAGCAGGCTCGAAGGGCCGAATGGCCTACTCCTGCTCCTATCTTCTATGTATCTATGTGGGTGTCGCTGGTAAGCCCAGCATTTATTGCCCATCCCTAATTGCCCTTGAGAAGGTGGTGGTGAGCCGCCTTCTTGAACCGCTGCAGTCCATGTGGTGAAGGTATTCCCACAGTGCTGTTAGGTAGGGAGTTCCAGGATTTTGACCCAGCCACGATGAAAGAACAGCGATATACTTCGAAATCAGGATGGTGTGTGACTTGGATGGTAACTGGGAAGTGGAACTTGGAGTGTTCCCATG
This sequence comes from Somniosus microcephalus, assembly GCF_052327205.1. Classification (NCBI taxonomy): domain Eukaryota; kingdom Metazoa; phylum Chordata; class Chondrichthyes; order Squaliformes; family Somniosidae; genus Somniosus; species Somniosus microcephalus. The sequence goes on along the minus strand of NC_140990.1, from coordinate 88,515,763 downwards.
CGCCTGCTGCCCTTGTCCTTCCAGGTGGAAGAGGTCGCGCGTTTGGGAGGGGCTGCCGAAGAAGCCTTGGCGAGTTGCTGCAGTGCATCTTGTAGATGGTACACACTGCAGCCACGGTACGCCGGTGGTGCAGGGAGTGAATGTTTAAGGTGGTGGATGGGGTGCCAATCAATCGGGCTGCTTTGTTCTGGATGGTGTCGAGCTTCTTGAGTGTTGTTGGAGCTGCACTCATCCAGGCAAGTGGAGAGTATTCCATCACACTCCTGACTTGTGCCTTGTAGATGGTGGAAAGGCTTTGGGGAGTCAGGAGGTGAGACACTCGCCACAGAATACCTAGCCTCTGACCTGCTCTTGTTGCCACAGTATTTATGTGGCTGGTCCAGTTAAGTTTCTGGTTAATGGTGACCCCCAGGATGTTGACGGTGGAGCATTCGGCGATGTTAATGCCGTTGAATGTCAAGGGACGGTGGTTAGATTCTCGCTTGCTGGCGATAGTCATTGCCCGGCACTTGTGTGGCACGAATGTTACCTGCCACTTATCAGCCCAAGCCTGAATGTCGTCCAGGTCTTGTTGCATGCGGGCATGGACTGCTTCATTATGTGAGGAGTTGCGAATGGCGCTGAACACTGTGCAATCATCAGTGAACATCCCCATTTTTGACCTTATGTTGGAGGGAAGGTCATTGATGAAGCAACTGAAGATGGTTGGGCCTAGGACACTGCCCTGAGGAACTCCTGCAGTGATGTCCTGGGGCTGTGATGATTGACCACCAACCACCACAACCATCTTCCTTTGTGCTAGGTGTGACTTCTGCCCTGGGAGAGTTTGATGGGACAGTGTAGAGGGAGCTTTACTCTGTATCTAACCCGTGCTGTACCTGCCCTGGGAGTGTTCGATGGGACAGTGTAGAGGGAGCTTTACTCTGTATCTAACCTGTGCTGTACCTGCCCTGGGAGTGTTTGATGGGCCAGTGTAGAGGGAGCTTTACTCTGTATCTAACCCGTTCTGTACCTGCCCTGGGAGTGTTTGATGGGACAGTGTAGAGGGAGCTTTACTCTGTATCTAACCTGTGCTGTACCTGCCCTGGGAGTGTTTGATGGGCCAGTGTAGAGGGAGCTTTACTCTGTATCTAACCCGTGCTGTACCTGCCCTGGGAGTGTTTGATGGGACAGTGTAGAGGGAGCTTTACTCTGTATCTAACCCGTGCTGTACCTGCCCTGGGAGTGTTTGATGGGACAGTGTAGAGGGAGCTTTACTCTGTATCTAACCCGTGCTGTACCTGCCCTGGGAGTGTTTGATGGGACAGTGTAGAGGGAGCTTTACTCTGTACCTAACCCGTGCTGTACCTGCCCTGGGAGTGTTTGGTGGGGCAGTGTAGAGGGAGCTTTACTCTGTATCTAACCCGTGCTGTACCTGCCCCAGGAGTGTTTGATGGGACAGTGTAGAGGGAGCTTTACTCTGTATCTAACCCGTGCTGTACCTGCCCTGGGAGTGTTTGATGGGACAGTGTAGAGGGAGCTTTACTCTGTATCTACCCTGTGCTGTACCTGCCCTGGGAGTGTTTGATGGGACAGTGTAGAGGGAGCTTTACTCTGTATCTACCCTGTGCTGTACCTGCCCTGGGAGTGTTTGATGGGACAGTGTAGAGGGAGCTTTACTCTGTATCTAACCCGTTCTGTACCTGCCCTGGGAGTGTTTGATGGGGCAGTGTAGAGGGAGCTTTACTCTGTATCTAACCTGTGCTGTACCTGCCCTGGGAGTGTTTGATGGGACAGTGTAGAGGGAGCTTTACTCTGTATCTAACCCGTGCTGTACCTGCCCTGGGAGTGTTTGATGGGACAGTGTAGAGGGAGCTTTACTCTGTATCTACCCTGTGCTGTACCTGCCCTGGGAGTGTTTGATGGGACAGTGTAGAGGGAGCTTTACGCTGTATCTAACCCGTGCTGTACCTGCCCGGGGAGTGTTTGATGGGACAGTGTAGAGGGAGCTTTACGCTGTATCTAACCCGTGCTGTACCTGCCCTGGGAGTGTTTGATGGGACAGTGTAGAGGGAGCTTTATTCTGTATCTAACCCATGCTGTACCTGCCCGGGGAGTGTTTGATGGGACAGTGTAGAGGGAGCTTTACTCTGTATCTAACCCGTGCTGTACCTGCCCTGGGAGTGTTTGATGGGACAGTGTAGAGGGAGCTTTACTCTGTATCTAACCCGTGCTGTACTTGCCCTGGGAGTGTTAGATAGGACAGTGTAGAGGGAGCTTTACTCTGTATCTAACCCGTGCTGCACCTGGCCCGGGAGTGTTTGATGGGGCAGTGTAGAGGGAGCTTTACTCTGTATCTAACCCATGTTGTACCTGCCCTGGGAGTGTTTGATGGGACAGTGTAGAGGGAGCTTTACTCTGTATCTAACCCGTTCTGTACCTGCCCTGGGAGTGTTTGATGGGACAGTGTAGAGGGAGCTTTACTCTGTATCTAACCTGTGTTGTACCTGCCCTGGGAGTGTTTGATGGGACAGTGTAGAGGGAGCTTTACTCTGTATCTAACCTGTGCTGTACCTGCCCTGGGAGTGTTTGATGGGACAGTGTAGAGGGAGCTTTACTCTGTATCTAACCCGTGTTGTACCTGCCCTGGGAGTGTTTGATGGGGCAGTGTGGAGGGAGCTTTACTCTGTAGCTAACCTGTGCTGTACCTGCCCTGGGAGTGTTTGATGGGGCAGTGTAGAGGGAGCTTTACTCTGTATCTAACCCATGCTGTACCTGCCCTGGGAGTGTTTGATGGGACAGTGTAGAGGGAGCTTTACTCTGTATCTAACCCATGCTGTACCTGCCCTGGGAGTGTTTGATGGGACAGTGTAGAGGGAGCTTTACTCTGTATCTAACCCGTGCTGTACCTGGCCCGGGAGTGTTTGATGGGGCAGTGTAGAGGGAGCTTTACTCTGTATCTAACCCATGCTGTACCTGCCCTGGGAGTGTTTGATGGGACAGTGTAGAGGGAGCTTTACTCTGTATCTAACCCGTGCTGTACCTGGCCCGGGAGTGTTTGATGGGACAGTGTAGAGGGAGCTTTACTCTGTATCTAACCCGTGTTGTACCTGCCCTGGGAGTGTTTGATGGGGCAGTGTAGAGGGAGCTTTACTCTGTATCTAACCCGTGCTGTACCTGCCCTGGGAGTGTTTGATGGGACAGTGTAGAGGGAGCTTTACTCTGTATCTAACCCATGCTGTACCTGCCCTGGGAGTGTTTGATGGGACAGTGTAGAGGGAGCTTTACTCTGTATCTAACCCGTGCCGTACCTGGCCCGGGAGTGTTTGATGGGGCAGTGTAGAGGGAGCTTTACTCTGTATCTAACCCGTGCTGTACTTGCCCTGGGAGTGTTAGATAGGACAGTGTAGAGGGAGCTTTACTCTGTATCTAACCCGTGCTGCACCTGCCCTGGGAGTGTTTGATGGGACAGTGTAGAGGGAGCTTTACTCTGTATCTAACCCGTGCTGTACCTGCCCTGGGAGTGTTTGATGGGACAGTGTAGAGGGAGCTTTACTCTGTATCTAACCCGTGCTGTACCTGGCCCGGGAGTGTTTGATGGGGCAGTGTAGAGGGAGCTTTACTCTGTATCTAACCCGTGCTGTACCTGCCCTGGGAGTGTGTGATGGGACAGTGTAGAGGGAGCTTTACTCTGTATCTAACCCGTGCTGTACTTGCCCTGGGAGTGTTAGATAGGACAGTGTAGAGGGAGCTTTACTCTGTATCTAACCCGTGCTGCACCTGCCCTGGGAGTGTTTGATGGGACAGTGTAGAGGGAGCTTTACTCTGTATCTAACCTGTGCTGTACCTGCCCTGGGAGTGTTTGATGGGACAGTGTAGAGGGAGCTTTACTCTGTATCTAACCCGTGCTGTACCTGCCCTGGGAGTGTTTGATGGGACAGTGTAGAGGGAGTATTACTCTGTATCTAACCCGTGCTGCACCTGCCCTGGGAGTGTTTGATAGGACAGTGTAGAGGGAGCTTTACTCTGTATCTAACCCGTGCTGCACCTGCTGTACCTGCCCAGGGAGTGTTTGATGGGACAGTGTAGGGGGAGCTTTACTCTGTATCTAACCCGTGCTGTACCTGCCCTGGGAGTGTTTGATGGGACAGTGTAGACGGAGCTTTACTCTGTATCTAACCCGTGCTGTACCTGCCCTGGGAGTGTTTAATGGGACAGTGTAGAGGGAGCTTTACTCTGTATCTAACCTGTGCTGTACCTGCCCTGGGAGTGTTTAATGGGACAGTGTAGAGGGAGCTTTACTCTGTATCTAACCCGTGCTGTACCTGCCTGGGAGTGTTTGATGGGACAGTGCAGAGGGAGCTTTACTCTGTATCTAACCCATGCTGTACCTGCCTGGGAGTGTTTGATGGGACAGTGCAGAGGGAGCTTTACTCTGTATCTAACCTGTGCTGTACCGCTGCCCTGGGAGTGTTTGATGGGACAGTGTAGAGGGAGCTTTACTCTGTATCTAACCCATGCTGTACCTGCCCTGGGAGTGTTTGATGGGACAGTGTAGAGGGAGCTTTACTCTGTATCTAACCCATGCTGTACCTGCCCAGGGAGTGTTTGATGGGACAGTGTAGAGGGAGCTTTACTCTGTATCTAACCCATGCTGTACCTGCCCAGGGAGTGTTTGATGGGACAGTGTAGAGGGAGCTTTACTCTGTATCTAACCCGTGCTGTACCTGCCCTGGGAGTGTTTGATGGGACAGTGTAGAGGGAGCTTTACTCTGTATCTAACCCGTGCTGTACCTGCCCTGGGAGTGTTTGATGGGACAGTGTAGACGGAGCTTTACTCTGTATCTAACCCGTGCTGTACCTGCCCTGGGAGTGTTTGATGGGACACTGTAGAGGGAGCTTTACTCTGTATCTAACCCGTGCTGTACCTGCCCTGGGAGTGTTTGATGGGACAGTGTAGACGGAGCTTTACTCTGTATCTAACCCGTGCTGTACCTGCCCTGGGAGTGTTTGATGGGACAGTGTAGAGGGAGCTTTACTCTGTATCTAACCCGTGCTGTACCTGCCCTGGGAGTGTTTGATGGGACAGTGTAGACGGAGCTTTACTCTGTATCTAACCCGTGCTGTACCTGCCCTGGGAGTGTTTGATGGGACACTGTAGAGGGAGCTTTACTCTGTATCTAACCCATGCTGTACCTGCCCAGGGAGTGTTTGATGGGACAGTGTAGGGGGAGCTTTACTCTGTATCTAACCCGTGCTGTACCTGCCCTGGGAGTGTTTGATGGGACAGTGTAGACGGAGCTTTACTCTGTATCTAACCCGTGCTGTACCTGCCCTGGGAGTGTTTGATGGGACAGTGTAGAGGGAGCTTTACTCTGTATCTAACCCGTGCTGTACCTGCCCAGGGAGTGTTTGATGGGACAGTGTAGAGGGAGCTTTACTCTGTATCTAACCGTGCTGTACCTGCCCTGGGAGTGTGTGATGGGACAGTGTAGAGGGAGCTTTACTCTGTATCTAACCCGTGCTGTACCTGCCCAGGGAGTGTTTGATGGGACAGTGTAGAGGGAGCTTTACTCTGTATCTAACCCGTGCTGCACCTGCCCTGGGAGTGTTTGATGGGACAGTGTAGAGGGAGCTTTACTCTGTATCTAACCCGTGCTGTACCTGCCCTGGGAGTGTTTGATGGGACAGTGTAGAGGGAGCATTACTCTGTATCTAACCCGTGCTGTACCTGCCCTGGGAGTGTTTGATGGGACAGTGTAGAGGGAGCTTTACTCTGTATCTAACCCATGCTGTACCTGCCCTGGGAGTGTTTGATGGGACAGTGTAGAGGGAGCTTTACTCTGTATCTAACCCGTGCTGTACCTGCCCTGGGAGTGTTTGATGGGACAGTGTAGAGGGAGCTTTACTCTGTATCTAACCCATGCTGTACCTGCCCTGGGAGTGTTTGATGGGACAGTGTAGAGGGAGCTTTACTCTGTATCTAACCCATGCTGTACCTGCCCAGGGAGTGTTTGATGGGACAGTGTAGAGGGAGCTTTACTCTGTATCTAACCCATGCTGTACCTGCCCAGGGAGTGTTTGATGGGACAGTGTAGAGGGAGCTTTACTCTGTATCTAACCCGTGCTGTACCTGCCCTGGGAGTGTTTGATGGGACAGTGTAGAGGGAGCTTTACTCTGTATCTAACCCGTGCTGTACCTGCCCTGGGAGTGTTTGATGGGACAGTGTAGACGGAGCTTTACTCTGTATCTAACCCGTGCTGTACCTGCCCTGGGAGTGTTTGATGGGACACTGTAGAGGGAGCTTTACTCTGTATCTAACCCGTGCTGTACCTGCCCTGGGAGTGTTTGATGGGACAGTGTAGACGGAGCTTTACTCTGTATCTAACCCGTGCTGTACCTGCCCTGGGAGTGTTTGATGGGACAGTGTAGAGGGAGCTTTACTCTGTATCTAACCCGTGCTGTACCTGCCCTGGGAGTGTTTGATGGGACAGTGTAGACGGAGCTTTACTCTGTATCTAACCCGTGCTGTACCTGCCCTGGGAGTGTTTGATGGGACACTGTAGAGGGAGCTTTACTCTGTATCTAACCCATGCTGTACCTGCCCAGGGAGTGTTTGATGGGACAGTGTAGGGGGAGCTTTACTCTGTATCTAACCCGTGCTGTACCTGCCCTGGGAGTGTTTGATGGGACAGTGTAGACGGAGCTTTACTCTGTATCTAACCCGTGCTGTACCTGCCCTGGGAGTGTTTAATGGGACAGTGTAGAGGGAGCTTTACTCTGTATCTAACCTGTGCTGTACCTGCCCTGGGAGTGTTTAATGGGACAGTGTAGAGGGAGCTTTACTCTGTATCTAACCCGTGCTGTACCTGCCTGGGAGTGTTTGATGGGACAGTGCAGAGGGAGCTTTACTCTGTATCTAACCCATGCTGTACCTGCCTGGGAGTGTTTGATGGGACAGTGCAGAGGGAGCTTTACTCTGTATCTAACCTGTGCTGTACCTGCCCTGGGAGTGTTTGATGGGACAGTGTAGAGGGAGCTTTACTCTGTATCTAACCCATGCTGTACCTGCCCTGGGAGTGTTTGATGGGACAGTGTAGAGGGAGCTTTACTCTGTATCTAACCCATGCTGTACCTGCCCAGGGAGTGTTTGATGGGACAGTGTAGAGGGAGCTTTACTCTGTATCTAACCCATGCTGTACCTGCCCAGGGAGTGTTTGATGGGACAGTGTAGAGGGAGCTTTACTCTGTATCTAACCCGTGCTGTACCTGCCCTGGGAGTGTTTGATGGGACAGTGTAGAGGGAGCTTTACTCTGTATCTAACCCGTGCTGTACCTGCCCTGGGAGTGTTTGATGGGACAGTGTAGACGGAGCTTTACTCTGTATCTAACCCGTGCTGTACCTGCCCTGGGAGTGTTTGATGGGACACTGTAGAGGGAGCTTTACTCTGTATCTAACCCGTGCTGTACCTGCCCTGGGAGTGTTTGATGGGACAGTGTAGACGGAGCTTTACTCTGTATCTAACCCGTGCTGTACCTGCCCTGGGAGTGTTTGATGGGACAGTGTAGAGGGAGCTTTACTCTGTATCTAACCCGTGCTGTACCTGCCCTGGGAGTGTTTGATGGGACAGTGTAGACGGAGCTTTACTCTGTATCTAACCCGTGCTGTACCTGCCCTGGGAGTGTTTGATGGGACACTGTAGAGGGAGCTTTACTCTGTATCTAACCCATGCTGTACCTGCCCAGGGAGTGTTTGATGGGACAGTGTAGGGGGAGCTTTACTCTGTATCTAACCCGTGCTGTACCTGCCCTGGGAGTGTTTGATGGGACAGTGTAGACGGAGCTTTACTCTGTATCTAACCCGTGCTGTACCTGCCCTGGAGTGTTTGATGGGACAGTGTAGAGGGAGCTTTACTCTGTATCTAACCCGTGCTGTACCTGCCCAGGGAGTGTTTGATGGGACAGTGTAGAGGGAGCTTTACTCTGTATCTAACCGTGCTGTACCTGCCCTGGGAGTGTGTGATGGGACAGTGTAGAGGGAGCTTTACTCTGTATCTAACCCGTGCTGTACCTGCCCAGGGAGTGTTTGATGGGACAGTGTAGAGGGAGCTTTACTGTGTATCTAACCCGTGCTGCACCTGCCCTGGGAGTGTTTGATGGGACAGTGTAGAGGGAGCTTTACTCTGTATCTAACCCGTGCTGTACCTGCCCTGGGAGTGTTTGATGGGACAGTGTAGAGGGAGCATTACTCTGTATCTAACCCGTGCTGTACCTGCCCTGGGAGTGTTTGATGGGACAGTGTAGAGGGAGCTTTACTCTGTATCTAACCCATGCTGTACCTGCCCTGGGAGTGTTTGATGGGACAGTGTAGAGGGAGCTTTACTCTGTATCTAACCCGTGCTGTACCTGCCCTGGGAGTGTTTGATGGGACAGTGTAGAGGGAGCTTTACTCTGTATCTAACCCATGCTGTACCTGCCCTGGGAGTGTTTGATGGGACAGTGTAGAGGGAGCTTTACTCTGTATCTAACCCATGCTGTACCTGCCCAGGGAGTGTTTGATGGGACAGTGTAGAGGGAGCTTTACTCTGTATCTAACCCATGCTGTACCTGCCCAGGGAGTGTTTGATGGGACAGTGTAGAGGGAGCTTTACTCTGTATCTAACCCGTGCTGTACCTGCCCTGGGAGTGTTTGATGGGACAGTGTAGAGGGAGCTTTACTCTGTATCTAACCCGTGCTGTACCTGCCCTGGGAGTGTTTGATGGGACAGTGTAGACGGAGCTTTACTCTGTATCTAACCCGTGCTGTACCTGCCCTGGGAGTGTTTGATGGGACACTGTAGAGGGAGCTTTACTCTGTATCTAACCCGTGCTGTACCTGCCCTGGGAGTGTTTGATGGGACAGTGTAGACGGAGCTTTACTCTGTATCTAACCCGTGCTGTACCTGCCCTGGGAGTGTTTGATGGGACAGTGTAGAGGGAGCTTTACTCTGTATCTAACCCGTGCTGTACCTGCCCTGGGAGTGTTTGATGGGACAGTGTAGACGGAGCTTTACTCTGTATCTAACCCGTGCTGTACCTGCCCTGGGAGTGTTTGATGGGACACTGTAGAGGGAGCTTTACTCTGTATCTAACCCATGCTGTACCTGCCCAGGGAGTGTTTGATGGGACAGTGTAGGGGGAGCTTTACTCTGTATCTAACCCGTGCTGTACCTGCCCTGGGAGTGTTTGATGGGACAGTGTAGACGGAGCTTTACTCTGTATCTAACCCGTGCTGTACCTGCCCTGGGAGTGTTTAATGGGACAGTGTAGAGGGAGCTTTACTCTGTATCTAACCTGTGCTGTACCTGCCCTGGGAGTGTTTAATGGGACAGTGTAGAGGGAGCTTTACTCTGTATCTAACCCGTGCTGTACCTGCCTGGGAGTGTTTGATGGGACAGTGCAGAGGGAGCTTTACTCTGTATCTAACCCATGCTGTACCTGCCTGGGAGTGTTTGATGGGACAGTGCAGAGGGAGCTTTACTCTGTATCTAACCTGTGCTGTACCTGCTCCGGGAGTGTTTGATGGGACAGTGCAGAGGGAGCTTTACTCTGTATCTAACCCGTGCTGTACCAGCCCTGGGAGTGTTTGATGGGACAGTGCAGAGGGAGCTTTACTCTGTATCTAACCCGTGCTGTACCTGCCCTGGGAGTGTTTGATGGGACAGTGCAGAGGGAGCTTTACTCTGTATCTAACCCGTGCTGTACCTGCCCTGGGAGTGTTTGATGGGGCAGTGTAGAGGGAGCTTTACTCTGTATCTAACCTGTGCTGTACCTGCCCTGGGAGTGTTTGATGGGACAGTGTAGAGGGAGCTTTACTCTGTATCTAACCCGTGCTGTACCTGGCCTGGGAGTGTTTGATGGGACACTGTAGAGGGAGCTTTACTCTGTATCTAACCCATGCTGTACCTGCCCAGGGAGTGTTTGATGGGACAGTGTAGGGGGAGCTTTACTCTGTATCTAACCCGTGCTGTACCTGCCCTGGGAGTGTTTGATGGGACAGTGTAGACGGAGCTTTACTCTGTATCTAACCCGTGCTGTACCTGCCCTGGGAGTGTTTAATGGGACAGTGTAGAGGGAGCTTTACTCTGTATCTAACCTGTGCTGTACCTGCCCTGGGAGTGTTTAATGGGACAGTGTAGAGGGAGCTTTACTCTGTATCTAACCCGTGCTGTACCTGCCTGGGAGTGTTTGATGGGACAGTGCAGAGGGAGCTTTACTCTGTATCTAACCCATGCTGTACCTGCCTGGGAGTGTTTGATGGGACAGTGCAGAGGGAGCTTTACTCTGTATCTAACCTGTGCTGTACCTGCTCCGGGAGTGTTTGATGGGACAGTGCAGAGGGAGCTTTACTCTGTATCTAACCCGTGCTGTACCAGCCCTGGGAGTGTTTGATGGGACAGTGCAGAGGGAGCTTTACTCTGTATCTAACCCGTGCTGTACCTGCCCTGGGAGTGTTTGATGGGACAGTGCAGAGGGAGCTTTACTCTGTATCTAACCCGTGCTGTACCTGCCCTGGGAGTGTTTGATGGGGCAGTGTAGAGGGAGCTTTACTCTGTATCTAACCTGTGCTGTACCTGCCCTGGGAGTGTTTGATGGGACAGTGTAGAGGGAGCTTTACTCTGTATCTAACCCGTGCTGTACCTGGCCTGGGAGTGTTTGATGGGACAGTGCAGAGGGAGCTTTACTCTGTATCTAACCCATGCTGTACCTGCCCTGGGAGTGTTTGATGGGACAGTGTAGAGGGAGCTTTACTCTGTATCTAACCCGTGCTGTACCTGCCCTGGGAGTATTTATTGGGACAGTGTAGAGGGAGCTTTACTCTGTATCTAACCCGTGCTGTACCTGCCCTGGGAGTGTTTGATGGGGCAGTGTAGAGGGAGCTTTACTCTGTATCTAACCTGTGCTGTACCTGCCCTGGGAGTGTTTGATGGGGCAGTGTAGAGGGAGCTTTACTCTGTATCTAACCCGTGCTGTACCTGCCCTGGGAGTGTTTGATGGGACAGTGTAGAGGGAGCTTTACTCTGTATCTAACCCGTGCTGTACCTGCCCTGGGAGTGTTTGATGGGACAGTGCAGAGGGAGCTTTACTCTGTATCTAACCCGTGCTGTACCTGCCCTGGGAGTGTTTGATGGGACAGTGTAGAGGGAGCTTTACTCTGTATCTAACCCATGCTGTACCTGCCCTGGGAGTGTTTGATGGGACAGTGTAGAGGGAGCTTTACTCTGTATCTAACCCATGCTGTACCTGCCCTGGGAGTGTTTGATGGGACAGTGTAGAGGGAGCTTTACTCTGTATCTAACCCATGCTGTACCTGCCCTGTGAGTGTTTGATGGGGCTGTGTAGAGGGAGCTTTACTCTGTATCTAACCCGTGCTGTACCTGCCCTGTGAGTGTTTGATGGGACAGTGTAGAGGGAGCTTTTCTCTGTATCTAACCCATGCTGTACCTGCCCTGGGAGTGTTTGATGGGGCAGTGTAGAGGGAGCTTTACTCTGTATCTAACCCGTGCTGTACCTGCCCTGGGAGTGTTTGATGGGGCAGTGTAGAGGGAGCTTTACTCTGTATCTAACCTGTGCTGTACCTGCCCTGGGAGTGTTTGATGGGACAGTGCAGAGGGAGCTTTACTCTGTATCTAACCCGTGCTGTAGCTGCCCTGGGAGTGTTTGATGGGACAGTGTAGAGGGAGCTTTACTCTGTATCTAACCCATGCTGTACCTGCCCTGGGAGTGTTTGATGGGGCAGTGTAGAGGGAGCTTTACTCTGTATCTAACCCATGCTGTACCTGCCCTGGGAGTGTTTGATGGGACAGTGTAGAGGGAGCTTTACTCTGTATCTAACCCATGCTGTACCTGCCCTGGGAGTGTTTGATGGGGCAGTGTAGAGGGAGCTTTACTCTGTATCTAACCCATGCTGTACCTGACTGGAGAGTGATTCAGGCAGACACTCAGTGCTCAGAACACCCCATTCCCCAGCACTGACATCCATCAGCTCTATGAGAACATTTAACCCAACGATAAGAGAAACCCATCAGTTTCTCCCCGGACACAGATCCGGAGGGACAGTGAGTTTCCTGAACATTTTTGTACGGTGGCCTCGATAGTTCCTCCCTGGGTCTGAGCCTTTTGGTGATGATTTGAATTTGATGCCCTCTAGTTCCTGACTCACCGACTGGTGGAAATAGATTTTCCTCATTTACCTGATCAAATTCTGAACACCTCCCTCAGATCTCCAATTACCCTTTGTTTTAATGAAAAGAGCCCCAGTTTCTCGAATCTCTCCTGATAACTAAAGCCTCTCTTCCCTGGTATCATCTCAGTGAATCTCTCTGCACCTTCTCCACGGCCTTGACATCCTTCCTGGTGTAAGATGCCCCAAAACTTGACACAATATTCTAACTGCAGCCTCACCAATGATTTGTACAGGTTTACATGACCTCTGCCCTTTTGTACTCTGCACCCCTATTTATAAAACCGAGGATCCTTCGTGCTTTTTTAAACTACTTTATCAACTTGTCCTCCCACTTTTAAAGGTTTGTGTATCTGAGCCGCTTGTTTCCTACAATACAGCACTGTCAGTGACTACACTTCCAAAGTACTTCATTGGCTGTGAAGCACATTGCGACGTCCTGAGGTGGTGAAAGGTGCTATATAAATGCAAGTCTTTCTTTCTCATAGGTTTTAGAGATATTAACATAACAAGGCTAAAGTTCATTGTCATAACATGTCTGATATAATGTGTATTATGGGAAAGAGAAGTTTAATCTGAGTTAGAAACTCAAACAGGCGTTTCACTGCAGACAGGTCGCCATGGCAACACTGATGAGACATTTCACTGAATCGACTGGTTGGAAACTGTAATCAGATCAGGAGAAACAACAGAGTTTGCCGTTATTAACCACAATATAAGCTTAAACCAGAGTGAGTAATACATTAGATTATAATGTGTGATGAAAGGTTCTGACGGAAGGTCAGTGACCTGAACAGTTAACTCTGTTTCTCTCTCCACAGACGCTGCCTGACCTGCTGAGGATTTCCAGCATTTTCTCTCTTTATTTCAGATTTCCAGCGTCCGCAGTATTTTTCTTTTGTAATTGGATGGATCTTTCAGAGAGCTGCACAGGCACGATGGGCCGAATGGCCTCCTTCTGTGCTGTATCATTCTAGGATTCTATGAAGTGTCGGTTAATGCAATTTAAGAAGCATCAGAGGGTTTGTGTCAGAATTTAACTGAGTATCGAGCCAACATGTCCAGGTTATGTAAACTGGGCCTGTTCGCACTGGAAAGAGAAGGTGGAGAGGTGATAGGATTGCTGTTTTTAGGATTCGAAAGGGACTGGATAATGTAGAGCACGACAAGTTATTTCACCCTGTCCAGAACAGTAGAACCAGAGGACACAGCCTGCGCTTGAAGGGGGTAAATTCAAATCCAATCTGTGAAAACAATATTTCAGTGAGTGAGTGGGCAATCTCTGGGACAGGCGCCCTAGGGAGATGGTGGAAGCAGTTAGTGTTGATTCATTCAAATGTAAATTGGACCGATTTCATTCATAGTATAAGATTTTGGGACACAGTGTGTGAGTAATTTGAGACATGATGTGTGGTCAGTGTAGAATGCTCGGGAGGAAGAGGTGACTTTGGTCCGATGGCTCCTAAAGCTCTTCACCACTGGGGTTTTCCTCACCTCATGTCTGGGTCTGTTGTAGACTCATTGATAGAGATTGATCACTGTGATTAGTCAACATCTCCATTATCGTTGTATCATGGGACTCCCAGGATGGTAGAAGGCCAATTAGATCAGAACCGAAATAATCCAGAGTAAGAAAGGAGAAACGGACCAAAAATGGAGCAGTCAGTAACAGGACATCAATTAGTCTCCTCTTATCATGGAGTCAGCACAGACTCGACACAAAGTGTGTTTAAAACAAAGCTGATTTATTTGACATTTATACAGAATATTAATCTCCAGCCCAGTTATAGGGTTATTAACATCAGCAGAAACAAACCCCAACCGACAGAATGAACATGGTTCAGTCCTGGATGTGATTAACAGCAGCAATAACAGCAGAATCCAACCTTTGCAGTCACTTGTGAACTCGCTGGTGTGTCAGCAGGTTGGATGACTGATTGAATCCCTTCCCACAGACGGAGCAGGTGAACGGCCTCTCCCCAGTGTGAACTCGCTGGTGTATCAGTAGGTTGGATGAATCAGTGAATCCCTTCCCACACAGAGAGCAAGTGAACGGTCTCTCCCCAGTGTGTGTGTTGGTGTCTCAAAAGATCCTTTGTGCTTTTAAAGCTTTTGTCACAGTCAGAACATTTAAAAGGTCTCTTATCAGAGTGAACAAGTTGAGGTGCAGTGAGGTGGGATGAATTAGTGAATCCCTTCCCACAAACAGAGCAAGTGAACGGCCTCTCCCCAGCGTGAGTGCGTTGGTGTTTTAGCAGATCCCTTGTGCGTTTAAAGCTCTTCTCACAGTCAAAACATTTAAATGGTCTCTTATCAGAGTGAACAAGTTGATGTTCAATAAAGCTGGCTGAATAAGTGAATCCCTTCCAACACAGGGCAAGAGAACAGTCTCTCATCAGTGTGAACTCGCTGGTGTGTAACCAGTTGGGAGGACTGAGCGAATCTCTTCCCACACACTGAGCAGGTGAACAGCCTCTCCCCAGTGTGAACTCACTGGTGTGTCTGGAGGCTGGATGACTGAGTGAATCCCTTCCCACACAATGAGCAAGTGAATGGCCTCTCCCCAGTGTGACTGCGTCGATGAGTTTGCAGCAGGGATGGGTAATTGAATCCCTTCCCACAGTCCCCACATTTCCACGGTTTCTCCATGGTGCGGGTGTCCTTGTGTCTCTCCAGGTTGGACGATCAGTTGAAGCCTCGTCCACACACAGAACACGTGTACGGTTTCTCCCCTCTGTGAATGGTGCGATGTTTTTTCAGACTGTGTAACTAGTTACAGCTCTTTCCACAGTCAGTTCACTGGAACACTCTCACTCGGGTGTGTGTGTCTCGGTGCTTTTCCAGTCACACTGATGTTTGAAATCTTTTTCCCACTAATAGGACAGACAAACATTTCTCCTTCCACATTCAAAAGCTGCTGATATTCCCTGTAAAAGCAGTTTACAAAAGACATCACTAAGTTGAGGATAAAAATGCAGAACAGATAATTCTAGTTTTTATGGAACATTCTTTCCTCTCTTATTACATAGAATTACACAGATTGTACAGCACAGAAACAGACCAATCGGCCCAACTGGTCCATGCGGTGTTTATGCTCCACACGAGCCTCCTCCCATCTCTCTTCATCTCACCCTACCAGCATCTCCTTCTATTCCTTTCTCCCATGTGTTTATCCAGCTTCCTCTTAAATGTATCCATGCTCTTTGCCTCAACCACTCCCTGTGGCAGCAAGTTCCACATTTTCAGCACTCTCTGGGTGAAGGAGTTTAATCTAAATAGTACTTTCCTGGGCAGCCAATGAGCACTGCTGCCTCTTTTGTGCAATCCCTGGCGAGGCGAAACAGTTGATATTTTCTGATCAAAAAGAGCTGAGCTCAGCAGCATTAGTCCTGTTTTGCCTCCTTTTGGAGACCAGGTGTACGAGCAGAGTTAGCGCAGCCTTCACAGCAACCACAATAAAATTGTTACAGTTGTGAAGGAACTTTGTGTCAGTGCACTGGACCACAAACAAAGTATGTGTGTCGATTATTGTATGACTGCAATACTGTGACATTTTAAAGGTGCTATATAAAGGTAAGTTGTTTGGTCTGAGTTTGCGGTGTGTAAATGCTGCCCTTCTCACAGCCTGTAAAAGGAGTTTACAAAAGCCATCACTGTGAGTCCAGGATAGAAATTGACAAGATTCTCTCCTCCTGGTTCCTGGCCAAGGGGACCGCGCATGCGCCCTGCTGCCCCCTGAGCCTCTCAAGATGGCGGCCGTTACCCCGGGCCTGTCACCGGGAGAAAACCCCGCAGCTGCCGCCTCGCTCGGGGCAAACGCCCGGCCCGGAGGCTCTTGTTCGGGGCCTGAGGCCCACCCCGGGTGTGTGTGAAGCAGACAATGTTGAGTGTTTTAATAATGGGGTCTGGGGCCGCACTCGGGGTGTGAGCAGCCCGCGTCCCCCCGGGGTTCATTAACCCGCTCCCTGAGCTCGGGGTGTGAGCAGCCCGCGTCCCCCCAGGGTTCATGAACCCGTTCCCTGAGCTCGGGGTGTGAGCGGCCCGCGTCCCCCCGGGGTTCATGAACCCGCTCCCTGAGCTCGGGGTGTGAGCGGCCCGCGTCCCCCCGGGGTTCATGAACCCGCTCCCTGAGCTCGGAGTGTGAGCGGCCCGCGTCCCCCTGGGGTTCATGAACCCGCTCCCTGAGCTCGGGGTGTGAGCGGCCCGCGTCCCCCCGGGGTTCATGAACCCGCTCCCTGAGCTCGGGGTGTGAGCAGCCCGCGTCCCCCCAGGGTTCATGAACCCGTTCCCTGAGCTCGGGGTGTGAGCGGCCCGCGTCCCCCCGGGGTTCATGAACCCGCTCCCTGAGCTCGGGGTGTGAGCAGCCCGCGTCCCCCCGGGGTTCATGAACCCGCTCCCTGAGCTCGGGGTGTGAGCAGCCCGAGTCCCCCCGGGGTTCATGAACCCGCTCCCTGAGCTCTCTCACCTGATGTGTCAGCGGCTGCTGCCAAGGTCCGCGCATGCTCAGCTCGCCTTCTGTTGTTCAGGTTTAAAGGTTGAGCATTAAACAATGACTGAAGGGCTAACACAGGCACCAAGGGCACAACCAAGTTAGTCTGAGAGAATACATGCAGCTCGACACTGAGTAACTGAATTCTGACAACAGAAAGCACATTCTCCATAAACCAGAGGGAACAGGAAGTTAAGGCGGAAACAGAAGCAGATGTCACTTGGCAGCACCCTCGCCTCTGACTCTGAAGGTTGTGGATTCAAATCCCACTGCGAGTTTCAGCCAATGAGGGAGCTCCGGACTGAGCCCCGCCCACTGGGTGCCGCAAGCCCCGCCCCTCAAACACTCTGATTAGTTGGAGGACCCGCCGCCCGCTCGGTCCTCCAGCCCCGCCCCCTCTTCCTATTGGTCCGGAGCTCCCGTCAATCACCCGGGCAGTGTGAGCTGAGCATGCGCGGACATTGGCAGCAGCCGCTGACACATCAGGTAAGAGAGCTCAGGGAAATAACAACAGAAAATGCTGGAAAAACTCAGCAGGTCAGGCAACATCCGTGGAGAGAAATTTGAGTTGACGTTTCGGGTTTGACCCTTCTTCAAAACTACTCGGGTCCCCTCCCTCACCTCTTTTTCCGATACATTGATGACTGTATCGGTGCCGTTTCCTGCTCTCGCCCCGAACTTGACAATTTCATTCACTTTGCCTCCAATTTCCACCCTTCCCTCACCTTCACATGGTCCATCTCTGACTCTTCCCTTCCCTTCCTCGACTTCTCCGTCTCCATCTCTGGGGATAGGTTATCGACCAATATTTACTACAAGCCCACTGACTCCCACAGCTACCTGGACTACACTTCCTCCCACCCCGCTTCCTGTAAGGACTCTATTCCATTCTCCCAGTTTCTCCGCCTCCGCCGTATCTGCTCCGACGATGCCACCTTCCACACCAGTGCTTCTGACATGTCTTCCTTTTTCCGCAACCGAGGATTCCCCTCTACCGTGGTGGACACTGCCCTCGACCGTGTCAGTTCTATCTCCCGCACCTCTGCCCTCACCCCTGCCCCTCCCTCCCGGAACCACGATAGGGTTCCCCTTGTCCTCACCTTTCACCCCACCAGCCTCCACATTCAACGGATCATCCTCCGGCATTTCCGCTACCTTCAAAGTGATCCCACCACCAAACGTATCTTCCCCTCCCCTCCCCTTTCAGCATTCCGCAGGGACCGCTCTCTCCGAGACACCCTAGTCCACTCCTCTATCACCCCAAACAGCCCTTCCCCTTCGCCTGGCACCTTCCCGTGCAAGCGGAGGAGATGTAACACCTGCCCCTATACCTCCCCCCTCCCCACTGTCCAGGGCCCCAAACACCCCTTCCAGGTGAAACAGCGATTTACTTGTACTTCTCGCAATCTAGTATACTGTATTCGCTGCTCACGATGCGGTCTCCTCTACATTGGGGAGACCAAACGCAGATTGGGTGACCGCTTTGCGGAACACCTCCGTTCAGTCCGTAAGGGTGACCCCGAGCTTCCGGTCGCCTGTCATTTCAATTCACCGCTCCATTCCCACTCGGACCTCACCGTCCTTGGCCTCTTGTACTGTTCCACGGAAGCTCAACGTAAACTCGAGGAACAGCACCTCATCTTCCGATTAGGCACTCTGCAGCCTTCCGGTCTCAATATCGAGTTCAACAATTTCAGATCATAACCTCGGCCCCTATTTCATTTTTACTTATATTTTTCCACTCCTTTCCTCCCCCCCCCTTTCCTTTTGTTTCTCTCTCACACCTGGCAGCTATCTTTTGCCCTGCCAGTACACTTTACACCTAATCCCAGCCTATTACCATCTCGTCTAGCTTCTAATCTCTTTTACTTCTTTTGGTTCTTTTATTCTTTTGTCCGATCGCAGCCCTGCCTTCGATCTAGTTCCTTTTCTCTCCAGTTTTGAAGAAGGGTCAAACCCGAAACGTCAACTCAAATTTCTCTCCACGGATGTTGCCTGACCTGCTGAGTTTTTCCAGCATTTTCTGTTGTTATTTCGGATTTCCAACATCTGCAGTATTTTGCTATCGTAAGAGAGCTCAGGGAGCGGGTTCATGAACCCTGGGGGTCGTGGGCCGCTCACACCCCGAGTGCGGCCCCAGGCCCCATTATTAAAACACTCAACATTATCCGCCTCCCCACAACTACCCGCCAGTTTAAGACACAAACTCCGGGACAACCAAGAAGTGCTGGGAAATCCCCAGGGAGTCAGGGAGCGTCTGTAAATGGAGGAGAAATGGCGACTGGTCAGGGAGCGTCTGTAAATGGAGGAGAAATGGTGACTTGTCAGGGAGTATCAGAAAATGAGGAGAAATGGTGAGAGTTCAGGGAATGTCTGAAATGGAGGAGAAATGGGGACTGGTCAGGGAGCGTCTGTAAATGAAGGAGAAATTATTCATTATTTTTGGGCTTCGTTTGTGCAAATAAATATATCACTAATTTCAATTAGACTCTTTTCCGTGCCCCAGCTCCTGTAAATACTGGCTGGAAGGGGGCCGGACTCTCGGGAGGCTCCACACCGCTGGCTGCTCGTGTGTCAGTGATCTCCCATCAGATTAATGTGCGTTTGCTGTGTGTGTGTTTAATTAAGTGCCTGAAGCAGTTCCTAAGGTGGGGAACCAGTGAGTGTGGAACTGAATCCATTCAGAGTCAGCACTTTCAGGGGAGGAGAGGGAGGGGAACCAGTGAGTATAGAACTGAACCCAGCCAGAGTCAGCAACTTCAGGGGAGGAGAGGGAGATGAACAAGGGAGTGTAGAACTGAACCCAGCCAGAGTCAGCACCTTCAGGAGAGGAAGAAAACTGGGAGCAGAGGAAAAAATTTGGAGCTCGTGCTATGGGTTTGGATTTCAGCACAGGGAGGAGGGAGAGTGTGTGGGACGGGGATTTATAGCTTTCGGGGAACGAGAGAGGAAAGAATGTTCCATAGAAACTAGAATTGTCTGTTCTTTATTTTTATCTTGTACTTAGAGTGATGACTTTTGTAAACTCCTTCTACAGGGTGTTAGAAGGGGAGGATTTACAGATGGGAAACTCAAACCAAACATCACGTCAAGATCTGACAGAGTCACTCGATTCATCAGGACCTGAATAACATCGGCCTTTGAATGTGGAAAGAGAAATGTTTGTCTGTTCTGTCTGTGGGAAAAGATTTCAAACATCAGTGTCACTGGAAAAGCACCAAGACACACACACCCGAGTGAGAGTGTTCCAGTGCACTGACTGTGGAAAGAGCTTTAACCAGTTACACAGCCTGAAAAAACATCGCACCATTCACAGCGGGGAGAAACTGTACACGTGTTCTGTGTGTGGACGAGGCTTCAACTGATCGTCCAACCTGGAGAGACATAAGGACTCCTGCACCATGGAGAAATCGTGGAAATGTGGGGACTGTGGGAAGGGATTCAAATACCCATCTGAGCTGGAAACTCATCTACGCAGTCACACCAGGGAGAGGCCGTTCATCTGCTCCATGTGTGGGAAGGGATTCAATAAATTATGCCACCTTCTGACACACCGGCATATTCACACTGGTGAGTGGCCATTCACCTGTTCCGTGTGTGGGAAGGGATTCACTAACTCCTCCAGTCTCACTGCACACCAACTTGTTCACTCTAATAAGAGATCGTTTAAACGTTCTGACTGTGAGAAGGGCTTTAAAAACAAAAAGCATCTGATGCAACACCAATGCACTCACTCTGTGTGTGGGAAGGGATTCACTCAGTTATCCAGCCTCGCTGCACATCACCTTGTTCACACTGAAAAGAGACCATTTAATTGTGCTGACTGTGAGCAGAGCTTTAAAAGCAGAAGGGATCTGCTGAAACACCAATGCACTCACACTGGGGAGAGGCCGTTCACCTGCTCCATGTGTGGGAAGGGATTCACTCGTTCATCCCACCTTCTGACACACCGGCATATTCACACTGGGGAGAGGCCATTTACCTGCTTCGTGTGTGGGAAGGGATTCACTCAGTCATCTAACCTGCTGAAACACCAGCGAGTTCACAAGTGACTGCGGGGGTTGGATTCTGCTGTTATTACATAGATACATAGAAGATAGGAGCAGGAGTAGGCCATTCGGCCCTCCGAGCCTGCTCCGCCATTCAATGAGATCATGGCTGATCATCCAAATTGAGTACCCGGTCCCTGCTTTCTCCCCATATCCCTTGATCCCTTTAGCCTTAAGAAATATATCCAACTCTTTCTTGAATATACTTAATGAACTGGCCTCCACCGCCCTCTGTGGCAGAGAATTCCACAGGTTCACCACTCTCTGGGTGAAGAAATCCCTCCTCATTTCAGTCCTAAATGGCTTACCCCTTATCCTTAGACTATGACCCCTGGTTCTGGACTCCCCGGCCATCAGAAACATCCTTCCTGCATCTAGTCTGTCCAGGCCTGACAGAATTTTATAGGTTTCGATGAGATCCCCTCTCAATCTTCTAAACTCCAGTGAGTATAAGCCCAATCGACACAATCTCTCCTCATACGTCATTCCTGCCATCCCAGGTATCAGCCTGGTGAATCTTCGCTGCACTCCTTCCATGGCAAGAACGTCCTTCCTCAGGTAAGGCGACCAAAACTGCACACAATACTCAAGGTGTGGTCTCACCAAGGCCCTGTACAACTGCAGCAAGACATCCTTGTTCTTGTACTCGAACCCTCTTGCTACGAATGCCAACATACCATTTGCCTTCTTAACCGCCTGCTGCACCTGCATGCTTACCTTCAGCGACTGGTGTACAAGAACACCCAGGTCTCTTTGCACTTCCCCGTCTCCCAATCTATTACCATTCAAATAATAATCTGCCTTCCTGTTTTTGCCACCAAAGTGGATAACCTCACATTTATCCTCATTATAGTGCATTTGCCATGTTTCTGCCCAATCACCCAACCTGTCCAAATCGTGCGGTAGTTTCACGACATCCTCCTCACAGCATACCCTCCCCCCCAGCTTTGTGTCGTCTGCAAATTTGGAGATATTACATCCAATTCCCTCGTCCAGATCATTAATATATATTGTGAACAGCTGGGGTCCTAGGACCGATCCTTGCGGTACCCCACTAGTCACTGCCTGCCACTCGGAAAACGACCTGTTTATTCCAACTCTTTGCTTCCTGTCCAACTTACTGCTGTTGTTAATCAGATCCAGGACTGAACCATGATCATTGTGACAGTTGGGGTTTGTTTCTGATGTTAATAACCCCTATAACTGGGCTGGAGTTTAATATTTTGATACCTGTCAAATAAATCAGCTTTGTTTCAAACACACAGTGTGTTGATTATTTGATTTCTCCACGATAAGAGGAGACTAATTGATGTCCTGTTACCGACTGCTCCATTTTTGGACCTTTTCTCCTTTCTAACTCTAGATTATTTCAGTTCTCATACCTTCGGTTACTCTCATGGACAAGTCCCAGCTCCCCATACATTCCAGAGTGCCTCTCCCAGCCTTGGTATCTGGGGAAGGTATCGGTAACACGCCCGGGATTACTAAACACAAAACCCAGTCTGTTAATCACTTTCAGCTACTGGACTTAACGTGTGCCCCATAGCATCTCTCTCACCTTCGATGTGTGAATAGAGCATCACGCCTCAGGACGTGGTTTTAAATTTAAATCCACTCAGCAAATGTATTGAACAAGAGATGAACAAGTAAACAGATCAGGGCCCATCCTCCAGCTCTATATTGTAGGCCGATGAGACTCTGTTAAGGTGTCATGTGCTGCTGGACCGCTCTGCATTTTGCCTGTAATGGAAAATAAGTGAAGATTTATCCCAGTGTCACCTTTGCTGTCATGAAATGTGTGTGTCTTTTAATGAGCCTCACGTCCTTGCAATTGTGTAGAAAGGGGATGTGTAAAGAGATGGTCTGTGTATGGAGATGTGAAACAAGGAAACGGTGTGTGTGTGTGATAGTGACACAGCCTTGTGGTCACAGTCAGAACAATGCACAGATATCCTTGTGGATATGGTTTGGGCAGGGCCAGGTCAATAATGTAGTAAACAAGTTAAATATAAATATCGCCAGTGCAGTCACAGCTTGTTAGAACAGACCTGGGGAGAAGAGAGCTCTGAATCCACTGTATTATCTCTGTTCTCCGGATCGGGTAACTATACTCTGTCTGTATTTTTGCAGTGCTGTTAATAAAGTCAGTGAAAGACAATCTGTTGTTGTGAGCTTGATTATCTGGTGTCTGAAACCACAAGACTCAATTTTTAGAGTCAACAAGATGAATAAGTAAACATATCACGACCCAATACTCACAGTTATATATTCACAGGAGAAAGTCTGTTATCACACTCCTCAAGTGGACAAAATAAAGAAAGCCTCTCGAATCATTGTAAATATCTGTCAAATTCTGACATATCAATTGTCATTGTACGTTCCATTGATGTCAATGGAAGATGAGACAGGGGCTGGAGAGCAGGGGTGAAAGAGGAGTTGGAATCGGGGTTGGAGAGTAGGGGGTCAAAGAGGAGTTGGGGTCAGGGGGTTGGAGAGTAGGGGGTCAAAGAGGAGTTGGGGTCGGGGTTGGAGAGTAGGGGTGAAAGAGGAGTTGGGGCGAGGGGGCTGGAGAGTAGGGGTGAAAGACGAGTTGGGGTGAGGGGGTTTGGAGAGTAGGGGTGAAAATTTGGGGTGAGGGGGTTGAAGTGTAGGGGTGAAAGGAGTTGGGGTGAGGGGGTTGGAGAGTAGGGGTGAAAGAGGAGTTGGGGTGAGGGGTTGGAGAGTAGGAGTGAAAGAGGAGTTGGGGTGAGGGGGTGTTGGAGAGTAACAACAACAACTTGCATTTAGATAGCGCCTTTAACGCAGTAAAACATCCCAAGGTGCTTCACTGTAGCGTTAGCTAACCAAATTTGACTCTGAGCCACATGAGGAGATATTAGGGCAGATGACCAAAAGCTTGTTCACAGAGGTAGGTGTTAAGGAATGTCTTAAAGGAGGAACGAGAGGTGGAGAGGTTTAGGGAGGGAATTCCAGAGCTTGGGGCCTCGACAGCTGAAGGCACGGCCGCCAATGGTGGAGTGATTAAAATCGGGGATGCGCAAGAGACCAGAATTGGAGGAGTGCAGAGATCTCAGAGGTTGTGGGGCTGGAGGAGTTTACAGAGATAAGGAGAGGGGAGACCATGGAGGATTCCTCTGGTGCTGGAATCAAGAACAAGAGGCCTTAATCTTAAAATTAGAGCTCGGCCATTCAGGGGTGAAATCAGGCAGCACTTTTTCACACACAGGGTAGTAGAAATGTGGAACTCTCTCCCCCAAAAGGCTGTGGATGCTGGGGGTCGATTGGAGCTTTCAAGACTGAGATTGTTGTGTTTGTACCGCTATACACAACTACATAAAATAATAAAGCAGCAGAGACTGAGAGTAACTTCAAGTGATCTTTACTGGGTAACTGGAACTTCGGCACTGACTATACAAATCGATATGCGTCTGTTATATACGCTCGCAACTAAGGATGTACATCCGCAAAACAAAGTAGTTCCTTCAATGTTGTATACATTACACTTCCTCCCCCTTTAGTTTAATAGTATATTAACACAAAATTTCTATAATTAACACACAGAGCCTGTCTTTACAGTAACCTTTTTGTTTTCTTAAAAGTAACAAAATTCAAATTTCAACACAACATTTTATTTTGTCAACAGCCCTTTTACAAGTGAAGTCTCTGGGGAGGCCTCCTCTGCCTCTCTGGGTAACGTCTCTCCAGACTCTTTTGCTTTGGGGAATGAGACTGTACAGGTACAGGTGCATCAGATGAGCTATCAGCACAGGTAGAGCTCTCAGCTGTGGATGAGGCTGGTGCTGATGCTGATGAATCAGGAGTGTTTGTTTCCATGTCAGGTGAGTCTGGGCGAGGTATAGGGGTGTTTTCCACCTGAACATCCAGAATTTGGTCCACATGACGTCTCAAAACGTTCTCTCCCACATCCACAGTATACATCAGTGGTCCCTCTCTTGTGGATATTGTCCCTGGTTGCCACTTTTCCGTCCGGAAATCACGAGCAAGAACTGACTGTCCCACACTGAAGCTTCTTGTTGGCTTAGCATTCAAATGTTTGAACTGTTTGTTCTCTACATCACGACGTACATTCGGTTTAAGAAGGTCCATGCGAGATCTCAGGTTCCTGTTCAGAAACATCATCGCTGGAGTCTGATTAATGGCTGCGTGTACTGCGTTCCGATAAGCAAAGAGGAAATTGTCTATCTTGTGTTTGGTAGACTCTCGCTGTACATTGCTTTGATGGCCTTCTTGAAAGTCTGTACGAATCTTTCTGCCAAGCCATTTGTAGCTGGATGGTACGGGGCAGATGTGTAGTGCTTGATTCCATTTTTCCTCATGAAACCTTGGAATTCGTCAGAGACAAATTGTCATCCATTGTCTGTGCAGATTTGTTCTGGTAGGCCATTTCTAGCGAACATGGTCCTCAGAACTGAAATGGTCTTTTCAGATGTGGTTAATTTCATTTTAATGACCTCGGGCCATTTGGAATGTGCATCGACTGCAATCAAGAACATGGAGTCCATGAACGGTCCAGCAAAGTCGATGTGCACACGTTGCCATGGTGATGAGGGCCATTCCCATGGATGGAGAGGGGCTTGTGGTGGTGCGTTCTGGACCTTTTGACATCCTGAGCAGCTCTTTGTCAGGTCCTCGATCTGTATGTCAATTCCCGGCCACCACACATAACCACGGGCAAGGCTTTTCATCTTTACCGTACCTAAGTGGCCTTCATGCAGTTCATCTAGCACTCGGTTACGAAGCTTGGGAGGAATCACAACTCGTGAGCCGCACATCAGTGTTCCCCGACACACTGATAACTGCTCCCTCCTAGCTGAGAATGCTGGAAACAATGAGTCACCATGCGCTGGCCATCCCTTCACAGTGATGTCATAAACTTTTAACAATGTAGGGTCATTGCGTGTTTCTCTTTCAATGAGGGAGTTTGTCACTGGTAGCTGCTCAACTATTGTTGTGTGAAATACCTCTGCTGAGTCAACTGTTGTAGTTCTCTCAGGTCGGCAGTGGTAAATGTGACAAACCGTCGGCGTTGCATGTTGCTTGGTCCCCTTGTGTTCAATGTCATACAGGTGAGCCCCTAGGAAGAGTGACCATCGCTGTAGCCATTGTGCCGTCATCACTGGAACGCCCTTCCTTGGGTTGAAGATTGAAACGAGAGGCTGGTGGTCAGTTAACAGTTTAAACTGTTGACCATACAAGTAGTGGTTGAATTTCTTGACTCCCCACACAAGGCTGAGGGCCTCTCGGTCAATCTGTGCATAATTGCGTTCAGCTGTAGTCAATGATCTTGAGGCAAAGGCTATTGGTCTTTCTGAGCCGTCTGGGAACTTATGTGACAACACGGCACCAATGCCATGGGGTGAAGCATCACATGCCAGTCGAATAGGTAAGGATGGGTCAAAGTGAGCTAGCACCTCTTCTGAAGTAATGAGTCTGTTACTCTCTTGAAAAGCTTGTTCACAGCTGTCACTCCACTTCCATTGTGACCCTGTCTGTAGCAGTGCATTTAGTGGATGTAACACTGTGGATAGGTTGGGCAAGGACTTGTGATAGTAGTTCACCAGTCCAAGATATGATCTCAACTGAGACACTTTTTCAGGTGTTGGTGCATTAATCACAGCTTCAATCTTGTCTGGAGACTTGTGTAAACCGTCCTTGTCAATCAGATGTCCACAGTATGAGATTTCCTTTTTGAAAAACTCACACTTGTCTCGGTTCGCTCGGAGCCCATACTCCCGTAACCTGATGAGCACCTGTTCGAGGTTGGAAAGGTGGTCGTTGTCATTCTTGCCAGTAATGATGAAGTTATCAAGATAACACTGAGTACCTGGGATCCCCTGCAGGACTTGGTCCATTGCCCTTTGCCAGATTGCAGGAGCTGATGCTATTCCGAATACCAGCCGATTGTACTGGTAAAGGCCTTTGTGCGTATTTATTGTCAGGTACTTCTTTGATGCATCACCAATTTCCATTTGGAGATAGGCCTGGGCCAAGTCAATCTTTGTGAAGCGTTCCCCTCTTGACAGGGAAGCAAAGATGTCCTCAATGCGAGGCAATGGGTACTGTACTGTGTGGAGGACTGGGTTAACAGTCACTTTAAAGTCTCCACAGATGCGCACTTTTCTTGGCTTTCCTGGTTTTGTGCTGGAGGTTGTCTTCATCACTGGAACTATAGGTGTGGCCCATTCACTCCAATCCACCTTGGACAGGATCCCTAACTGCTCCAAGTTCTCTAGCTTTGCTTCTACTGAAGGCGAATTGCATAAGGCACTGGTCTGGCCTTATGAAACTTTGGATTTGCGTTCTCCTCAATCTTAATTTTTGCTTTCATGCCCTTAAGTGTTCCTATTCCCTTCTTGAACACTTCCTGAGAGTCAGAGAGTATTTGTGACAGTCTCTCAGGAGTGGCGTTGCTGTCCTCCTTTGCTGACACAAACAGTGCTTGGATGGTGTGCCAATCCAACTGTATTTTCCTGAGCCATTTGCGTCCCAGTAATGGTGGTCCTCCATTTTCCACTACATAGAGGTTCAACTGCGGTATTTTTTTTTCTTTGTATGTCACTGTCACTTTTATTTTACCTTTGGGGCACACTCTTTGTCCTGTGTATGTCTTTAACAGTACTTTAGTTGGCCTTAGCGGTATGTGTGAAAACAGTCGTTTGTAATCATGTACAGAGATCACTGTTAAAGCTGAGCCTGTGTCCAACTCCATTTTCAGCCTAACTCCTGCCACTTCTTGTGTAACCCATATTATTCTGTGATCCCCTGTCTCTTTCACACTGTGTAATTTTAGACAAGCCAGATCCTCTTCCTCTGAGTCTGAGTCACATTTTTCTTTATCTGAACTGTCTCCAATCACGTGGTAAAAGGGGTAAAAGCAGGAATAAATTGTCACAAAACATATTTGAAAGTTCTTTATCTGAATGCACGCAGCATTCGTAACAAAATTGACGAGTTGACGGTGCAAATAACTACACATGGGTATGATCTGGTGGCAATTACGGAAACATGGTTGCAAGATAATCATGACTGGGAACTAAACATACAAGGGTATTTGACAATTAGGAAGGACAGACAGGAAGGAAAGGGAGGTGGGGTTGCTATGTTAATCAAGGATGGAATCACTGCAATAGTCAGAAATGATATTGGGTCAAAGGATCAGGATAGTGAAACAGTTTGGGTGGAGATAAGGAATAATAAGGGGAAAAAGTCACTAGTGGGCGTAGTCTATAGGCCTCCTGACAGTTGCAACTCTGTTGGTCGGAGTATAAATCGGGAAATAGTTGGGGCTTGTAATAAGGGAACGGCTATAATCATGGGGGATTTTAACTTTCATATTGACTGGACTAATCAAATTGGGCATGGCAGCATTGAGGAAGAGTTCATAGAGTGTATTAGGGACGGGTTCCTTGAGCAGTATGTAACTGAACCAACCAGGGGGCAGGCAATCTTAGATCTGGTCCTGTGTAATGAGACAGGATTAATAAAAAATGTCCTAGTAAAGGATCCCCTTGGAATGAGTGACCATAATATGGTTGAATTCCAAATTCAGTTTGAGGGTGAGAGAGTTGGATCTCAAACCAGCGTACTAAGCTTAAATAAAGAAGACTATGAAGGTATGAGAGTAGAATTGACTAAAGTGGACTGGGAAAACAGATTAAAGTGTAAGACGGTACAAGAGCAGTGGTCTACATTCAAGGAGATATTTCACATCTTTCAAGATAAATATATTCCACTGAGGAAAAAGGGGAGTAAAAGAAAAGGCAGCCATCCGTGGCTTAGTAAAGTAATAAAGGATAGTATTCGACTGAAAACAAGGGCATATAAATTAGCCAAATCTAGTGGGAGGATAGAAGATTGGGAAGCATTTAAAAGCCAGCAAACAATAGCTAAAAGATTAATTAAGAAAGGGAAGATAGATTATGAAAGTAAACTAGCAAAAAATATAAAAACAGATAGCAAGAGTTTCTACAGCTATATAAAAAGAAAGAGGGTGGCTAAAGTGAACGTTGGTCCCTTAGAGGATGGGACCGGGAAACTAGTGGTGGGGAACATGGAGATGGCAAAGACGCTGAACAAATATTTTGTATCAGTCTTTACAGTAGAGGACACTAAAAATATCCCAACACTGGACAAACAGGGGGCAATGGGGGGGGGGGGGAGGAGCTAAACACGATTAAAATCACTAAGGAGATGGTACTCAGTAAAATAATGGGACTTAAGGCGGATAAATCCCCCGGACCTGATGGCCTACATCCTAGGGTCTTGAGAGAAGTGGTGGTAGGGATTGTGGATGCATTGTTGATCATTTTCCAGAACTCCCTGACTCAGGAAAGGTCCCGGCCGATTGGAAAACTGCTAATGTAACACCCTTATTTAAGAAGGGAAGTAGACAAAAAGCTGGAAACTATAGACCAGTTAGCCTAACATCTGTGGTTGGCAAAATGTTGGAGTCCATTATTAAGGAAACAGTAACAGAGCATTTGGATAAACATAATTTAATAGGACAGAGTCAGCATGGTTTTATGAAGGGGAAGTCATGTTTGACAAATTTGCTCGAATTCTTTGAGGATGTAACATACAGGGTGGAAAAAGGGGAACCAGTAGATGTAGTGTATTTGGACTTCCAAAAGGCATTTAACAAGGTTCCACACAAAAGATTACTGATAAGGATAAAAAATCACGGGATTGGGGGTAATATACAGACATGGGTGGAAGATTGGCTATCTAACAGAAAACAAAGAGTTGGGATAAATGGTTCATTCTCGGGCTGGCAATCAGTAACTAGTGGTGTTCCGCAGGGGTCAATGCTGGGACCCCAACTCTTTACAATCTATATTAACGATTTGGAGGAAGGGACCGAGTGCAACATATCCAAGTTTGCCGATGATACAAAGATGGGAGGGAAAGCAGTGAGTGAGGAGGACATAAAAAACCTGCAAAAGGACATAGACAGGCTAAGTGAGTGGGCAGAGATTTGGCAGATGCAATATAATGTTGGAAAGTGTGAGGTTATGCACTTTGGCAGAAAAAATCAAAGAGCAAGTTATTATCTAAATGGAGAGAAACTGCAAAGTGCTACAGTACAAAGGGATTTGGGGGTCCTGGTGCATGAAACACAAAAAGTTAGTATGCAGGTGCAGCAGGTGATCAGGAAGGCCAATGGAATCTTGGCTTTTATTGCAAGGGGGATGGAGTATAAAAACAGGGAAGTCTTGTTGCAGCTATACAGGGTATTGGTGAGGCCACACCTGGAATACTGCGTGCAGTTTTGGTTTCCATATTTAAGAAAAGATATACTTGCTCTCGAGGCGGTTCAGAGAAGGTTCACTCGGTTGATTCCGGAGATGAGGGGGTTGACGTATGAGGAAAGGTTGAGTAGTTTGGGACTCTACTCATTGGAGTTCAGAAGAATGAGAGGCGATCTTATCGAAACATATAAGATTGTGAGGGGGCTTGATCGGGTGGATGCGGTGAGGATGTTTCCACTGATGGGTGAGACTAGAACTAGGGGGCATAATCTTAGAATAAGGGGCTGCCCTTTCAAAACTGAGATGAGGAGAAACTTCTTCACTCAGAGGGTAGTAAATCTATGGAATTTGCTACCCCAGAGAGCTGTGGAAGCTGCAACATTAAATAAATTTAAAATGGTGATAGACATTTTCCTAGCAGATAAGGGAATTAGGGGTTACGGGGAGAGGGCAGGGAAGTGGACGTGAGTCTAGATTCAGATCAGCCATGATCCTATTGAATGGCGGAGCAGGCCCGAGTGGCCGTATGGCCTACTCCTGCTCCTATTTCTTATGTTCTTATGTTCTTGTATCTATCTTTGACAGGTTTCTTGTTTTCAGTCACTTGATGTACCTTTTTGTTACTCTGTATTGTATCAGTTTTTGGCTTCTTATTTGCTTTGCAGACTCAATGTGCCCTCGTCTGCCAAATTGTCTGCAGTCCTTATCTTTAAACCAACAGTCATTGTGGTCATGTGACATTTTGCCACAGCGATAGCACTTCTTTTCTTGTTTCAGTGACATTTTATTAGTTGAATATTCCAGGGATTTTTGTTGAATTTCTAAAGCGCCACGTGCTGCTGTTTCCATTGATATTGCAATACTTAGAGCCGTCTCCAATGTGAGGTCTTTTTCAGACAGGAGCTTATTTTGTGTGCGTTCACTTTGCATGCCACACACAAATCTGTCCCTCAATGCGCCTGATAATCCCACTCCAAATTGGCAATGTTCTGATAATTTGCGCAACTTTGCTAAATATTCAGAAATGCTTTCATTTTTGCTCTGGATCCGTTTATGGAATTTAAATCTTTCGGCTATGAGCGGTGGTTTGGGGCTTAAATGGTCTTAGAGTGTGTCCACTATTTGTTTGAATGTTTTGTTTGCTGGCTTTTCAGGGGTTAATAAACTACGTAGCAGCCCGTATGTCTTTGCGCCCATAACACTCATAAACAGTGGCTTTCTTTTCTACCTCCACTCCGTTAGCCTCACAGTACAACTCCACTCTTTCAATGTAAGTTGCCCAGTCTTCAATGCTGCTATCAAATGCTGCAATTGTGCCAATCATCGCCATTTTTTTTTCCAAACCCGTTTTTCTTTCTTTACTAGTTAGCGAGCACCATGCAAGTCCTGTGCACTTTTCACTTGACTTATGTATCCCCTGCCTAGTTTAGCAAGCGTACTCCGTTTTCTCCACCTTCTCACTCCTTTCTTCCAAGTTTCGGTGTCCTCTGGATGCGATGCCAGAATAGGAAGACGTAGGTTCATAATTCTCGTCGCCAATTTGTTGTGTTTGTACCGCTATACACAACTACATAAAATAATAAAGCAGCAGAGACTGAGAGTAACTTCAAGTGATCTTTACTGGGTAACTGGAACTTCGGCACTGACTATACAAATCGATACGCGTCTGTTATATACGCTCGCAACTAAGGATGTACATCCGCAAAACAAAGTAGTCCCTTAAATGTTGTATACATTACAGAGATGATAGATTTTTGTGAGGTAATTGTTCCAAGGGATGTGGAATAAAGGTGGGTAAATGGAGTTAAAATACGGATCAGCCTTGATCGAATTGAATGGTGGAGTAGGCTCGAGGGGCTGAATGGCCTGCTCCTGTCCTAATGTTCCTGTGACAGACTCAGAAATGCCCCGGAGCAGTGAAATCCCACTGGGCCCCAGCACACGCTCAATGGAAAGCCCGGGTCAAGGGCAAACCCAGTGTGCCCACTCTGAACCCGGTTTGCTGCTCCCTCTGTGCCCAGCACTGCCTGCACCCCCGGCACACGGCAGTGGAATTTCAAAAGAAGGAAGGTGTCAGCGTGTGAAAGGCTTTTAGAAAGAATTCAAGGTGTTTTCAGAGAGTTGGGATCTTTCTCTATTCTCGGGGAGTTAGATATCAGCCTTTCTCCTGTGAATATAGAGCTGCCTTATAGGGCCGTGATCATCTTTGAAAGAGCTGCCAATTAGTCCCACTCCCCAGCCCTTTCCCCACAGCCCTGCAAACTTTTCCTTTAAGTAGATCCAATTCGCTTTTGAAAGTTACTATTGAATCTGCATCCACCCCCTTTCAGACAGTGCATTCCAGATCACAACAACTCACTGAGTGAAAAATGGCTCATCTCCCCTCTGGCTTTTTGTCAATTATTTGATGTGACGTGTTTACTTGTTAAATATATTTTCTGAGTGGAATTAAATTTAAAACCAGGTTTGCAGGCGTGATGCTCTCTTCACACATCGAAGGTGAGTGAGATGCTGTGGGTCACACACTAACTCCAGAAGCTGAAAGTGATTAACAGACTGGGTTTTGTGTTTAGTGATCCCGGGCGTGTTACCGATACCTTCCCTGGATACCAAGGCTAGGAGAGGCACTCTGGAAGGTTTGGGGAGCTGGGACTTGTCCATGAGAGTAACCGAAGGTATGAGAACTGAAATAATCTAGAGTTAGACAGGAGAAAAGGCCCAAAAATGGAGCAGTCAGTAACAGGACATCAATTAGTCTCCTCTTATCTTGGAGAAATCAAGGACTCAACACACTGTGTATTTGATACAAAGCTGATTTATTTGACAGATATGAAAATATTAAAACTCCAGCCCAGTTATAGGAGTTATTAACATCAACAGAAACAAACCCCAATGGTCAGAATAAACATGGTTCAGTCCTGGATGTGATTAACAGCAGCAATAACAGCAGAATCCAACCCCTGCATCACTTGTGAACTCGCTGGTGTTTCAGTCGGTGGGATGAATCAGTGAATCTCTTCACACACACGGAGCAGGTGAATGGCCTCTCCCCAGTGTGAGTGCGTTGGTATGTCAGCAGCTCGTTACTTCTTTTAAAGCTCTTCTATCATAGAAACATAGAAACATAGAAGATAGGAGCAGGAATAGGCCATTCGGCCCCTCGAGCCTGCTCCGCCATTCAATGAGATCATGGCTGATCATCCAAATTCAGTACCCAGTCCCTGCTTTCTCACCATATCCCTTGATCCCTTTAGCCTTAAGAAATATATCCAACTCCTTCTTGAATATATTTAATGAATTGACCTCTACTGCCTTCTGTGGTAGAGAATTCCACAGGTTCACCACTCTCTGGGTGAAGAAATTCCTCCTCATCTCTGTCCTAAATGGCTTACCCCTTATCCTTAGACTGTGGCCCCTGGTTCTGGACTCCCCGACCATTGGGAACATCCTTCCTGCATCTAGTCTGTCCAGCCCTGTCAGAATTTTATAAGTTTCGATGAGATCCCCTCTCATTCTTCTAAACTCCAGCGAGTACAAGCCCAATCGACCCAATCTCTCCTCATACGTCATTCCTGCCATCCCAGGTATCAGTCTGGTGAACCTTCGCTGAACTTCCATGGCAAGAACATCCTTCCTCAGATAAGGCGACCAAATCTGCACACAATACTCAAGATGTGGTCTCACCAAGGCCCTGTACAGCTGCAGCAAGACATCCTTACTCCTGTACTCAAACCCTCTTGCTACAAAGGCCAACATACCATTTGCCTTCTTAACCGCCTGCTGCACCTGCATGCTTACCTTCAGCGACTGGTGCACAAGGACACCCAGGTTAATTGAATCCCTTCCCACAGTCCTCACATTTCCACGGTTTCTCCGTGGTGCGGGTGTCCTTGTGTCTCTCGAGGTTGGACGATCAGTTGAAGCCTCGTCCACGCACAGAACACGTGTACGGTTTCTCCCCGCTGTGAATGGTGCGATGATTTTTCAGGCTGTGTAACTGGTTAAAGCTCTTTCCACAGTCAGTGCACTGGAACACTCTCACTCGGGTGTGTGTGTCTCGGTGCTTTTCCAGTCACACTAATGTTTGAAATCTTTTCCCACAGACAGAACAGACAAACAGTTCTCCTTCCACACTCAAAGGCCGATGATATTCAGGTCCTGATGAGTCATAGATACATAGAAGATAGGAGCAGGAGTAGGCCATTCGGCCCTTCGAGCCAGCTCCGCCATTCAATGTGATCATGGCTGATCATCCAAATTCAGTACCCTGTCCCTGCCTTTTCCCCATATCCCTTGATCCCTTTAGCCTCAAGAAATATATCCAACTCTTTCTTGAATATATTTAATGAACTGGCCTCCACCGCTCTCTGTGGCAGAGAATTCCACAGGTTCACCACTCTCTGGGTGAAGAAATTCCTCCTGATTTCAGTCCTAAATGGCCTACCCCTTATCCTTAGACTGTGACCCCTGGTTCTGGACTCCCGGCCATCAGAAACATCCTTCTTGCATCTAGTCTGTCCAGACCTGACAGAATTTTATAGGTTTCGATGAGATCCCCTCTCAATCTTCTAAACTCCAGTGAGTATAAGCCCAATCGACACAATCTCTCCTCATACGTCATTCCTGCCATCCCAGGTATCAGCCTGGTGAATCTTCGCTGCACTCCCTCCATGGCAAGAACGTCCTTCCTCAGGTAAGGTGACCAAAACTGCACACAATACTCAAGGCGCGGTCTCACCAAGGCCCTGTACAACTGTAGCAAGACATCCTTGTTCCTGTACTCGAACCCTCTTGCTACGAAGGCCAACATACCATTTGCCTTCTTAACCGCCTGCTTACCTTCAGCGACTGGTGCACAAGGACCCCCAGGTCTCTTTGCACTTCCCCTTCTCCCAATCTATTGCCATTCAAATAATAATCTGCCTTCCTGTTTTTGCCACCAAAGTGGATAACCTCACATTTATCCACATTATAGTGCATTTGCCATGTTTCTGCCCAATCACCCAACCTGTCCAAATCATACTGGAGTTTCCCGACATCCTCCTCGCAGCTTACCCTCCCCCCCAGCTTTGTGTCGTCTGCAAATTTGGAGATATTACATCCAATTCCCTCGTCCAGATCATTAATATATATTGTGAACAGCTGGGGTCCTAGGACCGATCCTTGCGGTACCCCACTAGCCACTGCCTGCCACTCGGAAAACGACCCATTTATTCCAACTCTTTGCTTTCTGTCCGCCAACCAGTTCTCTATCCAAGTCTGTACCTTGCCCCCAATCCCATGTGCCTTAACTTTACACGCTAATCTCTTGTGTGGGACCTTATCGAAAGTCTTCTGAAAGTCCAAATACACCACATCCACTGGTTCTCCCTTATCTATCTTTCGAATGACTCTGTCAGATCTTGATGTGATGTTTGGTTTGAGTTTCCCGTCTGTAAATCCTCCGCTTCTAAAACCCTGTAAAATGAATTTACAAAAGTCATCACTGTAAGTAAAGGATAGGAATTCAGAACAGACTATTCTAGTTTCTATGGAACATTCTTTCCTCTCTTGTTCCCCCAAAGCTGTAAATCCCCGTCCCACACACTCTCCCTCCTCCCTGTGCTGAAATCCAAACCCATCGCACCATCTCAAACATTTCTTTCCTCCACTCCCAGTTTTCCTCCTCCCTCTACTCTGGTTGGGTTCAGTCCCACACCCGTTCTGTGCAGAGTGAGAATAAAATCAATGAGCTGCTGATTTTCTCTGCGGGTCACTGGGCCTTTTTGGATGGACCAATCGGGTGAGACTGGGTTGTCCCAGGGTCACCAAACAAGAATCAGCCCAACAAGGCTCCCTTTCAGGGGCCACTAATGTGGGAGAAACATGTGGACCAATCAAACTTATATTTGTTCAATTTATATTAACGATTTAGACTTTGGAATCAAAAACACAATTTCTAAATTTGCGGACGACACCAACTTGGGGGGCATAGCCAATACTGAGGAGGACTGCAACAAATTACAGGAAGACATTAATAAACATGAAGAATGAGCCTATAATTGGCAAATGAAATTCAACACAGATAAATGTGAGGTATTACATT
The DNA here is from genome assembly GCF_052327205.1 of Somniosus microcephalus. Taxonomy (NCBI): domain Eukaryota; kingdom Metazoa; phylum Chordata; class Chondrichthyes; order Squaliformes; family Somniosidae; genus Somniosus; species Somniosus microcephalus. Next base: position 88,479,668 of record NC_140990.1, on the reverse strand, counting down.
TTGGTGAGTAAAATAGGGAGGTCACATATTACTTGGAAAATAAGAATCTAAATGGGGTAGAGGAGCAAAGGGATCTTGAAGTACAAATACACAAATCACTAAAAGTATCGACACAGGTTAACAAGGCCATAAAAAAAGTAAACCAAGCACTAGGGTTTATTTCTAGAGGGATAGAATTGAAAAGTAGGGAAGTTATGTTAAACTTGTATCGAACCTTGGTTAGACCGCACTTGGAGTACTGCGTACAGTTCTGGTCACCATATTATAACAAGGATATAGAGGCACTGGAGAGGGTGCAGAGAAGATTTACAAGGATGATACCAGAAATGCGAGGGTGTACATATCAGGAAAGGATGAACAGGCTCTTATATCTCCTTATGTGGCTCAGTGTCAAATTTTGTTTTCTAACGCTCCTGTGAAGCACCTTGGGACGTTTTACGTTAAAGGTGCTATATAAATCCAAGTTGTTGTTGTTGCTGTAAAGGAGGAGGCGGCAGCGATATTGGATAGGATAAAAATAGAGGGATATACTTAAAAGTTTGGCAGTCCTCAAAGTAGATAAGTCACCTGGTCCAGATGGGATGCATCCTAGGTTACTGAGGGAAGTAAGGGTGGAAATTGTGGAGGCTCTGGCCACAATCTTCCAATCCTCCTTGGATATGGGGGCGGTGCCAGAGGACTGGAGGATTGCAAATGTTACCCCCTTGTTTATAAAAAGGGGAGAGGGATAAACCCGGCAACTACAGGCCAGTCAGCCTAACATCGGTGGTGAGACAATAATCCAGGACAAAATTCATTCACATTTGGAAAAGGCTGGGCTAATAAATGAAAGTCAGCACAGATTTGTTAAAAGCAAATCATGTTTGACGAATGTGATAGAGTTTTTGATGAAGTAACGGAGAGGGCTGAGACTTGTTAGTAAAATTAACGCCCACGGGATTAAAGGGACAGTGTCAGCATGGCTCAGAGTCAGAAAGCAGAGAGTGGTGGTGAACGGTTGTTTCTCAGACTGGAGGGACGTACACAGTGGTGTTCCCCAGGGGTCAGTATTGGATTAAAGGGACAGTGACAGCATGGCTCAGAGACAGAAAGCAGAGAGTGGTGGTGAGCGGTTGTTTCTCAGACTGGAGGGACGTACACAGTGGTGTTCCCCAGGGGTCGGTATTGGATTAAAGGGACAGCGACAGCATGGCTCAGAGACAGAAAGCAGAGAGTGGTGGTGAACGGTTGTTTCTCAAACTGGAGGGACGTACACAGTGGTGTTCCCCAGGGGTCAGTATTGGATTAAAGGGACAGTGACAGCGTGGCTCAGGCCTTGGAGAGGATGCAGAAAAGATTTACTAGACTGGTACCAGGGGGGAGGGTTTTCAGTTATGTGGAGAGACTGGAGAAGCTGGGATTGTTCTACTTAGAGCAGAGAAATTGAAGGGGAGATTTAATTCAGATGTTCAAAATTATGAGCAGCTTTGATAGAGTAAATTAGGAGAAACTGTTTCCACTGGCAGGAGGGTCGGTAACCAGAGGACACAGATTAAAAATAATTGGCAAAACAATCTGAGGGGAGATGAGGAGAATTTTTTACGCAGCGAGTTGTTGTGGTCTGGAATGCACTGCCTGAAAGGGCGGTGGAAGCAGATTCAATAACAACTTATAAAAGGGAATACTTGAGAAGGAAACATTGCTGGGCGATGGGGAAAGAGCTGGGGTGTGGGAATAATTGGATAGCTCTACCAGAGAGCCAGCACAGGCACAATGGACCGAATGGCCTCCTTCTGTGCTGTAAGGTTCTATGAAACTCCAGCCTAGTTATAGGGTTATTAACATCAGCAGAAACAAATCCCAACTGACAGAATGAACATGGTTCAGTCCTGTATAATTGCAAAATACTGCAGATGCTGGAAATCTGAAATAACAACAGAAAATGCTGGAAATACTCAGCAGGCCAGTGTCCCAGACCTGAAACGTTAACTCTGTTTCTCTCTCCACGGATGCTGCCTGGCCTGCTGAGTATTTCCAGCATTTTCTGTTGTTATTTATGGTTCAGTCCTGGATGTGATTAACAGCAGCAACAACAGCAGAATCCAACCGCTGCAGTCACTTGTGAACTCGCTGGTGTCTCAGCAGGTGGGATGACCGAGTGAATCCCTTCCCACAGACCGAGCAGGTGAACGGCCTCTCCCCAGTGTGAGTGTGTTGGTGTTCAATGAAACGGGAAGAACTAATGAATCTCTTCCCACACACAGAGCAGATAAAAGGCCTCTCCCCAGTGTGAACTTGCTGATGTGTGACCAGGGTGGATGACTGAGTGAAACCCTTCCCACACGTGGAGCAGATGAACGGTCTCTCCCCAGTGTGATTGCGTTGGTGCCTCAGCAGATCCTTTGTTGTTTTAAAGCTCTTCTCACAGTCAGAACATTTAAAAGGTCTCTTAGTGGTGTGAACAAGATGGTGTTCAGTGAGGTGGGATGATTGAGTGAATTCCTTCCCACACATGGAGCAGGTGAACGGCCTCTCCCCAGTGTGAACTCGTTGGTGTGTATAGAGGCTGGATGACTGAGTGAATCCCTTCCCACACACGGAACAGGTGAACGGCCTCTCCCCAGTGTGACTGTGTCGATGAGTTTCCAGCTCAGATGGGTATTTGAATCCCTTCCCACAGTCCCCACATTTCCACGGTTTCTCCGTGGTGCGGGTGTCCTTGTGTCTCTCCAGGTTGAACAATCAGTTGAAGCCTCGTCCTCACACAGAACACGTGTACAGTTTCTCCCCACTGTGAATGGTGCAATGTTTTTTCAGGCTGTGTAACTGGTTAAAGCTCTTTCCACAGTCAGTGCACTGGAACACTCTCACTCGGGTGTGTGTGTCGGTGCTTTTCCAGTCATGCTGACGTTTGAAATCTTTTCCCAGACAGAACAGACAAACATTTCTCCTTCCACATTCAAAGGCCGATGATATTCAGGTCCTGATGAATGGAGTGACTCTGTCAGATCTTGATGTGATGTTTGGTCTGAGTTTGCGGTGTGTAAATGCTGCCCTTCTCACAGCCTGTAAAAGGAGTTTACAAAAGCCATCAGTGAGTCCAGGATAGAAATTGACAAGATTCTCTCCTCCTGGTTCCTGGCTAAGGGGGCCACGCATGCGCCCTGCTGCCCCCTGAGCCTCTCAAGATGGCGGCCGTTAACCCGGGCCTGTCACCGGGAGAAAGCCCTGCAGCTGCCACCCCGCTCGGGGCAAACGCCCAGCCCGGAGGCTCTTGTTCGGGGTCTGAGGCCCACCCCGGGTGTTTATAAAGCCTCCCCGCCGGTTCTATTGCTCCCCTGCGCTCCGCCGCCTCCTCCCCGCTCCGGAATCTTCTCTCCGCCTTCCACCGCCATCACCCGACTGGCGGCACTGCGCACGCGTGGGACCCGCCCCGCACCGTGCCCGCCCCGCGCCTGTGCACACCAGCCCCTGCAGCATTGATAGGGCCTATTCTAGCCCACGGAGTGTTCTAGGTAATAACCGTCGCCATTTTGCTCAACAACAATGTGCAGGAGAAGTGAGTGGAATAGCTGAGTGCAGAGATACCTTTGGAGTAGAGAATAGGAGGATGAGCGGTGTGGCACAGAGCTGGAGAATCTATTTAATGGAGTGACTAGCTAAGCAGGGTGATAAACGGACTTGCTAAACGGACCGGGGTCAAGCAAGGCTGTGTCATCGCACCAACGCTCTTCTAGATCTTCCTGGCTGCAATGCTCCATCTCACCCTCAGTAAGCTCCCCGCTGGAGTGGAGCTAATCTACAGAGCAAACGGGGAACCTCCGTCGCCTCCAGTCCAGATCCAAGGTCGTCCCGTCCTCTGTCATCGAATTACAGTATGCAGACAATGCTCACTCGGAGATCAAACTCCAAACCATCGTCAGCACCTTCACCGAAGCGTACGAGAGCATGGGCCTTACACTAAACATCCGTAAGACAAAGGTCCTCTACCAACCTGCCCCCGCCACACAGTACTACCCCCCGATTATCAAAATCCACAACAAGGCCTTGGACAATGTGGACCACTTTCCATACCTCGGGAGCCTACTGTAAACAAAGGCACCACCAGTGCAGCCTTCGGCCGTCTAAGGAAGAGAGTGTTTGAAGACCAGGACCTCAAACCCAGCACCAAGCTCATGGTCTACAGAGCAGTAGTGATACCCGCCCTGCTGTATGCTTCAGAGACATGGACCATGTACAGCAGGCATCTCAAAGCACTGGAGAGGTACCACCAATGTGGCCTCCACAAGATCCTGCAAATCCATTCGCAGGATAGGTGCACCAACATCAATGTTCTCACTCAGACCAACATACCCAGCATCGAAGCTTTGATCATGCTTGATCAGCTCCAATGGATGGGCCACAACATCCGCATGCCCGATACAAGACTCCCAAAACAAGCGCTCTACTCAGAGCTCCGACACGGCAAGAGAGCCCCAGGTGGACAGAGGAAATGCTTCAAGGACACCCTCAAAGCCTCCTTGAAAAAGTGCAACATCCTCACCAACACCTGGGAATCCCTGGCCCAAGACCACACGCAGTGGAGGAGAAGCACCCGGGAAGGCGCCGAACACCTCGAGTCGCTTCGCCGGGAGCAAGCGGAAGCCAAGCGCAGGCAGCGCAAGGAGCGCACGTCAACCCAAGCACCCCACCCACCCGCCCCTTCAACCACCGTCTGCCCCACCTGTGACAGAGACTGTCGGTCCCACAGTGGACTCATCAGTCACCTGAGAACTCATTTTTGATGTGGAGGCAAGTCATCCTCAGTTCCGAGGGACTGCCTAAGAAGGTGGTAAGGGGAATTTGGTGAGAATGGGAATTGGATGCTGAGGGGGAAGGAGGTGCTCAGTAATTTAAACCAAGGAGCAACAGTAAATAATAAATAATCGCACCGGAGGACACCGAAAAAGTGACATCATCGGGAGCGGCGGATCTGCGAGGGAGCAGCGGCTGTGGGTGAAAATAAAGGTCGGTGATTTTCAGGCCCAGTCGAGCAGCGGGAGCGGCGGCAGAATTCGAGAGTAACGTCGCAGTACAGAAAGTGACGCCTGCGCAGGGGAAGCAGCTGATTGGGTGAGTACGGCCAGGTGAGTATTTATACTACTCTATAGTTTGACAGTTTAGGTTAATAGTTTATAAGGTTTAAAAGGTCTTAATTTAGTGGTTTATAGTTGCTAAGGTCGCTGTTGAGTAGCGGGGAGTGCTAGGAAACAAGGGCCCTTGAGTATATCATTTAATTGTAGTGTAATTAGTGGTATTGATTTGATTTAATTTAATTTGAATTAATTAAAGGGTAAGACATGCCAGCACAGCTCGGCCCCATGGCATGCTCCTCCTGCACTATGTGGGAAATCAGGGACACTTCCTGTGTCCCTGACGACCATGTGTGTGGGAAGTGTATCCAGTTGCAGTTACTGGCAGACCACATTGCAGCACTGGAGCTGCGAATGGATACATACTGGAGCATTTGCGATGCTGAGGATGTCATGAATATCACGTTTAATCAGTTGGTCACACCGCAGGTAAAGGCTGCACAGGCAGGAAGGGAATGGGTGACCGCCAGGCAGAGTAGTAGGCGCAGGCAGGTAGTGCATGGGTCCCTTGTAGACATCCTCCTCTCAAACAGATATACCGCTTTGGATATTGTTGCGGGAGATGGCTTATCGGGGGAAGGCAGCAGCAGCCAACTTCCTGGCACCGTGGGTGGTTCTGCTGCACAGGACGGGAGGAAAAAGAGTGGAAGAGCTATAGTAATAGGGGATTCTATTGTAAGGGGAATAGATAGGCGTTTCTGCAGCCACAAACGAGACTCCAGGATGGTATGTTGCCTCCCTGGTGCAAAGGTCAAGGATGTCTCGGAGCGGCTGCAGAGCATTCTGGAGGGGGAGGGTGAACAGCCAGTTGCCATGGTGCATATAGGTACCAACAATACAGGTAAAAACCAGCATGAGGTCCTAAAAGCTGAATATAGGGAGTTAGGAGGTAAATTAAAAAATAGGACCTCAAAGGTAGTAATCTCAGGATTGCTACCAGTGCCACGTGCTCGTCAGAGTAGAAATAGAAGGATATTTCAGATGAATACGTGGCTAGAGGAATGGTGCAAGGGGGAGCGATTCAAATTCCTGGGACATTCTGGGGGAAGTGGGACCAGTACAAACTGGACGGTTTGCACCTGGGTAGGACCGGGACCGATGTCCTTGGGGGAATGTTTGCTGGTGCTGTTGGGGAGGCTTTAAACTAAAATGGCAGGGGGTTGGGAACCTGTGGAGGGAGACAGAGGAAAGGGAAACAAGGATAGAAGCAAAAGATAGGAAGGAGAAAAGCAAAAGCGGCAGTCAGAGAAATCAAGGGTTTAAATCAAACATGGCCACAGTAAATAATAATTCTAAAAGGTCTAAGAGTGTTAAAAAAACAAGCCTGAATGCTTTGTGTCTTATTGTGAGGAGCATCTATATATATAAAATAAAAGGATCCGTCTGTCTGTCTGTCTGTCTGTCTGTCTGTCCGGGCATCACTCAAAAGTTATAGAGCATACCTACACATATGTTATATCAAAAGAAAGGTTACAATTAGGATAGTCTACTAGGCATATTTACTTTTTGGTCAGACAAAAATTGTTCGGACAGTAGAGAAAAAACGTTCAAAAATCCGCTCATTAGCGGGTTGGCCAATCATACGGGGGAATCCGTTCATTAGCATTGATTGACGTGAAGGTTGACCAATCCTACGGGGGGAGCGCGCTGCATCACGGGGGGCCTTTCATTGCGTGTGTGGGCGGGTCTAATCCTTCCAACTGCCGTTAGCTGCGGCCATTGTTAGTTTGGGCCTCCTCCTCCTTCTCTCCGCTTTCTCCCCTCTCTCCTGTCACCCCGGCCTCTCCGCTCTGCAGGATGTCACTGCCGAGCTCTTCGGGTCGGAGGCCCGGGGCACCGTCGCCGCTGTCCCCGACCGAAATCTAACACGGGAGTCCAGAGCGAAAGGCCTTCCACTGCCGCCCGGCCAACCGGCTCCAAAGGCCCGGCTGGTTCAACATGAGGAACCCCGGGCTCGCTTCGGAGTGATGGGCGCCGAGCCTCCCGCTGTTGGACTGACTCCGTTCTGGTACCGAGGTGAGTCGGGCCCGGCCTGAGGCGTTAGGCCGCGCACTGGGGCTCGGGCCGGAGCGGGAGCTCAGCTGAGGTCAGTCGGGCCGGGCCTGAGGCACTAGGGAGGGAGAGGGGAGGGAGGGAGAGAGAGGAAAGAGGAGAGGCAGGGGGAGGGAGAGAGAGAGGGGGAGGGAGGGAGAGAGGGAGGGAGAGGAGAGGGGGAGAGGGAGACAGAGGGAGAGGGAAGGGAGAGAGGGAGGGAGAGGAGAGAGGGAGACAGAGGGAGAGGGGAGGGAGGGAGAGGGAGAGAGAGCGGGGAGGGAGGGGGAGGGGGAGAGCAGGGAGGGAGAGAGAGCAGAGACAGAGGGGAGAGAGAGGGGCAGGGAGATAGAGGTGCAGGGAGAGAGAGGTGCAGGGAGAGAGAGGTGCAGGGAGAGAGAGGGGGGAGAGAGAGAGAGGGGCAGGGAGAGAGAGAGGGGCAGGGAGAGAGAGGGGGTGGGAGAGAGAGGGGGAGGGAGAGAGAGAGGGTGAGGGAACTTCCCGCCGACCTCACAAAAAGACGGCCGCCCTTCTTCACCCGCCGGGCTCTAAGTCCAGCCCCTTCCCCGGGGTGTCTTCCTCTCTTCTCTATCTCCTTCCCTCACACTCTCCTTCCCCCTCTCTCTCTGTCTCTCCTTCCCCGCAATGTCAATCAACAAGGCACAGGGCCAGACTTTGCAACGGCACCGCCGGGCACTCCAGCTAGTTCATAATAAGGTGGATGAATTAGCTGTGCAAATAGAGGTAAACGGATATGATATGATTGGGATTACAGAAACATGGCTCCAGGGTGACCAAGGCTGGGAACTCAAAATCCAGGGGTGTTCAATATTCAGGAAAGACAGGCAAAAAGGAAAAGGAGGCGGGGTAGCATTGCTGGTTAAAGAGGAGATTAACACAATAGTAAGGAAGGATATTAGCCCTGATGATGTGGATTCTGTATGGGTAGAACTGAGAAATACCAAGGGGCAGAAAACGTTAGTGGGAGTTGTATACAGACCCCCCAACAGTAATGCGGAGGTTGGGGATGGCATTAAATGGGAAATTAGAGACGCGTGCAATAAGGGCACAGCAGTTATCAGGGCTGACTTTAATCTACATATAGATTGGGCTAACCAAATTAGTAACAATACTGTGGAGGAGGAATTCCTGGAGTGTTTACGGGATGGTTTCCTGGACCAATATGTCGCGGAACCAACTAGTGATCAGGCCATCTTAGACTGGGTATGATGTAATGAGAAAGGATTAATTAGCAATCTTGTTGTGTGAGGCCCCTTGGGGCGTAGCGATCATAATATGATAGAATTCTTCATTAAGATGGAGAGTGAAGTATTTGACTCAGAGACTAGGGTCCTGAATTTAAATAAAGGAAACTACGATGGTATGAGGTGCGAGTGGATAGGATGGATTGGGGAATGTTACTCAAAGGGTTGATGGTGGATAGGCAATGGCAAACATTTAAAGATCGCATGGATGAACTACAGAATTTGTTCATCCCTGTTTGGCATAAAAATAAAACAAAAAAGGTGACTCAACTGTGGCTAACAAGGGAAATTAGGGATAGCATAAGATCCAAGGAGAGGACATTTAATTGGCCAGAAAAAGCAGCACACCTGAGAATCGGGAGCAGTTTAAGATTCAGCAAAGGAGGACAAAGGGATTAATTAAGAGGGGGAAAATAGAGTATGAGAGTAAGCTTGCAGGGAACATAAAAACTGACTGTAAAAGCTTCTATAGATATGTGAAGAGAAAAAGATTGGTGAAGTCAAGCATAGGTCCCTTGCAGTCAGAATCAGGGGAAATTATAATGGGGAACAAAGAAATGGCAGACCAATTAAATACATACTTTGGTTCTGTCTTCACAAAGGAGGACACAAATAACCTCCCAGAGATGTCGGGGAACATAGGGTCTAATGAGAGGGAGGAACTGAATGAAATCAGTATTTGTAGGGAAATGGTGTTAGGGAAATTGACGGGATTGCCGACCGATAAATCCCCAGGGCCTGATAATCTACATCCTAGGGTAATTAAGGAAGTGGCCCAAGAAATAGTAGATGCGATAGCAAAATACTGCAGATGTTGGAAATAACAACAGAAAATGCTGGAAAAACTCAGCAAGTCAGGCAACATCCGTGGAGAGAAATTTGAGTTGACGTTTCGGGTTTGACCCTTCTTCAAACCCGAAACGTCAACTCAAATTTCTCTCCACGGATGTTGCCTGACTTGCTGAGTTTTTCCAGCATTTTCTGTTGTTAAATAGTAGATGCATTGCTGGTCATTTTGCAAAATTCGATAGACTCTGGAACAGTTCCCATGGATTGGAGAGTAGGTAATGTTACCCCACTATTCAAGAAAGGTGGGAGAGAGAAAACGGGGAATTATAGACCGGTAAGCCTGACATCAGTAGTGGGGAAAATGTTAGAGTCCATTATAAAAGATGTAATAGCAGAGCTCTTCGAAAACAGTGACAGGATCGGACAAAGTCAACATGGATTTACAAAAGGTAAATCGTGCTTGACTAATCTACTGGAATTTTTTGAGGTTGTAACTGGTAGAATAGATAAGGTAGAACCAGTGGATGTGGTGTATTTGGACTTTCAGAAGGCTTTCGATAAGGTCCCACATAAGAGATTAGCGTGTAAAGTTAAAGCACATGGGATTGGGGGCAAGGTCCTGACTTGGATAGAGAACTGGTTGGCAGACAGGAAGCAAAGAGTTGGAATAAATGGGTCTTTTCTGAGTGGCAGGGAGTGACTAGTGGGGTACCGCAGGGATCGGCGCTAGGACCCCAGCTATTCACAATATATATTAATGATCTAGATGAGGGAACTAGATGTAATATCTCCAAGTTTGCAGACGACACAAAGCTGGGTGGGCGTGTGTGCTGTGAGGAGGATACCGAGAAACTCCAGTATGATTTGGACAGTTTGGGTGATTGGGCAGATGCATGGCAGATGCAGTATAAGGTGGATAAATGCGAGGTTATCCACTTTGGTGGCAAAAACAGGAAGGCAGATTATTATCTGAATGGCAATAGATTGGGAGAAGGGGAAGTGCAACGAGACCTGGGTGTCCTTGTGCACCAGTCGCTGAAGGTAAGCATGCAGGTGCAGCAGGTGGTTAAGAAGGCAAATGGTATGTTGGCCTTCGTAGTGAGAGGATTCGAGTACAGGAACAAGGATGTCTTGCTGCAGTTGTACAAAGCTTTGATGAGACCACACCTTGAGTATTGTGTGCAGTTTTGGTCGCCTTACCTGAGGAAGGATGTTCCTGCCATGGAGGGAGTGCAGCGAAGATTCACCAGACTGATACCTGGGATGGCAGGAATGACGTATGATGAGAGATTGGGTTGATTGGGCTTGCACTCGCTGGAGTTTAGAAGAATGAGAGGGGATCTCATTGAAACTTATAAAATTCTAACAGGATTAGTCAGACTAGATGCAGGAAGGATGTTCCCGATGGTGGGGGAGTCCAGAACCAGGGGTCACAGTCTAAAGATAAGGGGTAAGCCATTTAGGACAGAGATGAGGAGGAATTTCTTCACCCAGAGAGTGGTGAACCTGTGGAATTCTCTACCACAGCAGGCAGTGGAGTCCAATTCATTAAATATATTCAAGAAGGAGTTAGATATATTTCTTAAGGCTAAAGGGATCAAGGGATATGGGGAGAAGGCAGGGACAGGGTACTGAGTTTGGATGATCAGCCATGATCTCATTGAATGGCGGGGCAGGCTCGAGGGGCCGAATGGCCGACTCCTGCTCCTATCTTCTATGTTTCCATGTTTCTATCATAATCAATACACAACTGAGCAAATTAACACAAGTATATTGGTAAGTGCATTGATATTCCTTTGTGTGTTTAGTCTCTTTAGTGGTTAAGCTTGACTTAGTAAGGATTTATTAGTGCAAGTAAGTGTACTCTTTTTCATGCACACTTAAACAAATAAACTGTAACTAATAAAACTTTATAATGAAACTTAACAAATTAAATTAAAATGTGGTTGTCGGGGGTGATGATGCACTCCAGTCCCCGCGGTGCCCACCAGTCGCGGAAGGCCTCGAGTGTGCCGGCGGACACCACATGCTCCATCTCCAGGGCCACCGGGGCGCGAACGTGGCCGCGGTGCAAGTAAGTGTAAGTCAAAGGAAAACGATGTAAGTGATTAAATTCTAACTACTTTTAAAGATGCTCATAACTGATAAATAGCAAAGTAATTGATCACAGTTCAAGAAATAAATTACAGATAACAAAAAATAAATTCATTCATTCATTAATAAAGACCAGGCAGTGTGTGGGGATTGTAGTATGTGGGAGTTTGTGAACAACGAGACTGTCCCAGATTGCCACATCTGCAGCAAATGTCTCTGCCTCATGACATTCCAGCTCAGAGTCAGTGAGCTGGAGTCTGAGCTAGAGACACTCTGACATATAAGGGAGGAGCAGGAATTACTGGATAATTTACTCGAGTACAGTCACACACCAGAAGAAAGCACAGGTGCAGGAAGGGGAGAGTGTGACTGTCAGTCAGCCGGGTAAGGGGAATGTAGGAGAAGTAGTGAAGGAAGTCCAGCAGACACTGCTCCTGTCCAACAGGTACAAAGTACTCAATACCTGTGAGGATAAGGAGAAAGATTGGGAAGGACAGCTAGAATGTTGCCTAAGGCACCATGGAACAGGAGGCTGTCCAAGGGGTGGAGGAGCAGAGTGGAAACATTGTAGTATAGGGGATTCTATAATTAGAAGAATAGATAGTTGTCTTTACAGTCAGGATTGAGAGTCCTGAAGGGTTTGTTGCCTTTCTGGTGTCAGGGTAAGGGACATCTCAAAATGGCTGGAAAAGAATCTGGACACCAAATCCAGGGACCACTTACATTGTGACACCAAATCCAGGGACCACTTACATTGTGACACCAAATCCAGGGACCACTTACATTGTGACACCAAATCCAGGGACCACTTACATTATGACACCAAATCCAGGGACCACTTACATTGTGACACCAAATCCAGGGACCACTTACATTGTGACACCAAATCCAGGGACCACTTACACTGAGACAATAAATGGAAATCAGAGAGCCTCAGTATGGAGAATGGTCATGGTGGTGAAAACTGCTCTAGTGAGGGCGAAAGGCGGGTATTGGATGAAGATATGACGGTGGAATCAGATGGTGACAGGTTATTGTCAGAAGCACTTTTCAGGCAGGCTGATGATTGGATGTAACCAGCCCAACACCTGGATCCGCTTGTTCTTATCCCCAAATCCCAAAGTCTAATGTCCCTGATGTCTTTTTCTGTGAGAAATGTCGAGATGTGAAAGAAGAGAAAAAATCAGGCTCCAGCCAGAGAGAATGTTCCTTGAATGAACAATTCACGAGGCTGTTTTGTGACTTGTCTGTGTGAGGTTAAAAAACATGAAATGAAAAAAGATGCTGTTAATAGTGGTTTCGAACCCTAATCACTAAATCCTAAGCCTAACCTCCAATTGACTACCCCCAACCACTAACCCCAATCCTAACCAATAACCACAAGCCCCAACCACTAACTCCTAAGCCTACACCCTAACCCCAGCCCCTAACAAAGGATCATAGACAGGGATCAATGGAGGAGTTAAAGACCTGATAAAGGAAGTATTTGAAACAATTATCTCGATTAAAGAAAGAGTGCAAGGTATGTTAGTAACAAGAGATTAAATCAACGAGACCATCAAGCTCAGAAATTACTATTACAAAGATCAGAACCTTTCAAAGGTTATCACATGCAGTCCGTGTGGAGGAGTTTTACTAAATCGAATCCACAAAGGGTAATACAGATACAGATACAGATGATAACACATTTCAAAACTTATGCAAGATAGTTCTATAAAGCTATGGTTCAAAGGAATTGCAGCTGAGTGTACTCTTTTGTGCTAACAAATAAACTGTAACTTAACTTAAAACACTAAAGGAAACTTAATAAATTAAATTAACATTTAATTACCTGTGGTGATGATGCACTCCAGTCCCTGTGGTGTGAAGATGAGTGTAAGTGAGACACTACAGTTCAGTCTATGACACCCACAAGTCGTGTCCTCAAACGGAGCAAGCTTGGGGTTTGATGTGATAGAAGGTGAACTAGATGAGAACGGAAATAATCTAGAGTAAGAAAAGGCCCAAAAATTAAACAGTCGGTAACAGATCATTAATTATTCTTCTCTTATCATGGAGAAATCAAATATTTGACACACTGTGTTTGAAACAAAGCTGATTTATTCACTATTTACAGAATATTAATCTTCAGCGCAGGTTATTAAGATCAGCAGAAACATACCATAACTGCTGGAATGAACATGGTTCAGTCCTTAATGCAATCACAGTAAATCATGTTCTGGTCACTAATATGGTCTTTCCGGGGGCTTTTACCCAGCGTTCCCCGCGGTGGGGAATGTGCCGCACCCAGACTGCAGGAGCCCAGTGCGCAGGCGCGGTAGGGGAGGGTATATTGAGCATGCGCAGTGCGATACTGGAGACGGACAGACGGAGAGGAACCGAATCCGGGAACACGATTTCGCAGCGGGTAAGAATCGAGGAGCGCAGAAGAATAATGGTCCGGTAGGTAGGTGAGGCGGCTTTCTAAACAACTGGGGTAGGCCGGAAGCCCTGAATAATAATATGAAAATCCCGTGTTTGCAGCTGTGGCAATTTCTTCCGCTAACAGGCCCAGGTTAACGGTCGCCATCATTGTAAAGGAGGGCGGAAAGTTCTTGTGCGACGCCATTTTGATTCATTGTGTAACAGTGCATGCGCGGCCATCTTAGTACAGGAATATAGCAGGTGAGGCTTCAATGTCTGCTTCCAACCGGGTCCCAGTGCCCGGGAGAGACAATCAGTGTCTCAGTTATTGTATTCCCACTCTCCACACAGCGGATTTCTCCCCATCTCTCCTGAAGGCGCTGGTAAGTGGTAAGCTTAGAGTTTACATGCCATAGAATTGTAAGAGAAGAGCCCCAGAAGGTTGTGGGTTCAAAACCCACTCCAGAGACTTGAGCGCAAATATCTAGGCTGACTCTCCAGTGCAGTGCTGAGGGAGTGCTGCACTGTCAGAGGTGCTGTTTTATCAGATGCAACATTAAACTGAGGCCCCGTCTGCCCTCTCAGATGGGCGTAAAAGATCCCAGGACATTATTTCAAAGAAGAGCAGGGGAGTTAAGCCTGGCCTCCTGGCCAATATTTATCCCTCAATCAACATCATTAAAATAACCCAGATTATCTGGTCATTATCACATGGTGTTTGCAGGAGTTTGCTGTGCACAAACTGGCTGTCGCCTGCCCTACACTGAACAGTGACTACACTTCAAAAAGTACTTAATTGGCTATAAATCGCATTGGGACATCCAAGGTTGTGAAAGGCGCCATAGAAATGCAAATCTTTCATTCATTCAGAGCTGCGCCCCCATGCACAGTCCCAGGGTTAGAATCCCCATGTACAGTCCCAGGGTTAGAATCCCCATGTACAGTCCCAGGGTTAGAATCCCCATGTACAGTCCCAGGGTTAGAATCCCCATGTACAGTCCCAGGGTTAGAATCCCCATGTACAGTCCCAGGGTTAGAATCCCCATGTACAGTCCCAGGGTTAGAATCCCCATGTACAGTCCCAGGGTTAGAATCCGCATGTACAGTCCCAGGGTTACTATCCCCATGTACAGTCCCACGGTTAGATTCCCCATGTACAGTCCCAGGGTTAGAATCCCCATGCACAGTCCCAGGGTTGGAATCCCCAAGTACAGTCCCAGGGTTAGAATCCCCATGTACAGTCCCAGGGTTAGAATCCCCATGTACAGTCCCAGGGTTAGAATCCCCATGTACAGTCCCAGGGTTACTATCCCCATGTACAGTCCCACGGTTAGAATCCCCATGTACAGTCCCAGGGTTAGAATCCCCATGTACAGTCCCAGGGTCTGAATCCCCATGTACAGTCCCAGGGTCAGAATCCCCATGTACAGTCCCAGGGTCAGAAACCCCGTGTACAGTCCGAGGGTTAGAATACCCATGTACAGTCCGAGGGTTAGAATCCCCATTTACAGTCCGAGGGTTAGAATCCCCATGTACAATCCCAGGGTTAGAATCCCCATGTACAGTCCGAGGGTTAGAATCCCCATGTACAGTCCCAGGGTTAGAATCCCCATGTACAGTCCCAGGGTTGGAATCCCCATGTACAGTCCCATGGTTGGAATCCCCATGTACAGTCCCAGGGTTGGAATCCCCATGTGCAGTCCCAGGGTTGGAATCCCCATGTACAGTCCCACGGTTGGAATCCCCATGTACAGTCCCATGGTTGGAATCCCCATGTACAGTTCCAGGGTTGGAATCCCCATGTACAGTCCCAGTGTTAGAATCCCCATGTACAGTCCCAGGGTTAGAATCCCCATGTACATTCCCAGGGTTCGAGTCCCCATGTACAGTCCCAGAGTTACAATCCCCATGTACAGTCCCAGGGTTAGAATCCCCATGTACAGTCTCAGGGTTAGAATCCCCTTTACAGTCCCAGGGTTAGAATCCCCATGTACAGTCCCAGGGTTAGAATCCCCATGTACAGTCCCAGGGTTAGAATCCCCATGTACAGTCCCAGGGTTAGAATCCCCATGTACAGTCCCAGTGTTAGAATCCCCTTGTACAGTCCCAGGGTTAGAATCCCCTTTACAGTCCCAGGGTTAGAATCCCCATGTGCAGTCCCAGGGTTAGAATTCCCATGTACAGTCACAGGGTTAGAATCCCCATGTACAGTCCCAGGGTTAGAATCCCCATGTACAGTCCAAGGGTTATAATCCCCATGTACAGTCCCAGGGTTAGAATCCCCTTTACTATCCCAGGGTTAGAATCCCCATGTACAGTCCCAGGGTTAGAATCCCCATGAACAGACCCAGGGTTAGAATCATCATGTACAGTCCCAGGGTTAGAATCCCCGTGTACAGTCCCGAGGTCTGAATCCCCATCTGCAGTCCCAGGGTTAGAATCCCCATGTACAGTCCCAGGGTTTGAATCCCCATGTATAGTCCCTGGGTTAGAATCCCAATGTACAGTCCCAGGGTTAGAATCCCCATGTACAGTCCCAGATTTAGAATCCCCATGTACAGTCCGAGGGTTAGAAACCCTGTGTACAGTCCCAGGGTTAGAATCCCCATGTACAGTCCCAGGGTCAGAATCCCCATGTACAGTCCGAGGTTTAGAATCCCGATGTACAGTCCCAGTGTCTGAATCCCCAGGTACAGTCCCAGGGTCAGAATCCCCATGTACAGTCCGAGGGTTAGAATCCCCATGTACAGTCCCAGGGTTAGAATCCCTATGTACAGTCCCAGGGTTAGCATCCCCATGTACAGTCCCAGGGTTAGAATCCCCATGTAGAGTCCCAGGGTTAGAATTCCCATGTACAGTCCCACGGTCAGAATCCCCATGTACAGTCCCAGGGTTAGAATCCCCATGTACAGTCCAAGGGTTAGAATCCCCATGTACAGTCCCAGGGTTAGAATCCCCATGCACAGTCCCAGGTTTAGAATCCCCATGTACAGTCCCAGGGTTAGAATCCCCATGTACAGTCCCAGGGTTAGAATCCCCATGTACAGTCCCAGGGTTAGAATCCCCATGTACAGTCCCAGGGTTAGAATCCCCATGCACAGTCCCAGGGTCAGAATCCCCATGTACAGTCTGAGGTTTAGAATCCCCATGTACAGTCCCAGGGTTAGAATCCCCATGTACAGTCCCAGGGTTAGAATCCCCATGTACAGTCCCAGGGTTAGAATCCCCATGTACAGTCCCAGGGTTAGAATCACCATGTACAGTCCCAGGGTTAGAATCCCCATGTACAGTCCCAGGGTTAGAATCACCATGTACAGTCCCAGGGTTAGAATCCCCATGTACAGTCCCAGGGTTAGAATCCCCATGTACAGTCCCAGGGTTAGAATCCCCATGTAGAGTCCCAGGGTTAGAATCCCCATGTACAGTCCCAGGGTTAGAATCCCCATGTACAGTCCCAGGTTTGGAATCCCCATGTACAGTCCCATGGTTAGAATCTCCATTACAGTCCCAGGGTTGGAATCCCCATGTACAGTCCCACGGTTGGACTCCCCATGTACAGTCCCAGGGTTAGTATCCCCATGTACAGTCCCAGGGTTGGAATCCCCATGTACAGTCCCATGGTTGGAATCCCCATGTACAGTCCCAGGGTTGGAATCCCCATGTACAGTCCCAGTGTTAGAATCCCCATGTACAGTCCCAGGGTTAGAATCCCCATGTACAGTCCCAGGGTTCGAGTCCCCATGTACAGTCCCAGGGTTAGAATCACCTTTACAGTCCCAGGGTTAGAATCCCCATGTACAGTCTCAGGGGTAGAATCCCCTTTACAGTCCCAGGGTTAAAATCCCCATGTACAGTCCCAGGGTTAGAATCCCCATGTACAGTCCCAGGGTTAGAATCCCCATGTACAGTCCCAGGGTTGGAATCCCCATGTACAGTCCCAGGGTTAGAATCCCCTTGTACAGTCCCAGGGTTAGAATCCCCTTTACAGTCCCAGGGTTAGAATCCCCATGTGCAGTCCCAGGGTTAGAATTCCCATGTACAGTCACAGGGTTAGAATCCCCATGTACAGTCCCAGGGTTATAATCCCCATGTACAGTCCCAGGGTTAGAATCCCCTTTACTATCCCAGGGTTAGAATCCCCATGTACAGTCCCAGGGTTAGAATCCCCATGAACATACCCAGGGTTAGAATCATCATGTAGAGTCCCAGGGTTAGAATCCCCGTGTACAGTCCCGAGGTCTGAATCCCCATCTGCAGTCCCAGGGTTAGAATCCCCATGTACAGTCCCAGGGTTTGAATCCCCATGTATAGTCCCTGGGTTAGAATCCCAATGTACAGTCCCAGGGTTAGAATCCCCATGTACAGTCCCAGATTTAGAATCCCCATGTACAGTCCAAGGGTTAGAATCCCCATGTACAGTCCCAGGGTTAGAATCCCCATGTGCAGTCCCAGGGTCAGAATCCCCTTGTACAATCCGAGGTTTAGAATCCCGATGTACAGTCCCAGGGTCTGAATCCCCATGTACAGTCCCAGGGTCAGAATCCCCATGTACAGTCCGAGGGTTAGAATCCCCATGTACAGTCCCAGGGTTAGAATCCCTATGTACAGTCCCAGGGTTAGAATCCCCATGTACAGTCCCAGGGTTAGAATCCCCATGTACAGTCCCAGGGTTAGAATCCCCATGTACAGTCCCAGGGTCAGAATCCCCATGTACAGTCCCAGGGTTGGAATCCCCATGTACAGTCCCAGGGTTAGAATCCCCATGTACAGTCACAGGGTTAGAATCGCCATATACAGTCCCATGGTTAGAATCCCCATGTACAGTCCCAGGGTTAGAATCCCCATGTACAGTCCCAGGGTTAGAATCCCCATGTACACTCCCAGGGTTAGAATCCCCATGTACAGTCCCAGGGTTTGAATCCCCATGTACGGTCCCAGGTTTAGAATCCACATGTACAGTCCCAGGGTTAGAATCCCCATATACAGTCCCAGTGCTGGTATCCCCATGTACAGTCCCAGGGTTAGAATCCCCATGTACAGTCCCAGGGTTAGAATCCCCATGTACTGTCCCAGGGCTGGAATCCCCATGTACAGTCCCAGGGTTGGAATCCCCATGCACAGTCTCAGGGTTAGCTTCCCCATGTACGGGCCCAGGGTTAGAATCCCCGTGTACAGTCCTGAGGTCTGAATCCCCATGTACAGTCCCAGGGTCTGAATCCCCATGTACAGTCCCAGGGTTAGAATCCCCATGTACAGTCCCAGGGTTAGAATCCCCATGCACAGTCCCAGGGTTAGAATCCCCATGTACAGTCCCAGGGTCAGAATCCCCATGTACAGTCCCAGGGTTAGAATCCCCATGTACAGTCCCAGGGTTAGAATCCCCGTGTACAGTCCTGAGGTCTGGATCCCCATGTACATCCCAGGGTCTGAATCCCCATGTACAGTCCCAGGGTCAGAATCCCGATGTACAGTCCCAGGCTTAGAATCCCCATGTACATTCCCAGGGTCAGAATCCCCATGTACAGTCCCAGGGTCAGAATCCCCATGTACAGTCACAGGGTCAGAATCCTGATGTACAGTCCCAGGCTTAGAATCCCCATGTACATTCCCGAGTCAGAATCCCCATGTACAGTCCTAGGGTCAGAATCCCCATGTACAGTCCCAGGGTTAGAATCCACATGTACAGTCCCAGGGTTAGAATCCCCATGTACAGTCCCAGGGTTAGAATCCCCATGTACAGTCCCAGGGTTAGAATCCCCTTGTACAGTCCCAGGGTTAGAATCCCCTTTACAGTCCCAGGGTTAGAATCCCCATGTGCAGTCCCAGGGTTAGAATTCCCATGTACAGTCACAGGGTTAGAATCCCCATGTACAGCCCCAGGGTTAGAATCCCCATGTACAGTCCCAGGGTTAGAATCCCCATGTACAGTCCCAGGGTTTGAATCCCCATGTACGGTCCCAGGGTTAGAATCCACATGTACAGCCCCAGGGTTAGAATCCCCATGTACAGTCCCAGTGCTGGTATCCCCATGTACAGTCCCAGGGTTAGAATCCCCATGTACAGTCCCAGGGTTAGAATCCCCATGTACAGTCCCAGGGCTGGAATCCCCATGTACAGTCCCAGGGTTGGAATCCCCATGTACAATCCCAGGGTTAGAATCCCCATGTACGGGCCCAGGGTTAGAATCCCCGTGTACAGTCCTGAGGTCTGAATCTCCATGTACAGTCCCAGGGTCTGAATCCCCATGTACAGTCCCAGGGTTAGAATCCCCATGTACAGTCCCAGTGTTAGAATCACCATTTACAGTCCCAGGGTCAGAATCCCCATGTACAGTCCCAGGGTTAGAATCCCCGTGTACAGTCCTGAGGTCTGGATCCCCATGTACAGTCCCAGGGTCTGAATCCCCATGTACAGTCCCAGGGTTAAAATCCCCATGTAAAGTCCCAGGGTTGGAATCCCCATGTACAGTCCCAGGGTTAGAATCCCCTTGTACAGTCCCAGGGTTAGAATCCCCTTTACAGTCCCAGGGTTAGAATCCCCATGTGCAGTCCCAGGGTTAGAATTCCCATGTACAGTCACAGGGTTAGAATCCCCATGTACAGTCCCAGGGTTATAATCCCCATGTACAGTCCCAGGGTTAGAATCCCCTTTACTATCCCAGGGTTAGAATCCCCATGTACAGTCCCAGGGTTAGAATCCCCATGAACATACCCAGGGTTAGAATCATCATGTAGAGTCCCAGGGTTAGAATCCCCGTGTACAGTCCCGAGGTCTGAATCCCCATCTGCAGTCCCAGGGTTAGAATCCCCATGTACAGTCCCAGGGTTTGAATCCCCATGTATAGTCCCTGGGTTAGAATCCCAATGTACAGTCCCAGGGTTAGAATCCCCATGTACAGTCCCAGATTTAGAATCCCCATGTACAGTCCAAGGGTTAGAATCCCCATGTACAGTCCCAGGGTTAGAATCCCCATGTGCAGTCCCAGGGTCAGAATCCCCTTGTACAATCCGAGGTTTAGAATCCCGATGTACAGTCCCAGGGTCTGAATCCCCATGTACAGTCCCAGGGTCAGAATCCCCATGTACAGTCCGAGGGTTAGAATCCCCATGTACAGTCCCAGGGTTAGAATCCCTATGTACAGTCCCAGGGTTAGAATCCCCATGTACAGTCCCAGGGTTAGAATCCCCATGTACAGTCCCAGGGTTAGAATCCCCATGTACAGTCCCAGGGTCAGAATCCCCATGTACAGTCCCAGGGTTGGAATCCCCATGTACAGTCCCAGGGTTAGAATCCCCATGTACAGTCACAGGGTTAGAATCGCCATATACAGTCCCATGGTTAGAATCCCCATGTACAGTCCCAGGGTTAGAATCCCCATGTACAGTCCCAGGGTTAGAATCCCCATGTATACTCCCAGGGTTAGAATCCCCATGTACAGTCCCAGGGTTTGAATCCCCATGTACGGTCCCAGGTTTAGAATCCACATGTACAGTCCCAGGGTTAGAATCCCCATATACAGTCCCAGTGCTGGTATCCCCATGTACAGTCCCAGGGTTAGAATCCCCATGTACAGTCCCAGGGTTAGAATCCCCATGTACTGTCCCAGGGCTGGAATCCCCATGTACAGTCCCAGGGTTGGAATCCCCATGCACAGTCTCAGGGTTAGCTTCCCCATGTACGGGCCCAGGGTTAGAATCCCCGTGTACAGTCCTGAGGTCTGAATCCCCATGTACAGTCCCAGGGTCTGAATCCCCATGTACAGTCCCAGGGTTAGAATCCCCATGTACAGTCCCAGGGTTAGAATCCCCATGCACAGTCCCAGGGTTAGAATCCCCATGTACAGTCCCAGGGTCAGAATCCCCATGTACAGTCCCAGGGTTAGAATCCCCATGTACAGTCCCAGGGTTAGAATCCCCGTGTACAGTCCTGAGGTCTGGATCCCCATGTACATCCCAGGGTCTGAATCCCCATGTACAGTCCCAGGGTCAGAATCCCGATGTACAGTCCCAGGCTTAGAATCCCCATGTACATTCCCAGGGTCAGAATCCCCATGTACAGTCCCAGGGTCAGAATCCCCATGTACAGTCACAGGGTCAGAATCCTGATGTACAGTCCCAGGCTTAGAATCCCCATGTACATTCCCGAGTCAGAATCCCCATGTACAGTCCTAGGGTCAGAATCCCCATGTACAGTCCCAGGGTTAGAATCCCCATGTACAGTCCCAGGGTTAGAATCCCCTTGTACAGTCCCAGGGTTAGAATCCCCTTTACAGTCCCAGGGTTAGAATCCCCATGTGCAGTCCCAGGGTTAGAATTCCCATGTACAGTCACAGGGTTAGAATCCCCATGTACAGCCCCAGGGTTAGAATCCCCATGTACAGTCCCAGGGTTAGAATCCCCATGTACAGTCCCAGGGTTTGAATCCCCATGTACGGTCCCAGGGTTAGAATCCACATGTACAGCCCCAGGGTTAGAATCCCCATGTACAGTCCCAGTGCTGGTATCCCCATGTACAGTCCCAGGGTTAGAATCCCCATGTACAGTCCCAGGGTTAGAATCCCCATGTACAGTCCCAGGGCTGGAATCCCCATGTACAGTCCCAGGGTTGGAATCCCCATGTACAATCCCAGGGTTAGAATCCCCATGTACGGGCCCAGGGTTAGAATCCCCGTGTACAGTCCTGAGGTCTGAATCTCCATGTACAGTCCCAGGGTCTGAATCCCCATGTACAGTCCCAGGGTTAGAATCCCCATGTACAGTCCCAGTGTTAGAATCACCATTTACAGTCCCAGGGTCAGAATCCCCATGTACAGTCCCAGGGTTAGAATCCCCGTGTACAGTCCTGAGGTCTGGATCCCCATGTACAGTCCCAGGGTCAGAATCCCCATGTACAGTCCCAGGGTTAAAATCCCCATGTAAAGTCCCAGGGTCAGAATCCCCATGTACAGTCGCAGGGTCAGAATCCCGATGTACAGTCCCAGGCTTAGAATCCCCATGTACATTCCCAGGGTCAGAATCCCCATGTGCAGTCCCAGGGTTAGAATCCCCATGTGCAGTCCCAGGGTTAGAATCCCCTTGTACAGTCCCAAGGTTAGAATCCCCATGTACAGTCCCAGGGTTAGAATCCCCATGTACAGTCCCAGGGTTAGAATCCCCATGTACGGTCCACGACGCACGGATGTGGAATTTCAGCCTCAGTGTTACAAGTTTCATCGGTTACAGTCTGGAGAGAGGAATAATTCCAACTGACCCCCAGCTGTGAGATTGGTTCAGTCTGGATATCACTGACGGGCCCTTTTAAGTTTGAATGGTCAGTTATTCAAAATCCCAGTAACTCTAATCCCGGATATAAACGAGGGGAGAGATGTGTTTAAATCAAAGAGTCTCCTTGGAGATTATCTGAGTGAAGGACCTGGTCAGCTTGAAACAGCTGATAAATCGGATAAAAATGTCCAATTAGCAGTTTTTGATCAATATTGGCTCCCACAAGGATGGGGAATTTTAGAATAAGAAATTCAGGATTTGAAAAGTCATTACAAAGGATTCGAGGGACTCTTACATTTGGGATCTTTCTTTAGTTTGTCCACTCGAGGAGTTAGATAACAGACTTCCTCCTGTGAATGTAGAGCTGGATTAGTGGGCTGTGACAGGTTTACTTGTTCATCTTTTGTTAAATACATTTGGTGAGTGAATTTAAATTGAAAACCAGGTTTGCAGGCCTGATGCTCTATTCACACATTAAAAGTGAGAGAGATGCTGTGGGACACACGCTGAGTCCAGTAGCTGAAAATGATTAACAGCCTGGGTTTTGTGTTTAGTGATCACCATGTACAGTCCCAGGTTTAGAATCCCCACGTGTGAAAGAACGTTGCATAGAAACTAGAATTGTCCATTCTGAATTTCTATCCTGTACTTACAGTGATGACTCTTGTAAACTCCTTTTACAGGGTGTTAGAGGGGAGGATTTGCAGACAGGAAACTCAAACCAAACATCACGTCAAGATCTGACAGAGTCACTCAATTCATCAGGACTTGAATATCATCAGCCTTTGAATGTGGAAGGAGGAATGTTTGTCTGTTCTGTCTGTGGGAAAAGATTTCACACATCAGTGTGACTGGAAAAGCACTGAAATACACACACCCGAGTGAAAGTGTTCCAGTGCACTGACTGTGGAAAGAGCTTTAACCAGTTTCACTGCCTGAAAAAGCATCGCACTGTTCACAGTGGGGAGAAACCGGACACGTGTTCTGTGTGTGGACGAGGCTTCAACCGATCGTCCAACCTGGAGAGGCACAAGGACACCCGCATCATGGAGAAACCGTGGAAATGTGGGGACAGTGGGAAGGGATTCAATTACCCATCCGAGCTGGAAACTCATTGGCGCAGTCACACCGGGGAGAGGCCGTTCAGCTGCTCCGTGTGTGGGAAGGGATTCACTAATTCAGCCCACCTTCTGAGGCACCAGCGAGTTCACACTGATGAGAGACCTTTTAAATGCTCCGACTGTGCGAACTGCTTTAAAACCTCTGAGGAGCTGTTTCAACACCAGCGCATTCACACTGACGAAAGACCATTCAGTTGCTCTCAGTGTGGGAAAAGGTTCAGGCAGTCATTCAATCTCATTGTACACCAACGCACTCACACTGGGGGGAGGCCGTTCACCTGCTCTGTGTGTGGGAAGGGATTCACTCAGTCATTCCATTTGGTGACACACCAACGAATTTACACCGAGGAGAGGCCGTTCACCAGCTCCGTGTGTGGGAAGGGTTTCTTTCGATCATCCAACCTGCTGAGACACCAGCAAGTTCACATGTGACTGCAGGAGTTGGATTCTGATGTTACTGCTGCTGTTAATCACATCCAGGACTGAAATCATTCTGACAGTTGGGGTTTATTTCTGCTGATGTTAATAAACTCCAGCCCAGTTATAGGGTTAATAGTCTGGATATATAGCTGATTAACTTGTTGGGGATGCAGTGTCCCTTTAAGAACCGCTGTCTGTGATCTTTCCCCTTAATTCAGGACTTTCATGAGAAATTATTTGACAATATTATGAATTTTACTTTAACCCTAAATTGACCTTTGGTACAAAATCTACAATTTATTGTCTGAAAAGTTCCACTGATTAACATCTCCAATTAGAAAGTGCTGATTAATCCTCGCTGCCAATTCTTACTGACTTGCACATTACACACAGTGGCAGCTCCATTATCCACCAGAAAGAAGGGGAATGGGAATTGGTGGAGAATCGAGAATCCCCAAATGTTGCCCCTCCCGTCTGGTACAGCAATCCCCTCGGCATGGGAATAGAGACAAGTCCAATCCGAGTAATGGCTGAGTTTAATCTTTCTGGGCCTGTGGGATTGGTTTATATCAGACAGGAGCTGGATTTCCAGAAGGCATTCGATAAGGTGCCACATAAAAGGTTACTGCATAAGATAAGAGCTCACAGAATTGGGGGTAATATATTAGCATGGATAGAGAATTGGCTAACTAACAGAAAGCAGAGAGTCGGGATAAATGGGGCATTTTCCAGTTGGCAAACGGTAACTAGTGGGGTGCCACAGGGATCGGTGCTGGGGCCTCAACTCTTTACAATCTACATTAATGACTTGGAAGAAGGGACCGAGTGTAATGTAGCCAAGTTTGCGGATGATACAAAGATGGGTGGGAAAGCAAGTGTGCAGAAGATTCAAAGAACCTGCAAGGGGATATAGACAGGCTAAGTGAGTGGGCAAACATTTGGCAGATGGATTATAATGTGGGAAAGTGCGAGGTTATACACTTTGGCAGGAAAAATAAAAAAGCAAATTATTATTTGAATGGAGAGAGATTACAAAATGCTACAGTTCAGAGGGACCTGGGGATCCTTGTGCATGAAACACAAAAAGTTAGCATGCGGGTACAGCAAGTAATCAAAAAGGCAAATGGAATGTTGGCCTTTATTTCAAAGGGGTTGGAATATAAAAGCAGGGAAGTCCTGCTACAACTGTACAGGGTATTGGTGAGACCACACCTTGAGTACTGCGTACAGTTTTGGTCTCCTTATTTAAGGAAGGGCATACTTGCAATGGAGGCAGTTCAGAGACGATTCACTAGGTTAATTCCAGAGATGAGGGAGGTTGACTTATGAGGAAAGGTTGAGCAGGCTGGGCCTTTACTTATTGGAATTTAGAAGAATGAGAGGTGATCTTATTGAAGCATACAAGATACTGAGGGGGCTCGACAAGGTAGATGCAGAGAGGATGTTTCCCCTCGTGGGTAAATCTAGAACTCGGGGGCACAGTCTCAGAATAAAGGGTCGCCCATTTAAAACTGAGATGAGGAGGAATTTCTTCTGTCAGAGGGTCGTAAATCTGTGGAATTCTCTGCCCCAGAGAGCTGTGCAGGCTGGGTCATTAAATACATTTAAGGTGGAGATAGACAGATTTTTGCAAGATAAGGGAGTGAAGGGTTATGGGGAGAGGGTAAGAAAGTGGCTTTGAGCCCAAGATCAGCCATGATCTTATTGAATGGCGGAGCAGGCTCAAAGGGCCAAGTGGCCTATTCCTGCTCCTATTTCTTATGTTCTTATTAGGAGGAGATTGGTGTCAGTGACTGTGGGGTTGGTTTATATCAGACAGGAGGAGATTGGTGTCAGTGACTGTGGGGTTGGTTTATATCAGACAGGAGGAGATTGGTGTCAGTGACTGGGGTTGGTTTATATCAGACAGGAGGAGATTGGTGTCAGTGACTGTGGGGTTGGTTTATATCAGACAGGATATTATATAATGTGTCAAAGAGTTGATTAACAGAGTGGGGCATCATCTCCCTTTGATTTCTATTTCTGACACCAGGCAACAGAAAAAGGTCATTACAACACGACATAAACAGACTCTTCAGGTGTGAGACATCAGACTTCAGAACTACACGTCTGCCAGCTCTGGCCACAAACCTCAGTACAGTCGACCTTTCAGCAGCTGCAGCCCTGATTAAATAACTAGTAGTTTAACATGCCGAGTACAGCTTTTGTATTTATATTCTGGATTTCAAACGGCGAGGATGAGGCAATGAGAGAGTGTGTGGGACGGGAGATTTACAGCTTAGGAGGGGCAAGAGAGGAAAGAATGTTCCCGAGAAACTAGAACTGTCTGTTCAGAATTTCTATCCTGTACTTCCAGAGATGACATTTGTAAATTATGAGGATATGAGAATTATTAGACTTGTATTTCCATGAATATAGAAGATTAACAGGTGACCTAATTGAGGTGTTAAAGATGATTAAAGGAGTTGATATGGTAGATAGAGAGAAAAACCCTAGTACAACTGCACTCAATGGGAATCAGGGGGAAAACGCTCCACTGGCTGGAGTCATACCTAGCACAAAGGAAGATGGTTGTGATGGTTGAAGGTCAATCATCACAGTCCCAGGACATTGCTGCAGGAGTTCCTCAGGGCAGTGTTCTAGGTCCAACCATCTTCAGCTGCTTCATCAATGACCTTCCCTCCAACATAAGGTCAGAAATGGGGATGTTCGCGGATGACTGCACAGTGTTCAGTGCCATTCGCAACTCTGCAGATAATGAAGCAGTCCATGCCCGCATGCAACAAGACCTGGACGACGTTCAGGCTTGGGCTGATAAGTGGCAGGTAACATTCGCGCCACAGAAGTGCCAGGCAATGACTATCTCCAACAAGCAAGAGTCTAACCACCTCCCCTTGACATTCAACGGCATTACCATCGCTGAATCCCCCACTATCAACATCCTGGTGGTCACCATTAACCAGAAACTTAACTGGACCAGCCACATAAATAATGTGGCTACAAGAGCAGGTCAGAGGTTAGGTATTCTGCAGCGAGTGTCTCACCTCTTGACTCCCCAAAGCCTTTCCACCATCTACAGGGTACAAGTAAGGAGTGTGATGGAATACTCTCCACTTGCCTGGATGAGTGCAGCTGCAATAACACTCAAGATGCTCGACACTATCCAGGACAAAGCAGCCCGCTTGATTGGCACCCCATCCACCACCTTAAACATTCACTCCCTCCACCACCGGCATACCGTGGCTGCAGTGTATACCATCTACAAGATGCACTGCAGCAACGCGCTAAGGCTTCTTCGGCAGCACCTCCCAAACCCGCGATCTCTTCCACCTAGAAGGACAAGGGCAGCAGGCGCATGGGATCACCACCACCTCCAAGTCACACACCATCCTGACTTAGAAGTATATCGCTGATCCTTCATTGTCACTGGGTCAAAATCTTGGAACTCCCTAACAGCACTGTGGGAGTACCTTCACCACACGGACTGCAGCGGTTCAAGAAGGTGGCTCACCACCACCTTCTCAAGGGCAACTAGGGATGGGCAATAAATGCTGGCCTTGCCAGCTTTGCCCAGATCCCATGAATGAATTAAAAAAACATTTAAAATGTCTGTCATCAGTGTGAACAAGTTGGTGTTCAATGAGGTAGGGTAAATGAGTGAATCCCTTCCCACACACGGCGTCTCCCCGGTGTGACTGCGTCGATGAGTTTCCAGCTGGGACGGGTAATGGAATCCCTTCCCACAGTCCCCACATTTCCACGGTTTCTCCATACTGCGGGTGTCCTTGTGTCTCTCCAGGTTGGATGATCAGTTGAAGCCTCGTCCACACACAGAACACATGTACGGTTTCTCCCCGCTGTGAACGGTGCGATGTTTTTTCAGGCTGTATAACTGGTTAAAGCTCTTTCCACAGTCAGTGAACTGGAACACTCTCAGTCGGGTCTGTGTGTCTTGGTGCTTTTCCAGTCACACTGATGTTTAAAATCTTTTCCCACAGACAGAACAGGCAAACATTTCTCCTTCCACATTCAGAGGCCGATGATATTCGGGTCCTGATGAATGGAGTGACTCTGTTAGATCTTGATGTGATGTTTGGTTTGAATTTGTGGTCTGTAAATCCTCCTCTTCTCACAGCCTGTTAAAGGAGTTTACAAAAGCCATCACTGTGAGTCCAGGATAGAAATTCAGAACAGACAATTCTAGTTGACTTTGTTCCCCCAAGAGGATTCATCGTCTTGTTCTGGATTTCCCCACCAGAGGAAATAGTTTCTTTGCATCTACTCCATTGAAACCGTTTAATCATTTCAAACACCTCACTTCGATCACCCGTCATCCTGAACTCAAGGGAATGCAATCTAAGGCTCTGCAACCTGTCCTCATCATTTAACCCGTTCAGCCCTGGTGAATCTGTGCTGGATCAACGCCAAGGCCCACATATCATCCTGAGGTCTGTTGTTTAAAACTGAGCACAGCACCTGTTGGAAAATAATTGCGCTTCTACATAGGTTGAGCATTAAACAGTGACTGAATGGGTGACACAGGCACCATGGGCACAACCAAGTTAGTTTGAGAGAATACTTGCAGCTCGGCACTGAGTAACTGAATTCTGACAACAGAAAGCACATTCTCCATAAACCAGAGGGAACAGGAAGTTAAGACGGAAACAGAAGCAGATGTAACTGTCTACGATTGACCACAATGCAAACTGAATGAGAATAAACATTGGAGAAGCTGGATTAGATTCATAATGCACAATAATAATAAACTGATGCAATTAATTTCAGGGTAATGGAAATACTGGAGAAAGGTGGGAATGAGTTGAGTCTGAGAGGATCAGGCCGACCTTGGGAGAGTGTCGAGAAGGATGTGGTTTCTGCAGCAGCTGCAGTTCCGCATTGTCAGGGAGAAGGAGAGCGTTAGATGACGCATGTGTCAACATTGAGCTGTGGAAGACAGAATCAAGAGCTTATATGGAAAATGAGGTGGATATACAAAGGAAGAGAGTCAGTCAGTTAGGTGGCACTGGTAGGTTCTTGGGGTAATAAAAATGACTGTTCACATTCCCGCCTCTGAGTCAGGAGTGTGTAAAGTTCGAGCCCCGCTGCAGACTGTCCTGGCGAGTGGAGAAGGATCTCCAGCTCACTCTGGGTTGGTATCGGGTCAGACAGGCGTGTCCGGTGGGTGTGGGTGCCCACCCCCATTGTATGAGTTGTGGGAGCTCATAAAACTCTCCCGGTTAAGGACTAACCAGCCTATCAGTTGGTATCAGAATGGTAATGGCCTTGGAAGGAGTGTTAAACAGCCGGAGAATCCTTCCATTATTTCACACTGTTCTCCAACGGAAGAGTTCAAAGAGAAACAACAAATGCAGAGTTATTTCCTGAAATAATCCCTGCTGTCTGTCCTGAATGAATCCATTTCACTACCAAATGTTGCAATCTTTGCTCCACACCACAGGGTTTCATCTGTTTAAAGCCACAACAGAAAGGTCCAGTTTTCTCCGGGAGTTTGAGAGAAATCAGGTTTGAAAATGATGCAGAGCCAATGAGGGAGCTCCGGGCTGAGCCCCGCGCACTAGGTGCTGCAAGCCCCACCCCTCACACACTCTGAATGGTTGGAGGTCCCGCCACCCGCTCTTCCTATTGGTCCGGAGCTCCCGTCAATCACCCAGGCAGTGTGAGCTGAGCATGCGCGGACCTTGGCAGCAGCCGCTGACACATCGGGTGAGAGAGCTCAGGGAGCGGGTTCATGAACCCCGGGGGGACGCGGGCTGCTCACACCCTGAGCTCAGGGAGCGGGTTCATGAACCCCGGGGGGACGCGGGCTGCTCACACCCCGAGCTCAGGGAACGGGTTCATGAACCCCGGGGAGACGCGGGCCGCTCACACCCCGAGCTCAGGGAGCGGGTTCATGAACCCCGGGGGGACGCGGGCTGCTCACACCCCGAGCTCAGGGAGCGGGTTCATGAACCCCGGGGGGACGCTGGCTGCTCACACCCCGAGCTCAGGGAGCGGGTTCATGAACCCCAGGGGAGGCTGTGAGATTCTCAGCAGCTCAGCTCTGCTCGGTGCTGTGTGAACAGGCTGCTCCACACCCCGGCTGCTCACAGGCAATGCCAGTGTGGAGGGCCCAGTGCAGAAGGCCCAGGGTGGAAGACTCAGAGGAAAGTGCCCTAGGCGGGAGGCCCAGCACGGAGGACCCCAGGCGGGGGGCCTAGGGCGGAGCGGCTGGTCGACAGAAGCGGAGTCGGGAGATGCTGTGAGTGAGCATGCTGCACGGTTTCTAAAGGTGAAGAACGGTCTCCGGCCCGAATGAGTTCCAGCGGCCCCGTCTGTGCTCCATCTGGTGGCAGCTGTGAGGCTTTGTTTCGGTGATGGGATCGGGTTTGTGCTGCCATTTGGTGGAGGAAAGACAGACTGTTCCTATCTATAGTATGGTGCTTGAGCAGCCAAAAGATGGGAAAAGAGAACGGGATAAAAGTGAAAAAGGAAAATAAAAGGAAGATAAAAGGCAAACAAAGTAATATCGGCAAGGAATAATGAATGTCTTGATTGTTGGGTCCTGTGAGTGCTAACAGCAAGAAGAAGGAAATTTGAGTACTCGTTTTCCTCTTTTACGGGATTTGAGAAAGTGGTCGGCTTCCTTTCTGTGAAAAGGTTGAAGACTGTGGATAAGGATTACGACATTATATTGTTGGATAACATCAACTGAAGACGAGGAGTTATTAGAGTGCCAATAGGAATGGCGTAGAACTGGTATTACTTGTTTGTTGAAGAAGTTTCGGGTTCTGGTTGTGGTAAACCACTGTATTGTATATTGCCACCTCTGGGTGGCGCTGTGTATGGAGGCATGCCTCAGCTGACTCCACCCACCACTGTGTGGGTTTCGTTCAGACTTGTTCAGTCACTCACGAAGAAGCATGGTCTCTTCTTAGCTAATAAAAGCCTTATTCATCTCTTCTTTCGACTCATCATCTCTTCTTCGACTCATCACCTTTTATGAAGTAATTGATAAGCGTATCAATTTTATTAGCTAAAAGTTAAATGGCGACACCTGAGGAGCAACAACAGCAACGGATACAGCAGACATTGCTGAGAGCCCTCAGACCACCACGCCTGGACCTCGACCCTCAAGATGTGGGTGCATCAGCCAAGTTTGAACACTGGCTGAGCTGCTTTGAATCCTTCCTCGCAATCTCACAGGTTACAGAGGAGGATCACAAACTGAAAATTTTGACCGCCCAGGTGAGCCATCAAGTATATATGCTAATCCGGGACTCTAATACGTACGTGGCGGCCCTCGAGCTACTAAAAGGGCAATATACGCGCCCAGTGAACACAATTTACGCCCGACACCTCTTGGGATCCCGCAGGCAGCAACCGGGAGAATCGGTAGGGGCATTTGCACGGGCGCTACTGGCACTCTGCAGAGACTGCGATTGTAAAGCGGTAACGGCTGTGGAGCACGCGCAGGGACTCGCCTGTGATGCCTTCGTCAGGGGCCTCCAGTCAGACCACACCCGGCAGAGACTGCTAGAAAGCAAGGAACCCGACCTGAAGACGGCCATTGCCCTTGCGCTCTCGTTAGAGGAGGCCCACCGAAACCTCGAGGCATACCCCCGTAACGGCGCCGAGACATGGCAATCGAAACCGTGGGACACGGGACCGCCGCCCCCGGCACCAACCGCTGCAGCGACCCAACCGAGACAGCAGCCTCCGGTAAGAACTGCTTCGATGCCCAGTAACCAGGCCCAAAAATGCTATTTCTGTGGCCAGTTAAAACATCCCAGAGCGCACTGCCCAGCTAAGACAGCTACCTGCTCGGGCTGCGGGAAGAAAGGCCATTACGCTAACGCCTGCAAGGGGAAGCCAGCCAGCAGCGCAGCGTGCGGGCCGTGGGAGCAGCCATCTTATCCGCCATTTTGTGTACCCCCGGCCGCATGGCATCCGCCGCCATCGTATCCAACGCACTCAACCGCCATTTCGTCACCGGAACCGACCACCGTCTCGGCGGATGACTATAGTGACTCACTAAGCCACATACTGGCCTCCGTGACGCTGGATCAAGGCCACCCTCACCATCTATCCAGCTCCATGATGGATATCGCGGTAAACGGCCGCGCCACCAGTTGCCTGATCGACAGCGGGAGCACAGAGAGTTTCGTCCACCCCGACACGGTACGTAGCCACTCCCTCACGATTCTGCCAACGCACCATCGCATTTCTATGGCGTCCAAGTCCCAGTCAATGGACATCAGCGGCTACTGTGTGGTGACCCTGTCAGTAGGGGGCACTGAATATCAAAAATTTAAACTGCTAGTCCTGCCCCGTCTTTGCGCTGCCGTCCTGCTAGGGTTGGATTTTCAGTGCCACCTTAAGAGTGTCACACTAGCATACGGTGGACCCCTCCCCCCACTCACAGTCTGCAACCAACAACTTTTAAATCGCCCGCTGCAAACCACCTGCAGCCTTTCCACATTAAAAGTCCCCCCCCCTCCCCTGTTCGCTAACCTCACCCGCGACTGTAAACCCATCGCTACCAAAAGCAGGCGGTACAGTGCCGGGGACAGAGCTTTTATCAGCTCTGAGGTGGAGCGGCTCTTGAAGGAGGGCATTATCGAAGGTAGCACTAGCCCCTGGCGAGCCCAGGTTGTAGTCGTTAAAACCACTGCAAAACGCCGCATGGTAATCGACTACAGCCAAACCATAAACCGGTACACCCAGCTGGACGCGTACCCCCTCCCTCGCATATCTGATATGGTCAATCAGATTGCGCAATACAAAGTATTCTCCACCATCGACCTTAAGTCAGCGTACCACCAGCTGCCCATCCGCCATGAGGACCGCCAGTATACTGCCTTCGAGGCAAATGGCCGCCTCTACCACTTCCTTAGGGTCCCCTTCGGCGTCACCAACGGGGTTTCGGTCTTCCAAAGGGAGATGGACCGAATGGTTGACCAGAACGCGCTGCGGGCAACCTTCCCCTATTTGGATAACGTCACCATCTGCGGCCACGACCAGCAGGACCACGACGTTAATCTAGCAAATTTCCTCCGTACGGCCCAACGGCTGAACCTAACGTACAATAAGGAAAAATGTATGTTTCACACCAAGCGCCTGGCCATCCTCGGCTGCATGGTGGAGAACGGAGTCATCGGGCCCGACCCCGACAGAATGCGCCCCCTAATGGAGCTACCCCTTCCCCACTGCCAAAAAGCACTGAAGAGATGCCTGGGGTTTTTCTCCTACTACGCCCAGTGGGTGCCCCTCTATGCAGACAAAGCCAGGCCCCTCATCAAAGCCACCTCCTTCCCCCTGACACCAGAGGCGTGTGCAGCCTTCACTCTTATCAAGAACGATATCGCGAAGGCCGCAATGCACGCGGTGGATGAGTCCATCCCCTTCCAAGTGGAGAGCGATGCCTCCGACTTCGCCCTAGCCGCGACCCTTAACCAGGCGGGCAGACCCGTGGCCTTTTTCTCAAGGACCCTCCAGGGCCCCGAGACGAGACACTCCTCCGTCGAAAAGGAGGCCCAGGCTATTGTAGAAGCGGTGCGTCACTGGAGGCATTACCTGGCCGGGAAACGATTTACCCTGCTCACTGACCAGCGTTCAGTAGCTTTTATGTTTAATAATAAGCAGAGGGGTAAAATCAAGAACGACAAGATCTTGAGGTGGAGAATCGAACTCTCCACCTACAATTATGATATCTTGTATCGGCCAGGGAAACTCAATGAGCCCCCAGATGCCCTATCACGTGGTACATGCGCCAACGCGCAGAGTGATAGGCTGCAGTCCCTCCACAATGACCTCTGCCACCCGGGGGTCACCAGGTTTTTCCATTTTATCAAATCCCGTAACCTGCCCTACTCCATCGAGGAGGTCAGGACCATGACCAAGAGCTGCCAAATCTGCGCCGAGTGCAAACCGCACTTCTATAGGCCGGACAGAGCAAGCCTGATCAAGGCCACCCGCCCCTTCGAACGCCTGAGCGTCGATTTTAAAGGGCCCCTCCCCTCCGCTGACCGCAATGTGTACTTCCTCAACATAGTTGATGAGTACTCCCGTTTCCCCTTTGCCATCCCTTGCCCAGACATGACCAGTACCACGGTCATCAAGTGTCTGAATGACATCTTCGCTCTGTTCGGGTTCCCCAGCTATATACATAGCGACAGGGGCTCATCGTTCATGAGCGACGAACTTCGGCAGTACCTGCTAACAAGAGGTATCGCCACGAGCAGGACCACCAGTTACAACCCCCGGGGGAACGGCCAGGTGGAAAGGGAGAACGCGACGGTTTGGAAGGCAGTCCTCTTAGCACTAAAATCTAAGGGCCTTCCGACCTCCCGCTGGCAGGAGGTCCTCCCTGCAGCGCTTCACTCCATTCGGTCACTGCTTTGTACTGCCACTAATGCGACCCCTCATGAGAAAATGTTCGTTTTCCCCCGGAAGTCTACATCGGGAACCTCGCTACCGGCATGGTTGACTTCTCCTGGGCCCGTCCTACTGCGGAGGCACGTGAGGACGCATAAAACGGACCCCCTGGTCGAGCGGGTGCACCTCCTACACGCCAACCCCCAGTATGCCTGGGTGACATACCCAGACGGGCGGGAGGACACGGTCTCCATACGAGATCTCGCACCCTCGGGTACCCCTGAATTACCACCGTTATCCCCCTTACCACCGTTATCCCCCTTACCACTGTTATCCCCCACCACCCCTCCCAACCCAACCCCTGCAGACGGCATGCCAAAGCCCCAGGAATCTTCGCCAACCACCCAGACACCAGACCCGACGTCGGATGCTGCAACACCACCGCCGCCACCACGACGATCAGGACGTCAGACAAGGCCTCCTGATAGACTTAACTTGTAGTACCCTTCACCCCGCCGGACTTCACATTAAACAAGGGGTGAATGTGGTAAACCACTGTATTGTATATTGCCACCTCTGGGTGGCGCTGTGTATGGAGGCATGCCTCAGCTGACTCCACCCACCACTGTGTGGGTTTCGTTCAGACTTGTTCAGTCACTCACGAAGAAGCATGGTCTCTTCTTAGCTAATAAAAGCCTTATTCATCTCTTCTTTCGACTCATCATCTCTTCTTCGACTCATCACCTTTTATGAAGTAATTGATAAGCGTATCACTGGTTAAAAGTAGTTTACTTGAAGTCTTAAGTGATTTTTTGATATGGTTATGGGATTTTCTATATTGTGGTGTTATTTAGTGTTAAAGCCTTCTTTAATCGAACGAACGAATGCTCTAGTGAACGCACGCTTGCGGATACAAATATATGCACGCACGCATACACAATGGAACTTACGTTCGACCGAATGAAGGGCCCGCTCTCCAGGACGGGGTCACTCGGTGAGCGTGAGGCCTGCCGGACGGATGAACGAACGCACGCATGCACACAGGTAGACAAATGATACGCACGCTTACACAATGGAACTTACGTTTGACCGAATGAAGGGCCCTCGCTCCCCAGGTGAAAGTCGACTTGGTGAGCGTGAAGCCTGCCGGACAGATGAACAAACACATGTATGCACGCAGATAGAAACGGCACACATGTACGTAGTCATGCACATGGAACTTACGCTTGAGCGAACGAACGGACGAATGGAGGAATGAATGACTGAATGATTGAACGATGCCAGTTGGACTGGCGTGTACGGATTCTTGGTTTATTAAATAGTTGCAGTTTGTACTGGAAACATTTTTGATTTACCTGTAAAATTTATTGTTGTATTTATATTGTTGACCATAATTGGTCAGTGAATGTAATGGATTTATTATGTAACTGTTGAGTTGTAGAAGTACTGTTGTACTTGAATGTTAAATTTTTAAAAAAGGACAACAGGTTATACCAAGCAAAAATGAAGAGTTACTAGATTGCCATTAGGACTGGTATGTATTGTTTTTTATTATGGGTACCTGTATTGTTGCCATTGGTTTTGTCTGGAAAAATTTATTATTGTATTTGTACTGTTAATCCTAAAGCTGTTTCTTCTAAGAGAAAAAGAAAAAAAAAAGAACCCCGGGGGGACGCGGGCTGCTCACACCCCAAGTGCGGCCCCAGGCGCCATTATTAAAACACTCAACATTATCGGCCCGACGCTTCCCGGTTTCGCTCTGTCCGAAGAAGCGGCCACCGCGCATGCGCATCATCAGCATCAGACTCTGTCAGGGAGCGTCTTTAAATAAAAAAGGAATGGTGACTGAGCAGGGAGCGTCTGTAAAAAAAAGGAATGTTGACTGAGCAGGGAGTGTCTGTAAATAAAAGAGGAATGGTGACTGAGCAGGGAGCGTCTGTAAATAAAAGAGGAATGGTGACTGAGCAGGGAGCATCTGTAAATAAAAGAGGAATGGTGACTGAGCAGGGAGCGTCTGTAAATAAAAGAGGAATGGTGACTGAGCAGGGAGCGTCTGTAAATAAAAGAGGAATGGGGACTGAGCAGGGAGCGTCTGTAAATAAAAGAGGAATGGTGACTGAGCAGGGAGCGTCTGTAAGTAAAAGAGGAATGGGGACTGAGCAGGGAGCGTCTGTAAATAAAAGAGGAATGGTGACTGAGCAGGGAGCGTCTGTAAGTAAAAGAGGAATGGGGACTGAGCAGGGAGCGTCTGTAAATAAAAGAGGAATGGTGACTGAGCAGGGAGCGTCTGTAAGTAAAAGAGGAATGGGGACTGAGCAGGGAGCATCTGTAAATAAAAGAGGAATGGTGACTGAGCAGGGAGCGTCTGTAAATAAAAGAGGAATGGTGACTGAGCAGGGAGCGTCTGTAAATAAAAGAGGAATGGGGACTGAGCAGGGAGCGTCTGTAAATAAAAGAGGAATGGTGACTGAGCAGGGAGCATCTGTAAATAAAAGAGGAATGGTGACTGAGCAGGGAGCGTCTGTAAATAAAAGAGGAATGGTGACTGAGCAGGGAGCGTCTGTAAATAAAAGAGGAATGGGGACTGAGCAGGGAGCGTCTGTAAATAAAAGAGGAATGGTGACTGAGCAGGGAGCGTCTGTAAGTAAAAGAGGAATGGGGACTGAGCAGGGAGCGTCTGTAAATAAAAGAGGAATGGTGACTGAGCAGGGAGCGTCTGTAAGTAAAAGAGGAATGGGGACTGAGCAGGGAGCGTCTGTAAATAAAAGAGGAATGGTGACTGAGCAGGGAGCGTCTGTAAGTAAAAGAGGAATGGGGACTGAGCAGGGAGCATCTGTAAATAAAAGAGGAATGGTGACTGAGCAGGGAGCGTCTGTAAATAAAAGAGGAATGGTGACTGAGCAGGGAGCGTCTGTAAATAAAAGAGGAATGGGGACTGAGCAGGGAGCGTCTGTAAATAAAAGAGGAATGGGGACTGAGCAGGGAGCATCTGTAAATAAAAGAGGAATGGGGACTGAGCAGGGAACGTCTGTAAATAAAAGAGGAATGGTGACTGAGCAGGGAACGTCTGTAAATAAAAGAGGGATGGGGACTGAGCAGGGAGTGTCTGTAAATAAAAGAGGAATGGTGACTGAGCAGGGAGTGTCTGTAAATAAAAGAGGGATGGGGACTGAGCAGGGAGTGTCTGTAAATAAAAGAGGAATGGTGACTGAGCAGGGAGCGTCTGTAAATAAAGGAGGAATGGTGACTGAGCAGGGAGCGTCTGTAAATAAAAGAGGAATGGTGACTGAGCAGGGAGCGTCTGTAAATAAAAGAGGAATGGTGACTGAGCAGGGAGCGTCTGTAAGTAAAAGAGGAATGGGGACTGAGCAGGAAGTGTCTGTAAATAAAAGAGGAATGGTGACTGAGCAGGGAGCGTCTGTAAATAAAAGAGGAATGGTGACTGAGCAGGGAGCGTCTATAAATAAAAGAGGAATGGGGACTGAGCAGGGAGCGTCTGTAAATAAAAGAGGAATGGTGACTGAGCAGGGAGTGTCTGTAAATAAAAGAGGGATGGGGACTGAGCAGGGAGCGTCTGTAAATAAAAGAGGAATGGGGACTGAGCAGGGAGCGTCTGTAAATAAAAGAGGAATGGTGACTGAGCAGGGAGCATCTGTAAATAAAAGAGGAATGGGGACTGAGCAGGGAGCGTCTGTAAATAAAAGAGGAATGGTGACTGAGCAGGGAGCGTCTATAAATAAAAGAGGAATGGGGACTGAGCAGGGAGCGTCTGTAAATAAAAGAGGAATGGTGACTGAGCAGGGAGCGTCTATAAATAAAAGAGGAATGGGGACTGAGCAGGGAGCGTCTGTAAATAAAAGAGGAATGGGGACTGAGCAGGGAGCGTCTGTAAATAAAAGAGGAATGGTGACTGAGCAGGGAGCGTCTGTAAATAAAGGAGGAATGGTGACTGAGCAGGGAGCGTCTGTAAATAAAAGAGGAATGGTGACTGAGCAGGGAGCGTCTGTAAATAAAAGAGGAATGGTTACTGAGCAGGAAGTGTCTGTAAATAAAAGGAATGGTGACTGAGCAGGGAGCGTCTGTAAATAAAAGAGGAATGGTGACTGAGCAGGGAGTGTCTGTAAATAAAAGGAATGGTGACTGAGCAGGGAGCGTCTGTAAATAAAAGGAATGGTGACTGAGCAGGGAGCGTCTGTAAATAAAAGAGGAATGGTGACTGAGCAGGGAGTGTGTGTAAATAAAAGGAATGGTGACTGAGCAGGGAGCGTCTGTAAATAAAAGGAATGGTGACTGAGCAGGGAGCGTCTGTAAATAAAAGAGGAATGGTGACTGAGCAGGGAGCATCTGTAAATAAAAGAGGAATGGTGACTGAGCAGGGAGCGTCTGTAAATAAAAGGAATGGTGACTGAGCAGGGAGCGTCTGTAAATAAAAGGAATGGTGACTGAGCAGGGAGCGTCTGTAAATAAAAGAGGAATGGTGACTGAGCAGGGAGCATCTGTAAATAAAAGAGGAATGGTGACTGAGCAGGGAGCGTCTGTAAATAAAAGAGGAATGGTGACTGAGCAGGGAGCGTCTGTAAATAAAAGAGGAATGGTGACTGAGCAGGGAGCATCTGTAAATAAAAGAGGAATGGTGACTGAGCAGGGAGCGTCTGTAAATAAAAGAGGAAAGGTGACTGAGCAGGGAGCGTCTGTAAATAAAAGAGGAATGGTGACTGAGCAGGGAGCGTCTGTAAATAAAAGGAATGGTGACTGAGCAGGGAGCGTCTGTAAATAAAAGAGGAATGGTGACTGAGCAGGGAGCATCTGTAAATAAAAGAGGAATGGTGACTGAGCAGGGAGCGTCTGTAAATAAAAGAGGAATGGTGACTGAGCAGGGAGCGTCTGTAAATAAAAGAGGAATGGTGACTGAGCAGGGAGCATCTGTAAATAAAAGAGGAATGGTGACTGAGCAGGGAGCGTCTGTAAATAAAAGAGGAAAGGTGACTGAGCA
Organism: Somniosus microcephalus; assembly: GCF_052327205.1. NCBI lineage: Eukaryota > Metazoa > Chordata > Chondrichthyes > Squaliformes > Somniosidae > Somniosus > Somniosus microcephalus. Next base: position 88,439,804 of record NC_140990.1, on the reverse strand, counting down.
GGGAGCGTCTGTAAATAAAAGAGGAATGGTGACTGAGCAGGGAGCGTCTGTAAATAAAAGGAATGGTGACTGAGCAGGGAGTGTCTGTAAATAAAAGAGGAATGGTGACTGAGCAGGGAGCGTCTGTAAATAAAAGAGGAATGGTGACTGAGCAGGGAGCATCTGTAAATAAAAGAGGAATGGTGACTGAGCAGGGAGCGTCTGTAAATAAAAGGAATGGTGACTGAGCAGGGAGTGTCTTTAAATAAAAGAGGAATGGTGACTGAGCAGGGAGCGTCTGTAAATAAAAGAGGAATGGTGACTGAGCAGGGAGCGTCTGTAAATAAAAGGAATGGTGACTGAGCAGGGAGTGTCTAAATAAAAGAGGAATGGTGACTGAGCAGGGAGCGTCTGTAAATAAAAGAGGAATGGTGACTGAGCAGGGAGCGTCTGTAAATAAAAGGAATGGTGACTGAGCAGGGAGTGTCTTTAAATAAAAGAGGAATGGTGACTGAGCAGGGAGCGTCTGTAAATAAAAGAGGAATGGTGACTGAGCAGGGAGCGTCTGTAAATAAAAGGAATGGCGACTGAGCAGGGAGTGTCTGTAAATAAAAGAGGAATGGTGACTGAGCAGGGAGCGTCTGTAAATAAAAGAGGAATGGTGACTGAGCAGGGAGCATCTGTAAATAAAAGAGGAATGGTGACTGAGCAGGGAGTGTCTGTAAATAAAAGAGGAATGGTGACTGAGCAGGGAGCGTCTGTAAATAAAAGGAATGGCGACTGAGCAGGGAGTGTCTGTAAATAAAAGAGGAATGGTGACTGAGCAGGGAGCGTCTGGAAATAAAAGGAATGGCGACTGAGCAGGGAGTGTCTGTAAATAAAAGAGGAATGGTGACTGAGCAGGGAGTGTCTGTAAATAAAAGAGGAATGGTGACTGAGCAGGGGGTGTCTGTAAATAAAAGAGGAATGGTTACTGAGCAGGGAGCGTCTTTAAATAAAAGACGAATGGTGACTGAGCAGGGAGTGTCTGTAAATAAAAGAGGAATGGTGACTGAGCAGGGAGCGTCTGTAAATAAAAGAGGAATGGTGACTGAGCAGGGAGCATCTGTAAATAAAAGAGGAATGGTGACTGAGCAGGGAGCGTCTGTAAATAAAAGAGGAATGGTGACTGAGCAGGGAGCGTCTGTAAATAAAAGAGGAATGGTGACTGAGCAGGGAGTGTCTGTAAATAAAAGAGGAATGGGGACTGAGCAGGGAGCGTCTGTAAATAAAAGAGGAATGGTGACTGAGCAGAGAGTGTCTGTAAATAAAAGAGGAATGGTGACTGAGCAGGGAGCGTCTGTAAATAAAAGAGGAATGGTGACTGAGCAGGGAGCGTCTGTAAATAAAAGGAATGGTGACTGAGCAGGGAGCGTCTGTAAATAAAAGAGGAAAGGTGACTGAGCAGGGAGCGTCTGTAAATAAAAGAGGAATGGTGACTGAGCAGGGTGCGTCTGTAAATAAAAGGAATGGGGACTGAGCAGGGAGCGTCTAAATAAAAGAGGAATGGTGACTGAGCAGGGAGCGTCTGTAAATAAAAGGAATGGTGACTGAGTAGTGAGCATCTGTAACTAAAAGAGGAATGGTGACTTAGCAGGGAGCGTCTGTAAAAAGTTACAGAGAATGGTACTGCACAGAAGGAGGCCATTCGGTCCATCGAATCTGTGCCGGCTATTTCAAAGAGCGATTCAGTCAGTCCCTCTCCCCGGCTCTTTCCCCATAGCTCTGCAATTTTTTCTCCTTCAAGTATTTATCCAATTCCCTTTTGAGGCTACTATTGAATCTGTATCTACCCCCCCGATCAGGCAGTGCATTCCAAATCCTAACCACTCGTTGTGTGAATTTTTTTTCCTCGTGTCGCCTCTGGTTCTTTTGCCAATCACCTTAAATCTGTGCCCTTCGGTTATCGACCCTTCCGCCATTAGAAACAGTTTCTCTTTATTTACTCTATCTCAAGCCTTCATGATTTTAAACACCTCGATCACATCTCCTCTTACCCTTCTCTGCTCTAAGGAGAACAACCCCAGCTTCTCCAGTCTCCCCACATAACTGTAATCTCTCATCCCTGGAACCATTCCAGTAAATCTCTCTGTACCCTCTCCAAAGCCTTCACATCCTTCCTAAAGTGTGGTGCCCAGAATTGGACACAATACTCCAGCTGAGGCCGAACTCGTGTTTTATATTGGTTTAACATAACCTTCTGGTTTTTGCACTCTATGCCTCTATTTATGAATGTAAGACGTCACACAACACCAGGTTATAGTCCAACAGCTTTATTTGAAATCACAAGCTTTCGGAGCGCTGCTCCTTCGTCAGGTGAAGTGGAGAAATGCATAAAGACACAGCTTATATAGTCAGAGAATCATGTCAGATGTTTACAGGTAATGTTCCCAACTGCTCCGAAAGCTTGTGATTTCAAATAAAGCTGTTGGACTATAACCTGGTGTTGTGTGACTTCTTACATTTGTCCACCCCAGTCCAACTCCGGCATCTCCACACCATGGCTTCTATTTATGAAGCCCAGGTTCCTTTATGCTTTATTAACTGCTTTCTTAACCTGTCCTGCCACCTTCAAAATGTTCTTAAAAAATCTTTCAAGTTTTCCAAAAAGATAGGAGAAATGGTGACTGGTCCAGGAACATCTGTAAAGGGAGGAGAAATAGTGACTGGGCATGAACCTCAATTTTAAAATCCTCATTGTTTCCAAATCCCAACTTAGCCTCGCCGCTCGCTATCTCTCTACCTTCCTCCAGCCCTACAACCCTCCAAGATCTCTGTGCTCTCCCAATTTTGGCCCCTTTTTAATCGCTCCACCATTGGCAGCCATGCTTTCAGCTGCCTAGGCCCTAAGCTCTGGAATGGTGCCAGGGTTAAGGACATCTCCTCTGGGCTGGAGAGAAACTTGGAGTGGGAGGGGGAGGATCCAGTTGTCGTGGTCCATGTTGGTACCAATGACATAGATAAGACAAGGAAAGAGGTTCTGCTGAGGGAGTTTGAGCAGCTAGGGGCCAAATTAAAAAGCAGAACCACAAGGGTAATAATCTCTGGATTACTACCTGAGCCACGTGCAAATTTGGCTAGGGTAAATAAAATTAGAGAGTTAAATGCGTGGCTCAAAGACTGGTGTGGGAGAAATGGGTTTTGCTTCTTGGGACACTGGCATCAGTACTGGGACAGGAGAGAGCTGTTCCATTGGGACGGACTTCACTTGGCCAGTGCTGGGACTAGAATCCTGGTGAATCGAATAACTAGGACTGTAGAGAGGGCTTTAAACTAATTAGTGGGGGGGAGGTTTTAGAAAGCGAAAAATAAAATGACAGCAGAGAAGGCAATAGAGCAAGGTAGCAGTGGGGGAATTAAAAACCAGAGCATGTCAGGGAGGGACAGAATGTATGATGATAAAGGTAAAGTAGTAAAAGGGGTAAAAACAGGAATAAATTGTCAGAAAACATATTTGAAAGTTCTTTATCTGAATGCACGCAGCATTCGTAACAAAATAGATGAGTTGACGGTACAAATAACTACACATGGTTATGATCTGGTGGCCATTACAGAAACATGGCTGCAAGATGATCATGACTGGGAACTAAACATACAAGAGTATTTGACAATTAGGAAGGACAGACAGGAAGGAAAGGGAGGTGGGGTTGCTATGTTAATCAAGGATGGAATCACTGCAATAGTCAGAAATGATATTGGGTCAAAGGATCAGGATAGTGAAACAGTTTGGGTGGAGATAAGGAATAATAAGGGGAGAAAGTCACTAGTGGGCGTAGTCTATAGGCCTCCTAACAGTTGCAACTCTGTTGGTCAGAGTATAAATCAAGAAATAGTTGGGGCTTGTAATAAGGGAACAGCTATAATCATGGGGGATTTTAACTTTCATATTGACTGGACTAATCAAATTGGGCATGGCAGCCTTGAGGAAGAGTTCATAGAGTGTATTAGGGATGGGTTCCTTGAGCAGTATGTAACTGAACCAACCAGGGGGCAGGCAGTCTTAGATCTGGTCCTGTGTAATGAGACAGGATTAATAAAAAATGTCCTAGTAAAGGATCCCCTTGGAATGAGTGACCATAATGTGGTTGAATTCCAAATTTAGTTTGAGGGTGAGAGAGTTGGATCTCAAACCAGCGTACTGAGCTTAAATAAAGGAGACTATGAAGGTATGAGAGTAGAATTGACTAAAGTGGACTGGGAAAACAGATTAAAGTGTAAGACGGTACAAGAGCAGTGGTCTACATTCAAGGAGATATTTCACATCTTTCAAGAAAAATATATTCCACTGAGGAAAAAGGGGAGTAAAAGAAAAGACAGCCATCCGTGGCTTAGTAAAGTAATAAAGGATAGTATCCGACTGAAAACAAGGGCATATAAAGTAGCCAAATCTAGTGGGAGGATAGAAGATTGGGAAGCATTTAAAAGCTAGCAAAGAATAACTAAAAGATTAATTAAGAAAGGGAAGATAGATTATGAAAGTAAACTAGCAAAAAATATAAAAACAGATAGCAAGAGTTTCTACAGCTATATAAAAAGAAAGAGGGTGGCTAAAGTGAACGTTGGTCCCTTGGAGGATGAGACCGGGAAACTAGTGGTGGGGAACATGGAGATGGCAAAGACGCTGAACAAATATTTTGTATCAGTCTTTACAGTAGAGGACACTAAAAATATCCCAACACTGGACAAACAGGGGGCAATGGGGGGGGGGGGGGGAAGGAGCTAAACACGATTAAAATCACTAAGGAGGTGGTACTCGGTAAAATAATGGGGCTTAAGGCAGATAAATCCCCCGGACCTGATGGCCTACATCCTAGGGTCTTGAGAGAAGTAGCGGTAGGGATTGTGGATGCATTGGTGATTATTTTCCAAAACTCCCTGGACTCAGGAAAGGTCCCGGCAGATTGGAAAACTGCTAATGTAACACCCTTATTTAAGAAGGGAAGTAGACAAAAAGCTGGAAACTATAGACCAGTTAGCCTAACATCTGTGGTTGGTAAAATGTTGGAGTCCATTATTAAGGAAACAGTAACAGAGCATTTGGATAAACATAATTTAATAGGACAGAGTCAGCATGGTTTTATGAAGGGGAAGTCATGTTTGACAAATTTGCTTGAATTCTTTGAGGACGTAACATACAGAGTGGATAAAGGGGAACCAGTGGATGTAGTGTATTTGGACTTCCAAAAGGCATTTGACAAGGTGCCACACAAAAGATTACTGATCAAGATAAAAAATCACGGGATTGGGGGTAATATACTGGCATGGGTGGAAGATTGGCTATCTAACAGAAAACAAAGAGTTGGGATAAATGGTTCATTCTCGGGCTGGCAATCAGTAACTAGTGGTGTTCCGCAGGGGTCAGTGCTGGGACCCCAACTCTTTACAATCTATATTAACGATTTGGAGGAAGGGACCGAGTGCAACATATCCAAGCTTGCCGACGATACAAAGATGGGAGGAAAAGCAGTGAGTGAGGAGGACATAAAAAACCTGCAAAAGGACATAGACAGGCTAAGTGAGTGGGCAGAGATTTGGCAGATGGAATATAATATTGGAAAGTGTGAGGTTATGCACTTTGGCAGAAAAAATCAAAGAGCAAGTTATTATCTAAATGGAGAGAAACTGCAAAGTGCTACAGTACAAAGGGATCTGGGGGCCCTGGTGCATGAAACACAAAAAGTTAGTATGCAGGTGCAGCAGGTGATCAGGAAGGCCAATGGAATCTTGGCTTTTATTGCAAGGGGGATGGAGTATAAAAATAGGGAAGTCTTGCTGCAGTTATACAGGGTATTGGTGAGGCCACACCTGGAATACTGCGTGCAGTTTTGGTTTCCATATTTAAGAAAAGATATACTTGCTCTCGAGGCGGTTCAGAGAAGATTCACTCGGTTGATTCCGGAGATGAGGGGGTTGATGTATGAGGAAAGGTTGAGTAGTTTGGGACTCTACTCATTGGAGTTCAGAAGAATGAGAGGCGATCTTATCGAAACATACAAGATTGTGAGGGGGATTGATCGGGTGGATGCGGTGAGGATGTTTCCACTGATGGGTGAGGCTAGAACTAGGGGGCATAATCTTAGAATAAGGGGCTGCCCTTTCAAAACTGAGATGAGGAGAAACTTCTTTACTCAGAGGGCAGTAAATCTATGGAATTTGCTACCTCAGAGAGCTGTGGAAGCTGCAACATTAAATAAATTTAAATCGGAGATAGACAGTTTCCTAGCTGATAAAGGAATTAGGGGTTACGGGGAGAGGGCAGGGAAGTGGACATGAGTCTAGGTTCAGATCAGCCATGATCCTATTGAATGGCGGAGCAGGCCCGAGGGGCCGTATGGCCTACTCCTGCTCCTACTTCTTATGTTCTTATGTTCTTATTATTCCTTCCCTAAACCTCTGCACATCTCTTCCTCTCTCTCCTCCTTTAAGACGCTCCTTAAAACCTGCCTCTTTGACCAAGTTTTTGGTCACTTGTCCTAATATTTCCTTATGTGGCTTGGTGTCAAGTTTTATATGATAATGCTCCTGTGAAGCACCATGGGCCATTTTACAGTGTTAAAGGTGCTATATAAATGCAAGTTGTTGTTGTTGTCTATAAAGGAGGGAGAAATGGTGACGGGTCAGGGAGAGCCCTTCATCAGAACTGGGAGATATGACAGATGGACAGCTGTGATAGAGTGAGGGAAAGAAGAGAGAGAGACCACGTACACAAGAAAACAAAAATAATAAATGTAAAGTTAGGTGGGGAACAGCAGGTGCGTAAATGACAGAAGTTCTAATAGTGAAAGACAAAAGGAGGAATGATGGGAGAAAGTAGAGAAATAAAAGACATGGGCCTAGAAATTCACTATGGCCCCGCCAGCTGGCTAGCGCCCAAAAGTTAGCGCTGGGCGCAGAGCCATTTGGGACCGTCAGATATTCACTTTTTGCGCCCCAAGTCGGAACCGGGCGCTATTCCAGGGTGTGCCCGCCCCCACTTGGGGCGCTGAAACTGAATTTCAGCGCTCTAGGCGCCGCTGCGCCACCCGCTGCGGAGCGGCAGGCTGCGGTACTGCAGGCCTCCTCCTTCTCTTAAGGGGGAGCTGCCTGCAACGGGGAGATCGCCGCTGGATAGTGCCGGCAAATGAGCCCGGCACCACGGAGAAGTGCCGGGTTCGCGGAAAGCAGCCAGCAATGCCGCGGGGGGGAGGGGGTGGAGGAGGCTGGGGAAGGAGGTGCGGGCAGGCGGCCGCCGAAAAAGCGGCCGGCCGCACCTCCACCTTAAAGCGCCCCACTAAGGCTACAGTACGGCCCCGTTTTCAGAACGCTGTTTGCGGCCGCTGCAGAAGAGGCGGCCGCAACTAAATATGGGGATCGGGCCGGTATCGGGGCGGAACCGGGGCACTGCGCACACCGATGATGTCATCGGTGCCGGCGCAGCGCTACGGCTACTGCCGCCATTACCGCTGCGCTGAATATCAGCGCAAACTCCTGTATTGGCGCAGAAGCCCTCTTTAGGCGGTAACTGGCCGCAAAGCTGGCGGCGCCTTACTGAATTTCTAGGCCATAGACTGGATATAGTTAAAGCAGGTCAGCTACAGTGGAGATGTTGGAGGACGCATTTATTTATTTATGATTAGATGTCTTTCCTATTCCTCAAAGTCAATAAGATTCTTGCAACATTAAGGTCAAGGTTCACAGATTAAGTCTATATAATACTCAAAACCACACGCTGGGAGCAAAGAATGTTCCATAGCAACTAGAATTGTCTGTTCAGAACTTCTATCCTGTACTTACAGTGATGTCTTTTGTAAACTCCTTTACAGGCTGTTAAAAGGGGAGAATTTACAGACGGGAAATTCAAACCAAACATCACAACAAGATCTGAGAGAGTCACTCCATTCATCTGGACCTGAATATCATCAGCCTGTGGATGTGGAAGGAGAAATGTTTGTCTGTTCTGTCTGTGGGAAAAGATTTCAAACATCAGTGTGACTGGAAAAGCACCGAGACACACACACCCGAGTGAAAGTGTTCCAGTGCACTGACTGTGGAAAGAGCTTTAACCAGTTACAGAGCCTGAAAAAACATTGCACCGTTCACAGCGGGGAGAAACTGTACACGTGTTCTGCGTGTGGACGAGGCTTCAACTGATCGTCCAACCTGGAGAGACACAAGGACACCCGCACCACGGAGAAGCCATGTAAATGTGGGGACTGTGGGAAGGGATTCAGTTACCCATCCCTGCTAGAAACTCATCGGCACAGTCACACCGGGGAGAGGCTGTTCACCTGCTCCGTGTGTAGGAAGGGATTCACTTAGTTATCCAGCCTCCAGAATCACCAACTTGTTCATACTGAAGAGACCTTTGAAATGTTCTGCCTGTGAGAAGAGTTTTAAAAGCACACATGAACTGCTGAAACACCAACATATTCACACTGGGGAGAGGCCGTTCACCTGCTCTGTCTGTGGGAAGGGATTCACTCAGTCATCCCACCTGTTAACATACCAGCAAGTTCACACTGGGAAGAGGCCGTTCACCTGCTCCGTGTGTGGGAAGGGATTCACTTGTTCATCCAATCTGCTGACACACCAGCGAGTTCACACTGGGGATTGGCCGTTAATCTGCTGTGTGTGTGGGAAGGGATTCACTCAGTCACCCCACCTGCTGACACACCAGCGAGTTCACACTGGGGAGAGGCCATTCACCTGCTCCGTGTGTGGGAAGGGATTCACTCAGTCATCCCACCTGCTGACACACCAGCGAGTTCACATGTGACTGCAGGGGTTGGATTCTGCTGTTATTGCTGCTGTTAATCACATCCAGGACTGAACCCTGTTCATTCTGACAGTGGGATTTGATTCTGTTGTTGTTAAGCTCCAGCCCAGTTATAGGTTTATTAATATTACAAGATCCCAGCAGGACCCTGGTTCCAAATGATTCGAGGTTGACCCTGGTTCCAAATGATTCGAGGGGACAGTGATTTAACTTTATTCAGCACAAGCAAGACTTAATACATTACAGTATTCGAGCAGCAGTTTACAGAGTATAAGTGAGACTTATATTACCACTTCTACTCTGGGTAGAAGATACAACCGTGAGTAAGCTGCACCCTGTGTCTCTTGTCTCTCTCTCTCTCTCTCTCTCCCAGGTGTCTCCTTGATTCATCCTGAAATCTTCTACTCCCTGAAATCTTCTACTCCTGAAATCTTCTACTCCTGAAATCTTCTACTCCCTGAAATCCTCTTCTCCTGAAATCTTCTACTCCTGAAATCCTCTACTCCTGAAATCCTCTACTCCTGAAATCTTCTACTCCTGAAATCTTCTACTCCTGAAACCCTCTACTCCTGAAATCCTCTACTCCTGAAATCTTCTACTCCTGAAATCTTCTACTCCTGAAATCTTCTACAATTTGTAGCTGTTAAGACCCCCTTCTTGTACCCTTACTCTCATTCAAAACCGATGGAGTCCTCCTGAACCAATCACTGGCTGACACCCAGACCCAAAATCCAATCGTAAAGATGCCCGGTTCGCAGCACCCTGGTTTACACGGGCTTTAGTCTGCTGACACTCTTACATCATCTGTTTTTGACCATCAAGTCTCATATCTGGGGTAGTTATGGCAACACAGAAGGAAGCTGTCTCATTGGTTGAGACAGGGCCCCCGCTCTTGGCCTGTGTGTTCACTGTGGATGTTATTACATTCCACACAGTGGCAAACTCGCCTGGCCTTCCTCCCAGGCTAACTATACTCTGTGTCCCATCCTCACTGTTGGCTAATATCCAACCTTCACCCACAGCCTCACGATTTGACTATAGCAATCCTCTTCCTCACCCCAGGTGGTCTGGTTACAGCTTACTCACAGACTTTTAAGCATAAAAAGGGTTACATGTTATACATAATTCAGGTTACCATTGCATATAATTGATGATTACAGACTTTTATATTTAATTCTTACACACGATTATAAATCCATTACTGATGATTATAAGATACTGATGATTATAAGATAGTAAAGCAAGTATTCTAAAAACCAACTAATCCATGATAATCTTACACTTTGTATAAGTGTCAAATAAATCAGCTTTCTTTTGAACAAAGTGTGTCGAGTCCTTCATATCTCAATAAGACAAGCTGATTGATAGTGGTTTCTAACCTTAACCACTACCTCCTAAGCTTAATATCCTATCGACTACCCCCAAACCACTAACCCCAATCCTAACCAATAACCACAAGCCCCAATCCGAACCAATTACCACAAGCCCCAATCCGAACCAATAACCACGAGCCCCAACCACTAACCCCAATCCTAACCAATAACCACTAACCCCAATCACTAACCCCAATCCTAACCAATAACCACTAGCCCCAACCACTAACCCCAATCCTAACCAACAACCACTAGCCCCAACCACTAACCCCAATCCTAACCAATAACCACTAGCCCCAACCACTAACCCCAATCCTACACCTTAACCCCAGCCCCTGACCAAGGATATTGACAGGGAGCAATGGAGGAACTAAAGACCTGATAAAGGAAGTATTTCAAACAATTATCTTGATTAAAGAAATAGTGCAAGGTATGTTAGTAACAAGAGATTAAATCAATGGGACCATCAAAATCAGCAATGACAATTACATCTATCAGAACATTTCAAAGGCTGTCACATGCAGTGTGTGTGGAGGAGGTTTTTTTTTAAAATCGGACCCAAAAAGTGTCAAAAGATACAAAAAATAACAGATTATCAAATCTTATGCAAGTTAGCTCTATAAAGGGGTGGTTCAAAGGAATTTCAGATGAGTGTAAAGTGAGACACTACAGTCAATTCTATCACACCCACAGGCCATGTACTCAAATGGAGCAAGCTTGGGGTTTGATGTGGTAGAAGGTGAACTAGATGAGAACTGAAATAATCCAGAGTAAGAAAAGGCCCAAACATGGAACAGTCAGTAATAGAACATCAATTAGTCTCCTCTTATCATAGAGGAATCAAATATTAGACACACTGTGTGTTTGAAACAAAGCTGATTTATTCACTATTTGTCCAGAATATTAATCTCAAGCCCAGTTATTCTAGTTATTAACATCAGCAGAAACAAAGCCCAACTGTCAGAGTGAACATGGTTCAGTCCTGGGTGTGATTAACAGCAGCAGAATCCAACCCCTGCAATCACTGGTGAACTCGCTGGTGTCTCAGCAGAGTGCATGACTGAGTGAATCCCTTCCTACACACGGAGCAGGTGAATGGCCTCTCCCCAGTGTGAGTGCGCTGGTGTCTCAGCAGGTCACTTGTGCTTTTAAAGCTCTTCTCACAGTCAGAACATCTAAATAGTCTTTTAACAGTGTGAACAAGTTGGTGAGTCAGAAGATGGAATGACTGAGTGAATCCCTTCCCACACACAGAGCAGGTGAATGGTCTCTCCCCAGTGTGAACTCGCTGGTGTGTCTGCAGCTTGTATAACTGAGTGAATCCCTTCCCACATTCAATACATGTGAATGATCTCTCGCCAGTGTGAACTCTCTGGTGTATCTGGAGCTTGGAAAACTCTGCGAATCCCCACCCACACACAGAGCAGGAGAACGGTTTCTCCCCAGTGTGAACTCGCTGGTGTATCTGGAGCTTGGATAACTCTGCGAATCCCCGTCCACACACGGAGCAGGAAAACGGCCTCTCCCCAGTGTGAACTCTTTGGTGTGACTGGAGGCTGGATGACTGAGTGAATCCCTTCCCACACAAGGAGCAGGAGAACGGTCTCTCCCCAGTGTGACTGCGCCGATGAGTTTCCAGCTTGGATGGGTAATTGAATCCCTTCCCACAGTCCCCACATTTCCACGGTTTCTCCATGGTGCGGGTGTTCTTGTGTCTCTCCAGGTTGGGCGATCAATTGATGCCTCATCCACACACACAACACATGTATGGTTTCTCCCCGCTGTGAACGGTGTGATGTTTTTTCAGGCTGTGTAACTGGTTAAAGCTCTTTCCACAGTCAGTGCACAGGAACACTCTCACTCGGGTGTGTGTGTCTCGGTGCTTTTCCAGTCACACTGATGTTTGAAATCTTTTCCCACAGACAGAACAGACAAACATTTCTCCTTCCACATTTAAAGGCCGATGATATTCAGGTCCTGATGAATGGAGTGACTCTGTCAGATCTTGATGTGATGTTTGGTTTGAGTTTCCCATCTGCAAATCCTCCCCTTCTAATACCCTGTAAAAGGAGTTTACAAAAGTCATCACTGTAAATACAGGATAGAAATCCAGAACAAACAATTCTAGTTTCTATGGAACATTCTTGTCTCTCTTGTTCCCCCAAAGCTGTAAATCCGCGTCCCACACATACTCCCTCCTCCCTGTGCTGAAATCCAAACCCACCGCACCATCTCCAACATTTCTTTCCTCCACCCCCAGTTTTCACCCTCCCTCTACTCTGGTTGGGTTCAGTTCTCCACCCGCTGTGTACAGTGAGAATAATATCAATGAGTCAATGATTGTCTCTCCTGGTCACTGGGACCCTGAAGCCCCGCCCACTCGCTGTTCCTGCACCATGACTGCCGTGCATGCGCCGTGCTGCAGGTGGAACCGGTCTGTCTTTCCTCCACCAAGATGGCGGCGCGTAACCCGGGCATGTCACCGAGAAAAAGCCTCACTGCTGCCGTTCGGCGGAACACAGACCGGGCCGCTGGATTTCATTCGGGCCTGAGGCCGTTCCCCAACATTATAAACCTGTGGCGCAGCCTACTCGAAGTTTATTAATCTCCCGACCCCGCTCCCGCCGACCTGCAGCTCCGCCCGGCGACCGCGCGAGGCTTTCTTTGTAAAGTCGGTGAGGGACACGTGACCCGGGCCCACGGCCTGATTGATGGGAGCTTCCGACCAATAGGGAGCGAGTAGGGCGGGGCTGGAGGAGCGAGCCGGCGGCGGGTCCTCCAACCAATCGGGGAGCCCGAGGGGCAGGACTAGCGCCGGCTGATTGTCTGATCCGCAGGGCAGCAAGTTTCTCCAGTCCCTTGTTCAGGGCCCGGGGCCAGGGGAGGCTGTGGGCCTTTAGTCCCCTTATTGGACACAAGGCTCTTTGTCTCACAACACACTGGCTCAGGTTTTAAAACTTGGTTTACAGGAAATAGTGAATTGAAAATTGCAAAACTGAGATTGTCAGAATTAGACAGGATTACACATGATATACGGTACAGAAACAGGCCATTCGGCCCAACCAGTCCATGCCGGCGTTTATGCTGCACTCGAGCCTCCTCCTGTCTTTCCTCATCTAAATCTATCAGCATAACCCTCTATTCCCTTTTCCCTCATATGCTAGTCCAGCCTCCCCTTAAATGTATCGATACTATTCGCTTCAACCACTCCCTGTGGTAGCGAGTTCCACATTCTCACCATTCTCTGGATAAAGTTTCTTCTGAATTCCCTATTGGATTTCTTGGTGACTATCTTATATTGATGGCCTCTAGTTATGCTCTTCCCCACAAGTGGAAACATTCTCTCTGTATCCACTCTATCAAAAAATGTTCATAATTTTATGGACCTATATTAGGTCACCCCTCGGCCTTTTTTCAAGAGAAAAGAGACCCAGCCTAGTCATCCTTTCCTGATATGTATACCCTCGCATTTCTGGTGTCATCCTTCTAAATCTTCTCTGCACCCTCTCCAGTGCCTCTATATCCTATTTATAATATGGTGACCAGAACTGTACGCAGTTCTCTAAGGGCTGAATTTTGCCGGTGCTCAGAGTGCGGGTTTGGAGGCAAGTCCGCTGTCAAAATCACAAAAACTGACAGCGGGTCGGTATCCCGCTCTGAACCGCCTCCTTGTGAGTTTCCTAAGTGTCGGGTCTGTCATCCCTGAACAGACCCGACACCAAGCGGCAGGTCAGCCAATTTAGATACTTTAAGCTTGTTAAAAGGTAGTTAAGCACCATTTTCCCAAGTACTTACCATTTCCCCAGTTTTTAATGAGGGTCGCGGAGAGCGGCTATCACGTCAGGTAAGTATGTCGGGTTCTCAATGACTGGATTGCTGTGAATAGGTGAAAGCTGCAGAAGTGGTCTAAAACCTACCATTTCACAGCTGTTCACTTCCCAATCTTAGAATCTGGAGCATTAATGATTTGGAACCCACTTTGGAGCTTTATGCAAACACGATTTCTCTTTCATAAAACCATGCTGACTCTGCCTAATCATATCATCATTTTCTAAGCGCCCTGTTCCACCTCCTTAATAATGGATTGCAGCATTTTCCCGAGGACTGATGTCAGGCTAACTGGCCTGTAGATCCCTGTTTTCTCTCTCCCTCCTTTCTTGAATAGCGGGGTTACATTTGCTACCTTCTATTCCACTAGGACCTTTCCAGAATCTGGTGAATTTTGGAAGATCACGACCAATGCATCCACTATCTCTGCAGCCACCTCTTTTAGAACCCTCGGATGTCGGGGATTTGTTGGCTTTTAGTCCCATTAGTTCCTCAAGTACTTTTTCTTAACTGATATGAGTTACTTTAAGTTCTTCACTCTCATTAGCCCCTTGGTTCCCCACTATTTCTGGAATCTCAACCTTCTCCAGTGCAGCTCACACGGCTCCAGCTCATGCAGCCTAAGCCCGGGCTGTCCACAGTGTGGCCACAACATGACTGTAGACTTGCACGAGTGGTCGGGACCTCTCGCCCTGACCGAGGTGGATGAGAAGCCTGTGCAGCCACTCCGTATGAAGTATGACAACGTGGACATAGATGTGCTGGGTAAAGTGCTGAGCCCGGCCCAGGTACTGATTGCAGCTGAGAGCTGAACACACAGGAACCGCTCCAGTGCCTGGAGCCAGCAACAAGAGGCAACAAAAGCAAGGAAGGCACAGAGTCCAAAAGCAAGGAAGTTATGATGAACCTTCATAAAACACTGGTTCGGCCTCAACTGGCGGATTGTGTCCAATTCTGGGCACCGCACTTTAGGAAGGATGTGAAGGCCTTAGAGAGGGTGCAGAATAGATTCACAAGAATGATTCCAGGGACAAGGGACTTCAGTTACGTGGATAGACTGGAGAAGGTGGGGTGGTTCTCCTTAGAGCAGAGAGGTTGAGAGGAGATTTGATAGAGGTGTTCAAAATCATGAGGGTTCTGGACAGAGTAGGTAGAGAGAAACTGTCCCCATTGGTGGAAGGGTCATAGAAACATAGAAGATAGGAGCAGGAGTAGGCCATTCGGCCCCTCGAGCCTGCTCCGCCATTCAATGAGATCATGGCTGATCATCCAAATTCAGTACCCTGTTCCTGCCTTCTCTCCATATCCCTTGATCCCTTTAGTCTTAAGAAATATATCCAACTCCTTCTTGAATATATTTAATGAATTGGCCTCTACTGCCTTCTTTGGTAGAGAATTCCAGAGGTTCACCACTCTCTGGGTGAAGCAATTCCTCCTCATCTCTGTCCTAAATGGCTTACCCCTTATCCTTAGACTGTGACCCCTGGTTCTGGACTCCCCGACCATTGGGAACATCTTTCCAGCATCTAATCTGTCTAATCCTGTTTGAATTTTATAAGTTTCGATGAGGTCCCCTCTCTTTCTTCTAAACTCCAGTGAGTACAAGCCCAATCAACCCAATCTCTCCTCATACGTCATACCTGCCATCCCAGGTATCAGCCTGGTGAATCTTCGCTGCACTCCTTCCATGGCAAGAACATCCTTCCTCAGATAAGACGACCAAAACTGCACACAATACTCAAGATGTGGTCTCACCAAGGCCCTGTACAACTGCAGCAAGACATCCTTGTTCCTGTACTCAAACCCTCTCGCTATGAAGGCCAACATACCATTTGCCTTCTTAACCGCCTGCTGCACCTGCATGCTTACTTTCAGCGAGTCCCAGAGACAGAGACCCAGAGAGAGAGAATCACAGAGACCAAGTCCTAGAGACAGAGCCGGAGAGACAGAGTCCCAGAGACAGCGGGTCTAGAACCAGAGGACACAAATTTAAGGTGATTGGCAGAAGAACCAAAGGCGACATGAGGAAAATCTTTTGTATGCAGCAAGTGGTTAGGATCTGGAATTCACTGCCTGAAAGAGTGGTGGATGCAGATTCAATCACGGCTTTCAAAAGGGAGTTGGATAAGTACCTGAAAGAAAAACATTTGCAGGGCTACGGGAAAAGGGCGGGGGAGTGGTGAAGTGCTCTTGCAGAGAGCCAGCAGGGGCTCGACGGGCCAAATGGCCTCCTTCTGTGCTATAACCATTCTCTGATTCTAAGCTTATATTGTGGTTAATAACAGACAAACCCTGTTCTTTCCCCTGATCTGATTACAGATTCCAACCAGTCGATTCAGTGAATGGAATGTCTAATCAGTGTTACCATGGTGACCTGTCTGCAGTGAAACGCCTGTTTGAGTTTCTAACTCAGACTAAACTTCTCTTTACCATAATACACATTATATCAGATATTTGATGTCAATGTATTTCAGCCATGTTATGTTAATATCTCTGAAATCTATAGGGAGATCAGTTACACAAATCTTTAAAAGTTGGAAGACAAGTTTATAAAGTGGTTTAAAAATGTTACCCGAGGTATTTTATAAATGGGGCGTAGAAAACAAAACCATCGGTTCGGCTGCAGTTAGAATAAGTTTTGGGCATCTTCCAGTAGGAAGGATGTCAGGGCCACAGAGAGGCTGCAGAATAAATTCACTGAGGTTATACCACGGATGAGAGGCTTTCGTTATCAGAGAATCAGAGAATGATACAGCACTAAAGATGGCCATTCGGCCCATCATGCTTGTGCCAGCTCTTTGGGAGAGCTATCCAATTAGCCCCACTCCCTTGCTCTTTCCCCATATCCCAGTAGATGTTCTCCCTTCAAATATTTATCCAATTCTCTTTTGAAAGTTACTCTTGAATCTGCTTCCTCCACCCTTTCAGGCAGTGCATTTCAGATCATAATAACTCGCTGGGTAAAGAAATGTTTCCTCATGATGACCTGTCTGCAGTGAAGCGCCTGTTTGAGTTTCTAACTGAGGCAAACTTCTCTTTCCCAGGAGGAGAGACGAGAGAAACTGGGGCACTTCTCATTAGAACAAAGCAGTGTGAGAAGAGATGTGAGCGAGGTGTTTAAACTTGATCAACGACACCGACCAAAATATCAGAGGCACTCCCTGTCCCTCAGGACCTGTGTCCAGGGGAGAAGCTGATGGGTTTATCAGATCATCTTTGGGTTAAATGTTGTGCTCGTGGAGCTGAGCCCCTAGTGTCAGCATCAAACACTCTCCAGTCGGGTACAGCACGGGTTAGATACAGAGTAAACCCATCAGCCGCTCCCCGACACAGATACCGAGGGACAGGGAATGTCCAGACAATGACATTTCTCACTCAATAAGGTATAAATTGATCCTGTACCTCTCCCCATTAATCCTGGGCTCCACACGGGGCGAATCCTGCTCCTGTTTCCTTTCCTGTAACAGCACTGAGCTAAACCCAGCCCATAATGAGCAGGGCTCAGGGAGGCTGGTTGCTAGGCACTGCAGTGATGTCATAAAGCAGGGCCATTCAGCCCAGCTGGTCGTCTCCTTGTCCCTTTAAAGGTGGGGAGCCGGGATACCCTGTCTCCAAACACATCCCACCTGTTCATACTGAGAATCCCCGGGGAAGGCCCAAGGCCCAGAGTGTGGAACACAACCAAGGGGGAAAGAGGAGGAGAGAAGGGGAGGTACATCAAGGAGTCGGGACTGAGGGACACCAAGCTTCAGTTTTAGAGCCTGTAGACTTCAGGAGGGGAAGAGTGAGTTCAGTAGTTTTAGGATCCAGGGAGAGAACAAGGAGCAGATGGGGAGACTGGTGTGGATTCCAGCACAGTGAGGATGTAGGGGGAGGGAGATTGTGTCGGGCCGTGTATTAGGGGCGTAGGAGCGACAAGAGAGGAAAGGTCAGAGGAGCAATTACTGCAACAGTGCCCATAAATAGTGAGAGAGAGAGAGAAGGTGGGGGTTTGAGTGGACCAGGGACAGTCTGTTAAACTCTCTGTTTGCTGTGACCAGTTTTCCTTCGGTTAAAAATGGCCTCCTGTAGCCCAGTGACACAAACAGCCCATTAAACTCCACCAATGGCCTTTGGTCTGGTGAGGTCTCCCTTTGTGAAACATCGGCTGTTGTTAAAGCTTTTCATTCTGACACACTCACACTGAGAAATGAGCTGCAGAACTGCCGACACCGTCAGCTTTAAGGAGACATTTCTCTTTGGAGATCAGATTGACAATTGAGTTTGATTAAACTGATGTTAAAGTAACAAGGCTGCTTTGCCCCATGACAATAACAGATCATCAGAATATTTCCCATAGGTTGAAATCCAGTATCACAGGGACTCACTTCCCTGGATGGTTGAAGTGGACCCTGTGATATAATAGAATTTTCTGTCCTAGAAACATAGGAACATAGAAGATAGGAGCAGGAGTAGGCCATTTGGCCCCTCGAGCCTGTTCCGCCATTTAATGAGATCATGGCTGATCATCCAAACTCAGTACCCTGTCCCTGCTTTCTCCCCATATCCCTTGATCCCTTTAGCCTTAATATATCAAACTCCTTCTTGACTATATTTAATGAATTGGCCTCAACTGCCTTCTGTGGTAGAGAATTCCACAGGTTCACCACTCTCTGGGTGAAGAAATTCCTCCTCATCTCAGTCCTAAATGGCTTACCCCTTATCCTTAGACTGTGACCCCTGGTTCTGGACTCCCCGACCATCGGGAACAGCCTTCCTGCATCTAGTCTGTCTAGTCCTGTTAGAATTTTATAAGTTTCAACAAGATCCCCTCTCATTCTTCTAAACTCCAGCGAATATAAGCCTAATCAACTCAACCTCTCTTCATACGTCATTTCTGCCATCCCAGTTATCAGCCTGGTGAATCTTCGCTGCACTCCCTCCATGGCAAGAACATCCTTCCTCAGATAAGGCGACCAAAACTGCACACAATACTCAAGGGGGGAGAAATTGGGTGAGAAGCGCCACCTGTTAGCGCCTAAAGAGGCAGTCAGTGGCTGTAGCGCCACTGGCTGTGTCTCCCGCGATATTCAGTAGGGGTGCTAATGGTGGCGTTAGGCATTTGCGCTGCGCCACCACCGATGACGTCATCGGTGTGCGCAGCGCCCCATTCGTGCCCCGTTCGCGATATTTGGTAGCGAACGCCACAGTTGCGCCGCTCGCTACCCGCGCCCGGTTCACGGGGCCTTACTGTGCCGGCAGCGGCGTAAGTTAAGGTGGGGGTGCGGGGCGGCCGCCTTTTTGGCGGCCGCCTGCCAGCACCTCCGTCCCCGACCTCCTAACCACCCCCCCGCGGCATTGCCGGCTGTTTCCCGAGAGCCCGGCACTTCTCCTTGGTGCCGGGCTCATTTGCCGGCACTCGCGAGCGGGGATCGCGCTGTTGCAAGCACCTCCCCCTTAACAGTGGGTGGAAGGCCTGCAGTACCGCAGCGTGCCGTGCCGCAGCGTGTGGCACTGCGGCACGTTGCGCTGCGATATTCAGTTTCAGCGCCCTAAGAGGGACGCAGAGCGCCTCGAGCCTTGCCCCGTGTCCCTCGAGGAGCAATGAAACTGAATATCTGACGATCGCTAAAGCCTCGAACGCTGCGCTAAATCCTGCACTCAGGCGACTTTTGCGCCACTTTGGCGCCCCAACCCAATTTCTAGGCCAAGGTGTGGTCTCATCAAGGCCCTGTACAACTGCAGCAAGACATCCTTGCTCCTGTACTCGAATCCTCTCGCTATGAAGGCCAACATACCACTTGCCTTCTTAACCGCCTGCTGCACCTGCTAAAAGCCGACAAAACCCTGATGGCTTACATCCTAGGGTTCTAAAAGAGGTGGCTGCAGAGATAGTGGATACATTGGTTGTGATCTTCCAAAATTCCCTAGATTCTGGAAAGGTCCCAGTGGAATGTAAGGTAGCAAATGCAACACCGCTAGTCAAGAAAGGAGGGAGAGAGGAAACAGGGATCTACAGGCCAGTTATCCTGACACCAGTCCACGGGAAAATGATGAAATCCATTATTAAGGAAGTGGAACAGGGCAGTTAGAATATGATTATATGATTAGGCAGAGTCAACATGGTTTTATGAAATCATGTTTGCATAAAGCTGAAAACTGGGTTCCAAATTCTCCAGCTTCTAAGATTGGGAAGTGAACAGCTGTGAAATGGTAGGTTTTAGACCACTTCTGCAGCTTTCACCTATTCACAGCAATCCACAGTCATTGAGAACCCGACACACTTACCTGACGTGATAGCCGCTCTCCGGGAACCTCGTTAAAAACCTGGTAAAATGGTGAGTACATGGGAAAATGGTGCTTAACTACCTTTTAACAAGCTTAAAATAGCTAAACTGGCTGATCCGCCTCTTGGTGTCGGGTCTATTCAGGGATGACAGACCCGACACTTAGGAAACTCACAACTAGGTGGTTCAGAGCGGGATACCGACCCGCTGTCAGTTTTTGTGGTTTTGACAGCGGACTCACCTCCAAACCCGCACTCTGAGCGCTGGCAAAATTCAGCCCTTAGAGAACTGCGTACAGTTCTGGTCGCCATATTATAAATAGGATATAGAGGCACTGGAGAGAGTGCAGAGAAGATTTAGAAGGATGATACCAGAAATGCGAGGGTATACATATCAGGAAAGGATGAACAGGCTGGGTCTCTATTCTCTTGAAAAAAGGCTGAGGGGTGACCTAATAGAGGACCTTAAAATTATGAAAAATTTTGATAGAATGGATACAGAGAGAATGTTTCCACTTGTGGGGAAGAGCATAACTAGAGGCCATCAATATAAGATAGTCACCAAGAAATCCAATAGGGAATTCAGAAGAAACTTCTTTACCCAGAGAGTGGTGAGAATGTGGAACTCGCTACCACAGGGAGTGGTTGAAGCGAATAGTATCGATGCATTTAAGGGGAGGCTGGACAAGCATAGGAGGGAGAAGGGAGTAGAGGGTTATGGTGATAGATTTCGATGAGGAAAGATGGGAGGAGGCTCGTGTGGAGCAGAAACACCAGCATGGACTGGTTGGGCCGAATGGCCTGGTTCTGTGCCGTATATCCTGTGTAAAACTAACAATCTCAGTTTTGCAATTTTCAATTCACTATTTCCTGTAAACCAATTTTTAAAACCTGAGCCAGTGTGTTCAAAGAGCCTTGTGTCCAATAAGGGGAATAAAGGCCCACAGCCTCCACTGGCCCCGGGCCCTGAAAAAGGGTCGGGAGAAACTCGCTGCCCTGTGGATCAGACAATCAGCCGGCGCTAGTCCTGCCCCTCAGGCTCCCTGATTGGTTGGAGGACCCGCCGCCGGCTCGCTCCTCCAGCCCCGCCCCGCTCGCTCCCTATTGGTCGGAAGCTCCCGTCAATCAGGCCGCGGGCCCGGGTCACGTGTCCCTCGCCGGGTGGAGCTGCAGGTCGGCGGAAGCGGGGTCAGGAGATTAATAAACTGCGGGTAGGCCGTGCCGCAGGGTTTATAATGTTGGTGGAGGGAGCGGGTTAATGAACCCCGGGGGGACCCGGGCTGCTCACACCCCGAGTGCGGCCCCAGGTCCCATTATTAAAACACTCAACATTATCCGCTTCGCACACACCCGGGGTGGGCCTCAGGCCCCGAACAAGAGCCTCCGGGCTGGGCGTTTGCCCTGAGCGGGGTGGCAGCTGCAGGGCTTTCTCCCGGTGACAGGCCCAGGGTAACGGCCGCCATCTTGAGAGGCACAGGGGGCAGCAGGGCGCATGCGCGGCCCCCTTGGCCAGGAACCAGGAGGAGAGAATCTTGTCAATTTCTATCCTGGACTCACAGTGATGGCTTTTGTAAACTCCTTTTATAGGCTGTGAGAAGGGCAGCATTTACACACCGCAAACTCAAACCAAACATCACATCAAGATCTGACAGAGTCACTCCATTCATCAGGACCCGAATATCATTGACCTTTGAATGTGGAAGGAGAAATGTTTGTCTGTTCTGTCTGTGGGAAAAGATTTCAAACATCAGTGTGACTGGAAAAGCACCGAGACACCCACACCCGAGTGAGAGTGTTCCAGTGCACTGACTGTGGAAAGAGCTTTAACCAGTTACACAGCCTGAAAAAACATTGCACCGTTCACAGCGGGGAGAAACCATACACGGTTCTGTGTGTGGACGAGGCTTTAACCGATCGTCCAACCTGGAGAGACACAAGGACACCCGCACCACGGAGAAACCATGGAAATGTGGGGACTGTGGGAAGGAATTCAATTACCCATGGAAACTGGAATCTCATCGATGCAGTCACACCGGGGAGAGGCCGTTCACCTGCTCTGTGTGTGGGAAAACATCACTTGTTCCCCACTTGGCGCAAACAGAATATATTAATGGCAACAATTCATTTGAGTTGATTTAAAATAGTTTAGTTCATCAATTGAATCATGTTTCTCTCATTGTATTTCCCAACTCAAGATTCATGGCCTCATTTACTTTCTTCCTCTGAGCCCCTGAACCTCATCTGGCAACGTAATGTTGGCGAGTGGTGATTGATGGCCCTGGGAACCAATAGGAAGAGAGCTCAGAGGCCGGAGGGCCAAGGGAGCAGCGAGTTCGGCAACCAATCACGGTGTTTGAGGGGTGGAAGCTGAGTCCGCCAGTCGAGTGAGTATGTGTGAACCCGTTAAAAAACTTAAATTGAGATTTCATTTGTCAACAGAACAGTTTAACATTTGTCAGTATTTTGTTTCCCTGGAGTTCCTATTATGAGTTTCAGACACTTCAGTGCCAAGTGGACCTGGTGTTTACAACCCTCTTAATAAGAAGAAACTGACTCCAGTGTCAGAAGGGTCGGTAACCAGAGGACTCAGATTTAAGGTCATTGTCAAAAGAACCAGCGGCGACATGCGGAAAGAATTTAAGCAGTGAGTTGTTATGACCTGGAAGGCACTGCCTGAAGTGGTGGTGGAAGCAGATTCAATGGCAACTTTCAAAGGGGAATTGGAGAACTACTTGAATTGGAAACAAATTGCAGGTCTGTGGGGATAAAGCAGAGGAGTGGGCCTAAATTCAAAGAGCTGGCCCTGGGACAATGGGCCGAAGGGCTGCACCATTCTCTGATTCTATGAACTCTGTATTCCTCCAATTCTGGCCTGTTGTGCATCCCCCACTTCCTTCGCTCCACCATTGGTGGCCGTGCCTTCAGTTGCCTTGGCCCTAAGGTCAATTTTTGCCTGATTCCACTCTTATGAAGCACCTTGGAACGTTTTACAACGTTAAAGGCGCTATGTAAATGCAAGTTGCTGTTGCTGTGCTACCATTGGCCTCAGCTTTTCCAGACAGAATCAGCCAGGGACGGCGGCTGCAGTGCTCCCCATGGTCGAAATGCTGGCAACTCACCGTATAGGCTCACAAGCTCAGAATTGCCATTGGGAAGGAACTGGAGGGCAAAGAGTGATTGGGCCCAACCCTATCATCAGGCACCACCTTTAGGAGAGAAAGGGAATAAAATCTGAATTTCTATCCTGTATTTACAATCATGACTTTGGTAAACTGCTTTTACAGGGCATTAGAAGTGGAGGATGTGCAGACGAGAAATTCAAACCAAACATCATGTCAAGATCTGACAGAGTGACACGATTCATCAGGACCGGAATATCATCGGCCTTTTAATATAGAAGGAGAAATGTTTGTCTGTGGGAAATGATTTCAAACGTCAGTGTGACTGGAAAAGCACCGAGACACACACACGCGAGTGAGAGTGTTCCAGTGCACTGACTGTGGAAAGAGCATTAACCAGTTACACAGCCAGAAAAAACATCGCTCCATTCACAGCGGGGAGAAACTGTACACGTGTTCTGTGTGTGGACGAGGCTTCAACTGATCGTCCAACCTGGAGAGTCACAATGACACCCACACCACGGAGAAACCGTGGAAATGTGGGGACTGTGGGAAGGGATTCAGTTCCCCATCGAAGCTAGAACTTCATCGACGCAGTCACACCGGGGAGAGGCCGTTCACCTGCTCTGTGTGTGGGAAGGGATTCTCTCATTCATCCAACCGTCTGGTACACCAGCGAGTTCACACTGGGGAGAGTCCATTCACCTGCTTCACATGTGGGAAGAGATTCACTTGTTCATCCGAGCTTCTGAGACACCAGTGCATTCACACTGGGTAGAGGCCATTCACCTGCTCCATGTGTGGAAAGAGATTCACTTGTTCATCAGAGCTTCTGAGACACCAGTGCATTCACACTGGAGAGAGTCTGTTCACCTGCTCCGTGTGTAAGAAGGGATTCACTCGTTTATCCGAGCTGCTGAGACACCAGCGAGTTCACGCTGAGGAGAGGCCATTCACCTGCTCTGAATGTGGGAAGGGATTCATTCAATCATCCAACCTGCTGACACACCAGCGAGTTCACACCGGGGAGAGGCTGTTCACCTGCCCAGTTTGTGGGAAGGGAGTCACGCAATCATCCAACCTGCTGACACACCAGCGAGTTCATACCGGGGAGAGGCTGTTCACCTGCTCTGTGTGTGGGAAGAGATTCACTCAGCACTCCAGCCTGCTGACACACCAGCGACTTCACACTGGGGAATGGCCATTCTTCTGCTCCATGTGTGCTAAGGGATTCACTCAGCGCTCCAGCCTGCTGAAACACCAGCGACTTCACACTGGGGAGCGGCCATTCACCTGCTCTGTGTGTGGGAAGGGATTCACTAATTCATCCGATGTTCTGACACACCAGCGAGTTCACACTGGGGAGAGACCTTTCACCTGCTCTGTGTGTGGGAATGGATTCACTCGGTCATCGCACCTCACTGCACATCAACTTGTTCACACAGATAAAAGACCTTTTAAATGTTCTGACTGTGAAAAGATCTTTAAAAGCACAAAGGAACTGCTGATACACCAACGAGTTCACACTGGGGAGAGGCCATTCATCTGCTCTGTGTGTGGGAAGGTATTCACTCAGTCATCCAACCTGCTGACACACCAGCGAGTTCACACTGGGGAGAGACCGTTCACCTGCTCAGTGTGTGGGAAGGGATTCACTCAGTCATCCAACCTGCTGACACACCAGCGAGTTCACACCGGGGAGAGGCCGTTCACCTGCTCAGCGTGTGGGATGGGATTCACTCGGTCATCCCAACTGCTGAGACACCAGCGAAGTCACCAGTGACTGCAGGGGTTGGATTCTGCTGTTGTTACTGCTGTTAATCACATCCAGGACTGAACCAGGTTCATTCTGAGAGTTGGAGTTTGTTTCTGCTGGTGTTAATAACCCTATAACTGGGCTGGAGTTTAATATTCTGGATATATGTCAAATAAATCAGCTTTGCTTTCAATGCCTGTAGATTTTTGTCACCATTTCTCCTTCATTTACAGATGTTCCCTGACCAGTCACCATTTCTCCTTCATTTACAGATGCTCTCTAACCAGTCACCATTTCTCCTCTATTTACAGACGCTCCCTGACCAGTCACCATTTCTCCTTCATTTACAGACACTCCCTGACCAGCCACCATTTCTCCTTCATTTACAGATGCTCCCTAACCAGTCACCATTTCTCCTCTATTTACAGACGCTCCCAGACCAGTCACCATTTCTCCTTCATTTACAGGCACTCCCTGACCAGCCACCATTTCTCCTCCATTTACGGACGCTCCCTGACCAGTCCCTATTTCTCCTCCATTTACAGACGCTCCCTGACCAGTCACCATTTCTCCTCCATTTACAGATGCTCCCTGACTGCCTGTCTGTCCCGGAGTTTGGATGGGGCCCCTTTGCTGAGGGAACAGGCGGGTGGATAATGTTCACTGTTTTTATAATCGGGCCGGGGGCTGCACTCGGTGCAGTGAGGGAGGAAATGCAGTGGGTGTTGTGGAGAATCATTGTCAAAAGGTGTTTGATAAGGTGCCGGACAGGAGGCTTGTTGATCAAATTAAGGCTCACGGTATTAAAGGGAGTGGGGCAGCGTGGATAGGAAGTTGGGTAAAGGGCAGAAAACAGATAGTACTGGTTAATGGATGTTCTTCAAACTGGAGATGTGTGAGGTGATAGATTTAGGAGGAAGAAAAACATAGGAATTGTACATGAAATGGAAAATTTTGAAAGGAGTAAAGGAGCAAAGACATAGGAGTATAAGATTCTGGCTAACACCTTGTCCTATTAACTTGCAGGTTCAAGTGTCCAGTGTCACCAACTTTAATACTCTGTTAAGAAGCTGATGGCTTTATATTCTATCATCTTTGGGTTAAATGTTGTGATCATCGAGGTGAGCACCAAGTGCCCCATCAACACTCCCAGGGCAGGTACAGCATGGGTTAGATACAGAGTAAAGCTCCCTCTACACTGTCCCATCAAACACTCCCAGGGCAGGTACAGCACGGGTTAGATACAGAGTAAAGCTCCATCTACACTGTCCCATCAAACACTCACAGGGCAGGTACAGTACGGGTTAGATACAGAGTAAAGCTCCCTCTTCACTGTCCCATCAAACACTCCCAGGGCAGGTACAGCACGGGTTAGATACAGAGTAAAGCTCCCTCTGCACTGTCCCATCAAACACTCCCAGGGCAGGTGCAGCACGGGTTAGGTACAGAGTAAAGCTCCATCTACACTGTCCCATCAAACACTCACAGGGCAGGTACAGTACGGGTTAGATACAGAGTAAAGCTCCCTCTTCACTGTCCCATCAAACACTCCCAGGGCAGGTACAGCACGGGTTAGATACAGAGTAAAGCTCCCTCTGCACTGTCCCATCAAACACTCCCAGGGCAGGTACAGCACAGTTTAGAGTGCGAGTAAAGATCCCTCTGTGATTCTGCAATTATTTACATAGGAGATCCCCAGTATCCACATTCCTGACTATTCAGCAGAATTTTCACAGGGATAAACCCTGCAAGAGACTTCACTGCATTGACACTAATCTGCTGTGTAATAAACTCTCTGGAGTTTAGAAGAATGAGAGGTGATCTCATTGAAACATACAAGATTCTGAGGGGGATTGACAGGGTAGATGCTGAGAGGTTGTTTCCCCTGGCTGGACTGTCTAGAACTAGGGGCCATAGCCTCAGGATCAGGGGTCGGCCATTTAAAATTGAGATGAGGAGGAATTTCTTCACTCAGAGTGTTGTGAATCTTTGGAATTCTCTGCCCCAGAGGGCTGTGAATGCGGAGTCTTTGAGTATATTCAAGGCTGAGATAGATAGATTTTTGGATTCTAGGGGAATCAAGGGATATGGAGATCGGGCGGGAAAGTGGAGTTGAGGTTGATGATCAGCAATGATCTTATTGAATGGCGGAGCAGGCTCGAGGGGCCGTATGGCCCACTCCTGCTCTTATTTCATATGTTCTTAACCCCAGTCACTGACACCACTCTCCTCCTCTCTGATAGAAACCAACCCCACTGACACCAATCTCCTCGTCTGATATAAACCAACCCCACAGTCACTGACACCAATCTCCTCGTCTGATATAAACCAACCCCACAGTCACTGACACCAATCTCCTCCTGTCTGATATAAACCAACCCCACAGTCACTGACACCAATCTCCTCCTGTCTGATAGAAACCAACCCCACAGTCACTGACACCAATCTCCTCCTGTCTGATATAAACCAACCCCACAGTCACTGATACCAATCTCCTCCTGTCTGATATAAACCAACCCCACAGTCACTGACACCAATCTCCTCCTGTCTGATATAAACCAACCCCACTGACATCAATCTCCTCGTCTGATATAAACCAACCCCACAGTCACTGACACCAATCTCCTCCTCTCTGATAGAAACCAACCCCACTGACATCAATCTCCTCGTCTGATATAAACCAACCCCACAGTCACTGACACCACTCTCCTCCTCTCTGATAGAAACCAACCCCACCGACACCAATCTCCTCGTCTGATACAAACCAGCCCCACAGTCACTGACACCAATCTCCTCCTGTCTGATATAAACCAACCCCACAGTCACTGACACCAATCTCCTCCTGTCTGATATAAACCAACCCCACAGTCAGACACCAATCTCCTCCTGTCTAATATAAACCGACCCCACAGTCACTGACACCAATCTCCTCCTGTCTGATATAAACCAACCCCACAGTCACTGACACCAATCTCCTCCTGTCTGATATAACCCAGCCCCAGTCACTGACACCAATCTCCTCCTGTCTGATATAAACCAGCCCCACAGTTACTGACACCAATCTCCAGTGCATGTCAGACTGAAGTTTTTTACAATCCTGATCAGCTTTTACGCTATTCCTAGTTGAGTTCGAGATCTCCAATGGAACACTCCACACACCTTAATCCCCCCTGAGCACAGGATTTATATTTAATATGTAGATTCCACAATAATACAACTCCCACACTAAATGAGTGCAAAATATTCACGTGAGATTCTACAAAGGAATACTTCTTGTAACATTCTTACAATATTATAGTTATATAGTAAGACTCATAATCTAACAAGCTGTGTCCATGAACTCAGACTTTGATAATTGCCAAGCCTGGGAGGCACAAAAGGATGTTCGACTCTTTTAAAATGCCAATTAGAATGACATTGTCATCAATCGATGTCACATTACCGAGAGAGCCTCCTTTTTAAAGGGGCACAAACAATCAACTCCAAATTATAATTAAATCAGATCCGAATACCGTTGCTGATGTTGACAATTGACTCCAGTCCCTCCAGTGCCCACCGGTCACGGAAGGCCTCCAGCGTCCCGGCGGACACCGCGTGCTCCCTCTCCAGGGACAGCCCGAAGGATGTTCCACCTTGGCTGTAGCCGTCAGCTTTCTTCTTCCCGGGGTGCTCTCTGACCTAGGCTGCAAACTGTTCCTGTATTTAAAGCCCAATCAGGTACAGCCCATGTGACCCTGGTTACCTCAGCCAATCAAACCATTGAGCTGAAAGACATTTATCAAACAAAGCATTCCATTGGATGGCTGTTTAGTGTTCATCGAGTAACTGCTTCCTGTTCATTGGAGCTACGAGGAATCTGCGAGTCAGAACAATGTCAGAGTTTGCTTTTACTGGGGCATTTCAAGAAACAAATGGCCTTCACGGTTCGGCTCAGTCCACACAGGCAGAGTTCTCAGCTCTGCTGGTTCTGTTCACACGAGGTCTGTTTCAGCTTAAAAGGGATAATTAGAGCCTGTTCTGTCTGAGGTGATTACAAGCTAATAGTTCACTAGACACAGGCCTTTAACACAAAGTTTACTCATATTAAACATACATGTATATAAAACTAGGAAGACTTTACTTTTATGACTCTATTTCATATTAAATCTGATCTTCTAATAAAACCCAGCTTCCTTACAGCCCACTCCTGGAGACCCCACTCCCTGAGCCTACAACCTTCAGCAGGGTCAGTGGTGGAGTTCCACAGTGGGAGTGATCCCAGAGTAACTGTCGGGATCACACCCCCGTGGATGTTCCGGGTCGTGTATTTTTAGTCATCCTGGTGTCTAACACACACATCAATAAAACAGGGAATTCCTGGAAACACACTGCAGGTCCTTCTTTATCTGGAGATCAAATGTCTGTTGTATAATTGTACCAGCAGTTAACAGGCTCCTGTGAACTCCTCCCTCTGCTATTTCAATGCAGACTTTAACCAATTTATTTTAAACAGTTGTATTTTAAATGGGTTAATGCCTGCCTTAAAATGGTAGACTCAGGACTGTCACACAAACATGTCAAATAATTACCAGTCATTTTTAGACTGGAATCTTAAACTTGCCGTTTCACTGTCAGTCAGGAACAGATCACAGTTTGTCACCAATCTCTGAATTGACAGCACGTTCCCAGCATTCACCGTTGTTCTTCCTGACTCTAAACACAGTTGTAAAGGAGCCTTCTTTTCTGTGCCTAGGAGCTCTGAACCATGGCAGAGAGTAGCTGCGACACGTTTCTCACACGCCTCAAGATTACCCGCACGGGGACTTTGCTGTCAGTGAAGAGAGAAGAGAAAGACCAAAGTGCCGTTTGCCCCTCTCAGTGTGGCCCTGAAGGACTGTGTCCAGGCTGAAGTTCTGTTCCCGCCGTACGATCCTCCCCCAGATTGTCCTTTCTGAACTCCAGCCAGGTGATGCTAAACACTCAGGTGGGAAAGAAGAAAATCTACAACAATATGTTTAAAACAAAGCTGATTTATTTGACAGATATCCAGGATATTAATCTCCAGCCCAGTTACAGGAGTTATTGTCATCAGAAACAAACCCCAACTGTCAGAATGAACATGGTTCAGTCTGGATGTGATTAACAGCAGCAATAACAGCAGAATCCAACCCCTGCAGTCACTTGTGAACTCGTTGGTGTCTCAGCAGGGTGGATGACTGAATGAATCCCTTCCCACACACAGAGCAGGTGAACGGCCTCTCCCCAGTGTGAACTCGCTGGTGTGACAGCAGGTGGGATGACTGAGTGAATCCCTTCCCACTCTCAAACCAGGTATACGGCCTCTCCCAGTGTGAACTTGCTGGTGTATCAGCAGATCCTTTGTGCTTCTAAAGCTCTTCTCACAGTAAGAACATTTAAAAGGACATTTATCTGTGTGAACAAGTTGGTGTTCAGTGAGGTGCGATGACCGAGTGAATCCCTTCCCATACACAAAGCAGGTGAACGGTCTCTCCCGAGTGTGAACTCTCGCTGGTGTGTCAGAACATCGGATGAATTAGTGAATCCCTTCTCACACACAGAACAGGTGAACGGCCTCTCCCCAGTGTGAATGCGCTGGTGTGTCAGAAGTTTGGAGAGTCGATTAAATCCCTTCCCACACGTGGAGCAGGTGAACGTTCTCTCTCCAGTGTGAACTCGCTGGTGTCTCAGAAGCTCAGATGAATGAGTGAATCTGTTCTCACACACAGAGAAGGTGAACAGCCTCTCTCTACTGTGAATGTGCTGGTGTTTCACAAGCTCAGATGAATGAGTGAATCTCTTCCCACACATGGAGCAGGTGAACGGTCTCTCCCCAGTGTGAACTCGCTGGTGTATCAGCAAGCTGGATCTCTGAGTGAATCCCTTCTCACACAGGGAGCAGGTGAATAGCCTCTCCCCAGTGTGAACTCGCTGGTGTCTCAGAAGGTTGGATGAATGAGTGAATCCCTTCTCACACACGGAGCAGGTAAATGGCCTCTCCCCGGTGTGACTGCGTCAATGAGTTTCCAACTTCGATGGGGAACTGAATCTCTTCCCACAGTCCCCACATTCCCATGGTTTCTCTGTGGTGCCGATGTCATTGTGCCTCTCCAGGTTGGATGATCAGTTGAAGCTTCGTCCACACACAGAACACGTGTACAGTTTCTCCCCGCTGTGAATGGTGTGAACATTTTTTCAGGCTGTGTAACTGGTTAAAGCTCTTTCCACAGTCAGTGCACTGGAACACTCTCACTCGGGTGTGTGTGTCTTGGTGCTTTTCCAGTCACTGTGATGTTTGAAATCTTTCCCCACAGACAGAACAGAGAAAAATTTCTCCTTCCACATTCAAAGGCTGATGATATTCAGGTCCAGCTGAATCGTGTCACTCCCTCAGATCTTGATGTGATGTTTGGTTTGAGTTTCTCATCTGCACATCCTCCCCTGCTAATGCCCTGTAAAAGCAGTTTACAAAAGTCAGGATAGAAATTTGGATTTTTCTCCCTTTCTCTCCTCAGGGTGCTGCGTGATGATAGGGTTTGGGCCCAGTCACTCTTTGCCCTCCAGTACCTCGCCAATAGCAATTCTGAGCTGTGAGCCGATACGGCAAGCTGCCAGCATTTCGACCATGTGGAGCAGCACAGCCACCGGCCCTGGCTGATTCTGTCTGGAAAAGGTGAGGCCAATGGTAGCACACCAACAACAACTTGCATTTACATAGCGCCTTTAACGTAGTAAAACGTTCCAAGGTGCTTCACAAGAGCGGAATCAGACAACAATTGACCTTAGGGCCGAGGCAACTGAAGGCACGGCCACCAATGGTGGAGCGAAGGAAGTGGGGGATGCACAACAGGCCAGAATTGGAGGAATGCAGAGTTCATAGAATCAGAGAATGGTGCAGCCCTTCGGCCCATTGTCCCAGAGCCAGCTCTTTGAATTTAGGCCCACTCCTCTGCTTTATCCCCACAGACCCGCAATTTGTTTTCCGATTCAAGTAGTTCTCCAATTCCCCTTTGAAAGTTGCCATTGAATCTGCTTCCACCACCACTTCAGACAGTGACTTCCAGGCCATGGCCCTTCTGACACTGGAATCAGTTTCTTCTTATTAAGAGGGTTGTAAACACCAGGTCCACTTGGCACTGAAGTGTCTGAAACTCATAATAGGAACTCCAGGGAAACAAAATACTAACAAATGTTAAACTGTTCTGTTGACAAACGAAATCTCAATTTAAGTTTTAAAAGATAAATTGTTTAACGGGTTCACACTGACTCACCAGACTCAGGTTCCACCCCTCAAACACCGCGATTGGTTGCAGAACTCGCTGCTCCCTTGGCCCTCCAGCCTCTGAACTTTCTTCCTATTGGTTCCCAGGGCCATCAATCACCACTCGCCAACATTACACTGCCAGATGAGGTTCAGGGGCTCAGAGGAAGAAAATAAATGAGGCCATGAATCTGAGTTAGGAAATACAATGAGAGAAACATGATTCAATTTGTAAACTAAACTATTTAAAATCAACTAAAATGAATTGTTGCCATTAATATATTCTTTTTGCACCAAGTGGGGAACAAGTGATGTTTTCCCACACACAGAGCAGGTGAACAGCCTCTCCCCGGTGTGACTGCATCGATGAGTTTCCAGCTTGGATGGGTAATTGAATCCCTTTGCACAGTCCCCACATTTACACGGTTTCTCCATGGTGCGGGTGTCCTTGTGTCTCTCCAGGTTGGACGATCGGTTAAAGCCTCGTCTACACAGAACACGTGTACGGTTTCTCCCCGCTGTGAATGGTGCGATGTTTTTTCAGACTGTGTAACTGGTTAAAGCTCTTTCCACAGTCAGTGCACTGGAACACTCTCACTCGGGTGTGTGTGTCTCGGTGCTTTTCCAGTCACACTGATGTTTGAAATCTTTTCCCACAGACAGAACAGACAAACATTTCTCCTTCCACATTCAAAGGTCGATGATATTCGGGTCCTGATGAATGGAGTGACTCTGTCAGATCTTGTGGTGATGTTTGGTTTGAGTTTGCGGTGTATAAATGCTGCCCTTCTCACAGCCTGTAAAAGGAATTTACGAAAGCCGTCACTGTGAGTCCAGGATAGAAATTGACAAGATTCTCTCCTCCTGGTTCCTGGCCAAGGGAACCGCGCATGCGCCCTGCTGCCCCCTGAGCCTCTCAAGATGGTAGCCATTACCCCAGGCCTATCACCGGGAGAAAGCCCCGCAGCTGCCACCCCACTCGGGGCAAATGCCCGGCCTGGAGGCTCTTGCTTGGGGCCTGAGGCCCACCCCGGGTGCTTGTGAAGCGGATAATGTTGAGTGTTTTAATAATGGGGCCTGGGGCCGCACTCGGGGTGTGTGCAGCCCGCTTCCCCCCGGGGTTCATTAACCCGCTCCCTCCACCAACTTTATAAACCCTGCGGCGCGGCCTACCCGCAGTTTATTAATCTCCCGACCCCGCTCCCGCTGACCTGCAGCTCCGCCCGGTGAGGGACACGTGACTTGGGCCCATGGCCTGATTGACGGGAGCTTCCGACCAGTAGGGAGCGAGCGGGGTCGGGCTTTAGGAGTGAGCCGGCGGCGGGTCCTCCAACCAATCGGGGAGCCCGAGGGGCGGGACAAGCGCCGGCTGATTGTCTGATCCACAGGGCAGCGAGGTTCTCCAGTCCCTTGGACCATGACTCCATTACCGAACATCAAACCACCGTTTCCAAGACTGTCACTGACGTCATCTCCTCTGGAGATCTTCCCCCGTGGCCAGCAACCTCATAGATCCCCAACCCAGCACAACCCGCTTCTACCTCCTTCCCAAGATCCACAAACAGGACTGCCCTGGTAGGCCCATCGTTTCAGCCTGTTCTTGCCCCACGGAACTTATCTCTTCCTATCTCGACTCTATCTTTTCTCCCCTTGTCCAGTCTCTTCCCACCTACATCCGCGACTCTTCAGACACCCTCCGCCACTTTAACAGTTTCCAGTTTCCTGGCCCCAACCGCTTCCTTTTCACCATGGACGTACAATCCCTCTACACCTCCATCCTCCACCAGGATGGCCTGAGGGCGCTCCGCTTCTTCCTTGAACAGAGGCCCGTCCAGTCCCCATCCACCACCACCCTCCTCCGCCTGGCTGAACTTGTTCTCACATTGAACAACTTCTCCTTTGACTCCACTCATTTCCTCCAAATCAAAGGTGTTGCTATGGGTACCCGCATGGGTCCTAGCTATGCCTGCCTTTTCGTGGGATATGTGGAACACTCTTTGTTCCAGTCCTACTCAGGTCCCCTCCCTCACCTCTTTTTCCGATACATTGATGACTGTATCGGTGCCATTTCCTGCTCTCGCCCCGAACTAGACAATTTCATTCACTTTGCCTCCAATTTCCACCCTTCACTCACCTTCACATGGTCCATCTCTGACTCTTCCCTTCCCTTCCTCGACTTCTCCATCTCCAACTCTGGGGATAGGTTATCGACCAATATTCACTACAAGCCCACTGACTCCCACAGCTACCTCGACTACACTTCCTCCCACCCCGCCTCCAGTAAGGACTCTATT
This sequence comes from Somniosus microcephalus, assembly GCF_052327205.1. Taxonomy (NCBI): domain Eukaryota; kingdom Metazoa; phylum Chordata; class Chondrichthyes; order Squaliformes; family Somniosidae; genus Somniosus; species Somniosus microcephalus. The sequence goes on along the minus strand of NC_140990.1, from coordinate 88,405,138 downwards.
CCATTCTCCCAGTTTCTCCGTCTCCGCCGTATCTGCTCCGACGGTGCCACCTTCCACACCAGTGCTTCCGACATGTCTTCCTTTTTCCGCAACCGAGGATTCGCCTCTACCGTGGTTGACACGGCCCTCGACCGTGTCCGTTCTATCTCCCGCACTTTTGCCCTCACCCCTGCCCCTCCCTCCCGGAACCATGATAGGGTTCCCCTTGTCCTCACCTTTCACCCCACCAGCCTCCACATTCAACGGATCATCCTCCGCCATTTCCGCCACCTCCAAAGTGATCCCACCACCAAACGCATCTTCCCCTCCCCTCCCCTTTCAGCATTCCGTAGGGACCGCTCCCTCCGAGACACCCTAGTCCACTCCTCTATCACCCCCAACAGCCCTTCCCCTTTGCCTGGCACCTTCCCGTGCAAGCGCAGGAGATGTAACACCTGCCTCTATACCTCCCCCCTTCCCACTATCCAGGGCCCCAAACACCCCTTCCAGGTGAAACAGCGATTTACTTGTACTTCTCGCAATCTAGTATACTGTATTCGCTGCTCACGATGCGGTCTCCTCTACATTGGGGAGACCAAACGCAGATTGGGTAACGGCTTTGCGGAACACCTCCATTCAGTCCGTAAGGGTGACCCCGAGCTTCCGGTTGCCTGTCATTTTAATTCACCGCTCCATTCGCACTCGGACCTCACCGTCCTTGGCCTCTTGCATTGTTCCACGGAAGCTCAATGTAAACTCGAGGAACAGCATCTCATCTTCCGATTAAGCACTTTGCAGCCTTCCGGACTCAATATCGAGTTCAACAATTTCAGATCATAACCTCGGCCCCCATTACATTTTTACTTATATTTTTTTCCACTCCTTTGTTTGGATCTTCCCTTCCCCCCACCTTTCCTTTTTTTTCTCTTCTCTCTCCCACATGGCAGCTGTCTCATATCCTGCCAGTACACTTCACACCTAATCTCAGCCGTCTTTTGTCTCCACTGTCCTATTAGCATCTCGTCTGGTTTTGAATACCTCTTAATGTCTCTTTCACTTCTTTTGTTCTATCACAGCCCCGACTTCGATCTATTTTATTTCCTTTCCAGTTTTGAAAAAGGGTTTCGACCGAAACATCAACTCTAATTTCTCTCCACGGATGTTGCCTGGCCTGCTGAGTTTTTCCAGCATTTTCTGTTGTTATCTCCAGTCCCTTGTTCAGGGCCTGGGGCCAGGGGAGGCTGTGGGCCTTTATTTCCCTTATTGGACACAAGGCTCTTTGCCTCACAACACATTGGCTCAGGATTTAACAATTGGTTTACAGGAAATAGTGAATTGAAAATTGCAAAACTGAGATTATTAGAATTACACAGGATTACACAGGATATACGGCACAGAAACAGGCCATTCGGCCCAACCAGTCCATGCTGGTGTCTCTGCTCCACACCAACCTCCTCCCGTCTTTCCTCATCTAAATCTATCAACATAACCCTCGATTCCCTTCTCCCTCATCTGCTTGTCCAGCCTCCCCTTAAATGCATCGATACTATTCGCTTCAACCACTCCCTGTGGTAGCGAGTTCCACATTCTCACCACTCTCTGGGTAAAGAAGTTTCTTCTGAATTCCCTATTGGATTTCTTGTTGACTATCTTATATTGATGGCCTCTAGTTATGCTCTTCCCCACAAGTGGAAACATTCTCTCTGTATCCACTCTACCAAAACATTTTCATAATTTTAAGGACCTCTATTAGGTCACCCCTCAGCCTTTTTTCAAGTGAATAGAGACCCAGCCTATTCATCCTTTCCTGATATGTATACCCTCGCATTTCTGGTATCGTCCTTCTAAATCTTCTCTGCACTCTCTCCAGTGCCTCTATATCCTATTTATAATATGGTGACCAGAACTGTACGCAGTTCTCTAAGGGCTGAATTTTGCCGGTGCTCAGAGTGCGGGTTTGGAGGCAAGTCCACTGTCAAAACCAAAAAAACTGACAGCGGGTCGGTATCCTGCTCTGAACCGCCTCCTTGTGAGTTTCCTAAGTGTCGGGTCTTTCATCCTTGAACAGACCCGACACCAACCGGTGGGTCAGCCAATTTAGATACTTTAAAGCTTGTTAAAAGGTAGTTAAGCACCATTTTCCCAAGTACTTACCATTTTACCAGGTTTTTAACAAGGTTCCCGGAGAGCGACTATCACGTCAGGTAAGTATGTCGGGTTCTCAATGACTGGATTGCTGTGAATAGGTGAAAGCTGCAGAAGTGGTCTAAAACCTACCATTTCACAGCTGTTCACTTCCCAATCTTAGAATCTGGAGCATTAATGATTTGGAACCCACTTTGGAGCTTTATGCAAACACGATTTCTCTTTTATAAAACCATGTTGACTCTGCCTAATCATATTATCATTTTCTAAGTGCCCTGTTCCACTTCCTTAATAATGGATTGCAGCATTTTCCTGAGGACTGGTGTCAGGCTAACTGGCCTGTAGATCCCTGTTTTCTCTCTCCCTCCTTTCTTGAATAGCGAGGTTACATTTGCTACCTTCCAATCCACTAGGACCTTTCCAGAATCTAGTGAATTTTGGAAGATCACGACCAATGCATCCACTATCTCCGCAGCCACCTCTTTTAGAACCCTAGGATGTAGGCCGTCAGGTCCAGGGGATTTGTCGGCTTTTAGTCCCGTTAGTCTCTCAAGTACTTTTTCTGGACTGATATGAATTACTTTAAGTTCCTCACTCTCATTAGCCCCTTGGTTCCCCACTATTTCTGGAATCTCAACCTTCTCCAGTGTAGCCCACGCGGCTCCAGCTCGTGCAGCCTAAGCCCGGGCTGTCCGCAGTGCGGCCGCAACATGCCTGTAGACTTGCACGAGTGGTCGGGACCTCTCGCCCTGACCGAGGTGGACGAGAAGCCTGCGCAGCCCCTCCGTGTCAAGTATGACAACGTGGACAGAGATGTGCTGGGTAAAGTGCTGAGCCCGGCCCAGGTACTGACTGCAGCTGAGAGCTGAACACACAGGAACCGCTCCAGTGCCTGGAGCCAGCAACAAAAGGCAACAAAAGCAAGGAAGGCACAGAGTCCAAAAGCAGAGAAGTTATGATGAATCTTCATAAAACACTGGTTCAGCCTCAACTGGAATATTGTGTCCAATTCTGGGTGCCGCACATTAGGAAGGATGTGAAGGCCTTAGAGAGGGTGCAGAAAAGATTTACAATAATGGTTCCAGGAATGAGGGACTTCAGTTACGTGGATAGACTGGAGAAGCTGGGGTGGTTCTCCTTAGAGCAGAGAAAGTTGGGAGGAGATCAGACAGAAGTGTTCAAAATCACGAGGGGTCTAGACAGAGTAGAGAGAGAGAAACTGTTCCCATTGGCGGAAGGGTCGAGAACCAGAGGACACAGATTTAAGGTGATTGGCAAAAGAACCAAAGGCGACATGAGGAAAAACTTTTTTACGCAGCGAATGATTAGGATCTGGAATGCACTGCCTGAAAGGATGGTGGAGGCAGATTCAATCACGGCTTTCAAAAGGGAATTGGATGAGTATCTGAAAGAAAAACATTTGCAGGGCTACGGGGAAAGGGCGGTGGAGTGGGACTAGCTGAAGTGGTCTTGCAGAGAGCCAGCACGGGCTCAATGGGCTGAATGGCCTCCTTCTGTGCTGTAACTATTCTCTGATTCTAAGCTTATATTGTGGTTAATAACAGACAAACTCTGTTCTTTCTCCTGATCTGATTACAGATTCCAACCAGTAGATTCAGTGATAACAACAGAAAATGCTGGAAAAACTCAGCAGGCCAGGCAACATCCGTGGAAAGAAAATAGAATGGAATGTCTTATCAGTGTTGCCATGGTGACCTGTCTGCAGTGAAACGCCTGTTTGAGTTTCTAACTCAGTCTAAACTTCTCTTTCCCATAATACACATTATATCAGACATTTGATGTCAATGTATTTTAACCATGTTATGTTAATATCTCTAAAATCTACAGGGAGATCTGTTGTGTATGTAACCGTTTACCTTTAAGGGAACTATAGAATGTGACCGTTCGCCTTTAAGAGCACTACTTCAGGGTGGCACTATTTATTGGCTCATGTATACTGTAATACCGATAGTGACCACACCAGTATATAAGGGTTGTGATACGTTAACTAGGGCAGAAATCGCCCAGACCTCTGAATAGTAAAGACCTGTTTTGTTTGTACTTCTAAAGTCTCTGAAGTTATTTACTGCACAACTTACAGACTTTACAAGATCAGATACACAAATCTTTAAAAGTGGGAGAACAAGTTTATAAAGTGGTTTAAAAATGTTACCCGAGGTTTTTTATAAATGGTGCGTAGAAAACAAAACCATCGGTTCAGCTGCAGTTAGAATAAGTTTTGGGCATCTTACACTAGGAAGGATGTCGGGGCCACAGAGAGGCTGCAGAATAAATTCACTGAGGTTATACCACGGATGAGAGGCTTTCGTTATCAGAGAATCAGAGAATGAAACAGCACAAAAGGCGGCCATTCTGCCCATCATGCTTGTGCCAGCTCTTTGGGAGAGCTATCCAATTAGTCCCACTCCCCTGCTCTTTCCCCATATCCCGGTAAATGTTTTCCCTTCAAATAATTATCCAATTCTCTTTTGAAAGTTACTCTTGAATCTGCTTCCACCACCCTTTCAGGCAATGCATTTCAGATCATAATAACTTGCTGGGTAAAGAAATGTTTCCTCAAGATGACCTGTCTGCAGTGAAGCGCCTGTTTGAGTTTCTAGCTGAGGCGAACTTCTCTTTCCCAGGAGGAGAGACGAGAGAAACTGGGGCATTTCTCATTAGAACAAAGCAGGGTGAGAGGAGATGTGAGCGAGGTGTTTAAACTTGATCAACGACACCGACTAAAATATCAGAGACACTCCTTGTCCCTCAGGACCTGTGTCCAGGGGAGAAGCTGATGGGTTTATCAGATCATCTTTGGGTTAAATGTTTGTTGTGTATGTACCTTTAAGGGAATAACTGGTCTCAGACTGCAGTACCGGCAGTGACCACCCCTGTATAAAAGGCGCTAGAGAGCCTCTGTTTGTTAGTTTTCACTATTGACTTCCACCAGTAGAGACTTGTTGTTTTCACTCCTGCTGGTCCGTGTCTCAATCATTCACGGACTTAACACTGGCGACGAGTAAGAAACGAACTTACCTGCAACTCGGCAGCACCTCAGACGACGTTGTTGAAGGTCGGAGCCAGAAGAAAAAAAAAATTGAGTCCAAAGAAACTCGAGAAACGGGCGTCGACCGTCAATCATCGGTTTGAAAACTTGCAGGAGAGACTGTCAAGAGCCAGGTTCGGTTCACCAGTCTGTGGTTTCCCAGCTAGTCGGGCTGGTGGCAGGTAGTGCTCTGATCCTTCCTGGGCTGCGGCGGGCTGAAGCTCGATCGGGTGGCTTTTCAACGGGGCCGGGCAGCAAGTCGGGAGGCAAAGAGAGAGAGAGAGGGTGGAGCACACAGGGGGCGGCCGGTGCTTCGAAGCCGGGCAGCGTTCGGACCTAAGAAGAGGGAGGGAAGTGTCCCAGAGGGTCCGCTCCATGACGGGAAAATAGTAAAAGAAAAAGAATCAATATTTAACGCGCAAGAAACCGTGGAAAGCAGCGCTAACAACAGCGGGGAAGAAGGCAAAGCGCGGGAGGCGCCATTTTGTTAAATCGGGGAAGAAGGCAAAGCGCGGGAGGCGCCATTTTAGATTTACAAGATGCCGAAGACTGGCTGTATCACTGCTTTTGATAATACATTAGAGGACTGGACCACGTATGTGGAAAGAGTCGAGGTATATTTCGAGGCAAACGAAATAGCGGAGGGGAAAAAGGCATCGATATTGCTAAACTTAATGGGCGCTAGAACGTACGGCCTATTGCGGGACCTGATTACTCCAGCCAAACCGAAGGCGAAGAGTTTTAACGAAATTGTTGCTGTCCTACAGGAACACTTAAACCCTGCACCGCTGTTGATAGCAGAAAGATTTAAATTCCACAGGAGAACTCAGCACAAAACTGAGAGCAATGCTGAGTATCTTACGGAATTACGCAAGCTATCAAAGCACTGCCAGTTCGGAGCAGGACTGGCAGATTACCTACGGGACAAATTTGTCTGTGGACTCCTGAGTGAAGGAACACAGAAGAAGTTACTCTCAGAAAAAGAGCTGACGCTAGATAAGGCTTTCAGCGTGGAAGTATCGTATGAAGCAGCAGCCAGGGGAGCTGCAGAAATTCAACAAAAACCACAGGAATACGGCACCCACGAAATGACATGGGGATTTGCAAAATGTTATCACTGCGGCAGAACTAACCATGACCAGAAGGACTGCTGGTCCAAAGACAAAATATGCAGACAATGCGGGAAGATTGGACACATTGCACGAGTTTGCAGGTCTGGGAAGAAGACCAGCGACAACAAAAAGGCTACTAAGGAACCGTACAAGAAAGTACAAAAGATGATGGACAGTAGTTCTGAAGACCAGATGAGCGATAGTGAATCCGAGAACAGGAGACTAAGCTGTCTCAAACTTCACAATGTAATCGCAAAAGAGGATCACCGAACCATTTGGGTCACCCTCACGATAGCAGGGTCCCAAGTTAAAATGGAATTGGATACAGGATCAGCGCTAACCGTCATGAATCGACGAGACTACGAGCGGCTATTTTCACACATACCCTTGAGGGAGACATCCATCGTCTTGACGACGTATACGGGGCAAAAAGTATACCCAGAGGAAAAATAAGGGTGCCTGTCGAATACAATGGCAAGAAAATACGGACATTGTATCTCTACATACTGCCAAATGGTGGACCACCGTTATTGGGACGGGAATGGATCAGGAAGATAAACTTAGATTGGCATTCCATTCATGCAATGACGGTGGATGGTAAAAAAGATGAAGACGTCACTCCTGGACGATTGTCAACAATCTTAGCTAACGCCAAAGAGGTATTTCAACAAGAACTGGGCACGCTTAAAGGCATAACCGCCTCAATAAAAATAGAAGAGAATGCAGTTCCCAAGTTTTTCAAAGCAAGACCGGTACCATATGCAATTTGCCCAGCTGTCGAGGCAGAGCTGGAGAATCTGGAGAAGGCGGGCGTGTTGTCTAAGGTCGACTGGAGCGAGTGGGCGACACCCATCGTTCCTGTCATGAAGAAAACGTTAAGCAATAAGTCCGGAGAGCCAAGGAAGATTCACATCTGTGGGGATTTCAAGGTGACGGTGAACCCTGTCCTTCACACAGTACAATATCCTCTTCCAAGGATAGAAGACATCTTCGCCTCACTGTCTGGAGGGAAGCGTTTTACAAAAATTGACTTAGCACAAGCATATTTGCAGATGGAGGTTGAAGAGTCCTCTAGGAAGTATCTCACGATAAACACTCACAAAGGTCTTTACCAGTATCATCGATTGGTATTCGGAGTAGCATCGGCTCCGGCGATATGGCAAAGAGCGATGGAACAAGTCCTGCAAGGGATTCCGGGGACTCAGTGTTATTTGGACGACATCCTTGTAACAGGTGAAGATGACAGTGAACACGTTAACAACCTAGAACAGGTGCTCACTAGACTACGGGAACATGGGCTGCGAGCCAACCACCACAAGTGCGAATTTTTTAAGAAACAGATATCGTATTGTGGCCACGTGATTGATGAAGAGGGGTTACATAAGTCCCCTGACAAAATTGAAGTGGTTGTTAAGGCCCCAGCGCCTGAAAATGTGTCGCAACTGAGGTCATTCCTCGGGTTGGTGAATTACTATCATAAGTTTTTGCCGAATTTGTCGACAATTCTGCACCCACTGAATGCCCTGCTACGAACGGGGGTAGCATGGAAATGGAACGATGATTGTAAGCGTGCTTTTCAGAAGAGTAAGGACTTAATCACTTCAAGGGAAGTATTGGCTCACTACAACCCAGCACTGCCAATCAGGCTGGCGTGTGATGCGTCTCCCTACGGCATTGGGGCGGTACTGTCACATAAATTCCTTGATGGTTTAGAGAGGCCGATAGCTTTTGCGTCATGCTCGTTAACTTCTGCCAAGCGTAACTACGCCCAGATTGACAGAGAGGCCCTCAGCCTAGTGTGGGGGGTGAAGAAGTTCAATCACTATCTGCACGGTCAAAAATTTACTCTACTAACCGATCATCAACCTCTTGTCTCCATTTTCAACCCTCAGAAGGGCGTACCGATAATGACGGCACAACGGCTGCAGAGATGGTCCCTTTTCCTAGGGGCACACCAATATGACATCGAGTACAAAGGAACTAAGCAGCATGGAAATGCTGATGGATTGTCACGACTACCATTGCCGACGGTGGAAGAAGAAGACCTTGCAGTGGATCCAATGGAGTTATTCCACTCGACCATAGTCGAATGTCTCCCTGTGACGAATGCAAACATAGAAAAGGAAACACGTAATGACCCGACACTATCACGGGTCTATGATTTAACGGTGAAGGGATGGCCAGCACATGGCGAACCACTGCTGCCAGCATTCTCGCCGAGAAGAGAACAGCTGTCAGTGTGCAGAGGAACCTTGATGTGTGGATCCAGAGTAGTAATTCCACCTAAGTTGACGGATAGAGTACTCAATGAGCTTCATGAGGGTGGGGTAAAAATGAAGAACTTAGCCAGAGCATTTGTGTGGTGGCCGGGAATCGATAGAGAAATCGAAGAGATGACCAAGAGCTGTGCAGGATGCCAGAAGGTCCAAAACACCCCACCACAAGCTCCTCTGCATCCATGGGAGTGGCCCTCATCTCCATGGCAACGGGTGCACATTGATTTTGCTGGTCCCTTCATGGACTCGATGTTTTTAATTGCGGTGGATGCACATTCAAAGTGGCCAGAGGTAATAAAAATGTCCTCAACCACCACGGAAAAAACTATCACAGTTTTGCGAACCATATTCGCCAGGAATGGGCTGCCTGAACAGATTTGCTCTGACAATGGACCACAGTTTGTGTCTGAAGAGTTCCGGAGGTTCTTAAAGAACAGTGGCGTTAAGCATTACACATCTGCCCCATATCATCCAGCCACTAATGGATTGGCCGAGAGGTTTGTCCAAACATTCAAGAAGGCTATCAAGGCAATGTGTAATGAAGATATACCCCTACAACACAAGGTGGACAACTTCTTGTTTGCCTACGAATGCGACACATGCGGTTACCAACCAAACTCCAGCCATGATGTTCTTCAATCGAAGACTACGATGCCGCTTGGATTTGGTTAAGCCAAACGTCCGAAGAGATGTGGAGAACAGGCAGTTTCAGAATATGAATGAAAGGCCGACCAGGAGTTTTAAGGTAGGTCAACCAGTTTTGGCTCGGGACTACCGCACTGAGAAATGGCAGCCAGGAACGATTTGTACACGACAAGGACCTCTCATGTATACCGTGGACGTTGGGGAGAGCATTGTAAGACGCCATGCTGACCAGATTCTAGAGTCACTGGAAAACGTCAACTCCACACCACGATCTGATACACCTGGTAATGAAATTGACGTTCCAATTGCAGCTACCGCAGAACCGGTAATATTGGAAGCAGATGAACCAAACAAAGACATTGATCCTGACGCAACATTGCCCGAAGAACCTGATACCCCAAAGAGGCGTTATCCAGACAGAATCAGGAAGCCTCCTCAAAGACTGAACTTATAATTGCTTAAACTTAACCAGTGTATCTAGCAACAGTAATTGTGATTGTAATTCGTGATCATTTAGTTGTTAAATGAATGTTATGTACTGTTTATCTAAAAGGGGAGGAATTGTTGTGTATGTACCTTTAAGAGAATAACTGGTCTCAGACTGCAGTACCGGCAGTGACCACCCCTGTATGAAAGGCGCTAGAGAGCCTCTGTTTGTTAGTTTTCACTATTGACTTCCACCAGTAAAGACTTGTTGTTTTCACTCCTGCTGGTCCGTGTCTCAATCATTCACGGACTTAACAATGTTGTGCTCGTGGAGCTGAGCCCCTAGTGTCAGCATCAAACACTCTCCAGTCGGGTACAGCACGGGTCAGATGCAGAGTAAACCCATCAGCCGCTCCCCGACACAGATACTGAGGGACAGGGAGTGTCCGGGACAATGACATTTCTCACTCAATAAGGTATAAATTGATCCTGTACCTCTCCCCATTAATCCTGGGCTCCACACGGGGTGAATCCTGCTCCTGTTTCCCTTCCTGTAACAGCACTGAGCTAAACCCAGCCCATAATGAGCAGGGCTCAGGGAGGTTGGTTGCTAGGCACTGCAGTGATGTCATAAAGCAGGGCCATTCAGCCCAGCTGGTCGTCTCCTTGTCCCTTTAAAGGTGGAGAGCCGGGACACCCTGTCTCCAAACACATCCCACCTGTCCATACTGAGAATCCCCGGGGAAGGCCCAAGGCCCAGAGTGTGGAACACAACCAAGGGGAAAGAGGAGGAGAGAAGGGGAGGTACATCAAGGAGTCGGGACTGAGGGACACCAAGCTTCAGTTTTAGAGCCTGTAGACTTCAGGAGGGGAAGAGTGAGTTCAGTAGTTTTAGGATCCAGGGAGAGAACAAGGAGCAGATGGGGAGACTGGTGTGGATTCCAGCACAGTGAGGATGTAGGGGGAGGGAGATTGTGTCGGGCCATGTACTAGGGGTGTAGGAGGGACAAGAGAGGAAAGGTCAGAGGAGCAATTACTGCAGCAGTGCCCATAAATGGTGAGAGAGAGAGAGAAGGTGGGGGTTCAAGTGGACCAGGGACAGTCTGTTAAACTCTCTGTTTGCTGTGACCAGTTTTCCTTCGGTTAAAAATGGCCTCCTGTAGCCCAGTGACACAAACAGCCCATTAAACTCCACCAATGGCCTTTGGTCTGGTGAGGTCTCCCTTTGTGAAACATCGGCTGTTGTTAAAGCTTTTCATTCTGACACGCTCACACTGAGAAATGAGCTGCAGAACTGCCGACATCGTCAGCTTTAAGGAGACGTTCCCTTTGGAGATCGGATTCCCCATTGAGTTTGATTAAACTGATGTTAAAGTAACAAGGCTGCTTTGCCCCGTAACAATAACAGATTATCAGAGTATTTCCCATAGGTTATAATCCAATATTACAGGGGCTCACTGCCCTGGAGGGTTGAAGTGGACCCTGTGATATAATAGAATTTTCTGTCCTGTCAGACTTGGACATCTTGTAGATCCATCTTTTAAAAAGTTGTGGGATCTCAGTTCACAGATGGATTCCACTCAGTTTGTAACAAGTCCTCAATCAGCTGGTCTTATTGTCGAGATATCAAGGACACGACACACTGCATGTGTGTGAAACAAAGCTCATTTATTTGGCATTGATACAGATTAAACTCCAGCCCAGTTACAGGGGTTACTAACATCAGCTGAAACAAATCCCAACTGTCTGAATGAACGTGGTTCAGTCCTGGATGTGATTAACAGCAGCAAGAACAGCAGAATCCAACCCCTGCAGTCAATTGTGAACTTGCTGGTGTCTCAGCAGGTTGGATGAACGAGTGAATCCCTTCCCACACACAGAGCAGGTGAACGGCCTCGCCCCAGTGTGAACTCGCTGGTGTGTCAGCAGGTTGGATGAATCAATGAATCCCTTCCCACACACGGAGCAGGTGAACGGCCTCGCCCCAGTGTGAACTCGCTGGTGTCTCAGCAGGTTGGATGAACGAGTGAATCCCTTCCCACACACGGAGCAGGTGAATGGCCTCTCCCCAGTGTGAATTCACTGGTGTGTCAGCAGGTTGGATGAATCAATGAATCCCTTCCCACACACGGGGCAGGTGAACGGCCTCTCCCCGGTGTGACTGCATCGATGAGTTTCCAGCTGGGGTGGGTAATTGAATCCCTTCCCACAGTCTCCACATTTCCACGGTTTCTCCATGGTGCGGGTGTCCTTGTGTCTCTCCAGGTTGGACGATCAGTTGAAGCCTCGTCCACACACAGAACACGTGTACGGTTTCTTCCCGCTGTGAACGGTGCAATGTTTTTTCAGGCTGTGTAACTGGTTAAAGCTCTTTCCACAGTCAGTGCACTGGAACACTCTCACTCGGGTGTGGGTGTCTCGGTGCTTTTCCAGTCAGGCTGATGTTTGAAATCTTTTCCCACAGACAGAACAGACAAACATTTCTCCTTCCACATTCAAAGGTCAATGATATTCAGGTCCTGGTGAATCCAGTGACTCGCTCAGATCTTGACGTGATGTTTGGTTTGAGTTTCCCGTCTGCAAATCCTCCCCTTCTAATGCCCTGTAAAAGGAGTTTACAAAAGTCATCACTGGGAGTAGGATAGAAATTCAGATCAGACAATTCCAGTTTCTATGGAACATTCTTTCCTCTCTTGCTCCCCCAAAACTGTAAATCCCCGTCGCACACACTCTCCCTCCTCCCTGTGCTGAAATTCAAACCCATCGCACCATCTCCCACATTTTTCCTTTTGGTCGACTTTTCTCCCTCTCCTGAAAGGTGATGACTCTGGCTGGGTTCAGTTCTACACTCACTGGTTCCCCTCCCTCTCCTCCCCTGAAGGTGCTGACTCTGGCTGGGTTCAGCTATACACTCACTGGTTCCCCTCCCTCTCCTCCCCTGAAGGTGCTGACTCTGGCTGGGTTCAGTTCTACACTCACTGGTTCTCCTCCCTCTCCTCCCCTGAAGGTGCTGACTCTGGCTGGGTTCAGTTCTACACTCACTGGTTCTCCTCTCTCTCCTCCCCTGAAGGTGCTGACTCTGGCTGGGTTCTGTTCTACACTCAGTGGTTCCCCTCCCTCGCCTACCCTGAAGGTGCTGACTCTGGCTGGGTTCAGTTCTACACTCAGTGGTTCCAATACAATACAATACAAATCGCTTTATTGGCATGATAAGGTACATCTTATGTTGCCAAAGCATCAAAATACATTTATGGTTGAACACATAAACGCGGTTCCATTCATACAGTGTATAAACAGGTATATCCCTGAGTTTATAAATATATTTTCGCCTTGTTTATATATATTCTTGTCTTAGTTTACTGGTTGTCCCTCTGTTCATGGCAAGCTGTAACATAGTGTGCCGCCAGTGTTACACAGCTTCTCTCCTCCCCCAGTAGGAATGGGAGTTTTTGGTTGTCAGTCAGATTTCTGAATTCAGGGCATATTTGTGAGAATTTTTGATAGAAATTCTCTCTGATGCCCTGATATTTTCCACAGGCTGTGAGGAAGTGCATCTCTGTCTCAACTACTCCCTGACTGCAGTGAGAGCATATCCTGTCTTCTCTTGGCAGCCTGGTCTGCCTGTGTCTGCCTTTTTCGATCGCTAGGCTATGTTCGCTAAGTCTGTACCTTGTCAAGGTTCTTCTCAGTTTGTTATCCTTTACCATGGTCAGGTAATCAGCTATGTTGTATTGTCTGTTTAGGGCCAAGTAGCAATTGAGTTTGCTTTGGGTTTTTGTTGTTTCTGCCCAATATGACAGATATTTTTCCTTTTGCTTAGCGACGATTGTGTTGGGTCGAATTCTTTGTGTTACCCTGTCACTGTCCTGGGGCTGGTTATTGTTAGTATTGTTATTAGTTACTTTATTGAGTCCCAGGACTAGTTGACTGAGGGTATTCTTCTTTATGGTCAGCTCTTGGCATTTCAGGGCGTCGTAGTGATAGCATTGGGGGTTGCTCATTTGTAAGTGATTCCAAAATTTGGTGGCTCTTTTTTGGATAGTGATTATTAATGCGTATTGGCCTAGTTCCGCCCTGCATGCGTTGTTTATTGTTTTCCTTTGAGTCCGGAGGATACTTTTACAGAATTCCGCATGTAGGATCTCAATTGGGTGTTTGTCCCATTTTGCAAAATCTTGTTGTGTTAGTGGTCCCCAGACCTCACTGCCATAGAGTGCAATTGGTTCAATTACTGATTTGAAAATTTTGAGCCAAATGCTAATTGGGATTTCTATTTGGATTGATTTTTTGATGGCATAGAAAGCCCTTCTTGCTTTCTCTTTCAGTTCATTCACAGCCAGTTTGAAGTTTCCCGTAGAACTGATTTTTAAGCCCAAGTATGTGTAGTGAGTGGTTTGTTCAATTTTGGTTGTTCCTACTGTGAAATTTATTGTGGGTCCATGTTGTTTGGATCTTTGCTGGAACACAAGGACTTTGGTTTTTTGGGGATTTATTGTCAGGGCCCAAGTCTGGCAGTACGACTCCAGCAGGTCCAGGTTCTGCTGTAGACCGTCCTTAGTTGGTGACAGCAGAACCAGGTCGTCGGCATAGAGGAGGAATTTAACCTTGGATTCATATAGGGTGAGGCCGGGTGCTGTAGATTGTTCAAGTAGTTTTGCCAATCCATTAATGTAAATATTAAAGAGTGTCGGTGAGATTGGCGAGCCCTGCGTCACCCCCCGCCCCTGTGGGAAGTATTTTGTTTGTTTGTCTCCAATTTTAACTGCACATTTATTGTTTGTATACATTGATTTAATTACATCATATGTTTTACCTCCTACCCCGCTTTCGATAAGTTTCAGGAATAAACCGTCATGCCAGATGGAGTCGAAAGCCTTCTGGAAATCTACAAAGCATGCGTAGATTTTGCTTTTGTTATGGTGAACGTGTTTGTCAATTAGGGTCTGTAGGGTGAAGATATGATCGGATGTTCTATAGTTTGGCAGGAATCCAATTTGGCTTTTACTCAAGACATTGTGCTCTTCAAGGAAGTTTATAAGTCTTTTGTTTATGATGCTACAGAATACCTTCCCCAGGTTACTGTTTACACAGATGCCTCGATAGTTGTTTGGGTCGATTTTGTCCCCACTTTTGTATATGGGTGTTATGAGTCCTTTGTTCCAGATGTCAGGGAAATAACCGACACTCAGAACCAAGTTGAAGAGTTTTAGGATAGCCAGTTTCAGTTTGTCGTCTGCGTGTTTAATCATCTCGTTTAGTATGCCGTCTGTCCCGCAAGCTTTTCCTGGTCGCAGGTCCTTGAGTTTTTCAAGAAGTTCTTTTTCTGTTATTATGGCGTCTAGCGGGTTTTGGTTATCTTTTATGGCCATTTCAAGCTTTTCAAGTTTTTTGCGTATTTGGTGTTGCTCTGGTCCTAGTGTGTTTTTCTGGTATAATTTTTCAAAGTGGCTTACCCATGTGTCCCCATTTTGAATGGACAAATCGTCGTGTTGTTTTTTGTGTAGTGTTTTCAAGTTGTCCCAGAAACAATTCGACTCAATGGATTCCTCCATGGAGCTGAGTGTATTCTTAATAAATTGCTCTTTTTTGGTCCTGAGTGTGTTTCTGTATTGTGTTAGCGTCTGACAATAAGTAAGGCGTAATTCCTCGTTTTCTGGATGTCTGTGTTTTTGGTTTGATAGTTTTCTAAGTTTTTTCCTCATGTTATGGCAATCATGGTCAAACCATTTTTCATAGTTTTTTGTTTTGGGTTTGTTCGTGCGAGCTTTCAAGTTTGCATTTGTTGCCAAATTATCAAAAATATTGTTTAGTTTACTAACTGCCCAGTTTACGCCTTCTTTATTGTGAGTGTATATGTTATCCAGAAAGGTGTCTAAGAGAGCTTGAGTTGATGCATTGCTAATTGTTTTCTGGTATTTTTCCGTGTCGTTTTTGGCCCATCTGTACGATTTTTTGGTGTTGTACAGTTTACTGGGTTGTGTTTCTATGTTGTTTGTTTCTGTCTTTTTGAGAAACATAGTAATTTGGCTGTGATCTGACAGTGTTGTTTGTGGTTTGACTGTGAATGCTCTGAAAGAGGATGGGTCCAAGTCTGTAATCATATAGTCTACTGTGCTGCAGCCAAGAGGTGAGCAGTAGGTCGATCTTCCTAGGAGGTCTCCTATGAACCTACCATTGACAATGTACAGACCCAGGTTTCGACAGAGCTGTAGTAGCTGTTTACCGTTGGTATTTGACTGCTTGTCGCAGTTATGCCTGTATGGAAGGGAAGGGATGTCAAAGTGGTTATTCCCGAATACGTAATTGTTTCCCTGATTATTGGTGAAGTCTGGTTCTTCGCCCGTTCTTGAATTGAGGTCCCCACAGATCAACACGTTCCCCTGGGCCTGGTATTGGATAATTTCCCCCTCCATGTTGGAGAAGGTGTCCTCTTTGTAGTACGGGGAATCGATTGGAGGGATATAAAGTGCGCAAATGTAAACATCTTGGGTGTTTGAGATAATCTCCCTCTCAAGTTTGAGCCACATATGGTTTTCGCCCTTTTTTATAAATTTGATGTAATTCTTAAGTTCTGTTTTAAACCAGATCAGTATGCCTCCGGAGTCTCTGCCTTGGGTTACACTTGGTAATTTATTGGAGGGGACCACTAGCTCCCCTCCCTCACCTACCCTGAAGGTGCTGACTCTGGCTGGGTTCAGTTCTACACTCACTGGTTCCCCTCCCTCTCCTCCCCTGAAGGTGCTGGGTTCAGTTCTACATTCACTGGTTCTCCTTCCCAGAAGGTGCTGACTCTGGCTCTAACCTTCTTTCCAATACTCAGTCCTTCCTTATAAGCTTTTCTGCTGTAATATCTCACTATTTTGGTGAGGGGCACTCCTTGACCTGTCACAATTTCTCTTCCATTTACAGACGCTCCCTGACCAATCTCCCTTTCCCCTTCATTTACAGATGCGCCCTGACCAGTCTCCATTTCTCCTTCATTTGCAGATGCTCCCTGACCAATCTCCCTTTCCCCTTCATTTACAGATGCTCCCTGACTAGTCACCATTTCTCCTTCATTTACAGACTCTCCCTGACCAGTCTCCATTTCTCCTCCATTTGCAGACGCTCCCTGACAGTCACCATTTCTCCTCCATTTACAGACGCTCCCTGACCAGTCACCATTTCTCCTCCATTTAGCGACGCTCCCTGACCAGTCACCATTTCTCCTTCATTTACAGACGCTCCCCGACCTCCTCCATTTCTCCTCCATTTCCAGATGCTCCCGGACCAGTCGCCATTTCTCCTCCATTTACAGACGCTCACTGACCAGTCACCATTTCTCCTCCATTTACAGACGCTCCCTGACCCGTCTCCATTTCTCCTTTATTTACAGACGCTCCCTGACCAGTCACCATTTCTCCTCCATTTACAGACGCTTCCTGACCCGTCTCCATTTCTCCTTCATTTACAGACGCTCCCTGACCAGTCCCCATTTCTCAGAGTCATACAACACAGAAAGAGGCCATCGTGTCCGCGCCGGCCATCAAGCCCTGTCTATTCCAATCCCATTTTCCAGCACTTGGTCCGTAGCCTTGTATGTTATGGCCTTTCAAGTGCTCATCTAACTGCTTCTTGAATGTTGTGAGGGTTCAAAGAAACATAGAAGATAGGAGCAGGAGTAGGCCATTCGGCCCCTCGAGCCTGCTCCGCCATTCAATGCGATCATGGCTGATCATCCAAATTCAGTACCCGGTCCCTGCTTTCTCCCCATACCCCTTGATCCCATTAGCCTTAAGAAATATATCCAACTCCTTCTTGAATATACTTAATGTATTGGCCTCTACTGCCTTCTGTGGTAGAGAATTCCACAGGTTCACCACTCTCTGGGTGAAGAAATTCCTCCTCATTTCTGTCCTAAGTGGCCTACCCCTTATCCTTAGACTGTGACCCCTGGTTCTGGACTCCCCGACCATCGGGAACATCCTTCCTGCGTCTAGTCTGTCCAGTCCTGTCAGAATTTTATAAGTTTCAATGAGATCCCCTCTCATTCTTCTAAACTCCAGCGAGTACAAGCCCAATCGACCCAATCTCTCCTCATACGTCATTCCTGCCATCCCAGGTATCAGCCTGGTGAATCTTCGCTGAACTCCTCTCGCTACGAAGGCCAACATGCCATTTACCTTCTTAACCGCCTGCTGCACCTGCATGCTTACCTTCAGCGACTGGTGCACAAGGACACCCAGGTCTCATTGCACTTCTCCTTCTCCCAATCTATTGCCATTCAGATAATAATCTGCCTTCCTGTTTTTGCCACCAAAGTGGATAACCTCGCATTTATCCATGTTATATTGCATCTGCCATGCTTTTGCCCAATCACCCAACCTGTCCAAATCATCCTGGAGTTTCTCGGCATCCTCCTCACAGCACACACGCCCACCCAGCTTTGTGTCATCTGCAAATTTGGAGATATTACATCTAGTTCCCTTGTCTAGGTCATTAATATATATTGTGAATAGCTGGGGTCCAAGGACCGATCCCTGCGGTACCCCACTAGTCACTGCCTGCCACTCGGAAAATGACCCGTTTATTCCAACACTTTGCTTTCTGTCTGCCAACCAGTTCTCTATCCAAGTCAATACCTTGCCCCCAATCCCATGTGCCTTAACTTTACACGCTAATCTCTTATGCGGGACCTTATCGAAAGCCTTCTGAAAGTCCAAATACACCACATCCACTGGTTCTCCCTTATCTATTTTACCAGTTACATCCTCAAAAAATTCCAGTAGATTAGTCAAGCACGATTTACCTTTTGTAAATCCATGTTGACTTTGTCCGATCCTGTCACTGTTTTCCAAGTGCTCTGCTATTACATCCTTTATAATGGACTCTAGCATTTTCCCCACTACCGATGTCAGGCTTACCGGTCTGTAATTCCCCATTTTCTCTCTACCACCTTTTTTGAATAGTGGGGTAACATTAGCTACCCTCCAATCCATGGGTACTTTTCCAGATTCCATCGAATGCTGGAAGATGATCAGCAAAGCATCAACTATTTCTGGGGCCACTTGCTTAAGTACCCTAGGATGTAGATTATCAGGCCCTGGGGATTTATCGGCCTTCAATCCCATCAATTTCCCTAACACCATTTCCCTACAAATACTGATTTCTTTCAGTTCCTCCCTTTCATCAGACCCTATGTTCCCCGACATCTCTGGGAGGTTATTTGTGTCCTCCTTTGTGAAGACAGAACCAAAATATGTATTTAATTGGTCAGCCATTTCTTTGTTCCCCATTACAAATTCCCCTGATTCTGACTGCAAGTGACCTACGCTTGGCTTCACCAATCTTTTTGCCTCTACCATCCTTTCAGGCAGTGAGTTCCAGATTCCAACCACCCTCTGGGTGAAAAAGTTTTTCCTCAAATCACCGCTAAACCTCCTGCCCCTTACCTTGAAACTATGCCCCTGGTTATTGACCCCTCTACTAAGGGGAAAAGTTCATTTCTTTCTACCGTATCTATGTCCCTCATAATTTTGTACACCTCAATCAGGTCCCCCCTCAGCCTTCTCTGCTCTAAGGAAAACAACCCAAGCCTGTCCAGTCTCTCTTCATAGCTGAAACACTCCAGCCCAGGTAACATCCTGGTGAATCTCCTCTGCACCCTCTCCAATGTAATCACATCCTTCCTACAGTGTGGCGACCAGAACTGCACACAGTATTCCAGCTGTGGCCTAACTAGCGTTATGTACAGCTCCATCATAACCTCCCTGCTCTTATATTCTATGCCTCGGCTAATGAAGGCAAGTGTCCCATATGCCTTTTTAACCGCCTTATCTACCTGTCCTGCTGACTTCAGGGATCTATGTACATGCACACCAAGGTCCCTCTGATCCTCTGTCCTTCCTAGGGACCTACCATTCATTGTGTATTCCCTTGCCTTGTTAGTCCTCCCAAAATGCATCACCTTACACTTTTCAGGGTTAAATTCCATTTGTCACTGTTCTGCCCATATAACCAACCGATCTATATCGTCCTGTAGCCTGAGGTTTCCCTCCTCGCTATTTACCACTCCACCAATTTTCGTGTCATCTGCGAACTTACTGATCATACCTCCTACATTCATATCTAAATCATTAATGTACACTACAAACAGCAAAGGACCCAGCACCGATCTCTGCAGTACACCACTGGACACAGGCTTCCAGTCACAAAAACAACCTTCGAACATCACCCTCTGCCTCCTGCCACTAAGCCAATTTTGGATCCAATGTGCCAAATTGTCCTGGATCCCATGGGCTCTTACCTTCTTGACCAGTCTCCCATGCTGGACTTTGTCAAAAGCCTTACTGAAGTCCATGTAGACTACATCAACTGCACTACCCTCATCCACACACCTAGTCACCCCCTCAAAAAATTCAATCAAATTGGTTAGACATGATCTCCCCCTGACAAAGCCATGCTGACTATCCTTGATTCATCCTTGCCTCTCCAAGTGGAGACTAATTCTGTCCCTCAGAATTTTTTACAATAATTTCCCTACCACTGATGTTAGGCTCACTGGCCTGTAATTCCCTAGTTAACCCTACTACCCTTCTTGAATAATGGTACTACGTTAGCTGTTCTCCAGTCCTCTGGAACCTCCCCTGTGGCCAGAGAGGTTCTGAAAATTTGTGTCAGAGCCCCTGCAATCTCCTCCCTTGCCTCACACAGCAGCCTGGGATACATCTCATCTGGGCCTGGGGATTTATCCACTTTGAAGCCCGCTAAAACCACTAGTACCTCCTCCCTCTCAATACTAATTTGTTGAAGTATATCACAATCCCCCTGCCTGATTTCTATGCCTTCTCCATCGTGAACACAGATGCAAAATATCCATTTAAAACCTCACCCACATCTTCCGGCTCCACACACAGATTGCCACTTTTGTCCCTAATGGGCGCTACTCTTTCCCTGGTTATCCTCTTGCCCTTAATATACTTATAAAACACCTTGGAATTTTCCTTTATTTTGCTCGCCAGTGCATTTTCATGCCCCCTCTTCGCTCTCCTAATTTCTTTTTTAAGTACCCCCCTGCACTTTCTATACTCCTGTAGGGCTTCCACTGTTTTTAGTCCTTTGTATCTGCCAAAAGCCTCCCTTTTTTTTCCTAATCCATTCTTGTATATCCCTTGCCATCCAGTGTTCCCTGGGCTTGTTGGTCCCACCCTTGACCTTTACGGGAACATGATGGCATTGTACTCTCTCTATTTCCTTTCTGAAAGACTCCCACTGCTCTGATGAGGATTTTCCTACAAGTGGGGAAAATGCTAGAGTCCATTATAAAAGGTGTACTAGCAGAGCACTTGGAAAACAGTGGCAGGATTGGACAAAGTCAACATGGATTTACAAAAGGTAAATCGTGCTTGACTAATCTACTGGAATTTTTTGAGGATGTAACTGGTAGAATAGATAAGGAAGAACCAGTGGATGTGGTGTAGTTGGACTTTCAGAAGGCTTTTGATAAGGTCACGCATAAGAGATTAGCGTGTAAAGTTATGGCACATGGGATTGGGGCAAGGTACTGGTTGGTAGACAGGAAGCAAAGAGTTGGAATAAACGGCTCTTTTTCCGAGTGGCAGGCAGTGACTAGTGGGGTACCGCAGGGATCGGTCCTGGGACCCCAGCTATTAACAATATATATAAATGATCTAGACGAGAGAACTAGATGTAATATCTCCAAGTTTGCAAACGACACAATGCTGGGTGGGCGTGTGTGCTGTGAGGAGGATGCCAGGAAACTCCAGTATGATTTGGACAGGTTGGGTGATTGGGCAGATGTATGGCAGATGCAATATAACGTGGATAAATGCGAGGTTATCCACTTTGGTGGCAAAAACAGGAAGGCAGATTATTATCTGAACGGCAATAGATTGGGAGAAGGGGAAGTGCAACGAGACCTGGGTGTCCTTGTGTACCAGTCGCTGAAGGTAAGCATGCAGGTGCAGCAGGCGGTTAAGAAGGCAAATGGCATGTTGGCCTTCGTAGCGAGTGGGTTCGAGTACAGGAACAAGGATGTCTTGCTGCAGTTGTACAGGGCCTTGGTGAGACCACATCTTGAGTATTGTGTGCAGTTTTGGTCGCCTTATCTGAGGAAGGGTGTTCTTGCCATGGAGGGAGTGCAGCGAAGATTCACCAGACTGATACCTGGGATGGCAGGAATGACGTATGAGGAGTGATTGGGTCAATTGGGCTTATACTCGCTGGAGTTTAGAAGAATGAGAGGGGATCTCATTGAAACTTATAAAATTCTAACAGAACTAGATAGACTAGATGCAGGAAGGATGTTCCCGATGGTCGGGGAGTCCAGAACCAGGGGTCACAGTCTAAGGATAAGTGGTAAGCCACTTAGGACAGAGATGAGGAGGAATTTCTTCACCCAGAGAGTGGTGAACCTGTGGAATTGTCTACCACAGAAGGCAGTGGAGGCCAATTCATTAAATATATTCAAGAAGGAGTTAGATATATTTCTTAAGGCTAAAGGGATCAAGGGATATGGGGAGAAGGCAGGGACAGGGTACTGAATTTGGATGATCAGCCATGATCTCATTGAATGGCGGAGCAGGCTCGAGGAACCGAATGGCCTACTCCTGCTCCTGTCTTCTATGTTTCTATGTTTCTAAGTAGCTGATCCCAGTCCACTTGGGCCAGATCCTGCCTTATCATATTAAAATCGGCCATCCCCCAATTTAGAACCTTTATTTCCGGTCCATCTTCCTTTTCCATGACTACCTTAAAACTCACCGAATTATGGTCACTGCCACCAAAATGCTCTCCTACGGACACTTCTACCACTTGCCCAGCTACATTCCCTAGAATTAGGTCCAGTACCGCCCCCTCTCTTATAGGTCTTTCTACATGCTGGCTCAAAAAGCTTTCCTGGATGCACTTTAAGAATTCCGCACCCTCTAAGCCTTTCACACTCTGACTATCCCAGTTAATATTGGGGAAGTTGAAATCCCCCACTGTTATTACGCTATTATTTCTACACTTCTCTGAGATTTGCCTACATATCTGTTCCTCTATCTCCCCCTGACTGTTTGGGGGCCTATAGTACACTCCCAGCAAAGTGCTTGCCCCCTTTTTGTTTATAAGTACTACCCATATGGCTTCATTAGAGGAACCTGCTAAGATATCACCCTCCTTACTGCAGTAATTGACTCCTTGATTAATATTGCGACATCCTCTCCTCTTTTACATCCCCCTCTGTCTCGCCTGAAGATTCTATACCCCGGAATATTGAGCTGCCAGTCCTCCATTTACAGACACTCCCTGACCAGTTCCCATTTCTCCTCCATTTACTGATGCTCCCTGACCAGTCACCATTTCTCCTCCATTTACAGACGCTCCCTGACCAGTCCTCATTTGTCCTCCATTTACAGACGCTCCCTGACCAGTCACCATTTCTCCTCCATTTACAGACGCTCCCTGACCAGTCACCATTTCTCCTCCATTTACAGACGCTCCCTGACCAGTCACCATTTCTCCTCCATTTACAGACGCTCCCTGACCAGTCACCATTTCTCCTCCATTTACAGACGCTCCCTGACCAGTCACCATTTCTCCTCCATTTACAGACTCCCCCTGACTCGCTGGGGATTTCCCAGCACTTCCTGGTTGTCCCGGAGTATGTGTCTTAAACTGGCGGGTAGTTGTGGGGAGGCGGATAATGTGTCAGCGGCTGCTGCCAAGGGCCGCGCATGCTCAGCTCACACTGCCCGGGTGATTGACGGGAGCTCCGGACCAACAGGAAGAGCGGGGCGGGGCTGGAGGACCGAGCGGGCGGCGGGTCCTCCAAGCAATCGGAGTGTGTGAGGGGCGGGGCTTGACCTTTAAACCTGAACAACAGAAGGTGAGCTGAGCATGCGCGGAACTTGGCAGCAGCCGCGGACACATCAGGTGAGAGAGCTCAGGGAGCGGGTTCATGAACCCCGGGGGGACGCGTGCCGCTCACACCCCGAGCTCAAGGAGCGGGTTCATGAACCCCGGGGGGACGCGGGCCGCTCACACCGCGAGCGGGTTCATGAACCCCGGGGGGACGCGGGCCGCTCACACCCCGAGCTCAGGGAGCGGGTTCATGAACCCCGGGGGGACGCGGGCCGCTCACACCCCGAGCTCCGGGAGCGGGTTCATGAACCCCGGGGGAGGCTGCGAGATTCTCAGCAGCTCAGCTCTGCTCGGTGCTGTGTGAACGGTCTGCTCCACACCCCGGCTGTAGGGAATGCCAGTGCGGAGGGCCCAGTGCAGGAGGCCCAGGGTGGAAGACCCAGAGGAGAGTGTTCTAGGCGGGAGGCCCAGCACGGAGGACCTCAGGCCGGGGGCCTAGGGCGGAGCGGCTGGTCGACAGAAGCGGAGTCGGGAGATGCTGTGGGTGAGCATGCTGCACGGTTTCTAAAGGTGAAGAACGGCCTCCGGCCCGAATGAGTTCCAGCGGCCCCGTCTGTGCTCCATCTGGTGACAGCTGTGAGGCTTTGTTTCGGTGATGGGATCGGGTTTGTGCTGCCAGTTGGTGGAGGAAAGACAGACTGTTCCTATCTATAGTATGGTGCTTGAACAGCCATAAGATGGGAAAAGAGAACGGGATAAAAGTGAAAAAGTAAAAGGCAAAACAAAGTAATATCGGCAAGGAATAATGAATGTCTTGATGGCTGGGTCCTGTGAGTGATGACAGCAAGAAGAAGGAAATTTGAGTACTCGTTTTCTTCTTTTACGGGATTTGAGAAAGTGGTCGGCTTCTTTTCTGTGGAAAGGTTGAAGACTGTGGACAAGGATTATGACATTATATGGTTGGATAACATCAAGTGAAGGCGAGGAGTTATTAGAGGGCCAATAGCACTGGCGTAGAACTGGTATTACTTGTTTGTTGAAGAAGTTTCGTGTTCTGGTTAAAAGTAGTTTACTTGAAGTCTTAAGTGATTTTTTGATATGGTTATGGGACTTTGTATGTTGTGGTGTTAAAGCCTTCCTTAAACGAACGAATGCTCTAGTGAACGCACGCATGCGGATACAAATATAGTCACGCATACACAATGGAACTTACGTTCGACCAAATGAAAGGCCCGCTCCCCAGGACGGGGGTCACTCGGTGAGCGTGAGGCCTGCTGGATGGATGAACGAACACATAGGCATGCATGCAGATAGAAATGGCACACATGTATGCAGTTATGTACAATGGAACTTAAGCTTGAGTGAACGAATGGACAAATGGAGGAATGAATGACTGAATGATTGAGCGATGCCAGTTGGACTGGTGTGTACGGATTCTTGGTTTATTAAATAATTACAGTTTGTACTGTAAATATTATTGATTTATCTGTAAAATTTATTGTTGTATTTATATTGTTGACCATAATTGGTCAATGAATGTAATGGATTTACTATGTAACGGGGCGGCAGCTGCGGGGCTTTCTCCCAGTGACAGGCCCGGGGTAACGGCTGCCATCTTGAGAGGCTCCGGGAGCAGCAGGGCGCATGTGCGGCCCCCTTGCCCAGGAACCAGGAGGAGAGAATCTTGTCAATTTCTATTCTGGACTCACAGTGATGGCTTTTGGAAACTCCTTTTACAGGCTGTGAGAAGGGCAGCATTTACACACCGCAAACTCAAACCAAACATCACATCAAGATCTGACCGAGTCACTCCAGTCATCAGGACCCGAATATCATTGGCCTTTGAATGTGGAAGGAGAAATGTTTGCCTGTTTTGTCTGTGGGAAAAGATTTCAAACATCAGTGTGACTGGAAAAGCACTGAGACACACACACCCGAGTGAGAGTGTTCCGAGGGACTGCCTAAGAAGAAGAAGCACTGACTGTGGAAAGAGCTTTAACCAGTTACACAGCCTGAAAAAACATTGCACCATTCACAGCAGGGAGAAACCGTACACGTGTGTGTGTGGACAAGGCTTCAACTGATCGTCCAACCTGGAGAGACACAAGGACACCTGCACCATGGAGAAACCGTAGAAATGTGGGGACTGTGGGAAGCAATTCAATTACCCATCTGAGCTGAAAACTCATCAATGCAGTCACACCGGGGAGAGGCCGTTCACCTGCTCCGTGTGTGGGAAGGGATTCACTCTCGTCCAGCCTCCACTTACACCAACGAGTTCACACTGATGAGAGACCTTTTAAATGCTCTGACTGTGGGAACTGCTTTAAACTCTGTGCAGATTTTATTAAACATCAGCTTGTTCACACCGACGAGAGACCATTCAGTTGTACTCACTGAGAGAAGAGCTTCAGGCAGTCATCGCTCCTCATTCAACACCAGCGAGTTCACACTGGGGAGAGGCCGTTTACCTGTTCTGTATGTGGGAAGGGATTCACTCATGCATCCAGTCTTTGAACACACCAAGGGGTTCACACTAGGGAGAGGCTATTCACCTGCTCCATGTGTGGGAAGGGATTCACTAAATCATCCCACCTGCTGACACACCAACTTGTTCACCTTGATAGAGCTTTTCAATGTGCTGACTGTGAGAAGAGCTTTAAAAGTGCAAAGGATCTGCTGACACACCAATGGGTTCACACCGGGGAGAGGCCATTCACCTGCTCCGTGTGTGGGAAGGGATTCACTCGATCATCTTACCTGGTGAGACACCAGCAAGTTCATAAGTGACTAGGCGTAGGATTCTGCTGTTAATCACATCCTATGTTTGTTTCTACCAATGTTATTAACCCCTATAACTGGGCTGTGTTGTGTTTGTTATTTCTCCAAGATAAAGGACTAATTGATGTCCATTTTAGGGCCTTTTCTCCTTTTGAACTCGCGATTAGTTCAGTTCTCATACCTTCAGTTGTTCTCATGGACAAGTCCCAGCTCCCCATACCTTCCAGAGTCCCTCTCCTAGCCTTGGTATCCAGGGAAGGTATCGGTAACACGCCCGGGATCACTGAATACAAACTCAGTCTGTTAAGCACTTTCAGCTACTGGACTTAGTGTGTGTCCCACAACATCTCTCTCACCTTCGATGTGTGAATAGAGCATCACGCCTGCAAACCTGGTTTTAAAGTTATTCAGCAAATCTATTGAACAGAAGCTTGCAGGGTGATGAGGCAGTGTTGAGGTGCTGCTGTATCAGCCTTGGCTCAGTGGGCAGCACTCTCGCCTCTGAGTCAGAAGGTTGTGGGTTCAAGTCCCAGCCCAGAGACTTGAGCACAAGAACCTAGGCTGACACTCCTGTGCAGTACTGAGGGAGTGCTGCACTGTCAGAAGTGCCGTCTTTCAGATGAAACATTAAACCGAGGCCCCGTCTGCTCTCTCGGGTGGAAAAGGTCCCATGGCACTATTGAGATGAAGAACAGGGGAGTGATCGGTGGTGTCCTGGCCAATATTTATCACTAAAATAAAACATTATCTGGTCATTATCACGTTGCTGTTTGTGGGAGCTTGCTGTGCACAAATTGGCTGCCGTGTTTTCTACATTACAACAGTGAGTACGATTCAAAAGCACTTCATTGGCTGTAAAGTGTTTTGGGATGTCCTGAGGTCATGGAAGAGGCTGTATAAATGCAAGTCTCATCTTTACTCTGCATTGTGCCTGTAATGAAAATAACTGAAGATTTGTCCCAGTGTAACCTTTGCTGTCATGAAATGAGTGTGTCTTTTAATGAGCCTCATGTCCTTGCTCATGTCGGCTGTAATTGTGTAGAAAGGGGATGTGTAAAGAGATGGTCTGTGTATGGAGATGTGAAAGAAGGAAATGGTGTGTGTGTGTGATAGTGACAGCCTTGTGGTCACAGTCAGAACAATCACAGATATCCTTGTGGTTATGGTTTGGGCAGGGCCAGGTCAATGATGTAGTAAACAAGTTAATTATAAATATCGCCAGTGTAGTCACAGCTTGTTAGAACAGACCTGGGAAGAAGAGAGCTCTGAATCCACTGTATTATCCCTGTTATCCGAATCAGGTAACTATACTCTGTATCTTTGCAGTGCTGTTAATAAAGTCAGTAAAAGACAATCTGTTGTTGTGAGCTTGATTATCTGGTGTCTGAAACCACAAGACTCAAATTGTAGAGTCAACAAGATGAACACCAAACACATCACGACCCAATACTCCAGCTCTATATTCACATGAGAAAGTCTGTTACCACACTCATCGAGTCTTTTTCCGAGTGGAAGGCAGTGACTAGTGGGGTACCGCAGGGATCGGTTCTAGGACCCCAGTTATTCACAATATATATTAATGATCTAGACGAGGGAACTAGATGTAATATCTCCAAGTTTGTAGATGACACAAAGCTGGGTGGGCATGTGTGCTGTGAGGAGAATGCAGAGAAACTCCAGTATGATTTGACAGGTTGGGTGATTGGGCAGATGCAGTATAATGTGGATAAATGCGAGGTTATCCACTTTGGTGGCAAAAACAGGAAGGCAGATTATTATCTGAACGGCAATAGATTGGGAGAAGGGGAAGTGCAACGAGACCTGGGTGTCCTTGTGTACCAGTCGCTGAAGGTAAGCATGCAGGTGCAGCAGGCGGTTAAGAAGGCAAATGGCATGTTGGCCTTCGTAGCGAGTGGGTTCGAGTACAGGAACAAGGATGTCTTGCTGCAGTTGTACAGGGCCTTGGTGAGACCACATCTTGAGTATTGTGTGCAGTTTTGGTCGCTTTATCTGAGGAAGGGTGTTCTTGCCATGGAGGGAGTGCAGCGAAGATTCACCAGACTGATACCTGGGATGCCAGGAATGACGTATGAGGAGCGATTGGGTCAATTGGGCTTATACTCGCTGGAGTTTAGAAGAATGAGAGGGGATCTCATTGAAACTCATAAAATTCTAACAGAACTAGACAGACTAGATGCAGGAAGGATGTTCCCGATGGTTGGGGAGTCCAGAACCAGGGGTCACAGTCTAAGGATAAGTGGTAAGCCACTTAGGACAGAGATGAGGAGGAATTTCTTCACCTAGTGAGTGGTGAACCTGTGGAATTGTCTACCACAGAAGGCAGTGGAGGCCAATTCATTAAATATATTCAAGAAGGAGTTAGATATATTTCTTAAGGCTAAAGGGATCAAGGGATATGGGGAGAAGGCAGGGACAGGGTACTGAATTTGGATGATCAGCCATGATCTCATTGAATGGCGGAGCAGGCTCGAGGGACCGAATGGCCTACTCCTGCTCCTATCTTCTATGTTTCTAAGTAGCTGGTCCCAGTCCACTTGGGCCAGATCCTGCCTTATCATATTAAAATCGGCCTTCCCCCAATTTAGAACCTTTATTTCCGGTCCATCTTCCTTTTCCATGACTACCTTAAAACTCACCGAATTATGGTCACTGCCACCAAAATGCTCTCCTACGGACACTTCTACCACTTGCCCAGCTACATTCCCTAGAATTAGGTCCAGTACCGCCCCCTCTCTTATAGGCCTTTCTACATGCTGGCTCAAAAAGCTTTCCTGGATGCACAGTACTCCAGGTGTGGTCTCCCCAAGGCCCTGTACAATTGTAGCAAGACTTCCTTACTCTTATACTCCAACCCCCTTGCAATAAAGGCCAACATGCCATTTGCCTTCCTTATTGCTTGCTGTACCTGCATGCTAGCTTTCTGTGATTCTTTCATGGAGACACCCAAATATCTCTCAACACCAACATTTGAAAGTTTCTCACCATTTAAAAAATATTCAGGTTTTTCTATTCTTCCTACCAAAGTGAATAACCTCACATTTCCCTACATTATACTCCATCTGCCACCTTACTGCCCACTCACTCAGTCTATCTATATCCCTTTGCAGACTGTGTGTGTTCTCCTCACAGCTTACTGTCCCACCTAGCTTTGTATCATCAGCAAACTTGGATACATTACACTCGGTCCCTTCATCTCGGTCATTAATATAGATTGTAAATAGCTGAGGCCCCAACACTGATCCTTGCCGCACCCCACTAGTTACAGCCTGCCAACCTGAAAAAGGTCCGTTTATCCCGACTCTCTGTTTTCTGTCCGTTAACCAATCCTCTATCCATGCTACTCAGGTCTCGAGAAAACAGCCCCAGATTGTTCAGTTTTTCCTGATAAGTATATCCCCTCAGTTCTGACATCATCCCTGTGAATCTTTTTTGCACCCTATCCAGTGCCTCTGTATCCTTTGATAACATGGAGACCAGGACTGTGCAGAGTGCTGCAAGTGTGGTCTAACCAAGGTTCAATACAAGTTTAACAGAACTTCTCCGCTGTTCAATTCTATCCCTCTAGAAATGAACCCCAGTGCTTGGATTGTTTTTTTAACGGCCTTATTAACCTGTTCAATCAGAAATCTCAGGGTAAACCTCTGAACCCGGTTTGCTGCTCATCGGAAAACCCCGGGTAAGGTACACCCAGCCTGCCCTCTCTGAACCCGGTTTGCTGCTCCCTCTGTGCCTAGCACTGCCTGCACCCCCGGCGCACGGAAGTGGAATTTCAAAAGAAGGAAGGAATCGGTCAGCATTTGAAAGGCTTTTAGAAAGAATTCAAGGAGTTTTCAGAGAGTTGGGATCTTTCTCTGTTCTCGGGGTTAGATATCAGCCTTTCTCCTGTGAATATCGAGCTGCCTTATAGGGCTGTGATCATCTTTGAAAGAGCTGCCAATTCGTCCCACTCCCCTGCCCTTTCCCCACAGCCCTGCAAACTTTTCCTTTAAGTAGATCCAATTCACTTTTGAAAATTACTGTTGAATTTGCTTCTACCACCCTTTCAGACTGCATTTCAGATCACAACAACTCACGGAGCAAAAAATGTCTAATCTCCCCTCTGGCTTTTTGCCAATGATTTGATGTGATGTGTTTACTTGTTAAATACATTTGCTGAGTGGATTTAAATTTAAAACCAGGTTCTGAGGCATGATGCTCCATTCACACATCGAAGGTGAGAGAGATGCTGTGGGTCACATGCTAAGTCCAGTCGCTGGCAGTGATTAACAGACTGGCTTTTGTGTTTAGTGACCCTGGGCGTGTTACCAATACCTTCCCCAGATACCAAGGCTGGGAGAGGCACTCTGGAATGTATGGGGAGCTGGGACTTGTCCATGAGAGTAACCGAAGGTATGAGAAGTGAAATAATCTAGAGATAGAAAGGAGAAAAGGCCCAAAAATGGAGCAGTCAGTAACAGGACATCAATTAGTCTCCTCTTATCTTGGAGAAATCAAGGACTCGACACAGTGTGTTTGAAACAAAGCTGATTTATTTGACATATCAAAATATTAAACTCCAGCCCAGTTATAGGAGTTATTAACATCAGCAGAAACAAATGCGAACTACCAGAATGAATATGGTTCAGTCCTGGATGTGATTAACAGCAGCAATATCAGCAGAATCCAACCCCTGCAGTCGATCATGAACTCGCTGGTGTGTCAGCAGGTTGGATGACTGAGTGAATCCCTTCCCACACACGGAGCAGGTGAACGGCCTCTCCCCAGTGTGAATCGCTGCTGTCTCAGATGGTGAAATGATTTAATGAATCTCTTCCCACACATGGAGCAGGTGAACGGTCTCTTCCCCAGTGTGAACTCGCTTGTGTACAGTGAGGTGGGATGACTGAGTGAATTCCTTCCCACACACACAGCAGGTGAATGGTCTCTCCCCAGTGTGAACTCGCTGGCGTCTCAGATGTTGTGAAGAACAAATGAATCCCTTCCCACACACGGAGCAGGTGAACGGCCTCTTCCCCAGTGTGAACTCGCTGGTACACAATGAGGTTGCAAGAATGCCTGAACCTCTTCCCACAGTGAGAGCAACTGAACGGTCTCTCATCAATGTGAACTCGCTGATGTTGAATTAGTCCCTCAGAACTTTTAAAGCAGTTCCCACAATCGGCGCATTTAAAAGGTCTCTCATCACTGTGAACTCGCTGGTCTGATCGGAGGGCAGATGAGTGAGTGAATCCCTTCCCGCACACAGAGCCGGTGAACAGTCTCTCCCCAGTGTGACTGTGTCGATGAGTTTCCAGCTGGGATGGGTAATTGAATCCATTCCCACAGTCCCCACATTTCCAGGGTTTCTCCGTGGTGCGGGTGTCCTTGTGTTTCTCCAGGTTGGATGATCAGTTGAAGCCTCGTCCACACACACAACACGTGTCTGGTTTCTCCCCGCTGTGAATGGTGCGATGTTTTTTCAGGCTGTGTAACTGGTTAAAGCTCTTTCCACAGTCAGTGCACTGCAACATTCTCACTTGGGTGTGTGTGTCTCGGTGCTTTTCTAGTCACACTGATGTTTGAAATCTTTTCCCACAGACAGAACAGACAAACATTTCTCCTTCCACATTCAGAGGCCGATGATATTCGGGTCCTGATGAATTGAGTGACTCTGTTAGATCTTGACGTGATGTTTGGTTTGAGTTTCCTGTCTGCAAATCCGCCCCTTCTAACAGCCTGTAAAAGGAGTTTACAAAAGTCAGCACTAAGTACAGGATAGAAATTCAGAACAGACAATTCTAGTTTCTATGGAACATTTTTCCTCTTTTACTCCCCCAAAGCTGTAAATCCCCGTCCTACACACTCTCTTCCCTCCTCCCTGTGCTGAAATCCAAACCCATCGCACCAACTCCAACATTTCTTTCCTCCACTCCCAGTTTTCCCCCTCCTTTTACTCTGGTTGGGTTCAGTTCTCCACCCGCTGTGTGCAGAGTGAGAATAAAATCAATGAGTGTCTCTCCTGGGACCCTGAAGCCACGCCCACTCTCTGTTCCTGTACCAAGATGGCCACGCATGTGCCCTGCTGCAGGTGGAACCAGTCTGTTTTTCCTCCACCAAGATGGCGGCGCATAACCTGGGCCTGTCACCGAGGAAAAAGCCTCACCGCTGCCGTCCGGTGGAACACATTCAGCCGCTGGATCTCATTCGGGCCTGAGGCCGTTGTCCAATTTTATAAACCCTGCGGCGCGGCCTACCCGCAGTTTATTAATCTCCCGACCCTGCTCCCGCCGACCTGCAGCTCCGCTCGGCGACCGCGCAGAGCCTGTCCTGCGCCTGCGCGCTGGGGTCCTGACGTCCTCCCCAGAAAACCTGAGAGGGGAATCTGGTTTGTCCCCGTCACTCGTTCTTAAAGGGACAGCACCCTGTGTCTGGGCAGCTGCCTTTAAAGGCACAGACACAGCTTCACCCTTCTCTATTATAAATAAAAACAGGAAATACTCAGCAGATCAGGCAGCATCTGTGGAGAGCGAATCAGAGTTAATAGATAGATCTTCCCTAACCAACTTCTTAGACTTTTTTGAAAGAGACGACGTCCCGAATTAAATGGGGCGTATCCCAAATTAAATGGTGCAGTGTACCTGGACATCCAAAAGGCCTTTGACAAAGTATTGCATGAGAGACTTCTTTACAAACCAAGGTCGGGACTGAAAGCCAATAAATCCCCTGGACCTGATGGCTTACATCCTAGGGTTTTGAAAGAGGTGGCCAAAGAGATAGTGGATGCATTGGTTGTCATTTTCCAAAATTCCAGATTCTAGAATGGTTCCCGCGGATTGGATGGTACCAAATGTAACCCCACTATTTAAGAAAGACCGCCCATTTCCACCTCTGTAACATCACCCATCTCGGCCCTTGCCTCAGATCATCCGCTGCTGAAACCCTCATCCATGCCTTTGTTACCTCTAAACTTGACTATTCCAATGTACTCCTGGCTGGCCTCCCACATTCCACCCTACGTAAACTTGGTCATCCAAAACTCGCTGCCCATGTCCTAACTCGCACCAAGTCCCGTTCGCCCATCTCCCCTGTGCTCGCTGACCTTCATTGACTCCCAGTTAAGCAACGCCTCAATTTCAAAATTCTCATCCTTATTTTCAAATCCCTCCTTGGCCTCGGCCCTCCCTATCTCTGTAATGTCCTTCAGCCCCACAAACCCCCGAGATATCTGCGCTCCTCTAATTCTGCCCTCTTGAGCATCCCTGATTATAATCACTCAACCATTGGTGGCCGTGCCTTCTGTTGCCTCGGCCCTAAGCTCTGCAATCCCCTGCCTCACTACCTCTCTTTCCTCCTTTAAAATGCTCCTTAAAACCTACCTCTTTGACCAAGCTTTTCGTAACCTGCCAAAATTTATCCTTATGTGGCTCGGTGTCAAATTTTCTGTCTTACAATACTCTTGTGCAGCGCCTTGGGATGCTTTACTACGTTAAAGGTGCCATATAAATACAAGTTGTTGTTGTTGAAAGGAGGGAGAGAGAAAACAGGGAACTACAGGCCTGTTAGCCTGGCATCCGTAGTAGGGAAAATGCTAGAATCTATTATTAAGGACATGGTAACAGGGCACTTAGAAAATAATAATAAGATTGGGCAGAGTCAACACAGATTTATGAAAGGGAAATCATATTTGACAAATCTGTTAGAGTTTTTTGAGGTTGTAACTAGCAGAATAGATAAAGGGGAGCCAGTGGATGTGGTGTATTTAGATTTTCAGAAGGCATTCGATAAGTTGTCACACAAGAGGTTATTAAATAAAAGCACTACTGGCATGAATTCATGAACTCATTTCTCTTATCTGGAAGGAGGAGAGCATGCTAGGCGATCTCAGAGATGCCTTAATTGTGACCATCTTCAAGAAAGGTGACCATCTTCAAGAAAGCTGACCAGTCCAATTGTGGTAATTACAGAGGAGTTTCCCTGCTGTCTGCCACAGGGAAAGTCATCGCAAGAATCCTCCTCAATCGCCTGCTCCCAGTGGCCAAAGAGCTCCTCCCAGAGTCGCAATGCGGATTCCGCTCACTAAGGGGCACAATGGACATGATCTTCACCACGCGTCAACTACAAGAGAAATGCAGGGAACAGCACCAACCGCTGTACATGGCCTTCTTTGATCTCACAAAGGCCTTCGACACCGTCAACCGTGAGGGATTATGGAGTGTCCTCCTCAAATTCGGCTGCCCTCAAAAGTTTGTTACCATCCTCCGCCTGCTTCATGACGACATGCAAGCCGTGATCCTGACCAACGGTTCCACCACAGACCCAATTCATGTACGGACCGGGGTCAAGCAAGGCTGTGTCATCGCACCAACGCTCTTCTCGATCTTCCTTGCTGCAATGCTTCATCTCGCCCTCAGTAAGCTCCCCACTGGAGTGGAGCTAATTTACAGAACAAACGGGAAACTGTTCAACCTCCGTCGCCTCCAGTCCGGATCCAAGGTTGTCCCATCCTCTGTTGTCGAATTACAGTTTGCAGACGATGCTTGCGTCTGCGCTCACTCGGAGGTCGAACTCCAAACCATCGTCAACACCTTCACTGGAACATACGAGAGCATAGGCCTTGCACTAAACATCCGTAAGACAAAGGTCCTCTACCAACCTGCCCCCGCCACACAGTACTGCTCCCCGATTATCAAAATCCACGACAAGGCCTTGGACAACGTGGACCACTTTCCATACCTCGGGAGCCTACTGTCAACAAGGGCAGACATCGACGACGAAGTCCATCACCGCCTTCAGTGTGCCAGTGCAGCCTTCAGTCGCCTGAGGAAGAGAGTGTTTGAAGACCAGGACCTCAAACCTGGCACTAAGCTCATGGTCTACAGAGCAGCAGTGATACCCGCCCTGCTGTATGCCTCAGAGACATGGACCATATACAGCAAGCACCTCAAAGCACTGGAGAGGTACCACCAACGCTGCCTCCGCAAGATCCTGCAAATCCATTGGCAGGATAGGCGCACCAACATCGGTGTTCTTGCTCAGGCCAACATCCCCAGCATTGAAGCTTTGCCTACGCTCAATCAGCTCCGATGGACGGGTCACATCGTCCGCATGCCCGATACGAGTTTCCCAAAACAAGCGCTCTACTCCGAGCTCCGGCACGGCAAGAGAGCCCCAGGTGGGCAGAGGATACGCTTCAAGGACACCCTCAAAGCCTCCTTGAAAAAGTGTAACATCCCCACTGACACCTGGGAATCCCTTACCCAAGACCGCACAAAGTGGAAGAGAAGCATACGGGAAGGCGCAGAACACCTCGAGTCTCTTCGCTGGGAGCAAGCGGAAGCCAAGCGCAAGCAGCACAAGGAGCGCACGTCAACCCAAGCACCCCACCCACCTGCCCCTTCAACCACCGTCTGCCCCACCTGTGACAGACTGTAGGTCCCGCATGAACTCATCAGTCACCTGAGAACTCATTTTTAATGTGGAAGCAAGTCATCCTCGGTTCCAAGGGACTGCCTAAGAAACAAAATTAGGGCTTATGGGATTGGGGGTAATATACTAGTGAGGATTGGTTAACGGACAGAAAACAGAGAGTAGGAATAAATGGGTCATTTTCAGGTTGGCAGGCTGTAATTAGTAGGATATCACAAGGATTAGTGCTTGGGCCCCAGCTATTCACAATCTATATCAATGATTTGGATGATGGGACCAAATGTAATATTTCCAAGTTTGCTGACGTCTCGAAATTAGTTGGGATTGTGAGTTGTGAGGAGGATGCAAAGAGGCTTCAGGGCGATTTAGACAAGTTGAGAGAGTGGGCAAATACATGGCAGATGCAGTATAACATGGATAAATGTGAAGTTATCCACTTCGGTAGGAAAAACAGAAAGGCAGAGTATTATTTAAATTGGGAAATGCTGATGTACAGAGGGACCTGGGTACAGAGGGAGGCTTCAAGGGGATATAGACAGGCTGTGGGAGGAAACCCGAGCACCCGGAGGAAACCCACGCAAACACGGGGAGAATGTGCAAACTCCACACACAGTCACCCGAGGCCGGATTCGAACCCGGGTCCCTGGCGCTGTGAGGCAACAGTGCTAACCACTATGCCACCGTGCTGCCCAGATACAATACAAGTTTAACATAACTTCTCTGCTCTTAAATTCTATCCCTTTAGAAATGAACCCCAGTGCATTGTTTGCTTATTTTATGGCTTTATTAACCTGCATTGTTACTATTAGTGATTTGTGTATCTGGACCCCGAGATCACTTTGCTCCTCTACCCTATTTAGACTCTTAATTTCCAAGTAGTATGTGGCCTCCTCATTCTTCCTACCAAAATACACCACCTCACACTTATCTATACTGAAATTCATTTGTCAATTACATGCCCATTCTGCAAAGGTATTAATATATTCTTGTATTTTGTCACAGTCTTCCTCAGTATTAACTTTACCCTCCAACTTGGTGCCAACAACAAATTTTGAAATTGTTCTTCTGATTCCTGAGTACAAATCGTTTATGTAAACAGTGGGCCCAGCCTGTGGAACACCACTTTCCACCTTTTGCCAGTCTGAGTAGCTACTCCTAACACCTACTCTCTGTTTTCTGTTCTGTAACCAGCTTGCTATCCATAAACAGTATGTAAGATCTAGAAGATGACCAAGGTCAGGCCGTGTGGAGTGAAGGGCCAGGCAGCAGAATGGATGGAAAGATGGCTACAGAACAGAAATCAGAGGGTTGGAGTTAAGGGAAGTTGGGAGCCATCTTTCCGTCGCATTTATGTGTGTTGCTGTATACTACATAGGATGCAAGGAGGTTTCAAGGGGATATAGACAGGCTAAGTGAGTAGCAAAAATATGGCAAATGGAATATAACATGGAGAAATGTGAAGTTATCCACTTTGGTAGGAAAAATAGAAAAACAGAGTATTTTTTAAATGGTGAGAGATTGGGAAATGTTGGTGTTCAGAGGGACCTTGGTGTCCTTGTACACGAATCACTGAAAGTTAACATGCAGGTACAGCAAGCAATTAGGAAAGCAAATGGTATGTTGGCCTTTATTACAAGAGGATTTGAGTATAAGAATAAAGACGTCTTACTGCAATTATATAGGGCCCTGGTGAGACCACACCTGGAGTAATGTGCACTGTTTTGGTCTCCTTACCTAAGGAAGGATATACTTGCCATAGAGGGAGTGCAACAAAGGCTCACCAGACTGGTTCCTGGGATGGGGGGATTGTCCTATGAGGAGAGATTGAGTAGACTAGGCCTATATTCTCTAGAGTTTAGAAGAATGAGAGGTGATCTCATTGAAACATACAAAATTCTTACAGGGCTTGACAGGGTAGATGCAGGGAGGATGTTTCCTCTGTCTGGGGAGTCTAGAACCAGGGGTCACAGTCTCAGAATAAGGGGTCGGCCATTTAGAAAGAAAACGAAAGACTTGCATTTATATAGCGACTTTCATGACCACCAGACGTCTCAAAGCGCATTACAGCCAATGAAGTACTTTTGGAGTGTAGGCACTGTTGTAATGTAGGAAATGTGGCAGATAATTTGCGCACAGCAAGCTCCCACAAACAGCAATGTGATCATAAACAGATAATCTGTTTTTTGTGTTATGTTGATTGAGGGATAAATATTGGCCAGGACACCGGGGATAACTCCCCTGATCTTCTTTGAAATAGTGCCATGGGATCTTTTACGTCCACCTGAGAGAGCAGACGGGGCCACGATTTAACATCTCATCTGAAAGACGGCACCTCTGACAGTGTAGCACTCTCTCAGCACTGCACTGGAGGGTCAGCCTAGATTTATGTGCTCAAGTCCCTGGAGTGGGACGTGAACCCACAACCTTGTGACTCAGAGGCGAGAGTGCTACCCACTGAGCCACAGCTGACTGAGATGAGAAGAAACTTCTTCACTCAGAGAGTGGTGAATCTTTGGAATTCTCTACCCCAGAGGGCTGTGGAGGCTCAGTCGTTGAGTATATTCAAGACAGAGATCGATAGATTTTTGAATATTAAGGGATATGGGGATAGTGCAGGAAAGTGGAGATGAGGTAGAAGATCAGCCAGGATCTTAGTGAATGGCGGAGCAGGCTGCAAGGGCCAAATGGCCGACTCCTGCTTAGAAACATAGAAGATAGGAGCAGGAGTAGGCCATTCGGCCCCTCGAGCCTGCTCCG
Organism: Somniosus microcephalus; assembly: GCF_052327205.1. Taxonomy (NCBI): domain Eukaryota; kingdom Metazoa; phylum Chordata; class Chondrichthyes; order Squaliformes; family Somniosidae; genus Somniosus; species Somniosus microcephalus. The sequence goes on along the minus strand of NC_140990.1, from coordinate 88,366,697 downwards.
CCATTTAATGAGATCATGGCTCATCATCCAAATTCAGTACCCTGTCCCTGCCTTCTCCCCATATCCCTTGATCCCTTTAGCCTCAAGAAATATATCTAACTCCTTCTTGAATACATTTAATGAATTGGCCTCAATTGCCCTATGTGGCAGAGAATTCCACAGGTTCACCACTCTCTGGGTGAAGAAATTCCTCCACATCTCAGTCCTAAATGGCTTACCCCTTATCCTTCGACTGTGACCCCTGGTTCTGGACTCCCCCGCCATCGGCAACATCCTTCCTGCATCTAGTCTGTCTAGTCCTGTTAGAATTTTATAAGTTTCAATGAGATCCCCTCTCATTCTTCTAAACTCTAGCGAATATAAGCCTAATCGACCCAATCTCTCCTCATATGTAATTCCTGCCATCCCAGGAATCAGTCTGGTGAATCTTCGCTGCACTCCCTCCATGGCAAGAACATCCTTCCTCAGATAAGGCGAACAAAACTGCACACAATACTCAAGATGTGGCCTCACCAAGGCCCTGTACAACTGCAGCAAGACATCCTTGCTCCTGTACTCAAATCCTCTCGCTATGAAGGCCAACATACCATTTGCCTTCTTAACCGCCTGCTGCACCTGCATGCTTACCTTCAGCGACTGGTACACAAGGACACCCAGGTCTCGTTGCACTTCCCCCTTCTCCCAATCTATTGCTGTTCAGATAATAAGCTGCCTTCTTGTTTTTGCCACCAAAGTGGATAACCTCGCATTTATCCACATTATACTACATCTGCCCAATCACCCAAACCTGTCCAAATCATACTGGAGTTTCTCGGCATCCTCCTCACAGCACACACGCCCACCCAGCGTTGTGTCGTCTCAAACTTGGAGATATTACATCCAGTTCCCTCATCTAGATCATTAATATATATTGTGAATAGCTGGGGTCCTAGCACCGATCCCTGCGGTACCCCACTAGTCACTGCCTGCCACTTGGAAAAAGAGCCATTTATTCCAACTCTTTGCCTCCTGTCTGCCAGCCAGTTCTCTATCCAAGTCAGTACCTTGCCCCCAATCCCATGTGCTTTAACTTTACACGCTAATCTCTTATGCGGGACCTTATCGAAAGTCTTCTGAAAGTCCAAATACACCACATCCACTGGTTCTCCCTTATCTATTCTACCAGTTACATCCTCAAAAAATTCCAGTAGATTAGTCAAGCACGATTTACCTTTTGTAAATCCTGTTGACTTTGTCCGATCCTGTCACTGTTTTCCAAGTGCTCTGCTATTACATCTTTTATAATGGACTCTAGCATTTTCCCCACTACCGATGTCAGGCTTACCGGTCTGTAGTTCCCCGTTTTCTCTCTACCACCTTTTTTGAATAGTGGGGTAACCTTAGCTACCCTCCAATCCATGGGAACTGTTTCAGAATCTATAGAATTTTGGCAGATGACCAGCAATGCATTTACTATTTCTTGGGCCACATCCTTAAGTACCCTAGGATGTAGATTATCAGGCCCTGGGGATTTATCGGCCTTCAATCCCGTCAATTTCCCTAACACCATTTCTCTACACTGATTGCATTCAGTTCCTCCCTCTCATTAGACCCTATGTTCCCTGACGTCTCTGGGAGGTTATTTGTGTCCTCCTTTGTGAAGACAGAACCAAAGCATGTATTTAATTGGTCTGCCATTTCTTTGTTCCCCATTATTAATTCCCCTGATTCTGACTGCAAGGGACCTACACTTGACTTCACCAATCTTTTTCTCTTCACATATCTATAGAAGCTTTTACAGTCAGTTTTTATGTTCCCTGAAAGCTTACTCTCATACTCTATTTTCCCCTTCTTAATTGATCCCTTTGTCCTCCTTTGCTGAATCCTAAACTGCTCCCAATCCTCAGGTTTGCTGCTTTTTCTGGCCAATTTATATGTGCTCTCCTTGGATCTTATGCTATCCCTAACTTCCTGTGTTATCCACGGTTGAGTCACCTTTTTTGTTTTATTGTTATGCCAAACAGGGATGAACAAATTCTGCAGGTCATCCATGCGATCTTTAAATGTTTGCCATCGCTTATCCACCGTCAACCCTTTAAGTAACATTCCTTAATCCATCCTACACAACTCACACCTCATACCATCATAGTTTCCTTTATTTAAATTCAGGACCCTAGTCTCTGAGTCAAAGAATTCTTCATTAAGATGGAGAGTGAAGTATATCATATTATGATTGCTCCGCCCCAAGGGGCCTCACACAACAAGACTGCTAATTAATCCTTTCTCATTACATAATACCCAGTCTAATATGGCCTGATATCTAGTTCGTTCCTCGACATATTGGTCCAAGAAACCATCCCGTATTCACTCCAGGAATTCCTCCTCCACAGTATTGTTACTAATTTGGTTAGCCCAATCTATATGTAGATTAAAGCCACCCATGATAACTGCTGTGCCCTTATTGCACGCGTCTCTAATTTCCCGTTTAATGCCATCCCCAACCTCGGCATTACTGTTTGGGGGTTCTGTATACAACTCCCACTAACGTTTTCTGTCCCTTGGTACTTCTCAGCTCTACCCATACAGATTCTACATCATCAGAGCTAATATCCTTCCTTACTATTGTGTTAATCTCCTCTTTAAGCAGCAATGCTACCCCACCTCCTTTTCCTTTTTGCCTGTCTTTTCTGAATATTGAATACCCCTGGATGTTGAGTTCCCAGCCTTGATCACCCAGGAGCCATGTTTCTGTAATCCCAATCATATCATATCCGTTTACCTCTATTTGCACAGCTAATTCATCCACTTTATTACGAATGCTCCTCACATTAAGACACAAAGCCTTCAGGATTTTTCTTAACACTCTCAGACCTTTTAGAATTATTATTTACTGTAGCCATATTTGATTTAAACCCTTGATTTCACTGACTGCCACTTTTGCTTTTCTCCTTCCTGTCTTTTGCTTCTATCCTTGTTTCCCTTTCCTCTGCCTCCCTGCTCAGGTTCCCAAATCCCTGCCACTTTAGTTTAAACCCTCCCCAACAGCACTAGCAAACATTCCCCCTAGGACATCGGTCCCGGTCCTGCCCAGGTGCAAACCGTCCAGTTTGTACTGGTCCCACCTCCCCCAGAACCGGTTCCAATGTCCCAGGAATTTGAATGCCTCCCCCTTGCACCATTCCTCTAGCCACGTATTCATCTGAAATATCCTTCTATTTCTACTCTGACTAGCACATGGCACTGGTAGCAATCCTGAGATTACTACCTTTTTGAGGTCCTATTTTTTAATTTACCTCCTAACTCCCTATATTCAGCTTTTAGGACCTCATCCCGGTTTTTACATGTATTGTTGGTACCTATATGCACCACAACAACTGGCTGTTCACCCTCCCCCTCCAGAATGCTCTGCAGCCGCTCCGAGACATCCTTGACCCTTGCACCAGGGAGGCAACATACCATCCTGGAGTCTCGTTTGCTGCCGCAGAAATACCTATCTATTCCCCTTACAATAGAATCCCCTATCACTATAGTTCTCCCCCTCTTTTTCCTCCCGTCCTGTGCAGCAGAACCACCCATGGTGCCAGGAAGTTGGCTGCTGCTGCCTTCCCCCGATAAGCCATCTCCCTCAACAATATCCAAATTGGTATATCTGTTTGAGAGGGGGATGGCCACAGGGGACCCCTGCACTACCTGATTCGGCCTCAACTGGAGTATTGTGCCCAATTCTGGGCATTGCACTTTATGAAGGATGTGAAGGCCTTGGAGAGGGTGCAGAAAAGATTTACAAGAATGGTTCCAGGGATGAGGGACTTCAGTTATGTGGATAGACTGGAGAAACCTTAGAGCAGAGAAGGTTGAGATGAGATTTGATAGAGATGTTCAAAATCATGAGGGTTCTGGACAGAGTAGATAGAGGGAAACTGTTCCCATTGGCGGAAGGGTCGAGAACCAGAGGACACAGATTTAAGGTGATTGGCAGAAGAACCAAAGGCGACATGAGGAAAAACTTTTTTACGCAGCGAGTGGTTAGGATCTGGAATGCACTGCCTGAAAGGGTGGTGGAAGCAGATTCAACCACGGCTTTCAAAAGGGAATTAGATGAGCACCTGAAGTAAAGAAATGTGCAGGGTTACGGGGAAAGGGCGGGGAGTGGGACTCGCTGAAGTGGTCTTGCAGAGAGCCAGCATGGGCTCGACGGGCCGAATGGCTTCCTTCTGTGCTGTAAACATTCTATGATTCTATAAAATATTAGAAAGTTTGTTCTACAGAAGCATGGGCTTTATCTGCTTTTATTGATGAATTTAAAAAGTCTCTATTAAAACCTGAGCCAGTGTGTTGTGAGACAAAGAGCCTTGTGTCCAATAAGGGGAATAAAGGCCCACAGCCTCCCCTGGCCCCGGGCCCTGAACAAGGGACTGGAGAAACTCGCTGCCCTGCGGATCAGACAATCAGCCGGCGCTAGTCCCGCCCCTCGGGCTCCCCGATTGGTTGGAGGACCCGCCGCCGGCTCGCTCCTCCAACCCCGCACCGCCCGCTCCCTATTGGTCTGAAGCTCCCGTCAATCACATGTCCCTGAGGAGTTCACGTGTTCCGTCCAACTGACACCGCTCGGTCCGGTGCCTCGCGGACTCTCAGGTTTTTCTATTTCTCTTTATTCTCTCCCGATCCACCCCTCCCCCCACCCCGCGCGATTCTCCACCCAATCGGAGCGGAGAAAACTCACTTTGCGTCACCGATTGCGACTCTAACCGACACCAAGGCCTTTCCCCGGAATGCCCCACGCCGACTCCGTCCGACAGGATCCGAGTGCGCAGGTGCAGCTCCGAGTGGGGGAGGGGGGTTGGTGTCCTCTGCGCATTCGCGGTTGTTGCCCTTGGTGACCGGGAGGGGTCGCTGTGCCGGACTCGACCCAAACTGCTGACCCGCCTGCGCATGCGTGGACTCTCAGCTGTCAATCAACCGTCAACCAGAAGAGGTCGCTGGTGAGACCAGTGAAGAAAGAAAGACTTGCATTTCTATAGCGCCTTTCACCACCACCACCGGACGTCCCAAAACGCTTTACAGCCAATGAAGTACTGTTTGAAGTGTCGTCACTGTTGTAATGTAGGAAACGCAGCAGCCAATTAGCACACAGCAAGCTCCCACGAACAGCAATCTGAAAATGACCAGATAATCTATCATTTTGTTATGTTAATTGAGGGATAACCATTGAAAGGAGCAGGAGTGGGCCATTCAGCCCCTCGAGCCTGCTCCGCCATTCAATGAGATCATGGCTGATCATCCAAACTCAGTACCCTGTCCCTGCCTTCTCCCCCTATCCCTTGATCCCTTTAGCCTTAAGAAATATATCTAACTCCTTCTTGAATATATTTAATGAATTGGCCTCAACTGCCTTCTGTGGTACAGAATTCCACAGGTTCACCACTCTCTGGGTGAAGAAATTTCTCCTCATCTCTGTCCTAAATGGCTTACCTCTTCTCCTTAGACTGTGACCCCTGGTTCTGGACTCCCCTGCCATCGGGAACATCCTTCCTGCAGCTAGTCTGTCTAGTCCTGATAGAATTTTATAAGTTTCAATGAGATCCCCTCTCATTCTTCTAAACTCCAGCGAGTATAAGCCCAATCTCTCCTCATACGTCATTCCTGCCATCCCAGGTATCAGTCTGGTGAATCTTCGCTGCACTCCCTCCATGGCAAGAACATCCTTCCTCAGATAAGGTGACCAAAACTGCACACAATACTCAAGGTGTGGTCTCACCAAGGCCCTGTACAACTGCAGCAAGACACCCTTGCTCCTGTACTCGAATCCTCTCGCTATGAAGGCCAACATACCATTTGCCTTCTTAACCGCCTGCTACACCTGCATGCTTACCTTCAGCGACTGGTGCACAAGGACACCCAGGTCTCGTTGCACTTCCCCTTCTCCCAATCTATTGCGGTTCGGATAATAATCTGCCTTCCTGATTTTGCCACCAAAGCGGATTCAGAACAGATCTAGCAGCTCAAAATTAGGCATCTATGAGGCGCTGTGGGCCATCAGCAACAGCCCGTATGGGCTCCAGAATCAATGTTGAGGATTCCCAGGGCCACTCCTTTCCGGACTGTACATCACTGTGCCACCACCCCTGGGGGGTCTGTCCTGCTGGTGGGACAGAACATACCCAGAGATGGTGATGGAGGAATCTGGGACATTGGCTGAAGTGCAGAGGAAACTTAATCTGTATGTAACCCATGGGAGTGTTTGATGGGACAGTGTAGAGGGAGCTTTACTCTGTATCTAACCCGTGCTGTACCTGCCCTGGGAGCGTTTGATGGGACAGTGTAGAGGGAGCTTTACTCTGTATCTAACCTGTGCTGTACCTGGCCTGGGAATGTTTGATGGGACAGTGTAGAGGGAGCTTTACTCTGTATCTACCCCATGCTGTACCGGCCCTGGGAGTGTTTGATGGGACAGTGTAGAGGGAGCTTTACTCTATATCTAACCCATGCTGTACCGGCCCTGGGAGTGTTTGATGGGACAGTGTCGAGAGAGCTTTACTCTGTATCTAACCTGTGTTGTACCTGCCCTGGGAGTGTTTGCTGGGACCTGGAGGAATGAGAGGTGATCTCATTGAAACATAAGATTCTCTCTGTGTGAAGAAATTCCTCCTCATCTCTGTCCTAAATGGCTTACCCCTTATCCTTAGACTGTGACCTCTGGTTCTGGACTCCCCAACCATCGGGAACATCCTTCCTGCATCTAGTCTGTCCAGTCCTGTTAGAACTTTATAAGTTTCAATGAGATCCCCTCTCATTCTTCTAAACTCCAGCGAGTATAAGCCCAGTTGAGCCAATCTCTCCTCATACATCATTCCTGCCATCCCAGGTACCAGTCTGGTGAATCTTCGCTGCACTCCCTCCATGGCAAGAACATCCTTCCTCAGATAAGGCGACCAAAACTGCACACAATACTCAAGGTGCGGGTTAGGATGATTGGCTATGATAAATTGACCCTTAGTGTTAGGGGGATTAAATACGTGGGGTTACGGGGATAGGGTGGGATATGTGTTGGTGTAGGGGTTACGGGGATCGGGTGGGATATGTGTCGGTGCAGGCTCGATGGGCCGAAATGGCCTCTATCTGCACTGTGGGGTTTCTGTGATTCTGTGTGGTCTCACCAAGGCCCTGTACAACTGCAGCAAGACGTCCTTGTTCCTGTACTCAAACCCTCTCGTTACGAAGGCCAACATACCATTTGCCTTCTTAACCGCCTGCTGCACCTGCATGCTTACCTTCAGCGACTGGTGCACAAGGACACCCAGGTCTCGTTGCACTTCCCCTTCTCCCAATCTATTGCCGTTCAGATAATAATCTGCCTTCCTGTTTTTGCTGCCAAAGTGGATAACTTCACATTTATCCACATTATACTGCATCTGCCATGCATCTGCCCAATCACCCAACCTGTCCAAATCATACTGGAGTTTCTCGGCATCCTCCTCACAGCACACATGCCCACCCAGCTTTGTGTCGTCTGCAAACTTGAAGATATTACATCTAGTTCCCTCGTCTAGATCATTAATATATATTGTGAATAGCTGGGGTCCTAGGACCGATCCCACTAGTCACTGCCTGCCACTCGGAAAAAGACCCGTTTATTCCAACTCTTTGCTTCCTGTCTGCCAACCAGTTCTCTATCCAAGTCAGTACCTTGCCCCCAATCCCATGTGCCTTAACTTTGCATGCTAATCTCTTATGCGGGACCTTATCGAAAGCCTTCTGAAAGTCCAAATACACCACATCCGCTGGTTCTCCCTTATCTATTGTACCAGTTACATCCTCAAAATTCCAGTAGATTAGTCAAGCACGATTTACCTTTTGTAAATCCATATTGACTTTGTCCGATCCTGTCACTGTTTTCCAAGTGTTCTGCTATTACATCTTTTAAAATGGACTCTAGCATTTTCCCCACTACCGATGTCAGGCTTACCGGTCTATAATTCCCCGTTTTCTCTCTACCATCTGACAGTCCCGCCATCCCAGGAATCAATCTTGTGAACCTTCGTTGCACTCCCTCTATGGCAAGTATATCCTTCCTTAGGTAAGGAGACCAAAATTGTACACAGTACTCCAGGTGTGGTCTCACCAAGGCCCTATATAATTGGAGTAAGACTTCTTTACTCAAATCCTCTTGTAATGTCAATCAACCATCAGCTAGAAGAGGTCGCTGGTGAGACCAGAGAAGAAAGAAAGACTTGCATTTCTATAGCACCTTTCACCACCACCAGACATCCCAAAGTGTTTTACAGCCAATGAAGTACATTCACTGTTATAATGTAGGAAACACAGCAGTCAATTAGCGCACAGCACGCTCCCACAAACAGCAATGTGATGACCAGATAATCTATCTTTTTATGTTGATTGAGAGATAAACATTGGCTAGGAGACTGGGGATAACTGCCCTGCTCTTTCCCACATTAACAACAGTGACTACTTCATTGTAGTACTTCATTGGCTGTAAAGCACTTCAAGACATCTGCAGGTCATGAAAGCACCATATAACTGCAAGTCTTTCTTTCTCGAAATAGTGCCATGGGATCTTTTATATCCATCTGAGAGAGCAGACGGGACCTCAGTTTAACGTCTCATCCGAAAGACGGCACCTCCGACAGTGCAGCACTCCCTCAGCACTGCACTGGAGTGTCAGCCTAGATTTTTGTGCTCAAATCTCTGGAGTGGGATTTGAATCCACAACCTTATGCCTCAGAGGCGAGAGTGCTACCAACTGAGCCACTGGCTGACACTAAAGAACAAGCAGTTCTGACGAAAGGTCATTGACCTGAAACGTTAACTCTGTTTCTCTCCCTACAGATGCTGCCTGACCTGCTGAGTATTTCCAGCAGTTTCTGTTTTTATTAAAGAAACGAGGGAGTGATTGCTGACAGGAAGAATGTTGGGTCGTCCTGCACATGCGCACCTCCCTGATGGCTGAGGCGAAACTCCGACTCGCCCCCACCTGAGCCGCGCACACGTACCAGATGTTGCGGCTGCATGTGTGCCCGATGTTCCAACCATGGGGTTTTGTGCGCTGAGCATGCGCGTTGCGGACCGATCGGGACGGGCGATTGTGGAGCAGGAGGGAGAGCGTGGGGGCCATGAGCACATGCGCGGGACTCAGTCAACAGAGCACTTTCTGGAGCACAGGGGCATGTGGGTATTACAGCCGCTATTACTGCTGATCCTTTCAACCAACCTGTGCAGCAGCCAGGGCCTGAAAATCAGCTTCACTGCCCCTGAGTTCGGAAAGAGGAAAATTAAACAACAGTTTGCCTCTGATCTCAAGTTACAGGGTTATAGAAGTGGAGCAGTTACAGGCGGGAAGCTCAGACCTAACATCACGTCAAGATCTGACAGAGTCGCTCGATTCATCCAGACCTGAATATCATCGGCCTTTGCACATGGAAGGAGAAAACAGCGATCGCAGCAATGACAAACCGCACACATGTTCAGTGTGTGGACGTGGATTCAGCCGATTGCCTGACCTGGCGAGACACGTGCACCGTCACACCGGGGAGAAACCAGGTAAAGGTGGGGACGGCGGGAAGGGATTCAGTTCCCCGTCTGCATTGGAAGTGCAACAACGCAGCCACACCAGGGACAGTCCGTTCACCTGCTGTGTGTGTGGAAAGGAATTTGTTTGTTCATCCCACCTGCTGAGACACCAGCGAGTTCACACTGATGAGAGACCATTTCAATGTCCTGACTGTGGGAAGAGCTTTAAAAGCCCCGGGGAGCTGAAGCAACACCAGCTTGTTCACACTGACGAGAGACCATTTAACTGTCCTGACTGTGGGAAGAGCTTTAAAAGCCCTGGGGATCTGGTGCGACACCAGCTTGTTCACACTAATGAGAGACCATTTCAATGTCCTGACTGTGGGAAGAGCTTTAAAAGCCCTGGGGAGCTGAAGCAACACCAGCTTGTTCACACTAATGAGAGACCATTTCAATGTCCTGACTGTGGGAAGAGCTTTAAAAGCTCCGGGGATCTGAACGGACATCAGCGAGTTCACACTGGAGAGAGACCATTCACCTGCTCCGTGTGTGGGAGGGGATTTACTCTCTCATCCCACCTGCTGGTACACCAGCGAGTTCACACTCACGAGCGACCCTTTAAATGTTCTGACTGTGGGAAGAGCTTTAAAAGTTCCGGGGCGCTGAAGAGACACCAGCACCTACACACTGGGGAGAGGCCGTTCACCTGCTCTGTGTGCGGGAAGGGATTCGCTCAGCCTTCCAACCTGCAGAGACACCAGCAAGTTCACACTGACGAGCGACCCTTTAAATGTTCTGAGTGTGGGAAGAGTTTTAAAAGCCACCGGGAGCTCAAGCAACACCAGCGTCTTCACACTGGGGAGAGGATATTCATCTGCTCTGAATGTGGGAAGGGATTCACTGAGTCATCCCACCTGCTGGTACATCAGCGAGTTCACACTGGAGAGAGATCATTTACCTGCTCCGTGTGTGGGAAGGGATTCACTCAGTCATCCAACCTGCTGGCACACCAGCTTGTTCACACTGACGAGAGACCCTTTAAATGTTCTGACTGTGGGAAGAGCTTTAAAATCTCCCGGGATCTGAAGAGACACCAACACCTACACACTGGGGAGAGGCCGTTCACCTGCTTCGTGTGTGGGAAGGGATTCGCTCGGTCCTCCAACCTGCTGGCACACCAGCTTGTTCACACTGGAGAGAACCCCTTTAAATGTTTTGGCTGTGGGAAGAGATTTAAAAGCTCCGGGAAGCTGAAGAGACATCGGCTCCTCCACACTGGAGAGAGACCGTTCACCTGCTCCGTGTGTGGGAAGGGATTTGCTCGGTCGTCCACCCTCCTGTCACATCAGCTTGTTCACACTGACGAGAGACCCTTTAAATGTTCTGACTGTGGGAAGAGCTTTAAAAGCTCTAAGAACCTTAAGGGACACCAGCGTCTTCACACTGATCATAGAATCTAACAGCACAGAAGGAGGTGATTCGGCCCATCGTGTCTGTGCCGGCTCTTTGAAAGAGCTGTCCAATTTAGTCCCAAACCCCAGCTTTATCCCCAGAACTCTGCAAACTAGTCCTCTTCAAGGACATGTCCAATTACTGTTTGAAAGTTCCTGTGGAACCTGATTCCAGCATCCTTTCAGATGGTGCGTTCCAGATCTTAACAACCCTCTGTGTGAAAACAATTCTCCTCATTTCCCCTCTAGTTCTTTTAGCAACTATTTTAAATCTGTGACCTTTGGTTACCAACCCACTTGCCAGAGTGAACAGTTTCTCCCTACTTGCTCGATCAAAACCCCTCATCATTTTGAACACTCTATTAGGTCTCCTCTTAACCTTCTCTGCTCTAAGGGGAACAATCCCAGCTTCTCCAATCTCTCCACATAACTGAAGTCCCTCATCCATGGTACCATCCTGGTCAACCTCCTCTGTACCCTCTCCAAGGCCTTGACATCCTTCCTAAAGTGTGGTGCCCAGAACTGTACACAAGACACCAGCTGAGGCCAAACCCCTGCAGCTGTACAAAACCCTGGTTAGACCACACCTGGAGTACTGTGAGCAGTTCTGGGCATCACACCTTAGGAAGGATATATTGGCCTTGGAGGGAGTGCAGCGTAGGTTTACCAGAATGATACCCGGACTCCAAGGGTTAAGTTACGAGGAGAGATTACACAAATTAGGGTTGTATTCCCTGGAATTTAGAAGGTTAAAGTGTGATCTGATCGAAGTTTTCAGGATATTAAGGGGAACAGATAGGGTAGATAGAGAGAAACTATTTCCGCTGGTTGGGGATTCTAGGACTGGGGGCATAGTCTAAAAATTAGAGCCAGACTTTTCAGGAGTGAAATTAGGAAACACTTCTACACACACAGGGTGGTAGAAGTTTGGAACTCTCTTCCGCAAATGGCAATTGATGCAAGATCAATTGTTAATTTTAAATCTGAGATTGATAGGTTTTTGTCACCCAAAGGTATTAAGGGATATGGGCCAAAGGCGGGTGTATGGAGTTAGGTCGCAGATCAGCCATGATCTCATTGAATGGCGGAACAGGCTCGAGGGGCTGAATGGCCTCCTCCTGTCCTATGTTCCTAACTAGTGATTTGTAAAGGGTTAGTGTAACTTCCTTGTTTTTGTATTCAATGGCCCTGTTTACAAAGCCAAGTATCCCATACGCTTTCTGAACCGCCTCACCAACTTGCCGTGGCACTTTCAAAGATTTATGAATCTGGCCCCCAGGTCCCTCTGCTCTTGCACCCCCCTCAAAATAGTCCCATTTAGATTATACGGCCTCTCCCTGTTGTTTCTCCTGAAGTGCATCACTTGACACTTATCTTCATTTCATTTCATCTGCCTTGTGTCTGCTCATTTCACAGTCTGTCTCTGTCCTTCTGAAGTCTGCTACTACTATGCTCACTATTTACTACGTTGCCAAGTTTTGTATCATCCGTAAACTTTGAAATTGTACACCTATACCCAAGTCCAGGTCAGTTATATATAACAAGAAAAGCAGTGGTCCTAATCCCGACCCCTGGGGGAACCCACTGCATACTTCCCTCCAGTCAGAAAAACATCCCTCAGCACTGCTCACTGCCTCCTCTCCCTTAGCCAATTATATACCTAAATTACCAACAGCCCTTTAATTCCCTCTGCTTCTATTTTCCGAGTAAGTCTCTTGTGTGGTACTTTATCAAATGCCTTTTGAAAGTCCATATATACAACATCTACTGCACTACCTTCATCAACCCTCTGTTACTTCATCAAAGAACTCAATCAAGTTAGTCAGACACGATTTACTTTTAACAAATCCATACTGGCTGCCCCTTATTAACCCATGCTTCTCCAAGTGAGAATTAATTTTGTCCTTGACAATGGTCTCTAGTCGTTCACCCACCACTGACATTAGACTGATTGGCCTGTAGTTACCAGGTTTATCCCTCTCCCCTTTTTTAAACAGGGTGTAACATTTGCAATCCTCCAGTCTTCTGGCACCACTCCCATATATCTGAGGAAGATTGAAAGATTGTGGTCGGAGCTTCTGCTATCTCCACCCTAGCTTCCCTCAGCAACCTAGGATGCATCACATCTGGACCGGGTGACTTGTTAACTTTGAGTGATGACAACCTATTTAGCAACTCCTTTCTATCTATTTTTATCCAATTTCTCTACTCCCCCCTCCTCTACTGCGACATTAACTTCATCCTCTTCTTTTGTGGAGACAGATGCTAAGTACTCATTCAGTACCTCAGCCACGCCCTCTGCCTCTGTATGATGAGCTCCTATTTGGTCCCTAATCGGCCCCACCATTCCTTTAACTATCCTTTTACTTTTCATATGTTTATAGAAGATTTTTGGGTTCTCTTTTATGTTACCCACTAATCTTTTCTCATATTGTCTCTTTGCCCTTCTTATATCCTGTTTCAATTTCCCCCGCACTCTCTGTATTCTCCTGGTTTTTGACTGTATTCTGTACCTGACATTTGTTGTAAACCTCCTTTCTCTGTTTTATTCTAACCGCAATATCCTTTCTCACCCAGGGAGCTCTAGCTTTGGATGGCCCATCTTTCCTCCTTATGGGAATATGCTTGGATTGAACACCATCGGATGTTCCCGATGGTCAGGGAGTCCAGAACCAGGGTTCATAGTCTAAGGATAAGGGGTGAGCCATTTAGGACAGAGATGAGGAGGAATTTCTTCACCCAGAGAGTGGTGAACCTGTGGAATTCTCTACCACAGAAGGCAGTAGAGGCCAATTCATTAAATATATTCAAGAAGGAGTTGGATATATTTCTTAAGGCTAAAGGGATCAAGGGATATGGGGAGAAAGCAGGGACAGGGTACTGAGTTTGGATGATCAGCCATGATCTCATTGAATGGCGGAGCAGGCTCGAGGGGCCGAATGGCCTACTCCTGCTCCTATCTTCTATGTTTCTATGTTTACCCGAACTATCTCAGCCCTGAAGGCCTGCCATTGGTCATTCACTGTTTTCCTGGACAATCTTTGTTTCCAGTCCACCTGAGCTCGATCCCTTCTCACATCACTGAAATTGGCTCTCTTCCAGCTGGGTATTTTCACCGTTGATTTTTCTTTGTCCCTTTCCATAACTACTTTAAACCTAATGATATTGTGATCACTGTTAACCAGATCCCTCCTGCCCCAGAACCGATGAGAGACCCTTTAAATGTTCTGACTGTGTAAAGAGGTTTCGGAGTTCATCCAACCTGCTGAGTCACCAGCGAGTTCACACAGATCTTCAAAGAAAGGAAGATGTTTTAGAAAGGCTGGCGACACTAAAAGTTCGCAGCCATCTCAGAGTAGTGTCCCTTTAATTACAATCTCACAGAACAATGAGAATCGCTGTCCCTTTAACTACCACAAATCCCTGTGTGGAGGAGAGGGGGAGATACAGTCTGTCCCAGTAACTGTCGCAGAACAGAATTAGCGACCCTGTCCCATAAGGGCTTGACCCTCCCCCACTCCCTGCTTTTCCTCAAGTGTCTCATTCTTAAAATTCTCATCCTTGTTTTCAAACCCCTCCGTGGCCCCACCCTCCCTATCTCTGTAATCTCTTCCAGCCCCCACAACCTCCTGAGATGTTTGCGCTTCTCTAATTCTGGCCTCTTGAGCATCCCCGATTTTAATCGCTTCACCATCGGTGGCTGTGCCTTCAGCTGCCTGGGCCCTAAGCTCTGGAATTCCTTCCCTAAACCTCTCTACCTCTCTCCTTCTTTAAGATGCTCCTTAAAACCTCCTTCTTTGACCAAGCTTTTGGTCATCTGCCTGAACATCTCCTTATGTGGCTCGGTGTCAAATTTTGTTTTATAACGCTCCTGTGACGAGCCTTGGGACGTTTTACCACATTAAAGGCGCTTTATAAATACAAGTGGTTGTTGTTGTTTCCTGAAACTAATGATAAATTCCCCAGAGGGAAACAAACTTGTACTTTTACTTCCAAATATTAAAAAGTTTGTTCCACAGAAGCATCCAGGTTTATCTGCTTTTATTCATGAATTTTAAAAGCCTATAGTAAAATCTGAGCCAATGTGTTGTGAGACAAAGAGCCTTGTGTCCAGTAAGGGGAATAAAGGCCCACAGCCTCCCCTGGCCCCGGGCCCTGAACAAGGGACTGGAGAAACAACAGAAAATGCTGGAAAAACTCAGCAGGCCAGGCAACATCCGTGGAGAGAGAAATAGAGTTAATGTTTCAGGTCGAAACCCTTCGTCAGGACTGAACAAACACAGGAAATGAAACGGATTAAAAGGCCAGTTTGGGGGCTGGGAAATGGGGATGAAAGAACAAAAGAGAAGTAAAGAGACATTAAGAGGTATTCAAACCGAGACGAGATGGTGTGGATAAAAAATATAAGTAAAAATGTAATGGGGGCCGAGGTTATGATCTGAAATTGTTGAACTCGATATTGAGTCCGGAAGGCTGTAAAGTGCCTAATTGGAAGATGAGGTGCTGTTCCTCGAGCTTACGCTGGGTTTCCGTGGAACAATGCAAGAGCCCGAGTGCGGTGAGGTCTGAGTGGGAATGGGGCGGTGAATTAAAATGACAGGCGACCGGAAGCTCGGGGTCATCCTTACGGACTGAATGGAGGAGTTCCGCAAAACGGTCACTCAATGTGCGTTTGGTCTCCCCAATGTAAAGGAGACCACATCATGAGCAGCAAATACAGTATACTAGATTGCAAGAAGTACAAGTAAATCGCTGTTTCACGTGGAAGGGGTGTTCGGGGCCCTGGACAGTGGGAAGGGGGGAGATATAAGGGCAGGTGTTGCATCTCCTGCGCTTGCACGGGAAGGTGCCAGGCGAAGGGAAAGGGGTGCTGGGGATGATAGAGGAGTGGACTAGGGTGTCTCGGAGGGAGCGGTCCCTACGGAATGCTGAAAGGGGAGGGGAGGGGAAGATGCGTCTGGTAGTGGGATCACGTTGGAGGTGGCGGAAATGGCGGAGGATGATCCGTTGAATGTGGAGGCTGGTTGGGTGAAAGGTGAGGACGAGGGGAACCCTATCGTGGTTCCGGGAGGGAGGGGCAGGGGTGAGGGCAGAAGTGCGGGAGGTAGAATGGACCCGGTCGAGGGCCATGTCAACCACGGTAGAGGGGAATCCTCGGTTGAGGAAAAAGGAAGACATGTCGGAAGAACTGGTGTGGAAGGTGGCATCGTCAGAGCAGATGTGGCGGAGATGGAGAAACTGGGAGAATGGAATAGAGTCCTTACAGGAGGCGGGGTGGGAGGAAGTGTAGTCCTCCAGGTAGCTGTGGGAGTCAGTGGGCTTGTAGTGAATGTGGGTCAATAACCTATTCGCAGAGATGGAGACGGAGAAGTCGAAGGGAACAGTCGGAGGTGGACCATGTGAAGGTGAGGGAAGGGTGGAAATTGGAGGCAAATTGAATGAAATTGTCTAGTTCAGGGCGAGAGCAGGAAACGGCACTGATAGAGTCATCAATGTACCGGAAAAAGAGGTGAGGGAGGGGACCTGAGTAGGACTGGAACAAAGAGTGTTCCACATATCCCACGAAAAGGCAGTGTGGAAATGTACCTTTTTAAAGCTGAATATAGTTACATGTGCCTGTTTTTGACAAACAAAATGGAGTCCCGGTCCTCCCAGAAGCCTCTGCAGAAATGTCCTCTATTCCTTCCTTAAACATGTTAACCTTGACTAAAACACTGTAAACCATTGCTTATCTGCATTGAAAACAAAGACCATTTACATGAGTAAAGGGAACCTTACTCAAGCCACCTGGCCAGAGGCTTGACCACCAGATAACAGAAGAAACATACTGTATGAAGTAACTACATTCCAAACAGTACTGATTGTCTTAATTAAATAGTCTAGAATAAATAACTACCCATTGTATTATCAATAGTCTTTCGCTACGCCAGACTTTAGAAATATGTAGAAACTTAGATAAGGATTGAAGAACTCTTTGTCCCTTTGTCTGACTTGAAAGACACATGATGAAACCATAACCTGTTTACTGTATAAATATGTTATTAATATGTACGTCTGGAGAGAGTCTCTGCTTAGCCTTTGACTGAGCGGGACGCTCTCCTTGCCGCAAGTAAAAGCTTAATAAAAGAACATCTACCGGAGCTGATCGTTTCAGAGTCTCATTGAGAGTCAAGATTTCGACAGTTACTTCTTGGAGGTTCCACCGAGATCGCTGACTCTCTAGTCTGTGAGTGAACAGATGCCGGCATAGTGCCTCTTCAGTGAAGGGCTTAACTGGCCAGAATAAGGTGAGCCTTTTTGCTCACAAAGAGTCTCTTTACTGTTGAACCGCATATGTAATCTGTTGTCCACAGCGGAGGTACTGCGATCTACGCGACTCGAAATCTAAGATCTAAAGTTATTTTTGTAATCATTTCCTTTTCAGCCTATAGGCAGAAGGGATCTGATCCTGAAAATATCCGGTCTTGAAACAGCCCGGGGAGATTTTCATTAGTAGAAGGTAAGAAGAGCGCTATAGAAATCGATCGATTATCCTTGTGTGATAGGATAAGACAAGTCCGTGAAGGGACAGGATCCTTGTTTGATAGGATCATAGAGATGAATAAGATTTTTTAAATAAATTAGGATAAGTTAGGGACTTGATCTGTAGTGGCGTACAACGCAGACTGAGAATTGACTATTTGTTTAGATAGAGTTTAAGGCTATAATTTGTATACCCGCATGGATGTTGTTTGTCCTAGTTGTCCTTGTTATACTGTTGTGTTCAATACTTTTGTGCGACATTGCAATTGAAGAAACGGGAAGAGTCACTAGGGAAAATTGTGATTCGGAAAAACATTCTTTGATTGAGAAAGGAAACAGTGCCTAATTGATCGACTACGGTTGGTTCGTGTCAACATATCTCACACACCCAGACTGAGCCTGAATTACGAGCCTTTTTAGGCCACGTGACGGCCAGTAGAAGTGGGCGTAGAGAACTCAGTTGACCGAAAAGGATTGTGAGATCAGAAACTGTAAAAACTCTCAATCAATCAGAATGGGTGCCGGAGCAAGTAAAACACCACCAAAGGGCACGCCAGCCTATTTTATGCTCCGGAATTGTGGCCAGTCTTCAATTGACCACTTACAAAATTGGACAAAATGGACTAAGGATGGAAACAGGCCATTTCCACCTGATGGTTCCTTTAATTTAGAAAGAATAACATGTCTAGAGGAGTGTCTTATAGACAGAGACCCAGGCAGAAGAGGGAAAAATAAATTAAATTGGTCGGCATTTGGGGATTGGCAAAGGGAAGCTGAAAAACGACATGAGAAAAGCCTACAGATCAGCAAGCAGTGTACTAAAGGGAAAAAGCAAGCAAATAAACGAACAGAGCAGGTAAATTGTCCTAGACATGGTAAAAACCCATTTATGATGGTTGCTAAAGAAACAAAAGGACACCCGCCAAATGCCCCTAAGGATCGGGAAAAAGATGAGGATGAGGATTGGGATGAGAATTGGACTCCCTACGGCAGGCCACCACCATATGTTCAGCATGCTCCAGACCAAAATGAAGGTGATCAGGCCGTTCCACCTGTAGTTCAAGCAGAGCCTGTACTTCAGGTTCTTGCACCCCCGGCTGCCCCACAAAACGGCGCAGTAGCAGGAGCACCTGTCACTCCTGACAATGATAATACAAATCAATTCCACGAAGGTCCGGCAGGGTATACACGGAGTCGGACAGAACAAAGGGAACGCAGTGAAAATAATACAGGATCTGATCCTCCACCCGCTCTTATAATGCCAGTGAGACTTTTTCCCAATCCAACTCCGAACGGAGATCCAGTTGGTGTTTATCGACCATGGTCACCAAGTGAGTTAAGAACAATTGTGGAAGGATTAGCAGACCCCAAAACCAGTCTTGAAAAGGCCATAGACCAATTAAAAGTAATCGTCAAGTGCCATGAGCCCAGCATATTAGATGGCCAAATTCTGCTAAAAGCATGGTTAAAAGACACCAAATTTGCCGAATTCGAGACAAAATTCCAAGATTTTAAAACACATCGTGAAACTGTCGGTGCCGCTCCCGGCACCAGACCGCCCAATGACGAATTCTGGGGAAGGTGCTGGGAAGCCTTACACAAGGGGTTCCCAAAGAAAACAAATTGGTCTAAAATTATGGAAACCACACAAAGAAAGGATGAGGATGTTGAGGATTACGTTGAGAGGGTGCGAGAAATTATGAGCCAATGTTCAGGCATGAAAACAGAGGAATTCGATTCCCCCATGCTCCGCGCCGTTGTAAACGGACTACGACCTGAACTCAGGGATCCCTTTAAATGAGTTTGTTTTGGATGGTGACAGGAAATGCTATCCAAGGTTGTTTCTATGTTAAAAGACCTACAAGACCAAAATAGAGAAACTAAAAGCAAGGTTACCGTGTTCATGGAGCGAGCAGCTTCAACGGCACCAGCCCCAACAACACCCACCGATTACCCACAACGTGGTAGGGGAAGAGGACGGGGTGGGGGAAGAGGAAATTTTGGGGGTAGAGGCGGTGGAGGTGTAGGACGAGGACGTGGTGGAGGAAGAGGACAGTTTCGGGGTAGAGGCGGTGGAGGTGTAGGACGAGGACGGGGTGGGGGAAGAGGACGGGGTGGGGGAAGAGGACGGGGGTGGGGGGAGAGGACAGTTTCGGAGTAGAGGCGGTGGAGGTGGAGGACGATGACGGGGTGGGGGGAGAGGACAGTTTCGGGGTGGTGGAGGTGTAGGACGAGGACGTGGTGGGGGAGAGGACAGTTTCGGGGTAGAGGCGGTGGAGGCGTAGGACGATGACGGGGTGGGGGGAGAGGACAGTTTCGGGGTAGAGGCGGTGGAGGTGTAGGACGAGGACGTGGTGGGGGAGAGGACAGTTTCGGGGTAGAGGCGGTGGAGGTGTAGGACGATGACAGGGTGGGGGGAGAGGACAGTTTCGGGGTAGAGGCGGTGGAGGTGGAGGACGGGGTGGGGGGAGAGGACGGGGTGGAGGCGGTGGAGGTGGGGGACGAGGACGGGGTGGGGGAAGAGGACAGTTTCGGGGTGGAGGTGTCGGACGAGGACGGGGTGGGGGGAGAGGACAGTTTCGGGGTAGAGGCGGTGGAGGTGTCGGACGAGGACGGGGTGGGGGAGAGGACAGTTTCGGGGTAGAGGCGGTGGAGGTGTCGGACGAGGACGGGGTGGGGGGAGAGGACAGTTTCAGGGTAGAGGAGTTGGGGGTGTAGGACGAGGACGGGGTGGGGGGAGAGGACAGTTTCGGGGTAGAGGCGGTGGGGTGTAGGACGAGGACGGGGTGGGGGAGAGGACAGTTTCGGGGTAGAGGCGGTGGAGGTGTAGGACGAGGACGGGGTGGGGGGAGAGGACAATTTCGGGGTAGAGGCGGTGGGAGTGTAGGACGAGGACGGGGTGGGGGGAGAGGACGGGGTGGGGGTAGAGGTGGTAGAGGTGTCGGACAAGGACTGGGTGGGGGGAGAAGACAGTTTCGGGGTAGAGGCGGTGGAGGTGTAGGACGAGGACGGGGTGGGGGAGAGGAAAGTTTCGGGGTAGAGGCGGTGGGGGTGTAGGACGAGGACGGGGTGGGGGGAGAGGACAGTTTCGGGGTAGAGGCGGTGGAGGTGTCGGATGGGGACGGGGTGGGGGGAGAGGACGGGGTGGGGGTAGAGGCGGTAGAGGTGTCGGACAAGGACTGGGTGGGGGGAGAGGACAGTTTCGGGGTAGAGGCGGTGGAGGTGTCGGACGGGGTGGGGGGAGAGGACAGTTTCGGGGTAGAGGCGGTGAAGGTGTACGACGAGGACGGGGTGGGGGGAGAGGACAGTTTCGGGGTAGAGGCGGTGGAGGTGTCGGACGAGGACTGGGTGGGGGGAGAGGACAGTTTCGGGGTAGAGGCGGTGGAGGTGCCGGACGAGGACGGGGTGGGGGGAGAGGACAGTTTCAGGGTAGAGGCGGTGGAGGTGTAGGACGAGGACGGGGTGGGGGGAGAGGACAGTTTTGGGGTAGAGGCGGTGGAGGTGCCGGACGAGGACAGGGTGGGGGGAGAGGACAGTTTCGGGGTAGAGGCGGTGGAGGTGCCGGACGAGGACGGGGTGGGGGGAGAGGACAGTTTCAGGGTAGAGGCGGTGGAGGTGTCGGACAAGGACGGGGTGGGGGGAGAGGACAGTTTCGGGGTAGAGGCGGTGGAGGTGTCGGACGAGGACTGGGTGGGGGGAGAGGACAGTTTCGGGGTAGAGGCGGTGGAGGTGTCGGACGAGGACGGGGTGGGGGGAGAGGACAGTTTCGGGGTAGAGGCGGTGGAGGTGCAGGACGAGGACATGGTGGGGGGAGAGGACAGTTTCGGGGTAGAGGCGGTGGAGGTGTCGGACGAGGACGGGGTGGGGGAGAGGACAGTTTCGGGGGAGAGGCGGTGGAGGTGTTGGACGAGGACGGGGTAGGGGAGAGGACAGTTTCGGGGTAGAGGCGGTGGAGGTGCCGGACGAGGACGGGGTGGGGGGAGAGGACAGTTTCGGGGTAGAGGCGGTGGAGGTGCCGGACGAGGACGGGGTGGGGGGAGAGGACAGTTTCAGGGGTAGAGGCGGTGGAGGTGTCGGGCGAGGACGGGGTGGGGGGAGAGGACAGTTTCGGGGTAGAGGCGGTGGAGGTGCCGGACAAGGATGGGGTGGGGGGAGAGGACAGTTTCGGGGTAGAGGCGGTGGAGGTGCCGGACGAGGACGGGGTGGGGGGAGAGGACAGTTTCAGGGGTAGAGGCGGTGGAGGTGTCGGGCGAGGACGGGGTGGGGGGAGAGGACAGTTTCGGGGTAGAGGCGGTGGAGGTGCCGGACGAGGACGGGGTGGGGGGAGAGGACAGTTTAGGGGTAGAGGCGGTGGAGGTGTCGGACGAGGACGGGGTGGGGGGAGAGGACAGTTTCGGGGTAGAGGCGGTGGAGGTGTCGGACAAGGACGGGGTGGGGAGAGGACAGTTTTGGGGTAGAGGCGGTGGAGGTGTCGGACAAGGACGGGGTGGGGGAGAGGACAGTTTCAGGGTAGAGGCGGTGGAGGTGTAGGACGAGGATAGGGTCGGCGGAGAGGACAGTTTCGGGGTAGAGGCGGTGGAGGTGTCGGACAAGGACGGGGTGGGGGAGAGGACAGTTTCGGGGTAGAGGCGGTGGAGGTGCCGGACGGGGTGGGGGGAGAGGACAGTTTTGGGGTTGAGGCGGTGGAGGTGCCGGACGAGGACGGGGTGGGGGGAGAGGACAGTTTCAGGGTAGTGGAGGTGGAGGTGTAGGACGAGGACGGGGTGGGGGGAGAGCACAGTTTTGGGGTAGAGGCGGTGGAGGTGTCGGACGAGGACGGGGTGGGGGGAGAGGACAGTTTCGGGGTAGAGGCGGTGGAGGTGTAGGACGAGGACGGGGTGGGGGGAGAGGACAGTTTTGGGGTAGAGGCGGTGGAGGTGTAGGACGAGGACGGGGTGGGGGGAGAGGACAGTTTCGGGGTAGAGGCGGTGGAGGTGTAGGACGAGGACAGGGTGGGGGGAGAGGACAGTTTCGGGGTAGAGGCGGTGGAGGTGTAGGACGACGACGGGGTGGGGGGAGAGGACAGTTTCGGGGTAGAGGCGGTGGAGGTGTCGGACGAGGACGGGGTGGGGGAGAGGACAGTTTCGGGGTAGAGGCGGTGGAGGTGTCGGACGAGGACGGGGTGGGGGGAGAGGACAGTTTCGGGGTAGAGGCGGTGGAGGTGTCGGACGAGGACGGGGTGTGGGAGAGGACAGTTTCGGGGTAGAGGCGGTGGAGGTGCCGGACGAGGACGGGGTGGGGGAGAGGACAGTTTCGGTGTAGAGGCGGTGGAGGTGTCGGACGGGGTGGGGGGAGAGGACGGGGTGGGGGTAGAGGCGGTGGAGGTGTAGGACGAGGATGGGGTGGGGGGGAGACGACAGTTTCGAGGTAGAGGCGGTGGAGGTGTCGGACGAGGACGGGGTGGGGGGGAGAGGACAGTTTCGGGGTAGAGGCGGTGGAGGTGTCGGACGAGGACGGGGTGGGGGGGAGAGGACAGTTTCGGGGTCGAGGCGGTGCAGGTGTAGGACGAGGAAGGGGTGGGGGGAGAGGACAGTTTCGGGGTAGAGGCGGTGAAGGTGTAGGACGAGGACGGGGTGGGGGGTGAGGACAGTTTCGGGGTGGAGTTGTAGGACGAGGACGGCGTGGGGGGAGAGGACAGTTTCAGGGTAGAGGCGGTGGAGGTGTCGGACGAGGACGGGGTGGGGGGAGAGGACAGTTTCGGGGTAGAGGCGGTGGAGGTGTCGGACGAGGACGGGGTGGGGGAGAGGACAGTTTCGGGGTAGAGGCGGTGGAGGTGTCGGACGAGGACGGGGTGGGGGGAGAGGACAGTTTCGGGGTAGAGGCGGTGGAGGTGTCGGACGAGGACGGGGTGTGGGAGAGGACAGTTTCGGGGTAGAGGCGGTGGAGGTGCCGGACGAGGACGGGGTGGGGGAGAGGACAGTTTCGGTGTAGAGGCGGTGGAGGTGTCGGACGGGGTGGGGGGAGAGGACGGGGTGGGGGTAGAGGCGGTGGAGGTGTAGGACGAGGATGGGGTGGGGGGGAGACGACAGTTTCGAGGTAGAGGCGGTGGAGGTGTCGGACGAGGACGGGGTGGGGGGGAGAGGACAGTTTCGGGGTAGAGGCGGTGGAGGTGTCGGACGAGGACGGGGTGGGGGGGAGAGGACAGTTTCGGGGTCGAGGCGGTGCAGGTGTAGGAGGAGGAAGGGGTGGGGGGAGAGGACAGTTTCGGGGTAGAGGCGGTGAAGGTGTAGGACGAGGACGGGGTGGGGGGTGAGGACAGTTTCGGGGTGGAGTTGTAGGACGAGGACGGCGTGGGGGGAGAGGACAGTTTCAGGGTAGAGGCGGTGGAGGTGTCGGACGAGGACAATCCGGTGCCTGTTACAATTGTGGCCAGACTGGGCACTGGGCTAAAAATTGCATCAAAACAGCAGCAACCAAATTATAACTGGACTCACCCGGCTGGTAACGGGCCACCTCCTCCACCTTCTCCACCTCCAGAACCCAATCCGTATGTGACCCCAGCCCAGGTACATGCTAGACCTCAAACTATATTTTCTGTTCAAAATCCATTTGGACCACAAAATCAAAATTCAAATCAATTGTGCCAAGGATTCAATTGTCCGTATAATCAATGACTAGTTGCTCCATATCCAAGTGCTGCAAGCAAACAATTACCCGTTGTTTCATTAAATGCCACAAGCGAGCCTGAAGTAAAAATACGAATACAGGGAAAGGATATTCCATTTCTAGTGGATACTGGTGCCACCTTTTCGATCCTTACGAAACAGGATACACAGGGAATTCCTATTTCCACCAATCAAACCTCAGTAACTGGACTATCTGGGACAGCTCATCAAATTGTTTTCTCCAATCCCATTAATGTCCAATTCAATGATTATGAAGACAGTCATTCATTCCTACTATCTAATGAAGTCCCACTGAACTTGTGTGGGCGGAACTTGTTGTGTAAAATGAATGCCACTATCCTCTGTTCTCCAACCGGTATGGAAGTACGAATCCCCACGGATAAGTGTGGAGCCTATCCACTACTCTAATCAAGAACACCTATATTATATGCCTGGGAAAATTCGGATCCCACACTAAGCAAAGCCCTAGCCTGTCTGGTCAGCTCATATTGGTGTGTGACAAGATTAATTACAGACTACCTCAAATCTTTAAATATAAGAAACTGGCACGAAACGTTACACTGCACTGCATGCTATGACGAAACTGGATTAGATGCCATAACCCAAAATTTTTACCAACCATTCTTGCACCGGAAATATCGATTGAAGATTGAACAAATTTTTATCGGACCTGAAGGAATTGCGGCAGGAGTAGAATTATCCTCCCATAGCCAGACCTTGTTTAAGGTTAAAAGTAGTGTTCCACACTGCACCCTTGCAGTTGCAGACACATAAACCCCAGGATCTAGGTGCAATGGATAAAAGAATGCAAGGATATTTAGTGCAAAGGGAATGGCAGACATCTGGTGGAACTCTGGCTAGATATGACGGGGAGGAAGGCTTCTCTATCAAAATGAATAGGGAAATATATTTCGATGCTGTCTTAGCAGAAAAGATACTTTCGGTCACCAGCTTTCTATTGTAACGCGAAACAGAAGAACTTCTTGCTAAAGTCCCAGAGCAGCTATGGTCTACTCACCCTAATGAAGTAGGGAAAATGCTTACCGCACAACCATATAAGGTAGCGATCAATTCAACCGTACCACTTCCTAAGAAACCCCAATATCCCTTGTCTCTAGCTGCAGAACAGGGTATCGAGCCAGTAATTACTTCGCTGCTAGCCCAAGGGATAATAGTCCCAACTAAAAGCCCTTGTAACACACCAATCTTTCCGGTCCAGAAACCCAATCGTGACAAATGGAGATTTGTTCAAGACCTACGAGCTGTGAATGAAGCTGTGTTCCCAACTTATCCGGTCGTGCCCAATCCTGCGACTATACTTACCAGTATTCCAGTAAACTCAACGTATTATACGGTGATTGATCTATGTTCAGCATTTTTCTCAATACCTATTCACCCAGAGTCTCAATTCCTTTTTGCCTTCACGTATAAAGGACGCCAATATACGTGGACAAGACTCCCGCAGGGATTTACCGAAAGTCCTACTATATTCTCAGTGTTTAAAGAAGGATCTAGAGGATGTGATTTTACCAGCAAGTTCTACACTCATACAGCATGTTGATGATTTATTACTCACCTCAGCCTGTGAAACAGATTCTCTTGTGCTGTTAAAAGCTTTAGCCTCGAAAGGACACAGTGTCAAAGGCGAAATTACAATTGGTCTCAGAAAGGGTTCAGTATCTAGGACATGAATTGGTACGAGATACAAGACAATTGACACAAGACAGAGTAAAAGCAATCTGCTCTGCTCCACTACCAATAACCAAGAGAGAAATGAAACATTTCCTCGGCATGTCAGGATATTGCAGACAATGGATTATGAATTATTCCGAAATAATTAGACCATTGTTAGACATGTCCATGCCCTCACTACCAGAAGATTTAGTTTGGAATGAAGCATCCCGGAACGCTTTTCAGAATCTTAAACAGTCCCTCATATCAGCACCTGCTTTGGGACTACCGGACTATGCTAAGCCATTTAATTTGTTCGCTCACCACAAGTCGGGTTTTGCGCAATCTGTCTTGACTCAATTACATGGAGACAGACAGCGACTGATAGCGTATTTTAGTACCCAACTAGATCCAGTGGCACGCGGACTACCAGGATGTCTTCCTTCTTTGGCAGCAGCTTATTATGCTGCACAACAGGCTCAGACAATAACTCTAAATCATCAGACTATTTTGTATATCCCACACTGTCGAGATTTTACTTACCAAATGCGCCACCCAACACCTAACTTCTGCAAGAACCACTAAATACGAAGTTGAACTGTTATCAAATCCGAACCTTATCATCAAAAGATGTACTACCTTAAATCCAGCCACTCTACTCCCCACGGAATAAGACGGCGAACCCCATTCATGTGAGATGGTAACCGAACTGGTAACTAAACCACGTATCGATTTAACAGATATACCAATATGTAACCCTGATCTGGTGTACTACGTTGACGGATCAGCCCTACGAAATGACAGGGGCCAGCCCAAAGCGGCATATGCAGTTGTGACTCAGTATAACGTTGGTGAAACAGCCTCTCTTCCAGATTTCTTTTCAGCCCAGCAAGCCGAATTATTTGCATTGACTCGAGCATGCATTCTCGCTCAAGGACAAACAGTTAATATCTACACTGACTCCAGGTATGCTTTTGGTGTAACTCATGACTATGGACAAATTTGGAAAATTCGCGGGTACCTGACCTCTTCAGGAACCACCATTAAGAATGCGGAACAGGTAGAAAATCTTCTGCGAGCCATTCAATGTCCTTTAAAACTTGCCATTATTAAATGCCAAGCACATACAGGCCACTTGGATGAGGTAGCACTTGGAAATGCCAGAGCTGACAATGCAGCTAAATCAGCAGCTCTGTCAGACAAAGGGGAACAAGTATCAGCGTTCCCAGTAAGGGAAAATAATTCCACAGATCTACCGCCCACTATTAAAGATGTGCTGGCCTTTCAGTCACAGGCCAGTACGGATGAGGTATTAACCTGGGCAAGGGATCAATGTTGTAAAACTTAAGAAGGAATATGGGTTTACCATGACGGCCGCACGGTGGCACCCAAATCCTTACTTCCATGGATTGCCCGATGTGTTCATACATTCACACATGCGGGCAAAGGGGGGATGGCGGATTATATTTTGGCAACTTGGTATGCACCAGGTATTTCGGCAATTGCAAAACAAATTTGCGAAAATTGTGTTACCTGTCAGACAATGAATCCGGGTAAGACGGAAAAGGTAAAACCTGCCTCCCACCCAAACCCAACGGGACCTTTTGTACATTTACAAATGGATTTTATTGAATTACCTATGTGTATGGGATTTAAGTATGTATTAGTTATTGTAGATGTGTTTTCTAGATGGATTGAAGCTTTTCCTTGTAAAAAGGCCGATGCCACTACTGTTGCTAAATATTTGTTGAAAGAAATCGTGCCGCGCTTCGGAATTCCTGTTAAACTTTCAAGTGATAATGGGTCTCATTTTACTGGAACTGTTATAAAAGAAATGTGTAAAGCCTTACAGATTAACCAACATTTCCATTGCAGTTATCATCCACAATCAGCTGGACTTGTTGAGAGATATAATGGAATGCTTAAAAACAAACTGGCGAAACTATGCAATGACACTGGACTAAAATGGGTCGAACTGCTGCCTTTAGCCTTGATGGTAATGCGATCTGCAACTAACAGAACAACAGGCCTGTCTGTCACCGCATGAGATAGTTATGGGACGTCCCCAACGGCTACCTTTTACAGCACCGTTTACTGCAAAACAAATGGACATCCATAAAATGGAAGAAAATATGTTGAATTATTGTATTGCACTAACCAAATGTATTTCCAGCTTTCATTCACAAGTAAAAGAAGCTCAAGTCGAACCAGCAGAAGGGAAGTACCACAACCTGGAGCCCGGAGAATTCGTTTACATCAAGATTTTTAAACGAAAAAGCAGTCTACAACCCAGATTTGAAGGACCATACCAGGTTTTGCTGACAACTAATACTGCAATCAAGATAAAAGAAAGACCAACATGGATCCACGCGTCCCATTGCAAAAAAGCACCCGATCCGGAGGAAAAGGCGAAGGAACCAGAGGGAGAGAAAGAGATTTACACAGACTGTGGGGACTGACAGTACTGTGCTTAACAGGATTATGCTTTGTGTTACTGATAGCACCAGAGATACAGACATGTGAACAAAGGGAACTACATATAAATGTATTCATGGCACAGAGTCCTGAGTATGCACAAGAAAGAGATTTATCTAACTGTTGGGTATGTGCCCATTCACTCGAAAGGAGGCATCCCTCTAAGACCCATTCCCTTTACCGAATCAGACATGGCTGAGAGGATAATCAGTCAGAACGATACGTGCGGTAATACTTCCCAGAAAAGGCACACATCCTATAGGGGCACTACTAGTACAGAGGATTGGAGGCCGGAATGGGAATCAGCAGGCTATAATCTCACTGCCTTCCAGGGGTGGTACCAACCCAAATATAATCGGACTCGGCAACCCCCATTCCTAGTTCTCACTAATACCTCAGGTATAGGGGCCCCAATGGGTAAAATATGTTTAGTAAGGAACATAGCAGGGGTCGAGAACGTGGGTAAAAGCAAATGCGCCCAGAATTTTACCATAACTCGACCCCACAACTGGCGCAATGTGGGTCAGTTTAACATGACAAATGTCCGTAATAAGACGAGTGGGGGTACCTGGACCGGTTCCAACCCTATGATGACAAAGAAGACGTTGCAATTCACTTCTTATAATGGAACCTATTTTATCTGTGGTTATAAGGCCTACCCCTGGATACCACAATCATGGACGGGATCCTGTTACTTAGGATATGTGATACCCTTTATTAGAACAACAAAGACCCTGAGGGACACCTATGAAAGCCATCGACCTAAACGGGATTTGACATGGTTGAATGGAATGTTCAAGGTAATGATACCACCCTATGGGACAATGGGAAATACGGGAACTGGCTAAATTAGTAGAATCAGTAGCCAACGCAACCTCACAAACCTTCGAAAGGGTAAATGACGAAATGGTAGCCAGTCGGACAGTGGCTCTCCAAAATCGTATGGCCCTAGATTATCTCCTAGCCAAGGAAGGAGGGACATGCGCTTTGATTGAACATAAGAAATAGGAGCAGGAGTAGGCCCCTCGAGCCTGCTCCACCATTCAATAAGATCATGGCTGATCTGATCCTAACCTCAAATATACTATCACTCTCCATCCCACCCGAACCCATGTGATCTCCCGGGAGAGGCGAAAAACCAGATGAAAAAAAACCCAATGGCCAATTTGGGAGAAAAAATCTGGGAAATTCCTCTCCGACCCATCTAGGCGATCGAAACTCGTCCAGGAGATCACTCTGTCCCTATATTTTCTACAGTACTTACCTTCTGTAAAGGCGATCTCCACCCCAGCCAGGAACAGCAATAAAACCATCTCCTGAGGAATGCTGTACGTACATCCCGGATCACTCAGAAAAGATCAGCAGTCTGGCAGAACTTATTAGAGAGAAGGTAATAGAGTACAAACAAAGTACTGGCCTAGGCGGTACCACTTTGTGGGGTTGGGCATCCGGATGGCTAGGATCCCTGGGAAAATCCCTGGTACAGGGCCTGATCATATTCTTGCTGATAATCTTTTCCCTATACTTTCTGTTTGTATCAATCAAGTGCTGCTGTGTCAGAGTGGGAAAAACAGTGTTACCAACAGCAACCACTACTAAGGTTATGGTAGCAACAACTACTGAAGAGTTCTGCGCGGAAATGGAAATAGAAAGACTAAGCAGGATTGGAATGGATTAAGTTGTCTTTGTGAAGGACAAAAGGGGGGAATGTGGAAATGTACCTTTTAAATATAGTTACATGTGGCCCTTTTTGACAAACAAAATGGAGTCCCGGTCCTCCCAGAAGCCTCTGCAGAAATGTCCTCTATTCCTTCCTTAAACATGTTAACCTTGACTAAACACTGTAATCCGTTGCTTATCTGCGTTGTAAACAAAGACCATTTACATGAGTAAAGGGAACCTTATGCAAGCCACCTGGCCAGAGGCTTGGCCACCAGATAACAGAAGAAACATACTGTATGAAGTAACTACATTCCAAACAATACTGAGTCTTAATTAAATAGTCTAGAGTAAATAACTACCCATTGTATTATCAATAGTCTTTCGCTACGCCAGATTTTAGAAATATGTAGAAACTTAGATAAGGATTGAAGAACTCTTTGTCCCTTTGTCTGACTTGAAAGACACATGATGAAACCATAACCTGTTTACTGTATAAATATGTTATTAATCTGTACTTCTGGAGAGAGTCTCTGCTAGCCTTTGACTGAGCGGGATGCTCTCCTTGCGGCAAGTAAAAGTTTATTAAAAGAACATCTACCGGAGCTGATCGTTTCAGAGTCTCATTGAGAGTCGAGATTTCGACACTGCCCTGGCAGTGTTTGATGGGACAGTGTAGAGGGAGCTTTACTCTGTATCTAACCCGTGCTGTACCTGCCCTGGCAGTGTTTGATGGGACAGTGTAGAGGGAGCTTTACTCTGTATCTAACATGTGCTGTACCTGCCCTGGGAGTGTTTGATGGGACAGTGTAGAGGGAGCTTTACTCTGTGTTGTGAAAATAAATTCACATCTAAACCGTGTAAAAGTAAAAAGATGCAGTTTATTATCAGAGCTCTGGGAGAAGAGTCTCAGACCCCGCAGTCTGTGCGAGCACCTTCTCGTTCTCTCTTGGTTGGTACAGCTTTTTATTCTATTTTCATCCAATCACATTGTATTACAATAATCACCTGATCACATATGGATTCTTTTCAGTATTAGTAAAGGTTAGTTACATCTTACTATGCCTTTGGTCACAGGTCAAATTCCCATGACCCCTATATTCTGCTGTGTCTACAATTTTTAGCTAAAGCAGCATATTCCTTATTGCTTACGCAAAACGCACATATTCTGTCTGGTCCCACAACTGCATCTTATCTTGGTTTTTCGAAGCTTCTCACATTGTTCTTTGTTTTGGTTTTGCCTTTTTATGTAAGTCAATTTTTATTGTGATATTTCTTATCTTATTCACTTTCACATGACCCCACTCCTTTGTTCTGAGTTTAATTTTGCTGGCATCACTTAATTAGTGGTCACCTCGGCTGTCCGAATTCTGAGAGGGTTCAATTTAACCCCTTCAATACAATAGCTAATTAATCCTCCCCTGCAATGATTCTGGTGGTTAGGCCCTCGTGACCCTTCTTGGTCTGCAATACTGGGCTGCAGGTCATAGGTTACAGTATCAACGACTCGTTTGTAACTGAGCCCATTCTTTCTGTTCTGTTCCTTATCTCTGCCACCTGTGTTGTGACGTCTGGTTCTACAGTTGCTAGGCTGAGGTTTCTTTAATAATCTATGCAAGCCATTTTGTTTCTTTATGTTACTACTTTAAGTTTAGCTGATTTTATTAAATCTTTCTCACAGTTCAGCATTAGCTGTGTGTAGCTTGGTGGCTATGCCTTATCTTATTCTTGTAAGGCTCCATTGTATAAAGTCCTTGAGCTGGGCAGACATTTTATCGCCACCTGGCTTCTCCTCAGCTCTTCGTGATTTCGCACATAACCCCTTTCTCTTTCCTTTGTAATTTGTTTGCTTTGCATTTTAAACACTGAGAGGATTTGCTTTTAACCCTTTCAATCCCTCTTGTTGGTCCCACACCAAATTTAAACTTTGGCTAGGGCTACCAACTTCTCTTCCACTTTTATCATCCCCGGGATTACTCCTATACTGATGGCTTAAACTTAGTACCCAAGTTCGTCTTTCCCCTCTATCTTGTTGTGCTAGGCATGGTAGTCTGTGAAAATGAACAAAGAACATTACATGTATGTTCCTATCTCTATCAGTTCATTATCCCGCATTAACTGTTCGTTTTCTGGCTCAATATTGATTATATCAACTGTAGCAACCGGCACTATTCGGGACACAGCTGCCCTACAGCATGCTTTCAGAACCGTCATTATAACACAAAATAATACTACGACTATAATGACAGTTATAAGTCCTTATCATTTCTATTTGTCTTTTGATGCTTGATATTCGACCTTGCTGGCATTTATGCTATCTTTTTCCGCTTGCCTGTTGTCAGTCCCTGGTCTAAGAATTAAAACCCATCTTTGAATCTAATAGCTATTTCTTTATTGACTTCTCACAATCGGCTCTTGACTAATCTAGCCAGCTCTTATTGCTCTCTCAACTTGGGCGTTAGTTAATAAGGAGTCTTGAAGATTTCTCCCTTCCTTACAGTCCATTCCTTTGAGGAGAAGGAGCAACCTCTGACCCCTTACTCAAATTCAATTCACTGTTCCGGTGTTCCAATTCTGCCCCGCCTGGGGATTCCTCTGTTTCTTCTATCTTTCCTGATGTTACCCCGCCTGGGGTCTCCTCTACATCGCTTCGGATCTTCTCTTTTGGTGTGCTCAATTAATTTGTTAGTGCTTGTCAGTCATGGGCATGAGTACCCAATTGGCTTATGTATCAAAGTCTTACTACACACGTTACGTATATCATTACAAGTTGGATAACTACCAGAGCATGTGAAATAATACGAACCTAAGGGTGTGCTGATGTATTAAGCCCAATATCCCATCAATGTGAGTTGTCCCCTATGCTGTCAATTTCAATATCTATTCTCAAGTTGTCTTGCTCCAAAACATAAAAATGTTTCAGGGAGGAGTTCAGTCGCATCATGAGCTCACTGAAACCCACAAACAACAGGGGAATGTCATATCCGAGTATCTGAATTGTGCCACATAATTGTGTAGCTCATACTTAAAAACGTGTTGGTTGATGGGACAGGTCCTGTTAGACCCGTAAAGCATGGTAATTGCAGTAGTAATGACACAGGAGGCACCACTAAAATCACCTCATACTGGATTCGTACTGGTTTTTCCCACGCTCTGTTACCTACAAAACACATTTATTACAGTCACAGTTAAATTCAGTCTTACAATCATATCAAATACATTACAGTTCAACATCTAATCAACAAATCATGGATTTAAAAGATTCTCCAGATCTCTTTTTTGCTCGTGTCCATCTTGTGGATAATTCTTACTAAACATGATTTCTCCTTGGCCCTCAATTGTCCCAATCCAGATTCCATGTAACTCTCCACTTCAACTTCAATTTCAATCCCTCTAACAGGTGTTTAACTCTATTCTGATTGTTTCATCAATTAGATAGTTTCTCGATGGAGTATGTGTCAATGCTTTAAAAGTTGTCTCGCTCTCCTGAGCCACATTACCCCTTTCATGTTTTGCTGTTGTCAAGTAACTGAGCATGTCTGAGACCCGTTCTTCAGTGTAAATTCACCATACATTCCTGGATGGTAATTACTTCATACGTAACAAATCACATTTGCACACTCACACCGGTATCTCAATATCATGTCACACATGCCATCCGATACAAGCCTTTCTCGGGCTTTCAGGTATCTTATCGAAAGATTGTAGTCGTCTAATGGCTGAATACTTCTTCAAGGTCTTACTTGCTGCTATTTAAGCTTTGACCTGAGCTCTTGGCCCTCTGCCTGTAATCTGGCCACTTCAGCCTGCTTGATTTCAAGCTGATTTTTAGCAGTAACTAGCCCTACATTAATCTCTTCCATTTCTTTCTCCTGAAGTGCTCTTTCCTGTAGTTGTGCTTTCACTAATGCAGTTTTCTCAGCTATTAGGCTCTCTAAAAGCATAATCTATTGCTTAAAGTTATTCTCAAGATTCAACTTTTCTTTTTCCATGGTCTCTATTGTTGCCTGACTTTTCTCAATGTTTTCCGAAAACTGCTTTAACCTGTCAACTTTTTCAAGTAAAGCATCTTCCTTCTCAGCTAGAAGGGAGGCAAGAGAATTTTCATTCTGCTTTGACTTCATTAATTTATTCTCCAAGTCTGAAACCAGTTCTTCCTTGGTCTGGCAATCTACCTGGAGATTTAGTAAGTGGTCGTTCAAATTATTTTCTTCTTGTTTCAGATCATCGAGTTCAGACTGATTTTTTTCCAGTTTTGTTTCTGTTCTTTTAAACTGCCTGAGAGCATTTTGCAAGTTCTCATTCAGTAGTGTAATTCTCCTGTTTCAATCTTACACTCTCAATCACTTTCCTTTAATTACCATTCATATCTCATTCATGAGTCCTGGAGAAACTTTACTGTCCAGTACAATAGTTAAGATAGAAAACATAGATCAAACGTTCTCACTTGATCCAAGTTATTAACACATTTTATTATCATTATTTTTAGAGGATCTATTCTTTTCCCAAAAGTAACCAAATATATAGTGCCTGAGTCCATTTTGTCATTTCAAAATTATCCCAAAATCCAAATAGCAGTACAGTTGAACTGACAGGTTTTATCAATGTCAATTTCATCTCTATCAATTTATCTTCCATTTCCAATTTCAGAAACAAGTGATTCTCAGGCTAGGTAGCTTAAACAGTGTTTTTAACATTAGAGACAGAAGTGCTGCAATTAGTTTACAAGGTAACTTCCATATAACAGAATAAAGAAGGGAATCCATTGTGACTCTGCTTAGAGCCCAAGGGGTTAATTTATTAAATCTTAATTTTCCCTCTGTCACTGTGGTGAAATAATAACTTAAAATTAAGAAACTTAAATTTAATAATGTCCAATATCTTTAGATTTCATACTAAAGTTGTTGCTTGGTGAACTTAAACAGCTGTCAGTGGAAAGGGTTAACTCCTTTGCAGGTTTTTAAGAAGGTGGAGCAAAACATTATCAAATGCACGCAACTGCGTCAATTCACGTAAATCAAAAAAAAGAACTTTCCTGATCGAAAGACAGTTGTGTTTTCACACTTTAACTAAACACGAACACGGAGGTAATATGGACAGTGAAGAAAGACGGGATTGAGCAAAGTTCACAAGCTAAGTAAGTCTTTGTAAGGAACTCTGCAACTATCGGATGTTCTTGCGGAGCGGAGTTATCTTATTCAATGCGGTCTACACAAATTTACACCAACTAAAATTTCACCGTGGCCACACTGAAAGTCTGGTTTTAATAGGTTAATTAACCTCATAACTCCAATTTAATCCAGATCTTGTAAACATTCAAATTAATTTTCTTCCAAGCACATTGGCAACTGTAACTTTAAGGCAGAAGCTTATCTTTTGTAAAACTATGAACAGACAAACAAAACAAAATAGCATATTCTTGCAGAAAACAGTAAATTACGTCATATTTTCTTATCAAATCAAACTGCTTTAGAAGATTTCACCATAGCAACCGTGACTCCAAGGTTAAATCTTAGACTGAAACTTAATCTTTTATTAAACAAACTTTTTGTTGCTCTTAGTTTTTACACACCAGCTTAACTTAAATTAGTTCAGAGGTTTTTTTTTCAATTCTTGGGGCACAATCTTATTCGCATATGCTTCCAAAAACCAAGACAAGACAAAAGTTTTTAAACGCTTTTAACACAGAGAAGTGGGTGGAGCTAAAACAAACATAACAGAATCTTTCTTTTAAAGACAGACTTTCAGACAAAAGAAATACTGTAATTTCTTAAACATTCATGGTCAGGAAAACTTTCACACAAACTGAAATTCCAGCATTTTGTTAAGGTTCCTTTCACTCAGAAAATCTTGTGTTTTATTTGTCTCAGCACAAATGTTAATAACTTCCATGTTGGTAAAACTTTAAGTTTCCCTTTTTTTTTCTCTTTTTCCATCGGTGTCCCCATCTTCTTTCTCCTTGTTTATCCTTTAGTTTTGCCAATTTTTTTTTTCCTCCAATTTTGTCACCACCTCCTGTAGATTTTTGTTTTAATTTCCTCGGTCTTTTGAATGACCGTTACTAATTGGTGTACCAATATAACTCCCGCTTTCTTTGTCTTACTTCCCTTTTGTGTCTCCCACCATTCTCATTGGTACACTGGTACCTTAGATGGATCCCATCCATCCTTTTTCATCTTATCTATCAAACCCTTCTGATCGTCAGCATAGAGCCAACTCAATGATCCCGGCGGTCCCCAATCTGGGCCTCCGCCTTCTGCCATAATGTATTATTTTTTGATACTAGTTTACCGCGTTCCGGTCCTC
This sequence comes from Somniosus microcephalus, assembly GCF_052327205.1. NCBI lineage: Eukaryota > Metazoa > Chordata > Chondrichthyes > Squaliformes > Somniosidae > Somniosus > Somniosus microcephalus. The sequence continues at coordinate 88,330,441 of NC_140990.1, read as the reverse complement.
CCTAGTAACTCGTTCTCAGAGGGCTACCTATCATCCACCACTAGTGATGGCGGTCCTGACTTGTAACTATCTCGCTGTCAGAGGTGATTATTTTTCACTTGTAGCTGTTAATACATTAATCTCGCTCTCAGAGATGGTTATATCACTTGCAGCCGTTAATACATTATTACCATACGTCACGTCATGCAACACAACAGAGACTTTTAGTCTGTCTCGGATTCCCAACTAACTCTGGCCTTCACGTGGGGCCCAATTGCCCTCTTAATTCCGGCTCAGTATGGGCCCTCGAGACATTTACATTCCGAAATAACACATCAGATTTCAATCAACTTAACCACTTATTTAGACTTTTGCACTATTTAAACTTATCCACTATTTAAACTGCATCTCTCACCCGTCACGGATACCAGATTCTTTTGGTACTGCGTCGCTGTCACACCGCCCTTCCGAGTGATCCAATTTCTGGATGGTCAAGATTTGACTACTCGCCCTGTTCACTGGTACAGGCGGTCTTCCAGCTCTGAAGTACCCTGCTTGCAGCGCCAATTTGTTGTGGTGAAAATAAATTCACATCTAAACCGTGTAAAAGTAAAAAGATGCAGTTTATTATCAGAGCTCTGGGAGAAGAGTCTTAGACCCCGCGATCTGTGTGAGCACCTTCTCGTTCTCTCTTGGTTGGTACAGCTTTTTATTCTATTTTCATCCAATCACATTGTATTACAATAATCACCTGATCACATTGTATTACAATAATCACCTGATCACATATGGATTCTTTTCAGTATTAGTAAAGGTTAGTTACATCTTACTATGCCTTTGGTCACAGGTCAAATTCCCATGACCCCTATATTCTGCTGTGTCTACAATTTTTAGCTAAAGCAGCACATTCCTTATCGCTTACGCAAAACGCACATATTCTCTCTGGTCCCACAACTGCGTCTTATCTTGGTTTTTCGAAGCTTCTCACATTGCTCTTTGTTTTGGTTTTGCCTTTTTATGTAAGTCAATTTTTATTGTGATATTTCTTATCTTATTCACTTTCACATGACCCCACTCCTTTGTTCTGAGTTTAATTTTGCTGGCATCACTTAATTAGTGGTCACCTCGGCTGTCCGAATTCTGAGAGGGTTCAATTTAACCCCTTCAATACAATAGCTAATTAATCCTCCCCTGCAATGATTCTGGTGGTTAGGCCCTCGTGACCCTTCTTGGTCTGCAATACTGGGCTGCAGGTCATAGGTTACAGTATCAACGACTCGTTTGTAACTGAGCCCATTCTTTCTGTTCTATTTCTTATCTCTGCCACCTGAATTATGACGTCTGGTTCTACAGGCTGCCAGACCATAGTTGCTAGGCTGAGGTTTCTTTAATAATCTACGCAAGCCATTTTGTTTCTTTATGTTACTACTTTAAGTTTAGCTGATTTTATTAAATCTTTCTCACAATTCAGCATTAGCTGTGTGTAGCTTGGTGGCTATGCCTTATCTTATTCTTGTAAGGCTCCATTGTATAAAGTCCTTGAGCTGGGCAGACATTTTATCGCCACCTGGCTTCTCCTCAGCTCTTCGTGATTTCGCACATAACCCCTTTCTCTTTCCTTTGTAATTTGTTTGCTTTGCATTTTAAACACTGAGAGGATTTGCTTTTAACCCTTTCACTCTGTATCTAACCCGCGCTGTACCTGCCCTGGGAGTGTTTGATGGAACAGTGTAGAGGGAGCTTTACTCTGTATCTAACCTTTGCTGTACCTGCCCTGGGATTGTTTGATGGGACAGTGTAGAGGGAGCTTTACTCTGTATCTAACCTTTGCTGTACCTGCCCTGGGATTGTTTGATGGGACAGTGTAGAGGGAGCTTTACTCTGTATCTAACCTTTGCTGTACCTGCCCTGGGATTGTTTGATGGGACAGTGTAGAGGGAGCTTTACTCTGTATCTAACCCGTGCTGTACCTGCCCTGGGAGTGTTTGATGGGACAGTGTAGAGGGAGCTTTACTCTGTATCTAACCCGTGCTGTACCTGCCCTGGGAGTGTTTGATGGGACAGTGTAGAGGGAGCTTTACTCTGTATCTAACCTTTGCTGTACCTGCCCTGGGAGTGTTTGATGGGACAGTGTACAGGAAGCTTTACTCTGTATCTAACCCGTGCTGTACCTGCCCTGGGAGTGTTTGATGGGACAGTGTACAGGAAGCTTTACTCTGTATCTAACCCGTGCTGTACCTGCCCTGGGAGTGTTTGATGGGACAGTGTACAGGAAGCTTTACTCTGTATCTAACCCGCGCTGTACCTGCCCTGGGAGTGTTTGATGGGACAGTGTAGAGGGAGCTTTACTCTGTATCTAACCTTTGCTGTACCTGCCCTGGGAGTGTTTGATGGGACAGTGTAGAGGGAGCTTTACTCTGTATCTAACCCGTGCTGTACCTGCCCTGGGAGTGTTTGATGGGACAGTGTAGAGGGAGCTTTACTCTGTATCTAACCCGTGCTGTACCTGCCCTGGGAGTGTTTGATGGGACAGTGTAGAGGGAGATTTACTCTGTATCTAACCCGTGCTGTACCTGCCCTGGGAGTGTTTGATGGGACAGTGTAGAGGGAGCTTTACTCTGTATCTAACCTGTACTGTACCTGCCCTGGGAGTGTTTGATGGGACAGTGTAGAGGGAGCTTTACTCTGTATCTAACCCATGCTGTACCTGCCCTGGGATTGTTTGATGGGACAGTGTAGAGGGAGCTTTACTCTGTATCTAACCCGTGCTGTACCTGCCCTGGGAGTGTTTGATGGGACAGTGTAGAGGGAGCTTTACTCTGTATCTAACCCGTGCTGCACCTGCCCTGGGGGTGTTTGATGGGACAGTGTAGAGGGAGCTTTACTCTGTATCTAACCTGTGCTGTACCTGCCCTGGGAGTGTTTGATGGGACAGTGTAGAGGGAGCTTTACTCTGTATCTAACCTGTGCTGTACCTGCCCTGGGAGTGTTTGATGGGACAGTGTAGAGGGAGCTTTACTCTGTATCTAACCTGTGCTGTACCTGCCCTGGGAGTGTTTGATGGGACAGTGTAGAGGGAGCTTTACTCTGTATCTAACCTGTGCTGTACCTGCCCTGGGAGTGTTTGATGGGACAGTGTAGAGGGAGCTTTACTCTGTATCTATCCCAACCTGTACCTGCCCTGGGAGTGTTTGATGGGACAGTGTAGAGGGAGCTTTACTCTGTATCTAACACGTGCTGTACCTACCCTGGGAGTGTTTGATGGGGCAGTGTAGAGGGAGCTTTACTCTGTATCTATCCCAACCTGTACCTGCCCTGGGAGTGTTTGATGGGACAGTGTAGATTTGGTCCCTAATCGGCCCCACCATTCCTTTAACTGTCCTTTTACTTTTCATATGTTTATAGAAGATTTTTGGGTTCTCTTTTATGTTACCCGCTAATCTTTTCTCATATTGTCTCTTTGCCCTTCTTATATCCTGTTTCAATTTCCCCCGCACTCTCTGGATTCTGCCTGGTTTTTGACTGTATTCTGTACCTGACATTTGTCGTAAACCTCCTTTTTCTGTTTTATTCTAACCTCGATATCCTTTGTCATCGGGAGCTCTAGCTTTGGATGGCCCATCTTTCCTCCTTATGGGAATATGTTTGGTTTGTACCCAAACTATCTCAGCCCTGAAGGCCTGCCATTGGTCATTCACTGTTTTCCTGGACAATCTTTGTTTCCAGTCCACCTGTGCTCGATCCCTTCTCACATCACTGAAATTGGCTCTCTTCCAGCTGGGTATTTTCACCGTTGATTTTGTTTTGTCCCTTTCCATAACTACTTTAAACCCAATGATATTGTGATCACTGTTAACCAGATCCCTCCTGCCCCAGAACCGATGAGAGACCCTATAAATGTTCCGACTATGCAAAGAGGTTTCAGAGTTCATCCAACCTGCTGAGTCACCAGCGAGTTCACACAGATCTTCAAAGAAAGGAAGATGGTTTAGAAAGGCTGGCGGCACTAAAAGTTCGCAGCCATCTCAGAGTAGTGTCCCTTTAATTACAATCTCGCAGAACAGGGAGAATCGCTGTCCCTTTAATTACCACAAATCCCTGTGTGGAGGAGAGGGGGAGATACAGTCTGTCCCAGTAACTGTCACAGAACAGAATTAGTGACCCTGTCCCATAAGGGCTTGACCCTCCCCCACTCCCTGCTTTTCCTCAAGTGCCTCATCCTTTAAATTCTCATCCTTGATTTCAAATCCCTCTGTGGCCTCGCCCCTCCCTATCTCTGTAATCTCTTCCAGCCCCTACAACCCCCCCGAGATATCTGCGCTCCTCTAATTCCGGCCTCTTGAGCATCCCCGATTTTAATCGCTCCACCATTGGTGGCCGTGCCTTCAGTTGCCTGGGCCCTGAGCTCTGGAATTCCTTCCCTAAACCTCTCCATCTCTCTACCTCTCTCTCCTTCTTTAAGATGCTCCTTAAAACCTACCTCTTTGACCAAGTTTTTTGTCGTCTGCCCGAATATCTCCTTATGTGGCTCGGTGTCAAATTTTGTTTTCTAACGATCCTGTGAAGAGCCTTGGGACGTTTTACCACATTAAAGGCGCTTTATAAATACAAGTGGTTGTTGTTGTTTCCTGAAACTAATAATAAATTCCCCAGAGGGAAACAAACTTGTATTTTTAATCCCAAATATTAGAAAGTTTGTGCCACAGAAGCACGAGGTTTATCTGCTTTTATTCATGAATTTAAAAAGTCTCTATTAAAACCTGAGCCAGTGTGTTGTGAGACAAAGAGCCTTGTGTCCAATAAGGGGAATAAAGGCCCACAGCCTCCCCTGGCCCCGGGCCCTGAACAAGGGACTGGAGAAACTCGCTGCCCTGCGGATCAGACAATCAGCCGGCACGAGTCCCACCCCTCGGGCTCCCCAATTGGTTGGAGGACCCGCCGTTGGCTCGCTTCTCCAGCCCTGCCCCGCTCGCTCCCTATTGGTCGGAAGCTCCCGTCAATCAGGCCGTGGGCCCGGGTCACGTGTCCCCGAGGAGATCACGTGCTCAGTCCAACTGACGCCGCTCGGTCCGGGGCCTCGCGGACTCTCAGGTTTTTCTATGTCTCTTTATTCTGTCCCGATCCGCCTCTCCCCCCACCCCGCGCGATTCTCCACCCAATCGGAGTGGAGAAAACTCACTTTTCATCACCGATCGCGACTCTGGAACCGACAGCAAGGCCTTTCCGCGGATGCCCCGCACCGACTCCGTCCGACAGGATCTGAGTGCTCAGGCGCAGCTCCGAGTGGGGGAGGGGGGTTGGTCTCCTCTGGGCATGTGTGGTTATTACCCTTGGTGACGGGGAGGGGTCGCTGTGCCGGACTCAGCCCAAACCGCCACTCCGTGTGCGCATGCGCGGACTCTCGCTGTCCCCAGTAGGAGCAGGAGTGGCCATTCGACCTCTCGAGCCTGCTCCGCCATTCAATGAGATCATGGCTGATCATCGACCTCAACTCCATTCACCGGCCCTATCCCCACATCCCTTGATGCCTTTACTGGTCAGAAATCTATCGACTTCTGTCTTGAATATACCCAATGACTGAGCCTCCACAGCCCTCTGGGGTAGAGAATTCCAAAGATTCACCACCCTCTGTGTGAAGAAATTTCTTCTCATCTCAGTCCTGAATGGCCGACCCTTTATCCTGAGGCTGTGACTCCTGGTTCTAGACTCCCCAGCCAAGGGAAACATTCTCCCAGCATCCACCCTATCAAGCCATGTAATCATTTTGTATGCTTCAATGAGACCCCCTCTCATTCTTCTGAATTCAAGAGAATACAGGCCTAGTTTACTCAATCTCTTCTCATACGACAGTCCCGCCATCCCAGGAATCAATCTTGTGAACCTTCGTTGCACTCCCTCTATGGCAAGTATATCCTTCCTTAGGTAAGGAGACCAAAATTGTACACAGTACTCCAAGTGTGGTCTCACCAAGACCCTATGTAATTGGAGTAAGACTTCTTTAGTCCTGTACTCAAATCCTCTTGTAATGTCAATCAACCATCAGCTAGAAGAGGTCGCTGGTGAGACCAGTGAAGAAAGAAAGACTTGCATTGATATAGCGCCTTTCACCCAAAGTGTTTTACAGCCAATGAAGTACTTTTGAAGTGTAGTCACTTGTAATGTAGGAAACGCAGCAGTCAATTAGCACACAGCAAGCTCCCACAAACAGCAATGTGCTAATGATCAGATGATCTATCTTTTTATGTTGATTGAGGGATAAACATTGGCTCAGAGACTGGGGATAACTGCTTTGCTCTTTCCCACATTAACAACAGTGACTACTTCATTGTAGTACTTCATTGGCTGTAAAGCACTTCAAGACATCTGGTGGTCATGAAAGCACTATATAAATGCAAGTCTTTCTTTCTCGAAATAGTGCCATGGGATCTTTTACATCCACCTGAGAGAGCAGACGGGACCTCAGTTTAACGTCTCATCCAAAAGACGGCACTTCCGACAGTGCCGCACTCCCTCAGCACTGCACTGGAGTGTCAGCCTAGATTTTTGTGCTCAAATCTCTGGAGTGGGACTTGAACCCACAACTATTCTGACTCAGAGGTGAGAGTGCTACCAACTGAGCCACTGGCTGACACTAAAGAACAAGTAGTTCTGACAAAAGGTCATCGACATGAAACGTTAACTCTGTTTCTCTCTCCACAGATGCTGCCTGACCTGCTGAGTATTTCCAGCATTTTCTGTTTTATTAAAGAAACGAGGGAGTGATTGCTGACGGGAAGAATGTTGGGTCATCCTGCGCATGCGCACCTCCCTGGCGGCTGAGGCAAAACACCGACTCGCCCTCACCTGAGCCGCGCACGCGTACCAGATGTTGCAGCTCCGCATGTGTGCCCGATGTTCCAACCACTGAGTTTTGTGCACTGAGCATGCGCGTTGGGGTCGGGCGATTGTGGAGCAGGAGGGAGAGCGCGGGGGCCATGAGGCGCATGCGCGGGACTCAGAGTCAACAGAGCTCTCTCTGGAGCGCCGGGGCTTGTGGGTATTACAGCCGCCATTACTGCTGATCCTTTCAACCAACCTGTGCAGCAGCTGGGGCCTGAAAATCAGCTTCATTGTCCCTAGGGTCGGAAAGAGGAAAATTAAACAACAGTTTGTCTCTGATCCTTTTCTGATCTCAATTTACAGGGTTATAGAAGTGGAGCAATTACAGGCAGGAAGCTTAAACCAAACATCAAACCACGGATTCAGCCGATTGCCTGACCTGGTGAGATACGTGCACCGTCACACCGGGGAGAAACCGGGTAAAGGTGGGGACGGCGGGAAGGGATTCAGTTCCCTGTCTGCATTGGAAGTTCAATGACGCAGTCGCACCAGAGACAGTCCGTTCACCTGCTCCGTGTGTGGAAAGGGATTTGTTCGTTCATCCCACCTGCAAACACATCAGCGAGTTCACACTGGGGAGAGACCATTTCAGTGTTCTGACTGTGGGAAGAGCTTTAAAAGCCCCGGGGATCTGAAGAAACACCAGCTTGTTCACACTGATGAGAGACCCTTTAATTGTTCTGAGTGTGGGAAGAGTTTTAAAAGTCCCCAGGAGCTCAAGCAACACCAGCGAGTTCACACTGGAGAGAGTCCATTCACCTGCTCCGTATGTGGGAAGGGATTCACTCAGTCATCCCACCTGCTGGCACATCAGCGAGTTCACACTTACGAGAGACCCTTTAAATGTTCTGACTGTGGGAAGAGCTTTAAAAGCTCCCAGGAGCTGAAGAGACACCAACACCTATACACTGGAGAAAGTCCGTTCACCTGCTCTGTGTGTGGGAAGGGATTCACTCACCTGCTGGCACATCAGCTTGTTCACACTGACAAGAGACCCTTTAAATGTTCTGACTGTGGGAAGAGCTTTAAAAGCCCAAAGGGCCTTAAGGGACACCAGCATGTTCACACTGATCATAGAATCTAACAGCACAGAAGGAGGTGATTCGGCCCATCATGTCTGTGCCGGCTCTTTGAAAGAGCTGCCCAATTTAGTCCCAAACCCCAGCTTTATCCCCAGAACTCTGCAAACTAGTCCTCTTCAAGTACATGTCCATTACCATTTGAAAGTTCCTGTGGAACCTGATTCCAGCATCCTTTCAGATGGTGCATTCCAGATCTTAACAACCCTCTGTGTGAAAACAATTCTCCTCATTCACCTCTAGTTCTTTTAGCAACTATTTTAAATCTGTGACCTTTGGTTACTGACCCACTTGCCAGAGTGAACAGTTTCTCCCCACTTGCTCGATCAAAACCCCTCATCATTTTGAACACCTCTATTAGGTCTCCTCTTAACCTTCTCTGCTCTAAGGGGAACAATGCCAGCTTCTCCAATCTCTCCACATAACTGAAGTCCCTCATCCCTGGTACCATCCTGCTCAACTTCCTCTGCACCCTCTCCAAAGCCTTGACATCCTTCCTAAAGTGTGGTGCCCAGAACTGTACACAACACTCCAGCTGAGGCCAAAACCCTGCAGCTGTACAAAACCCTGGTTAGACCACACCTGGAGTACTGTGAGCAGTTCTGGGCACCACACCTTAGGAAGGATATATTGGCCTTGGAGGGAGTGCAGCGTAGGTTTACCAGAATGATACCCGGACTTCAAAGGTTAAGTTACAGGGAGAGATTACACAAATTAGGGTTGTATTCCCTGGAATTTAGAAGGTTAAGGTGTGATCTGATCGAACTTTTCAGGATATTAAGGGGAACAGATAGGGTAGATAGAGAGAAACTATTTCCGCTAGTTGGGGATTCTAGGACTGGGGGCATAGTCTAAAAATTAGAGCCAGACCTTTCAGGAGTGAAATTAGGAAACACTTCTACACACAAAGGGTGGTAGAAGTTTGGAACTCTCTTCCGCAAACAGCAATTGATGCGAGATCAATTGTTAATTTTAAATCTGTGATTGATAGGTTTTTGTTAACCAAAGGTATTAAGGGATATGGGCCAAAGGTGGGTGAATGGAGTTAGGTTGCAGATCAGCCATGATCTCATTGAATGGTGAAACAGGCTCGAGGGGCTGAATGGCCTCCTCCTGTTCCTAGTGATTTGTAAAGGTTTAGTGTAACTTCCCTGTTTTTGTATTCAATGGCCCTATTTACAAAGCCAAGTATCCCATACGCTTTCTGAACCGCCTCACCAACTTGCCGCGGCACTTTCAAAGATTTGTGAATATGGACCCCCAGGTCCCTCTGCTCTTGCACCCCCTCAAAATAGTCCCATTTAGATTATACGGCCTCTCCCTGTTGTTCCTCCCAAAGTGCATCACTTCACACTTATCCTCATTTAATTTCATCTGCCTTGTGTCTGCTCATTTCACAGTCTGTCTCTGTCCTCCTGAAGTCTGTTACTACTATGCTCACTATTTACTACGTTGCCAAGTTTTGTATCATCTGTAAACTTCAAAATTGTACACCTATACCCAAGTCCAGGTCAGTTATATATAACAAGAAAAGCAATGGTCCTAATCCCGACACCTGGGGGAACCCACTGCATACTTCCCTCCAGTCAGAAAAACATCCCTCAGCACTGCTCACTGCCTCCTCTCCCTTAGCCAATTATATACCCAAATTACCATCAGCCCTTTAATTCCCTGTGCTTCTATTCCCCGAGTAAGTCTCTTATGTGGTACTTTATCAAATGCCTTTTGAAAGTCCATATATACAACATCTGCTGCACTACCTTCATCAACCTTCTGTTACTTCATCAAAGAACTCAATCAGGTTAGTCAGACATGATTTACCTTTAACAAATCCACACTGGCTGCCCCTTATTAACCCATGCTTCTCCAAGTGAGAATTAATTTTGTCCTTGACAATGGTCTCTAGTCGTTCACCCACCACTGACATTAGACTGATTGGCCTGTAGTTACCAGGTTTATCCCTCTCCCCTTTTTTAAACAGGGGTGTAACATTTGCAATCCCCCAGTCCTCTGGCACCACTCCCATATATCTGAAGGAGATTGAAAGATTGTGGTCAGAGCTTCTGCTGTCTCCACCCTAGCTTCCCTCAGCAATCTAGGATGCATCCCATCTGGACCGGGTGACTTGTTAACTTTGAGTGATGACAACCTATTTAGCACCTCCTTTCTATCTATTTTTATCCAATTTCTCTACTCCCCCCTCCTCTACTGCGACATTAACTCCATCCTCTTCTTTTGTGAAGACAGATGCTAAGTACTCATTCAGTACCTCAGCCACGCCCTCTGCCTCCGTATGATGAGCTCCTATTTGGTCCCTAATCGGCCCCACCATTCCTTTAACTATCTTTTTACTTTTCATATGTTTATAAAAGATTTTTGGGTTCCCTTTTACGTTACCCACTAATCATTTCTTGTATTCTCTCCCTTGTGTCAGCTGTGGCTCAGTGGGTAGCACACTCGCCTCTGAGTCAGAAGGTTGTGGGTTCTAGTCCCACTCCAGGGACTTGAGCAGATAAAGCTGGGCTGACACTCCAGTGCAGTGCTGAGGGAGTGCTGCACTGTTGGATGTGCTGTCTTTCTGATGAGACTTTAAACTGAGTACCGTCTGCTCTCAGGTGGATGTAAAAGATCCCATGGCACTATTTTGAAGAAGAGTAGGGGAGTTATCCCCGGTGTCCTGGCCAATATTTATCCCTCAACCAACATAACAAAAACAGATAATCTGGTTATTATCACATTGCTGTTTGTGGGAGCTTGCTGAGCACAAATTGGCTGCCGTGTTTCCCACATTACAACAATGACTCCACTTCAAAATTACTTCATTGGCTGTAAAGAGTTTTGAGACGTCTGGTGGTCGTGAAAGGCGCTATATAAATGCAAGTCTTTCTTTCATATATCCTTTTCAATTTCCCCCACACTCTCTGTATTCTCCTGGTTTTTGACTGTATTCTGTACCTGACATTTGTCGTAAACCTCCTTTTTCTGTTTTATTCTAACCTCTACATCCTTTGTCATCCAGGGAGCTCGAGCTTTGGATGCCCCATCTTTCCTCCTTTTGGGAATATGCTTGGTTTGTCCCCGGTGTCAAATTTTGTTTTATAACGTTCCCATGAAGCGCGTTGGGACATTTTACTACATTAAAGATGTTATATAAATACAAGTTGTTGTTATTGTCTGAAACTAACAAATTCTCCAGAGGAAAAATAACAGTATTTTTACTCCCAAATATTAAATATTTTGTTCCATGAAGTTTATCTGCTTTTATTCATGAATTTAAAAAGTCTCTATTAAAACCTGAGCCAGTGTGTTGTGAGACAAAGAGCCTTGTGTCCAATAAGGGGAATAAAGGCCCACAGCCTCCCCTGGCCCCGGGCCCTGAACAAGGGACTGGAGAAACTCGCTGACCTGCGGAGCAGACAATCAGCCGGCGCTAGCCCCGCCCCTCGGGCTCCCCGATTGGTTGGAGGACCCGCCGCTGGCTCCCTGCTCCAGCCCCACCCCGCTCTTCCTATTGGTCCGGAGCTCCCGTCAATCACCCGGGCAGTGTGACCTGAGCATGCGCGGACCTTGGCAGCAGCCGCTGACACATCAGGTGTGTTGTGTATGTACCTTTAAGAGAATAACTGGTCTCAGACTGCAGTACCGGCAGTGACCACCCCTGTATAAAAGACGCTATTGAGCCTCTGTGTTCTTAGTTTCACTATTGACTTCCACCAGTAAAGAATTACTTTGTTCACTCCTGCTGTCCATGTCTCAATTATTCACGGACGTAACGCCTTAGACGAGTAAGAAACGAACTTACCTGCAACTCGGCAGCACCTCAGACGACGTTATTGAAGGTCGAAGCCAGAAGAAAGAAAAAAAAAATCCAAAGAAACTCGAGAAACGGGCGTCGACCGTGAGCAACCGCCCTCCAAATCGTCGGATTGGAAACTTGCAGGAGAGACTGTCCAGAGCCAGGCTTGGTTCCTCGGTCTGTGGTTTCCCAGCTAATCGGGCTGGTGGCAGGTAGTGCACTGATCCTTCCTGGGCTGCGGCGGGCTGAAGCTCGATCGGGTGGCTTTTCAACGGGGCCGGGCAGCGAGCCGGGAAGCAAAGAGAGAGAGAGAGGGTGGAGCACACAGGGCGCGGCCGGTGCTTCGAATCCAGGCAGCGTTCGGACCTAAGAAGAGGGAGGGAAGTGTCCCAGAGGGTCCGCCCCATGACGGGAAAATAATAAAAGAAAAAGAATCAATATTAAACGCGCAAGAAACCGTGGAAAGGAGCGCTAACAACAGCGGGGAAGAAGGCAAAGCGCGGGAGGCGCCATTTTGTTAAATCGGGGAAGAAGGCAAAGCGCGAGAGGTGCCATTTTAGATTTGCAAGATGCCGAAGACTGGCTGTATCACTGCTTTTGATAATACAATAGAGGACTGGACCATGTATGTGGAAAGAGTCGAGGTATATTTCGAGGCAAACGAAATAGCGGAGGGGAAAAAGGCCTCGATATTGCTAAACTTAATGGGCGCTAGAATGTATGGCCCATTGCGGGACCTGATTACTCCAGCCAAACCGAAGGCGAAGAGTTTTAACGAAATTGTTGCTGTCCTACAGGGACACTTAAACCCTGCACCGCTGTTGATAGCAGAAAGATTTAAATTCCACAGGAGAACTCAGCACAAAGATGAGAGCAATGCTGAGTATCTTACGGAACTACGCAAGCTATCAAAGCACTGCCAGTTCGGAGCAGGACTGGCAGATACCCTACGAGACAAATTTGTCTGTGGACTCCTGAGTGAAGGAACACAGAAGAAGTTACTCTCAGAGAAAGAGCTGACGCTAGATAAGGCTTTCAGCATGGCAGTATCGTATGAAGCAGCAGCCAGGGGAGCTGCAGAAATTCAACAAAAACCACAGGAATACGGCACCCACAAAATGACACGGGGATTTGCAAAATGTTACCGCTGCGGCAGAACTAACCATGACCAGAAAGACTACTGGTCCAAAGACAAAATATGCAGGCAATGCGGGAAGATGGGACACATTGCACAAGTTTGCAGGTCTGGGAAGAAGACCAGCGACAACAAAAAGGCTACTAAGGAACCGTACAAGAAAGTACAAAAGATGACGGACAGTAGTTCCGAAGACCAGATGAGCGATAGTGAATCCGGGAACAGGAGACTAAGCTGTCTCAAACTTCACAATGTAATCGCAAAAGAGGATCACCGAACCATTTGGGTCACCCTCACGATAGCAGGGTCCCAAGTTAAAATGGAATTGGATACAGGATCAGCGCTAACCGTCATGAATCGACGAGACTACGAGCGGCTATTTTCACACATACCCTTGAGAGAGACATCCATCATCTTGACGACGTATACGGGGCAAAATGTATACCCCAGAGGAAAAATAAGGGTGCCTGTCGAATATAACGGCAAGAAAATACGGAAATTGTATCTCTACATACTGCCAAATGGTGGGCCACCGTTATTGGGACGGGAATGGATCAGGAAGATAAACTTAGATTGGCACTCCATTCATGCAATGACGGTGGATGGTAAAAAAGATGAAGACGTCACTACTGGACGATTGTCAACAATCTTAGCTAACGCCAAAGAGGTATTTCAACAAGAACTGGGCACGCTTAAAGGCATAACCGCCTCGATAAAAATAGAAGAGAATGCAGTTCCCAAGTTTTTCAAAGCAAGACCGGTACCATATGCAATTCGCCCAGCCATCGAGGCAGAGCTGGAGAAGGCGGGCGTGTTGTCTAAGGTCGACTGGAGCGAGTGGGCGACACCCATCGTTCCTGTCATGAAGAAAACGTTAAGCAATAAGTCCGGGGAGCCAAGGAAGATTCGCATCTGTGGGGATTTCAAGGTGACGGTGAACCCTGTCCTTCACACAGTACAATATCCTCTTCCAAGGATAGAAGACATCTTCGCCTCACTGTCTGGAGGGAAGCGTTTTACAAAAATTGACCTAGCACAAGCATATTTGCAGATGAAGGTTGAAGAGTCCTCTAGGAAGTATCTCACGATAAACACTCACAAAGGTCTTTACCAGTATCATCGATTGGTATTCGGAGTAGCATCGGCTCCGGCGATATGGCAAAGAGCGATGGAACAAGTCCTGCAAGGGATTCCGGGGACTCAGTGTTACTTGGACGACATCCTTGTAACAGGTGAAGATGACAGTGAACACCTTAACAACCTAGAACAGGTGCTCACTAGACTACGGGAACATGGGCTGAGAGCCAACCGCCCCAAGTGCGAATTTTTTAAGAAACAGATATCGTATTGTGGCCATGTGATTGACGAAGAGGGGTTACATAAGTCCCCTGACAAAATTGAAGCGGTTGTTAAGGCCCCAGCGCATGAAAATGTGTCGCAGCTGAGGTCATTCCTCGGATTGGTGAATTACTATCATAAGTTTTGCCGAATTTGTCGACAATTCTGCACCCACTGAACGCCCTGCTACGAACGGGGGTAGCATGGAAATGGAGCGATGATTGTAAGCGTGCTTTTCAGAAGAGTAAGGACTTAATCACTTCAAGGGAAGTATTGGCTCACTACAACCCAGCACTGCCAATCAGGCTGGCGTGTGATGCGTCTCCCTATGGCATTGGGGCGGTGCTGTCACATAAATTCCTTGATGGTTTAGAGAGGCCGATAGCGTTTGCGTCACGCTCGTTAACTTCTGCCGAGCGTAACTACGCCCAGATTGACAGAGAGGCCCTCAGCCTAGTGTGGGGGGTGAAGAAGTTCAATCACTATCTGCACGGTCAAAAATTTACTCTACTAACCGATCATCAACCTCTTGTCTCCATTTTCAACCCTCAGAAGGGCGTACCAATAATGACAGCACAACGGCTGCAGAGATGGTCCCTTTTCCTAGGGGCACACCAATATGACATCGAGTACAAAGGAACTAAACAGCATGGAAATGCTGATGGATTGTCACATCTACCATTGCCAACGGTGGAAGAAGAAGACCTTGCAGTGGATCCAATGGAGTTATTCCACTCGACCATAGTCGAATGTCTCCCTGTGACGAATGCAAACATAGAAAAGGAAACACGGAATGACCCAACACTATCACGGGTCTATGATTTAACGGTGAAGGGATGGCCAGCACATGGCGAACCACTGCTGCCAGCATTCTCGCCGAGAAGAGAACAGCTGTCAGTGTGCAGAGGAACCTTGATGTGTGGATCCAGAGTAGTAATTCCACCTAAGTTGACAGATAGAGTGCTCAATGAGCTTCATGAGGGTCATCTGGGTGGGGTAAAAATGAAGAGCTTAGCCAGAGCGTTTGTGTGGTGGCCGGGAATCGATAGAGAAATCGAAGAGATGACCAAGAGCTGTGCAGGATGCCAGAAGGTCCAAAACGCCACACCACAAGCTCCTCTGCATCCATGGGAGTGGCCCTCATCTCCATGGCAAAGGGTGCACATTGATTTTGCTGGTCCCTTCATGGACTCGATGTTTTTAATTGCGGTGGATGCACATTCAAAGTGGCCAGAGGTAATAAAAATGTCCTCAACCACCACGGAAAAAACTATCACAGTTTTACGAACCATATTCACCAGGAATGGGCTGCCTGAACAGATTTGCTCTGACAATGGACCACAGTTTGGCCTAGAAATTCACTAGCCTTAGCGCCGCTTTTGAGGCGCTAGAAGGACTAGCGCCAGAGTTATGGCCAGTTGAAAAATTCCCTGGGGCCCTAAAGCGGCGTTGCACCGGTAGCGCTGCGCCGGCACCGATGACGTCATGGGTGTGCGCAGCGTCCCGGTTTCCATGCTGACGGGCCCCAACGCCGAAATTCAGTTGCGGCCGCCTCGCCCGTGGCAGCCGCAACTAAGACTCTGGCAACCGAGTCTTACACAAGTTAGCGCCGGCGCATTAAGGTCGCACGGCGGCCGGCCGCTTTCCCGCCGGCCGCCTGCCCGCACCTCCCTCCCCGGACTCCTCCACCCCCCCCCCCCCGCGGAACAGATGCATCTGGCCTGCAAGCCCGGCACTTGTCCGAGGTGCCGGGCTCATTTTTGAAAAAATCAAACGGCCAGCGATCGGGTGAAGGCAGCGCCTCCTTAACGGGAGGAGGAGGCCTGCACTTCCCCAGCCTGCCGCACCGCATCGGGTGCCGCAGCGCCGGATTAGCGCTGCAATTCGGCACTCAGCGCCCATTGGGAGGCACTCACGCCCGCCAGTAGCGCCGGCAGCCGTCTGGGCGCGGCGCTACTGAATTTTTGGCGCGCGCAAGGGAATTAGCGCCGGCGCTAAATTTCCGGCGCTAAAGCCCTGGCGCGGCGTCAACTCAATTTCTAGGCCTTTGTGTCTGAAGAGTTCCGGAGGTTCTTAAAGAACAATGGTGTTAAGCATTACACATCTGCCCCATATCATCCAGCCACTAATGGATTGGCCGAGAGGTTTGTCCAAACATTCAAGAAGGCTATCAAGGCAATGTGTAATGAAGATATACCCCTACAACACAAGGTGGACAACTTCTTGTTTGCCTACCGGAATGCGACACATGCGGTTACCAACCAAACTCCAGCCATGATGTTCTTCAATCGAAGACTACGATGCCGCTTGGATTTGGTTAAGCCAAACGTCCGAAGAGATGTGGAGAACAGGCAGTTTCAGAATATGAATGAAAGGCCGACCAGGAGTTTTAAGATAGGTCAACCAGTTTTGGCCCGGTACTACCGCACTGAGAAATGGCAGCCAGGAACAATTTGTACATGACAAGGACCTCTCATGTATACCGTGGACATTGGGGAGAGCATTGTAAGACGCCATGCTGACCAGATTCTAGAGTCACGGGAAAACGTCAACTCCACACCACGATCTGATACACCTGGTAATGAAATCGACGTTCCAATTGCAGCTACCGCAGAACCGGTAATATTGGAAGCAGATGAACCAAACAACGACATTGATCCCAACTCAACATTGCCAGAAGAACCTGATACCCCAAAGAGGCGTTACCCAGACAGAATCAGGAAGCCTCCTCAAAGACTGAACTTATAATTGCTTTAACTTAACCAATGTATCTAGCAACAGTAATTGTGATTGTAACTAGTTATCATTTAGTTGTTAAATGAATGTTATGTGCTGTTTATCTAAAAGGGCAGGAATTGTTGTGTATGTACCTTTAAGAGAATAACTGGTCTCAGACTGCAGTACCGGCAGTGACCACCCCTGTATAAAAGGCGCTATTGAGCCTCTGTGTTTTTAGTTTCACTATTGACTTCCACCAGTAAAGACTTACTTTGTTCACTCCTGCTGTCCGTGTCTCAATTATTCACGGACGTAACAAGGTGAGTGAGCTGAGGGAACGGGTTCATGAACCCCGGGGGGACACAGGCTGCTCACACCCCGAGCTCAGGGAGCAGGTTCATGAACCCCGGGGGAGGCTGCCAGATTCTCAGCAGCTCAGCTCTGCTCGGTGCTGTGTGAACGGGCTGCTCCACACCCCGGCTGCTCACAGGGAATGCCAGTGCGGAGGGCCCAGTGCGGAAGGCCCAAGGTGAAAGACCCAGAGGAGAGTGTCCTAGGCGGGAGGCCCAGCACGGAGGACCCCAGGCGGGGGGCCTAGGGCGGAGCGGCTGGTCGACAGAAGCGGAGTCGGGAGATGCTGTGGGTGAGCATGCTGCACAGTTTCTAAAGTTGAAGAACGGTCTCCGGCCCGAATGAGTTCCAGCGGCCCCGTCTGTGCTCCATCTGGTGGCAGCTGTGAGGCTTTTTCTCGGTGACAGGGGCCAGTTTGTGCGCCGCCATTTGGTGGAGGAAAGACAGACTGTTCCTATCTATAGTATGGTGCTTGAGTGGCCATAAGATGGGAAAAGAGGACGGAATAAAAGTGAAAAAGGAAAAAAGGAAAATAAAAGGCAAAACAAAGTAATATCGGCGAGGAATAACGAATGTCTTGATGGCTGGGTCCTGTGAGTGACAACAGCAAGAAGAAGGAAATTTGAGTCGTCGTTTTCCTCTTTTACGGGATTTGAGAAAGTGGTCGGCTTCTTTTTTGTGGAAAGGTTGAAGACTGTGGACAAGGATCATGACATTATATGGTTAGATAACATCAAGTGAAAATGAGGAGTTATTAGAGTGCCAATAGGACTGGCGTTGAACTGGTATTTACTTGTTTTGTTGAAGAAGTTTTGGGTTCTGGTTAAAAGTAGTTTACTTGAAGTTTAAGTGATTTCTGATATGGTTATGGGACTTTGTATATTGTGGTGTTATTTAGTGTTAAAGCTTTCCTTAATTGAACGAACGAATGCTCTAGTGAACGCACGCATGCGGATACAAATATATGCACGCACGCACGCATACACAATGGAACTTACGTTCGACCGAATGAAGGGCCCGCTCTCCAGGATGAGGGTTGCTTGGTGAGCGTGAAGCCTGCCAGACGGATGAATGAACGCACGCATACACGCAGGTCGACAAATGGCACACATGCACGCAGTCATGCGCATTGGAATTTATGCTTGAGCGAACGAACGAACGAACGGAGGAATGAATGACCGAATGATTGAGCGATGCCAGTAGGACTGGCGTATACGGGTTCTTGGTTTATTAAATAGTGACAGGTTGTACTGTAAATATTATTGATTTACCTGTAAAAATTATTGTTGTATTATATTGTTGACCATAATTGGTCAATGAATGTAATGGATTTACTATGTAACTGATGAGTTGTATAAGTACTGTTGTACTTGAATGTTAAAATAAATAAAAAAGTACAACAGGTTATACCAAGCAAAAATGAAGAGTTACTAGATTGCCAATTGGAAAAGAAAAAAAAATGAACCCCGGGGGAGGCTGCGAGATTCTCAGCAGCTCAGCTCTGCTCGGTGCTGTGTGAACGGGCTGCTCCACACCCCGGCTGCTCACGGGGAATGCCAGTGCGAAGGGCCCAGTGCAGAAGGCCCAGGGTGGAAGACCCAGAGGAGAGTGTCCTAGGCGGGAGGCCCAGCATGGAGGACCCCAGGCGGGGGGCCTAGGGCGGAGCGGCTGGTCACCAGAAGCGGAGTCGGGAGATGCTGTGGGTGAGCATGTTGCACGGTTTCTAAAGTTGAAGAACGGTCTCCGGCCCGCATGAGTTCCAGCGGCCCCGCCTGTGCGCCATCTGGTGGCAGCTGTGAGGCTTTTTCTCGGTGACGGGGGCCGGTTTGTGCGCTGCCATTTTGGTGGAGGAAAGACAGACTGTTCCTATCTATAGTATGGTGCTTGAGTGGCCATAAGATGGGAAAGGAGAACGGGATAAAAGTGAAAAAGGAAAAAAGGAAAATAAAAGGAAGATAAAAGGCAAAACAAAATAATATCAGCAAGGAATAATGAATGTCTTGATGGCTGGGTCCTGTGAGTGATAACAGCAAGAAGAAGGAAATTTGAGTAGTCGTTTTCTTCTTTTACGGGATTTGAGAAAGTGGTCGGCTTCTTTTCTGTGGAAAAGTTGAAGACTGTGGATAAGGATCATGACATTATATGGTTAGATAACATCAAGTGAAAACGCGGAGTTATTAGAGGGCCAATAGGACTGGTGTAGAACTGGTATTTACTTGTTTTGTTGAAGAAGTTTCGGGTTTCTGGTTAAAAGTAGTTTACTTGAAGTTTTAATTGATTTCTCATATGGTTATGGGACTTTTTATATTGTGGTGTCATTTAGTGTTAAAGCCTTCCTCAATGTACGAACGATCGAATGAACGAACGCTCAAGTGAACACACGCATGCGGACACAAATAATACGCACGGACACACGCATACACAATGGAACTTATGTTCGACCGAATGAAGGGCCCTCGCTCCCCAGGATGAAAGTGGGCATCCTACTGGGTGAGCGTGAGGCCTGTCTGGATGGATGAATGAACGCACGCATGCACGCAGGTAGACAAATGACACGCATGCACGCAGACATGCACAATGGAATTTACGCTTGAGCGAACGAACGAACGGAAGAATGAATGACTGAATGATTGAGCGATGCCAGTAGGACTGGCGTATACGGGTTCTTTCTTTTGGTTTATTAAATAGTGGCAGTTTGTACTGTAAACATTATTGATAATTTATTATTGTATTTATATTGTTGACCATGAAGCTGTTTTGAGGCTTTATCCTTTTAATTGTAGTCAATGAATGTAATGGATTTACTATGTAATTGATGAGTTGTATAAGTACTGTTGTACTTGAATGTTAAAATGAAAAAATAAACCCTGGGGGGACGCGGGCTTCACACACCCCGAGTGCGGCCCCAGGCCCGATTATAAGAGCGGTGAACATTATCCGCCCCCACCCGCGGGTTCCCGTTTCGCTCCGGATCGAATCTCAACAAAGCGCCAAACTCCGGGACAGACAGGAAGTGAGTCAGGGAGCGTCTGTAAATGAAGGAGAAATGCTGACTGGTCAGGGAGCATCTGTAAATGGAGGAGAAATGGTGACTGGTCAGGGAGTGTTTGCAAATGGAGGAGAAATGGTGACTGGTCAGGGAGTGTCTGTAAATGGAGGAGAAATGGTTACTGGCCAGGGAGCGTCTGTAAATGGAGGAGAAATGGAGACTGGTCAGGGAGAAATCATTCAGCATTTTTTGGGGGTTGGTTTGTGTGAACAAATATATCAGTGATTTTAATGAGAGTTTTTCTGTGTCCCAGCTCCTATAAATACTGGCTGGAAAGGGACCGAACTCTCAGGAGGCTCCACACCGCTGGCTGCTCGTGTGTCAGTGATCTCCCATCAGATTAATGTGCTTCTGCTGTGGGTGTGTTTAATAAAGTGCCTGAAGCCCTCAGTGTAACACTCTCACATATCCCACCTGCAGTGTAATGTCCGTGCTGTGTGCTTCCTGTCCAATATCCCCCTGATCCCTGGCTCTCCTGTTGCACCAACTCGGTATAATAGGACAAGAAGTGCAGCTCAAGAGATTCCCAAATCAGGGACGGAATGAAAGGTTCAGACATGTGGAATGTTAATCTTACACAATGTCTGAGATGCTGAGCACCGCCCAACATTTCACCACCACACCTTCTTTTAAATAGTTTCTTCAATCTCTCTTCTGAAACCATGGTTTTGTGATAGAGTCAGGTGAGTGAAAAAACTGGGATTGGAGGAAAATACTGTGGGGTTTGTTTTCAGGAGAGGGAGGAGGGAGAGTGTGTGGGACCGGGATTTACAGCTTTAGGAGTAAGAACAAACAATGTTCCACAGAAACTAAAATTGTCTGTTCTGAATTTCTATCCTGT
This sequence comes from Somniosus microcephalus, assembly GCF_052327205.1. Classification (NCBI taxonomy): domain Eukaryota; kingdom Metazoa; phylum Chordata; class Chondrichthyes; order Squaliformes; family Somniosidae; genus Somniosus; species Somniosus microcephalus. The sequence goes on along the minus strand of NC_140990.1, from coordinate 88,309,276 downwards.
ACTTACAATGCTGACTTTTATAAACTCCTTTTACAGGCTGTTGGAAGGGGAGGATTTGCAGACAGGAAACTCAAACCAAACATCACGTCAAGATCTGACAGAGTCACTCGGTTCACAGGACCTGAATAACACTGGCCTTTGAACATAGAATGAGAAATGTTTTAACCAGTTTCACAGCCTGAAAAAACATCGCACCATTCACAGCGGGGAGAAACCGTACACGTGTTCTGTGTGTGAACGAGTCTTCAACCGATCATCCAAGCTGGAGAGACACAAGGACACCCGCACCACGGTGAAACCGTGGAAATGTGGGGACTGTGAGAAGGGATTCAATTACCCATCCCAGCTGGAAACTCATCGAAGCAGTCACACTGGGGAGAGGCCGTTCACCTGCACCTTGTGTGGGAAGGGATTCACTCAGTCATCCAACCTGCTGGCACACCAGCGAGTTCAAACTGGGGAGAGGCCGTTCACCTGCACCGTGTGTGGGAAGGGATTCACTCAGTCATCCACCCTGCTGGCACACCAGCGAGTTCACACTGGGGAGAGACCATTCACCTGCACCTTGTGTGGGAAGGGATTCACTCAGTCATCCACCCTGCTGACACACCAGCGAGTTCACAACTGACTGCAGGGGTTGGATTCTGCTGTTATTGCTGCTGTTAATCACATCCAGGCCTGAACCATGTTCATTCTGACAGTTGGAGTTTGTTTCTGCTGATGTCAATAACTCCTGTAACTGGGCTGGACTTTAATATTCTGGCTATACGTTAAATAGATCAGCTTTGTTTTAAACATGTTGTAGGTTTTTCTCTTTCCCACCTGAGTGTTTAGCATCACCTGGCTGGAGCTCAGAAAGGACAATCTGGGGGAGGATCGTACGTTGGGAACAGAACTTCAGCCTGGACACAGTCCTTCAGGGCCACACTGAGAGGGGCAAACGGCACTTTGGTCTCTATTGTCTTCTCGGGTGACTTTCTCACGTGTTCAGGATAATTTTTTACAACAATATGTCCTAGAACCAACAAGGGGGCAGGCCGTATTAGATTTAGGAATGTACCAGATTTAGTGAACAGCCTCACTGTGAGTGAACATTTATCTAACAGCGATCATAACGTGATCGAGTTCCACATTATGTTTGAAAGGGAGAAATGTGAAACAGCTACTAAGATTCTAGTGTTAGTTCAGGGCAAATTTAACGGGATGAGACAGAGACTGTCCACAGTAAACTGGGGAAATCTGTTAAAGGGTAAAACAACAGATGATCAGAGGGAGATGTTCAAAAAATAATTTACGGTGATACAGAAGCAGCTTCTACCCCCGAGGGGCAAGAGCTCTACTTACCAAAAAACCCCAGCCATGGACGACTAAAGAGAGAAGGGACAACATCAAACTAAAAGAACAAGTACACGGAAATACAATAAATAGCACAAATCATGGTGATTGGGAGAAATACAAAGAACAACAAAGGGTGACAAAACAGACAGTAAGAGCTACATAAAGGGAGTATGAAAAGAAACTTGTAAGGATTATCAACATCAACACAATTTTTATTACAATTAGGAAAAGAGGGTCAGGAGCAATGTGGGCCCCTTGAAAACTGATAATGGTGACATTGTAAATGATAATAAAAAGGCGGACATGTTGAATAATTATTTTGCGTCAGTATTGACAGAGTGGAAGAGGATAGCAGGCCGGACATCCCAAGGAAACTAATATTGAATCAGGGACGGGGACTCACCAAAATAACAGTAATGAAGAAAATAATGGCACTAAAGAGTAACAAATCCCCAGGACCAGATGGTTTCCAAGCCAGGATTTTAAAGGAAGTAGGTGAGAACATTGCAGATGCCCAAACTATAATCTTCCAAAGTTCCCTCGATTTGGTAACCATTTCATCAGGTTTGAAAATTGCGCATGTCACTCCGCTATTTCAGGATGGTGAGAGAGGGAAACCAGGGAATTAGAGACCAGTTAGCCTAACATCTGTTGTGGGGAAATTACTAGAGTCTATAATTAAGGACAGGGTGACTGAACACCTTGAAAATTTTCAGCAGATTAGAGAGAGCCAGCATGGATTTGTGAAAGGTCGGTCATGTCTGACAAACCTGATTGAATATTTTGAAGAGGTGATTGAAGTAGACGGGGGAATGTCTATGGATGTTATTTATATGGACATCCAGGAGGCATTTAATAAAGTCCCTTATAAGAGTCTGTTAGCTAAAGTTGAAGCCCATGGAATTGGCTGAGTAGCGGGAGACAGAGAGTGGGGATAATGGGCAGGGACTCTAATTGGCAGGATGTGACTAACGCTGTCCAGCAAGGATCTGTGTTGGGGCCTCAACTATTCACCGTATTTATTAATGACTTAGATGATGGGATAGAAAGCCACATATCCAAGTTGCCGATGACACAAAGATAGGTAGCACTGTAAGCAGTGTAGATGGAAGCATAAAATTAGAGAGATATTAATACACTAAGTGAATGGGCAAAACTGTGGCAAATGGATTGCAATGTAGGCAAATGTGAGATCATCCACTTTGGACATAAGAAGGATAGAACAGAGTACTTTCTAAATGGTGAAAAGCTAGAAACAGTGGAGGACCAAAGAGACTTGGGGATCCAGGTACATAGATCATTAAAATGTCATGAACAGGTACAGAAAATAATCAAAAAGGCTAATGGAATGCTGGCCTTTATATCTCGAGGACTAGAATACAAGTGGGTAGAAGTTACACTACAGCTATACAAAGCCCAAGTTAGACCACACCTGGAGTACTGAGAGCAGTTCTGGGCACCACACCTTGGGAAGGATATGTTGGCCTTGGGAGGAGTGCAGCGTAGGTTTACCAGAATGATACCCGGACTTCAGGGGTTAAATTACAAGGAGAGATTACACAAAGGGTTGTATTTCCTGGAATTTAGAAGGTTAAGAGGTGATTTGATTGAAGTTTTCAAGATATTAAGGGGAACAGAGAGAATCTATTTCTGCTGGCTGGGGAGTCTAGGACTAGGGGGTAGAGTGTAAAAATTAGAGCCAGACCTTTCAGGAGTGAAGTTAGGAAATACTTCTACACACAAAAGGTGTTAGAAGTTTGGAACTCTCTTCCGCAAATGGCAGTTGATGCTAGGTCAATTGTTAATTTTAAATCTGGGATTGATAGATTTGTGTTAACCAAAGGTATTAAGGACTATGGGGTAAAGGTGGGTATATGGAGTAAGATCTCATTGAATGGTGGGCAGGCTCGAGGGGCTGAATGGCCTACTCCTGTTCCTATGTTGCCAAGCTCTGGAATTTCATTCCTAAACCTCGCCGCCTCTCTACCACTCTTTCCTCCTTTAAGATACTCCTTAAAACCTACCTCTTTGACCAAGATTTTGGTTACCTGCCCTAATATCTCCTTATATGACTCGCTGTCAAATTTTGTTTGAAAATGTTCCTGTGAAGCAACATGGGATGTTTACTATGTTAAAGGCACTATATAAATGCAAGTTATTGTCTGTGACCACTTACACTTTGATACCAAATCCAGGGACCATTTACACTGTGACACCAAATCCAGGGACCACTTACACTGTGACACCAAATCCAGGGACCACTTACACTGAGGCTATAAATGGGAATCAGAGAGCCTCAGTGTGGAGAATGGTCATGGTGGTGAAACCAGCTCTAGTGAGGGTGAAAGGCGGGTAATGGATGAAGATATGACGGTGGAATCAGATGGTGACTGGTGGGGCCTGGTGACAGGTTATTGTCAGAAGCCCTTTTCAGGCAGGCTGATGACTGGATGTAATCTGCACAATACCTGGATCCACCTGTTCTTGTCCAAAATCACAAAGACTAATGTCCGTGATGTCTATTTCTGTGAGAATTGTAGAGATGTAAAAGAAGGGAGGAAATCAGGCTCGGGCCAGAAAGAAGGTTCCTTGAATGAACAATTCATGAGGCTGTTTTGTGACTCGTCTGCATGAGGTTCAAAAACATGAAATGGAAAAGGACGCGTCTCGTGACACTGGCGTTGTCAATAGTGGTTTCTAACCTTAATCACTATTTCCTAAGCCTAATATCCTATCGACTAGCCCCAAGCACTGACCCCAATCCTGACCACTAACTCCAATCCTAACCAATAACCACGAGCCCCAACCACTAACACACAATCCTAACCAATAACCACTAGACCCAACCACTAACTCCAATCCTAACCAATAACCACGAGCCCCAACCACTAACTCCAATCCTAACCAATAACCACGAGCCCCAACCACTAACTCCAATCCTAACCAATAACCACTGGCCCCAACCACTAACCCCAATCCTAACCAATAACCACGAGCCCCAACCACTAACTCCAATCCTAACCAATAACCACTGGCCCCAACCACTAACCCCAATCCTAACCAATAACCACTAGCCCCAACCGCTAACTCCAATCCTAACCAATAACCACTGGCCCCAACCACTAACTCCAATCCTAACCAATAACCACGAGCCCCAACCACTAACTCCAATCCTAACCAATAACCACTAGCCCCAACCACTAACCCCAATCCTAATCAATAACCACTAACCCCAACCACTAACCCCAATCCTAACCAATAACCATTAGCCCCAATCCTAACCAATAACCACGAGCCCCAACCACTAACCCCAATCCTGACCAATAACCACTGGCCACAACCACTAACCCCAATCCTAACCACTAGCCCCAACCACTAACCCCTAAGCCTACACTCTAACCCCAGCCCCTGACCAAGAATTATTGACAGGGATCAATGGGGGAGCTAAAGACCTGATAAAGGAAGTATTTGAAACAATTATCTTGATTAAAGAAATAGTGCAAGGTAGGTTAGTAACAAGAGATTAATCGACAAGACCATCAAAATCAGCAATGACAATTACAAAGATCAGAACATTTCTAAGGCTGTCACATGCAGTATGTGTGGAGTTTTTTTTTAAATCGGATCCAAGAGATGTTAAATGATAGAGAAAATAACAGATTTCAAATCTTATGCAAGGTAGTTCTGTAAAGGGGTGGTTCAAAGGAATTTCAGATGAGTGTAAAGTGAGACACTACAGTTCAGTCTATGACACCCACAAGCCATGTACACAAATGGAACAAGTTTGGGGTTTGATGTGGTAGAAGGTGAACTAGGTGAGAACTGAAATAATCCAGAGTAAGAAAAGGCCCAAAAATGGAACAGTCAGTAACAGAACATCAATTAGACTCCTCTTATCATGGAGAAATCAAATATTAGACACACTGTGTGTTTGAAACAAAGCTGATTTATTTAATATTTGTCCAGAATATTAATCTCAAGCCCAGTTATTCTAGTTATTAACATCAGCAGAAACAAAGCCCAATTGCCAGGTTGAACATGGTTCAGTCCTGGATGTGATTAACAGCAGCAATAACAGCAGAATCCAACCTCTGCAGTCACTGGTGAACTCGCTGGTGTCTCAGCAGAGTGCATGACTGAGTGAATCCCTTCCCACACACGGAGCAGGTGAACGGCCTCTCCCCAGTGTGAACTCGCTGGTGATTAAGCAGGTTAGACTTCCAAGTGAAACCTTCCCACAATAAGAGCAGGTGAAAGATCGCTCCTCAGTGTGAACTCGCTGGTTTCTCAGCAGAGTGCCTGACTGAGTGAATCCCTTCCCACACACGGAGCAGGTGAATGGTCTCTCCCCAGTGTGAGTGCGTTGGTGGGTCAGCAGGTCGCTTGTGTTTTTAAAGCTCTTTTCACAGTCAGAACATCTAAATGGCCTCTTAACAGTGTGAACAAGTTGGTGAGTCAGAAGATGGGATGACTGAGTGAATCCCTTCCCACACACAGAGCAGGTGAACGGCCTCTCCCCAGTGTGAACTCGCTGGTGTATCTGGAGATGGTATAACTGAGTGAATCCCTTCCCACACACGGAGCAGGAGAACTGTTTCTCCCCAGTGTGAACTTGCTGGTGTATCTGGAGCTTGGATGACTCTGCGAATCCCTTCCCACACACGGAGCAGGTGAACGTCCTCTCCCCAGTGAGAATGCGCCGATGAGTTTCCAGCTGGGACGGGTATTTGAATCCCTTCCCACCGCCCCCACATTTCCACGGTTTCTCCGTGGTGTGGGTGTCCTTGTGTCTCTCCAGGTTGGATGATCGGTTGAAGCCTCGTCCACACACAGAACACGTGTATGGTTTCTCCCCGCTGTGAATGGTGCGATGTTTTTTCAGGTTGTGTAACTGGTTAAAGCTTTTCCCACAGTCAGTGCTCTGGAACACTCTCACTTGGGTGTGTGTGTCTCGGTGCTTTTTCGGTCACACTGATGTTTGAAATCTTTTCCCACAGACAGAACAGACAAACATTCCTCCTTCCACATTCAAAGGCCGATGATATTCAGGTCCTGATGAATGGAGTGACTGTCAGATCTTGATGTGATGTTTGGTTTGAGTTTCACGTCTGTAAATCCTCCCCTTCTCACACTCTGTAAAAGGAGTTTACAAAAGCCATCGCTGTAAATACAGGATAGAAATTCAGAACAGACTATTCTAGTTTCTATGGAACATTCTTTCCTCTCTTGTTCCTCCAAAGTTGTAAATCCCCATCCCACACACTCTCCCTCCTCCCTGTGCTGAAATCCAAACCCATCGCACCAGCTCCAACATTTGTTTCCTTCACTCCCAGTTTTCCCCCTCCCTCTGCTCTGGTTGGGTTCAGTTCTACACCCGCTGTGTGCAGAGTGAGAATAAAATCAATGAGTCAATGATTGTCTCTCCTGGTCACTGAGACCCTGAAGCCCCGTCCACTCCCTGTTCCTGTACCAAGATGGCCACGCATGCGCCATGCTGCAGGTGGAACCGGTCCGTCTTCGCTCCACCAAGATGGCGGCGCGCAACCCGGGCCTGTCACTGAGAAAAAGCCTCACCGCTGCTGCCCGGTGGAACACAGACCAGGCCACGGGATCTCATTCAGGCCTGAGGCTGTTCTCCAAATTTATAAACTCTGCGCGCGAGGCTTTCTTTGTAAAGTCAGTGAGGGACATGTGACCCGGGCAGGGCAGCGAGTTTCTCCAGTCCCTTGTTCAGGGCCCGGGGCCAGGGGAGGCTGTGGGCCTTTATTCCCCTTATTGGACACAAGGCTCTTTGTCTCACAACACACTGGCTCAGGTTTTAATAGAGACTTTTTAAATTCATCAATAAAAGCAGATAAACCTCGTGGTTCTGTGGCACAAACTTTTAAATATTTGGGAGTAAAAGTAAAAGTTTTTTTCCCTCTGGGGAATTTATTATTAGTTTCAGGAAACAACAACAATCACTTGTATTTATAAAGCGCCTTTAATGTAGTAAAACGTCCCAAGGCTCTTCACAGGATCGTTATAAAACAAAATTTAACACCGAGCCACATAAGAAGATATTCGAGCAGATGACCAAAAGCTTGGTCAAAGAGGTAGGTTTTAAGGAGCATCTTAAAGAAGGGGAGAGAGGTAGAGAGATGGAGAGGTTTAGGGAAGAAATTCCAGACCTTAGGGCCCAGGCAACTGAAGGCACGGCCACCAATGGTGGAGCGATTAAAATCGGGGATGCTCAAGAGGCCGGAATTAGAGAAGCGCAGATATCTCGGGGGGTTGTAGGGGCTGGAAGATATTACAGAGATAGGGAGGGGCGGGGCCACGGAGAGATTTGAAAATAAGGATGAGAATTTTAAGAATGAGACACTTGAGGAAAAGCAGGGAGTGGGGGAGGGTCAAGTCCTTATGGGACAGCGTCGTTAATTCTGTTCTGCGACAGTTACTGGGACAGACTGTATCTCCCCCTCTCCTCCACAGGGATTTGTGGTCGTTAAAGGGACAGTGATTCTCCTTGTTCTGTGAGATTGTAATTAAAGGGACACTACTCTGAGATGGCTGCGAACTTTTAGTGTCGCCAGCCTTTCTAAAACATCTTCCTTTCTTTGAAGATCTGCGTGAACTCGCTGGTGACTCAGCAGGTTGGGTGAACTCTGAAACCTCTTTGCACAGTCAGAACATTTAAAGGGTCTCTCATCGGTTCGGGGGCAGGAGGGATCTGGTTAACAGTGATCACAATATCATTAGGTTTAAAGTAGTTATGGAAAAGGACAAAGAAAAATCAACGGTGAAAATACTCAGCTGGCAGGGAACCAATTTCAGTGATTTGAGAAGGGATCGAGCACAGGTGGACTGGAAACAAAGATTGTCCAGGAAAACAGTGAATGACCAATGGCAGGCCTTCAAGGCTGAGATAGTTCGGGTACAAACCAAACATATTCCCATAAGGAGAAAAGATGGGACATCCAAAGCTAGAGCTCCGGATGACAAAGGATATCGAGGTTAGAATAAAACAGAAAAAGGAGGTTTATGACAAATGTCAGGTACAGAATACAATCAAAAACCAGGCAGAATACAGAGAGTGCGGGGGAAATTGAAACAGGATATAAGAAGGGCAAAGAGACAATATGAGAAAAGATCAGTGGGTAACATAAAAGAGAACCCAAAAATCTTCTATAAACATATGAAAAGTAAAAGGATAGTTAAAGGAATGGTGGGGCCGATTAGGGACCAAATAGGAGCTCATCATACGGAGGCAGAGGGCGTGGCTGAGGTACTGAATGAGTACTTAGCATCTGTCTCCACAAAAGAAGAGGATGAAGTTAATGTCGCAGTAGAGGAGGGGGGAGTAGAGAAATTGGATAAAAATGGATAGAAAGGAGGTGCTCAATAGGTTGTCATCACTCAAAGTTAACAAGTCACCCGGTCCAGATGCGATGCATCCTAGGTTGCTGAGGGAAGCTAGGATGGAGATAGCAGAAGCTCTGACCACAATCTTTCAATCTCCCTCAGATATATGGGAGTGGTGCCAGAGGACTGGAGGATTGCAAATGTTACACCCTGTTTAAAAAAGGGGAGAGGGACAAACCTGGTAACTACAGGCCAATCAGTCTAATGTCAGTGGTGGGTGAATGACTAGAGAGCATTGTCAAGGACAAAATTAATTCTCACTTGAAGAAGCATGGGTTAATAAGGGGCAGTCAGTATGGATTTGTTAAAGGTAAATCATGCCTGACTAACCTGATTGAGTTCTTTGATGAAGTAACAGAAGGTTGATGAAGGTAGTGCAGCAGATGTTGTATATATGGACTTTCAAAAGGCATTTGATAAAGTACCACATAAGAGACTTGTAGTGTATGTACCCGTCTACCTTTAAGAGAACTATTGTATGTAACCGTTCACCTTTAAGAGAACTACTTTAGGTGTGGCACTACTTGTTTGGCTTCTGTATACTGTAATACCGACGGTGACCACACCGGTATATAAGTGTTGTGGCATGATTCCTTGGGCAGATTCGCCCTGACCTTCGAATAGTAAAGACCTGTTTGTTTGTTATTCCTGAAGTCTGTGTCGTTATTAACTGTACAACCCACAGACTTTACAGTGGCGACGAGTCCGATCATACCCTGCGGCAAGACTACCAAAGCAACTAAAGAGCGTCGAAGAGAGGCAACCGCCCTCGTCGTTCTGCTGGAAGAAAACACGAGGCTGCAGCAGGAGGAAGGAGGAAGACTTTAGCAACAAAAGCTTCCAGCAGCAACAGGCACTGACTACCCTTCTACCACGGTGCGGAGTGAGCCAATCAGCAGGAAACAAGGCGGCCGAAGAGACTGTGAGTAGGGGAAGGTGTAGAGAATATCCGGAGGATAAGGGCTGTGCACTCGACCACGGTCGAGGGGGAGCAGAGCCGGTCAGGAAGGTGGGTCCAACGGCGTCGTGAGATAGCCGGACCGCGATCGGCGGGAAAAGCCGGGCAGCGACCGAAGCCACGAAGCGCTGAGACTGGGAGCAGGCGCGGGAAGAGAGAAACTCAGCCGCAGCCGGGGAGGGAAGCACCGGACTGCGTGAGGGCTGGGAGGCGAACGGGAGCCGGGCGTGTGGGAGAGGCAGAGCCGACCAAAGGAGGCTGCGCGAGAGCCAGTCCAGCGGCTGAACTGTTCTCCACCAACGGGGTACCCAGCGCCGGTAGAGCCGAACGTGGGGGAGAGAGAGACAGAGCCGAGCAAGGGGAGAGAGACTGCGCGAGAGCCAGTCCAGCGGCTGAACTGTTCTCCGTGAACGGGGTACCCAGCGCCGGTAGAGCCGTGCGAGCGGGAGAGAAAGACAGAGCCGAGTAAGGGGAGCTGTGCGGAAGCCAGCCCAGCAGCTGAACCTGTTCGCTGTGGGGAAAGCGTACCCCTCCCACCAGGGAAGAAACGTGGGAAGCCGCTATTAGGCGGAGAAGACGACAGACGCGGGAAACCACCATTGAAGGGGCGGGGAGAGAAGGAAAGAGCGGGAAACCGCCATTTTCGCGGGAAAAACCACCATCTTAGAAATAAATAAATAATAAATAAGAATTTAAAGAAATACTTGTGCTGCTCCCAAGGAAAGGAAGATGCCTAAGCGAGGGAATATTAACGATTTTAATTCTGAGATAGAAGACTGGGCCACGTACGTGGAACGCATCGAGATCTATTGTGAAGCCAACAAAATAGAGGAAGACGACAAAGCGATAACATTGCTAAACTCGATGGGTGCAAAGACATACGGGCTCTTGAAGCATCTACTAGCACCAGCTAAACCGGCGGATCAGACTTTCGAAGGGATTGTGGCTGTTCTGAAGGACCGCTTGAACCCCACACCGCTGATGTTGGCTGAACGATTCAAATTCTATGCAAGAACGCAACGGAAAGACGAAAGCAACGCGGAATATTTGGTCGAACTGAGTAGGCTAGCGAAATGCTGCCAGTTCGGAGGGAATCTGACAGAGGCACTGCGAGACAAGTTCGTATGCGGATTGTCCAAGGAAGGGACACAAAAGCGACTACTCGAAGAGAACGACCTCATACTTGACAGGGCTGTCCTTATAGCCGCATCGCACGAAGCCGCAACGAAAGGAACGGCAGAAATGCAGCTAAAGGCGGCGGCACTCGGGGTGGACCAAATTACCTCAAGTACAACAAAATGCTATCGTTGTGGGAAGACAACACACGACCAGAATCAATGCTGGTTTAAGAACCAAGAATGTAGGAAATGTGGCAAACTGGGTCACATCGCTAAGGTATGCCGGTCAGGGAAGAAGACCAACAACCAAAGGAAGCCACCACAAGAAAAGTACAACAAGGTACACAAGGTGGCTGAGAAGAGTTCAGACGAACAGAATTCAGACTCAGACCCAAACAGCCAGGAGCTGGGTAGTCTGAGAATTCACAATGTGAGTAAGGAAGCTGACCTACAAACTATCTGGGTCATACTAAAAATAGCTGGAGTCCAAGTAAGAATGGAGTTGGACACTGGATCAGCTCTATCAGTCATAAATCGAAGGGACTACCACCGGCTATTCTCTCACATACCCTTAAGGAATACCAAGTTTGTATTGCAGACATACACGGGGCATAAGGTATACCCCATGGGGAAGATAAGAGTCAAGGTGAGAGATAGGGGTAAAGAACACCCAAGAATGAACTTGTACGTATTATCTGAGGGAGGACCACCACTTCTAGGACGAGAGTGGATCAAGAAAATAGACATGGAATGGCACTATCTAAAAGCCATAATGAGTGAGGACTCGGTGCAAGCTATCAGCTCAGATTCTGAAACGGATGACGATAAGACCAACTCAAATATGGAAGACAAGGCTAAAATGAACTTGCCGACTATGGTGGAGAAAACAAAGACATGCATAAAGGCTTATGCTACCGAGAAGAATAAAGCTTCAGAGCAGAACTCCAGTTTGACAGAGAATTCTGAGCCTGTTCAAGTTAAGGACTTATCCACGACGGAAGAACACCGAACTCGGACTCAAACTTATTTCAAAGTACGACAACAATTAGAACAGTTGAGTTACCGTCTCGTACAAGAGATGAAAACAATGGAAAAGTTCTGGGACACCGAATGGGAGAACCTGGAAAGACAGCAGAGGCAGCTAGCTCAAGCAAAGAGCGACCATAGAGCCATCGTGACCAATTACCGATCACATCTCCCTTATGATGTTCAGGAGTTAGAATATTTGCATGATCTAGAGATACAGCATAAAGGCAAACCACGCTACACTGAGGATTTTGTTCTGCAATTGGAGACGGAGCTAGTGCAAGCAAGGTTAAGAGAAGCTGAATTGCAGTGTGCACTTAAAGATATGCAGAAAAAAATCTTGGACATGGAAAAGAGAAACGCTTCTTTACCTGATGTGAATAATGTGGCCATGTTGCAAGAGGAGCTTATAGGGGCGAAACTGAAAGAAGCTAAGCAAAGGATGTTGGAACTTGAAACACAGAACCAAATCAGCAGTAACCAGCTATGTCGAGCAGAGAAGGAGTGCTATGGTCTACATGAGAAGGTGCAATATCTCTCAGCCCAGAATAAGGGACTACTCACTCAGTTAAATGAAAGTAATCGGAAAATGGCTGAGATAGACTGCAGGAATAAAGAAGATTTGATGGCAGTGAGACTTCGAGAGGCAGATAGCATAGCAGCCTTGGCTGAACTCCAACAGGAAATTGCGAAAGAAGCAAATGAAGAGGAATCTTCAGGAAGCCAGGATGTTATTCCAGTTCTTCTCTACGACTCCTTACAAGCAGAGTGTGAGAAGTTGAAAGAACAGTATGAACAGGCCCAGGCTACAATTCTGGAGGGGGTTAACTCGGCAACCTCCGAAAAGCTAGTTTCAGTAGAAGCATATGAACAACTAAAGGTTGAACATGAGCAAGAAGTCCAAAGGCTGCAGGAAATTCTTGATGAGCTCAAGGCCAAGACAGACTCATCGGTAGAAGTTCCATCCATAGATGAGAAATTAGAGGTGAAAGACATGGCAGAACATGAAAGACAAGATGTCCAAGAACTCATAAAAATATTGAAGGAAACCCAAGACAAATATGAGGCGGCAATGTCCGAGGTTCAACAACTTGAAGAACAGATTCAACTGGGAATCCTTTCAGTGGAAGAAAAGGAAACTGTAAGAAACACAGAGACTGTAAGAATGGTCCCTGAACATGAGCTAGAGAGCATCAGGGCGCAACTTTTCCGAGCGCTGAAAGCCAAAGTACAAGAGGAACAGAAGGTGGAAGCATTGGAGGAAAAAGTGGATGAAATGGAGAAGACTCTGATCCACAGTGTTCCCGTGGAAGAGTTAACGGTCAGCCAACTCCTTCATATGCTGAGGGAAAAGACTCTGCAATGGGAACAATCTGAACACGAGCTTCAATCTTCAACGGGAAGGAGTTCGGAGCTCTCAAAAGTTTGGGAAATAGCTGAGGTTGCAAAACAGACTTTACTGGGATGCCAAAAGTACGCTGAATCGCGTCTATGTGAACAACAGAGTGTTGAAACAGCTGCTCCAGTAGAAGGATTGAATAGCCCGATCAATCAATCCCCGAGGGAAGGGGAAGTGTTGAAATCACAAATGAGGTCATTAGTGAAGGATTTGCAGGAAACCCAGGAAGAGCGGGATGAAGGTGAATGCATGAAGAAGTCTTTTCAAGAAAGATGTCTAGGGAAGGAACCACAGTCAGCTAACGTCCAGATGGGTAAGGAGGAAGTAGAAGGCCCTCTCGCTGGCCTAACTCAGGACGAACCCGAATAATACCATGACCTGTTGAGTGACACTGAATATTACGAGGATGTGGTCTGCCCAGTTTGTGATGAAAACTCCCAAAGTGCCGAAATCAGGATGAAGCACTTAAAGTCGAAGGAACATAGAGAGTTGGTGGCGCTACAGCTGGCAGCTGATAAGGGAGCCCCGAGAGTCTCCAAAAAGCAGAAAAGAAAAAGAAGAAGCAGAAGATGATAACTATCGCAAATATTATCACTTCTACCAGATCATGCGTGGACCCTACGAAAGGAGTTAAATCAGTTGGGAAGTAGGAAAATATCAAGGCAACCCAGTTGTTGTAAAAGTCAGCACTGCTGGTTCAGCAGGACGAAAGTTCAAGCTGTTACGTCAAGAAAAGGATATGGAGGAGTCACGCTAGCAATGTGAACCATCTACACCAAAGAGATGTTGTTTGGACCGAGTCAAGATCAGAGACTGAATCTGTGAACTGTTCCCGCAGAGACTGAACCTGTGAACTGTTTCCCACCGAGACTATGTCTGTAAATTGTTTCATATGAAGTTCAAGATATGTTATGTTTAATGGGGACTCTGTATGTAATAAGCTAAAAAGGGAGGATTGTAGTGTATGTACCCGTCTACCTTTAAGAGAACTATTGTATGTAACCGTTCACCTTTAAGAGAACTACTTTAGGTGTGGCACTACTTGTTTGGCTTCTGTATACTGTAATACCGACGGTGACCACACCGGTATATAAGTGTTGTGGCATGATTCCTTGGGCAGATTCGCCCTGACCTTCGAATAGTAAAGACCTGTTTGTTTGTTATTCCTGAAGTCTGTGTCGTTATTAACTGTGCAACCCATAGACTTTACAAGACTTACTCGGGGAATAGAAGCACAGGGAATTAAAGGGCTGATGGTAATTTGGGTATATAATTGGCTAAGGGAGAGGAGGCAGTGAGCAGTGCTGAGGGATGTTATTCTGACTGGAGGGAAGTATGCAGTGGGGTCCCCCAGGGGTCGGGATTAGGACCATTGCTTTTCTTGTTATATATAACTGACCTGGACTTGGGTATAGGTGTACAATTTCAAAGTTTATGGATGATACAAAACTTGGCAACATTGTAAATAGTGAGCATAGTAGTAGCAGACTTCAGAAGGACAGAGACAGACTGTGAAATGAGCAGACACAAGGCAGATGAAATTAAATGAGGATAAGTGTGAAGTGATGCACTTTGGGAGAAACAACAGGGAGAGGCCGTATAATCTAAATGGGACTATTATGAGGGGGTGCAAGAGCAGAGAGACCTGGGGGTCCATATTCACAAATATTTGAAAGTGCCACGGCAAGTTGGTGAGGCGGTTCAGAAAGCATATGGGATACTTGGCTTTGTAAATAGGGCCATTGAATACAAAAACAAGGAAGTTACACTAACCCTTTACAAATCACTAGTTAGGAACATAGGACAGGAGGAGGCCATTCAGCCCCTCGAGGCTGTTCCGCCATTCAATGAGATCATGGCTGATCTGTGACCTAACTCCATACACCCGTCTTTGGCCCATATCCCTTAATACCTTTGGTTAACAAAAACCTATCAATCTCAGATTTAAAATTAACAATTGATCTCGCATCAATGAGGGGGTGACTAGGTGTGTGGATGAGGGTAACGCAGTGGATGTGGTATACATGGATTTCAGTAAGGCCTTCGATAAAGTCCCGCACAGGAGACTGGTTAAGAAGGTAAGAGCCCATGGAATCCAGGGTGCCTTGGCACGTTGGATACAAAACTGGCTTAGTGGCAGAAGGCAGAGGGTGATGGTCGAAGGTTGTTTTTGTGACTGGAAGCCTGTGGCCAGTGGGGTACCACAGGGATCGGTGCTGGGTCCCTTGCTGTTTGTGGTCTATATTAATGACTTGGATATGAATGTAAAAGGTATGATCAGTAAGTTCGCGGATGATACAAAAATTGGTAGGGTGGTAAATAGCGAGGAGGGTAGTCTCAGTCTGCAGGACGATATCGATGGGTTGGTCAGATGGGCGGAACAGTGGCAAATGGAATTTAACCCGGAAAAGTGCGAGGTGATGCACTTTGGGGGGACTAACAAGGCAAGGGAATACACAATGAATGGTAAGACCCTAGGCAAGACGGAGGGTCAGAGGGATCTGGGTGTGCAAGTACACAGATCCCTGAAAGCGGCAGAACAGGTGGATAAGGTGGTAAAAAAGGCATATGGGATACTTGCCTTCATTAGCCGAGGCATAGAATATAAGAGCAAGGAGGTTATGATGGAGCTGTATAAAACACTGGTTAGGCCACAGCTGGAATACTGTGTGCAGTTCTGGTCGCCACACTACAGGAAGGATGTGATAGATTTGGAGAGGGTGCAGAGGAGATTCACCAGGATGCTACCAGGGCTGGAACGCTTCAGCTATGAAGAGAGACTGGGCAGATTGGGTTTGTTTTCCTTGGAGCAGAGGAGGCTGAGGGGGGACATGATTGAGGTGTACAAAATTATGAGGGGCATAGATAGGATGGATACTAAGGAGCTTTTTCCCTTAGTAGAAGGGTCAATAACTAGGGGGCACAGATTCAAGGTAAAGGGCGGGAGGTTTAGAGGGGATTTGAGAAAGAACTTTTTCACCCAGAGGGTGGTTGGAGCCTGGAACTCACTGCCCGGAAGGGTTGTGGAGGCTGGAACCCTCACAACATTCAAGACGCATTTGGATGAGCACTTGAAATGCCATAGCATACAAGGCTATGGACCAAATGCTGGAATATGGGATTAGATTAGACAGGGCGTGATGGCTGGTGCGGACATGATGGGCCGAAGGGCCTCTATCCGTGCTGTATAACTCTATGACTCTATGACCATTTGCAGAAGGGAGTTCCAAACTTCTACCACCCTTTGTGTGTAGAAATGTTTCCTAATTTCACTCCTGAAAGGTCTGGCTCTAATTTTTAGACTATGCCCCCAGTCCTAGAATCCCCAACCAGCAGAAATAGTTTCTCTCTATCTACCCTATCTGTTCCCCTTAATATCCTGAAAACATCGATCAGATCACACCTTAACCTTCTAAATTCTAGGAAATACAACCCTAATTTGTGTAATCTCTCCCCGTAACTTAACCCTTGAAGTCTGGGTATCATTCTGGTAAACCTACGCTGCACTCCCTCCAAGGCCAATATATCCTTCCTAAGGTGTGGTGCCCAGAACTGCTCACAGTACTCCAGGTGTGGTCTAACCAGGGTTTTATACAGCTGCAGGGTTTTGGCCTCAGCTGGAGTCTTGTGTACAGTTCTGGGCACCACACTTTAGAAAGGATGTCAAGGCCTTGGAGAGGGTACAGAGGAGGTTGACCAGGACGGTACCAGGAATGAGGGACTTGAGTTATGTGGAGAGATTGGAGAAGCTGGGATTGTTGGTGAGTATTTTTCTCTTTTCAAACCTTAACTCTGTGGTTTATAGTTTCTAAAGTCTCTGTGGTGTAGCGGGGACTGTTTATAAACCAGGGCCCTTAAATATACCATTTAACTGTTGTGTAATTGGTGGGATTGATTTGATTTAATTTAATTTAAATTAATTAAAGGGTAATTCATGGCAGGACAGCCCGGTGCCGTGGTATGCTCCTCCTGCGCTATGTGGGAACTCAGGGACACTTCCTGTGTTCCTGACAACCATGTGTGCAGGAAGTGTGTCCAGTTGCAGCTACTGGCAGACCGTATTGCGGTGCTGGAGCAGCGAGTGGATACATACTGGACCATTCGTGATGCTGAGGACATCATGAATAGCACATTTAATCAGTTGGTCACACCGCAGATAAAGGTGGCACAGGCAGAAAGGGAACGGGTGACCAACAGGCAGAGTAGTAGGCGCAGGCAGGTAGTGCAGGGGTCCCCTGTGGTCATCCCCCTCTCAAACAGATATACCGCTTTGGATACTGATGGAGGGGATGGCTTACCAGGGGAAGGCAGCAGCATCCAACTTCCTGGCACCAGGGGTGGCTCTGCTGCAAAGGACGGGAGGAAAAAGAGGGGTAGAGCTATAGTAATAGGGGATTCTATTGTAAGGGGAATAGATAGGCATTTCTGCGGCCGCAAACGAGACTCCAGGATGGTGTGTTGCCTCCTTGGTGCAAGGGTCAAGGATATCTCAGAGCGGCTGCAGAACATCTTGGAAGGGGAGGGTGAACAGCCAGTTGTCATGGTACATATAGGTACCAACGATATAGGTAAAAAACGGGATGAGGCCCTAAAAGCTGAGTATAAGGAGTTAGGAGGTAAATTAAAAAATAGTACCTCAAAGGTAGTAATCTCAGGATTGCTACCAGTGCCACGTGCTAGTCAGAGTAGAAATGGAAGAATATTTCAGATGAATACGTGGCTAGAGGAATGGTGCCAGGGGGAGGGATTCAAATTCCTGGGACATTGGAACCGGTTCTGGGGGAGGTGGAACCAGTTCAAACCGGACGGTTTGCACCTGGGAAGGGCCGGGATCGATGTCCTAGGGGGAGTGTTTGCTAGTGCTCTGGGGGAGGGTTTAAACTAAAATGGCAGGGGTTTGGGAACCTGAGCAGGGGGACAGAGCTAAGGGAAACGAGGATAAAAGCAAAAGATAGGAAGGAGAAAAACAAAAGTGGCAGTCAGAGAAATCAATGGTTTAAATCAAACATGGCCACAGTAAATAATAATTCTAATAGGTCTAAGAGCGTTAAAAAAACAAGCCTGAAGGCTTTGTGTCTTAATGCGCGGAGCATTCGTTATAAGGTGGATGAATTAGCTGCGCAAATAGAGGTAAACGAATATGATTTGATTGGGATTAAGGAAACATGGCTCCAGGGTGGCGAAGGCTGGGAACTCAACATCCAGGGGTATTCAATATTCAGGAAAGGGAGGTGGGGTAGCATTGCTGGTTAAAGAAGGGATTAACACAATTGTAAGGAAGGATATTACCTCTGATGTGGAATCTGTATGGGTAGAACTAAGAAATACCAAGGGACAGAAAACGTTATTGGGAGTGGTATATAGACCTCCAAACAGTAATGCAGAGGTTGGGGATGGCATTAAAAGGGAAATTAGAGAAGTGTGCAAAAAGGGCACAGCAGTCATCATGGGTGACTTTAATCTACATATAGATTGGGCTAACCAAATTAGTAACAATACTGTGGAGGAGGAATTCCTGGAATGTTTAAGGGATGGTTTCCTGGACCAATATGTCGAGGAACCAATCAGAGATCAGGCCATCTTAGACTGGGTATTATGTAATGAGAAAGGATTAATTAGCAATCTTGTTGTACGAGACCCCTTGGGTCGGAGCGATCATAATATGATCGAATTCTTCATTAAGATAGAGAATGAAGTAGTTGACTCAGAGACTAGGGTCCTGAACTTAAATAAAGGAAACTACGATGGTCTGAGGCGTGAATTAGGTAGGATTGATTGGGGAATGTCACTCAAAGGGTTAACGGTGGATAGGCAATGGCAAACATTCAAAGACCGCATGGATGAACTACAGAATTTCTTCATCCCAGTTTGGCATAAAAATAAAACATAAAAGGTGACTCAACCGTGGCTAACGAGGGAAATCAGGGATAGCATAAGATCCAAGGAGAGGACATATAAATTGGCCAGAAAAAGCAGTAATCCAGAGGATTGGGAGCAGTTTAGGATTCAACAAAGGGATTAATTACGAAAGGGAAAATAGAATATGAGAGTAAGCTTGCAGGGAACATAAAAACTGACTGTAAAAGCTTTTCTTGATATGTGAAAAGAAAAAGATTGGTGAAGTCAAGCATAGGTCCCTTGCAGTCAGAATCAGGGGAATTTATAATGGGGAACAAAGAAATGGCAGACCAATTAAATACATATTTTGGTTCTGTCTTCACAAAGGAGGACACAAATAACCTCCCAGAAATGTCGGGGAACATAGGGTCTGATGAAAGGGAGGAACTGAATGAAATCAGTATTTGTAGGGAAATGGTGTTAGGGAAATTGATGGGATTGAAGGCCGATAAATCCCCAGGGCCTGATAATCCACATCCTGGGGTACTTAAGGAAGTGGCCCTAGAAATAGTAGATGCATTGCTGATCATCTTCCAACATTCGATGGAATCTGGAACAGTACCCATGGATTGGAGGGTAGCTAATGTTACCCCACTATTCAAAAAAGGTGGTAGAGAGAAAACGGGGAATTACAGACCGGTAAGCCTGACATCGGTAGTGGGAAAAATGCTAGAATCCATTATAAAAGATGTAATAGCAGATCACTTGGAAAACAGTGACAGCATCGGACAAAGTCAACATGGATTTACAAAAGGTAAATCGTGCTTGACTAATCTACTGGAATTTTTTGAGGATGTAACTAGTAAAATAGATAAGGGAGAACCAGTGGATGTGGTGTATTTGGACTTTCAGAAGGCTTTCGATAAGGTCCCACATAAGAGATTAGCGTGTAAAGTTAAGGCACATGGGATTGGGGGCAAGGTATTGACTTGGATAGAGAACTGGTTGGCAGATAGAAAGCAAAGAGTTGGAATAAACAGGTCTTTTTCCGAGTGGCAGGCAGTGACTAGTGGGGTACCACGGGGATCGGTCCTAGGACCCCAGCTATTCACAATATATATATTAATGATCTAGACAAGGGAACTAGATGTAACAGCTCCAAATTTGCAGATGACCCAAAGCTGGGTGGGCGTGTGTGCTGTGAGGAGGATGCCAAGAAACTACAGGATGATTTGGACAGGTTGGGTGATTGGGCAGAAGCATGGCAGATGCAATATAATGTGGATAAATGTGAGGTTATCCACGTTGGTGTCAAAAACAGGAAGGCAGATTATTATCTGAACGGCAATAGATTGGGAGAAGTGGAAGTGCAACGAGACCTGGGTGTCCTTGTGCACCAGTCGCTGCAGGTAAGCACGCAGGTGCAGCAGGCGGTTAAGAAGGCTAATGGTATGTTGGCCTTCATAGCGAGAGGGTTTGAGTGCAGGAACAAGGATGTCTTGATACAGTTGTACAGGGCCTTGGTGAGACCACATCTTGAGTATTGTGTGCAGTTTTGGTCACCTTATCTGAGGAAGGATATTCTTATCATGGAAGGAGTTCAGCGAAGATTCACCAGACTGATACCTGGGATGGCAGGAATGACGTATGAGGAGAGATTGGGTCGATTGGGCTTGTACTCGCTGGAGTTTAGAAGAATGAGAGGGGATCTCATTGAAACTTATAAAATTCTGGCAGGACTGGACAGACTAGATGCAGGGAGGATGTTCCCGATAGTCGGGGAATCCAGAACCAGGGGTTACAGTCTAAGGATAAGTGGTAGGCCTTTTACGACAGAAATGAGGAGGAATGTCTTCACCCAGAGGGTGGTGAACCTGTGGAATTCTCTATCACAGAAGGCAGTAGAGGCCAATTCATTAAATATATTCAAGAAGGAGTTGGATATATTTCTTAAGGCTCAAGGTGTAAGAATTCGCAATAATTTACAGTTCTGAAGATTCATTTTTTTGATTAAAGAATCCCTGGGCATTGTGCTTTTAAATTTCCAGGGGAAAAAAATGGCTGTCGCACCACATGGCCGAAGACAAAGAGGCTTGGAAAGCAGCTTTCTGTGTCTGGAAGTAAGGTTCAACGAAGACAAAGGCAGAAGAGACTTTTGTATCTTGAATGGGATCCGTTTAAGAATTGAATGGGTCTAAATCACCCAGCACTGGACAATAGAGCAGTTGTATTTCCCTTTTGTTTCAGCCCAGGGAGCTCCAGAAGACACATTAATCCAGTCCAACCACTCTGAGTTAGCCAATCACAGCTTTCTCTTGTATATTGGACCCTTTGGGTGGGGAATTTTGCACACAGCCCTTGCAAGGCAGAATGGCAGGGGCCTCACCAGGTATAAAGATAGCTGCTGAAAAGCTATCGCTCTCTCTTACTTCGCTGGACCACAGGTGAGCAGAGTGTCCTGACTCCTCAACAAGGCAACCTAGCAGGAGTTTGGGGTGTGATTTGAGGGTAATTGCTAAGATTGTTTAAATAACATTGTAGCCATTGTATCCCTCGTTTTTGCCGTCTGCAACCACCCCGTTATATAGTTTTAATGTAATTACTGTGTTCGTGTGGTGTAGTTTATTCTTTGGATTGTAGTTCATTTAGGTAATAAAACTGGATTTTTCTCTCATCCAAACCACTTGATCCATTTTAATATCATTAATTATAAGTTCCTCCACTCAGAACTAAAGGAGGGGTAGCGATTCGGTACCGCTGTTTTAAAATTGGTTTTATTGGAATTGGTCTGAGTGCAGGCGTAGGATCCTCTCCGTGCTTGGGACCAGTTTGTGACAACTCCAAGTTGAGCAGAGGCGTAGGACCCTCTCCGTGCTTGGGATCATTTTGATTACATTGTGTAACTAAGATTGCAACATTTTATAATAACTTATGATGTAAAAAAGTGATTGTAAATTTGGTTTACACTGTATAATTCTACAAGCGTGTAGGGGTATGAGGCCCCTTATTGAAAATTGAAGTATCTGTAAGATGCCTACTGTACCATGGTTTTTTTCTTGAATTTAAGGGGAATAGACGGGACGGGGATCAGTGGCAGATAGCTATTAGGTAAATACAGTGGATGGTTGTTTGTGAGGGGTCAGAAATCATTGCTCATTTCTTCAAGAGGATACTACAAGCAAGCTGGAAGTATCCAAGGGCGGACTGTAAGAATTCGCAATAATTTACAGTTCTGAAGATTCATTTTTTTGATTAAAGAATCCCTGGGCATTGTGCTTTTAAATTTCCAGGGGAAAAAAATGGCTGTCGCACCACATGGCCGAAGACAAAGAGGCTTGGAATGCAGCTTTCTGTGTCTGGAAGTAAGGTTCAATGAAGACAAAGGCAGAAGAGACTTTTGTATCTTGAATGGGATCCGTTTAAGAATTGAACGGGTCTAAATCACCCAGCACTGGACAATAGAGCAGTTGTATTTCCCTTTTGTTTCAGCCCAGGGAGCTCCGGAAGACACATTAATCCAGTCCAACCACTCCGAGTTAGCCAATCACAGCTTTCTCTTGTGTATTGGACCCTTTGGGCGGGGAATTTTGCACACAGCCCTTGCAGGGCAGAACGGCAGGGGCCTCACCAGGTATAAAGATAGCTGCTGAGAAGCTATCTCTCTCTCTTACTTCGCTGGACCACAGGTGAGCAGGGTGTTCTGACTCCTCAACAAGGCAACCTAGCAGGAGTTTGGGGTGGTGATTTGAGGGTAATTGCTAAGATTGTTTAAATAACATTGTAGCCATTGTATCCCTCGTTTTCGCCGTCTGCAACCACCCCGTTATATAGTTTTAATGTAATTACTGTGTTCGTGTGGTATAGTTTATTCTTTGGATTGTAGTTTATTTAGGTAATAAAACTGGATTTTTCTCTCATCCAAACCACTTGTTCCGTTTTAATATCATTAATTATAAGTTCCTCCACTCAGAACTGAAGGAGGGGTAGCGATTCGGAACCGCTGTTTTAAAATTGGTTTTATTGGAATTGGTCTGAGTGCAGGCAAAGGCTGCAAGACCAGGAAAATTACTTTAAACCAGTTTAAAGAAGCCCCCCAACCCTTACAATGGCGAGCCAGGTAGGAGTGGAGGCAGTTTTTGATTTCATAAGTGGTCTGGATCTGGAGAAAGTACCAGCTCTTGTTTCTCTCGTTTTCAGTATGTGGGTAGCCCTGCGGATTTTAGCGGCAGTGTGTAGGCTGAGCTATCGGGGTATAGGTGGCTGGGTTAGGAAGAGCGTGAAGAGAGAGCAGGAGGAGGTCCACGAGGTTAAACCTGGGGCTCAGTATAAGAAAGAGTGGCACCAGGAGGGGAACAGTCCCTCCCAGGCTAGGTTAAATTGCTATGGGTGTGGGAAAGACGGTCACTGGAGAAAAGACTGTAAGAATCCCTGGAAGGATAGCAAGGGAAAGAATCCCCCAGCCCCAGCCCAAAGGGTGGAGACAGGAATCTCCCCCGCCTCAGTCGAGTCGCTACTGGAGGTAATGTGGTCCCTCCTGACCAACCAGGGAAAGGTAGCAGCCATCAATGGTGCTGCAAACCCCTCGCCCACCTCTGCCTCCCCACAATGACTGGCCAGTATGCTGGTCAAAGAGGGTGCACGTGCAGCCACTTTCTGGGACCCATATGGGTCCGGGCCAATGGCAGTGATTACAGGCAGGGATGGGGCACAGAGAAATTCAGAAAAATTGTACAAGTCAAGTTCTAGTTCACAGCTTGTAAAAACAGGCGCTGTGGCTTGTTTCCAGAGTAAAGTTGTCCAGCCCACAAATTGGGACACTTCCCCGCCGCAGTGGGACCTAAATGTTGGCCAAAGTGTAAATTCAAACCAAAGTTTAAATTTGGAAAGGTTATCTGGCTTAGAAATGGAGAAACAGCAGCCTGGGATCAGAACTCAGCAGGCTGCTGCCCATCCATTCACAAATCGCTTGGAGACTGCCCGGCGCAGTCGCGAACCCGGAACACCCAGCAACTCCTTTCCTCTGCGGGGCCGAGCGCGCAAGCGCAGTCGGCCGTTTAAAGATCCCTGCTGCTCAGTTTAAACGCGCAGGCGCAGAAGCCTGCTTGGAAGACCCAGCGGTTCTTCCAACCTTTTTTAAAGAGACCGAACGCGCAGGCGCGGTTGCCTGTGCTAGTGTAGCAGTTCCCCAGCCCATTAAAGAAATTGTTCGCGCAGGCTGTGAAACCCTAGCGGCCCCTCTTCTGTTTTCCCGCGCAGGCGTGATCGCCTGTTTGAAGCCAGAGGCTTCACAGCCTCTGCCGCGGGACTCAGGGGAGAAGGTTCACGCAGGTGCACTCGCCTGCTTAAAGGGACCAGCTTCCCAGCCAGCCTCTAGAATGGTTCCCCCCATGATGTGGGACCCCGGGGAGGCAGGGATAGCAATCCCTCTTACAGGGGACACAGAGGGGGAGCTGGCACCAGGTTATGGACCTGGAGAGGAGGATTTGCAGCCACCAGCAGCGGGTGGTGAGGGAATACCTGCCCCCAGCACAGGAGTGGACAGGGAAAAGGAGGCAAACCCAGAGTACCGGCAGGCTGCCAGGTATCTTATACAGTGCAGGCTGTTGGCACTAGGGGGAGAAGGCTCCCAGCCAGCTAGGGCTGTGACCCAAGCTCAGGGTCCGCCAGCCAAAGTTTCCCCCACTAAGACGCCCCTCAGAAGGTCTCAGCGGGCCCGCGAGCCCGAGACAAGATGGTCACCCACTTTACAGTGGAGTAGGGCGGTCTCCCGAGCCAGGGAGAAGCCAGAGAACAGAGGCCCCCACTCAACAGCCATAAGCTGCGAGGGACCAGAGACAGGAGGCAGTCCAGCTTTGCTGCAGCCAGCAGCAATCTGCGACAATGCCAGAGATTAGCCTGGCCGTCCAGAGACGGGCGGCATTTGAATTATAGCTTTGGTGTGAATATAGCGTGCTTTTAAGGTGTATTTTAAGTTTTGTTGATTTAACTGGTAGTTTAAAGAGTTTAAGTTTACATGTGTGCCGAATGTTTGTATTTTGGTCCGAGGTCAAGGGACCCGACCATGTCTCCACCTAAGGCAGCAGGTCAGTGAGACCTGGCTGCATGTCCTTTTAAGTTTTTGCAGGAGATTGGAAAATGAAGCAGCCATGTTCACCCAGCCCGAGCTGGGCATCGAATGAAGATACGGATACGGAATGTTGGGGATCACCTCGCCACTGGATGAATCCAGGAGACCCCGCAGCGATCTTCGGGAAAAACCGGACAGGATCCGGAGGAACTTGCCTACTCCTCCTACGGGGAGGAGATGGCTCCAGCTGGGTGGGGCACGGCCCCCAACCCAGCACTATCCTGACCGAAGTTCACTTGCGGGAGACCTCGCTGTTGAGGAGTCACGATGGGGAAGCACAGGCACCTTGTGATAGGGACGCATTCCTCGGGGGTGGGTGGTGATGGCCTGGGAAAGATCGTATAGAGGAGGGGGAGACCCAAGAGTCACGTGGGTGCGTTCGGGGAAGGTTCACCCGGGGGCCCACGGGCAAAGTGAGGGTAAGTGTAGTTGGGAAGGATGAGTGGGTGGCCGGATCAGTGTGGGGCCAGGGAGAGCCGCCACACAGGCACCCATCATTTTCTATAGCCAGTCGAGGGTAGACGGGAGGGGGAAAGACTGGGAGTCGAGATCCCATGCTCCCCGGTCTCGGTCTGTGCTAAGGTATATTTTAAACAGGAGGGGTACCCCGCCTCCACAAAAGGACAAGGGAACGGCTCGGGGCTGGTGGAGCAGACTGGTCTGTAAATCCATTCTGCCTGTTTTAAAGTTTAAGACAATCAACAGGGGGGGTGGAAGGTACTTTTACTGCCCAAGTGGGAGGAGCAATACCCACTCGAATTTCGTGACCCATCATCGGCACGTGATGATCGGGGTTCATTTAAGCATGTTGTTTAATGATTTTTTTGTATTTTGTGTTGCAGTCCCAAGTTTAACAGAGGCGTAGGATCCTCTCTGTGCTTGGGACCAGTTTGTGACAACTCCAAGTTGAGCAGAGGCGTAGGACCCTCTCCGTGCTTGGGATCATTTTGATTACATTGTGTAACTAAGATTGCAACATTTTGTAATAACTTATGATGTAAAAAAGTGATTGTAAATTTGGTTTACACTGTATAATTCTACAAGCGTGTAGGGGTATGAGACCCCTTATTGAAAACTGAAGTATCTGTAAGATGCCTACCGTACCATGGTTTTTTTCTTGAATTTAAGGGGAATAGATGGGATGGGGATCAGTGGCAGATAGCTATTAGGTAAATACAGGGGATGGTTGTTTGTGAGGGGTCAGAAATCATTGCTCATTTCTTCAAGAGGATACTACAAGCAAGCTGGAAGTATCCAAGGGCGGACTGTAAGAATTCGCAATAATTTACAGTTCTGAAGATTCATTTTTTTGATGAAAGAATCCCTGGGCGTTGTGCTTTTAAATTTCCAGGGGAAAAAAATGGCTGTCGCCACATGGCCGAAGACAAAGAGGCTTGGAATGCAGCTTTCTGTGTCTGGAAGTAAGGTTCAATGAAGACAAAGGCAGAAGAGACTTTTGTATCTTGAATGGGATCCGTTTAAGAACTGAATGGGTCTAAATCACCTAGCATGCTGGACAATAGAGCAGTTGTATTTCCCTTTTGTTTAAGCCCAGGGAGCTCCGGAAGACACATTAATCCAGTCCAACCACTCCGAGTTAGCCAATCACAGCTTTCTCTTGTGTATTGGACCCTTTGGGTGGGGAATTTTGCACACAGCCCTTGCAAAGCAGAACGGCAGGGGCCTCACCAGGTATAAAGATAGCGGCTGAGAAGCTATCTGGCCTCTCTTACTTCGCTGGACCACAGGTGAGCAGAGTGTTCTGACTCCTCAACAAGGCAACCTAGCAGGAGTTTGGGGTGGTGATTTGAGGATAATTGCTAAGATTGTTTAAATAACATTGTAGCCATTGTATCCCTCATTTTCGCCGTCTGCAACCACCCCGTTATATAGTTTTAATGTAATTACTGTGTTCGTGTGGTATAGTTTATTCTTTGGATTGTAGTTTATTTAGGTAATAAAACTGGATTTTTCTCTCATCCAAACCACTTGTTCCGTTTTAATATCAATAATTATAAGTTCCTCCACTCAGAACTGAAGGAGGGGTAGCGATTCGGAACCGCTGTTTTAAAATTGGTTTTATTGGAATTGGTCTGAGTGCAGGCAAAGGCTGCAAGACCAGGAAAATTACTTTCAACCAGTTTAAAGAAGCCCCCAACCCTTACAAAGGGATCAAGGGATATGGGGAGAAGGCAGGGACAGGGTACTGAGTTTGGATGATCAGCCATGATCGCATTGAATGGCGGAGCAGGCTCGAGGGGCTGAATGGCCCACTCCTGCTCCTATCTTCTATGTTTCTATGAACCGGTGGACACCACCTGCTCCCTCTCCAGGGCCACCCGGGCAGGGACAAGACCACGGGAGAGAGGCAGGCAGCCAGAGTGATCCCCCCCCATGGGCCCCGCCCATCCTGGACCTACAAATTACTGTTTTCACCAGGCCCAAGAGCAGGTCCAGGAGAAGATCCTCCGACTTACCCACCCCCCCTCCACCCCGGGCGGGCAAAGAGTAGGAGCGTGGGGCTAAAGTGTAACCAAGAGTTGAGGAGCAGCCCCTTCAGGTAACTATACAGGGGCTGCAACCTCTCACACTGAAAATATACACGGCCCATGGAGTCCTCTAGGCCACAGAAACCACATCTGGCCTTGGAGTCCGGAAAGGAGTTTAAAAACGATTGCACACGACAGCTCCCTGCAACAGTCTCCACCCCAGCTCCCCAATGGTGCAGGGAAGGTCTCCCGCGTAGAGAGCCCTCCATTGGGGAACCTCGCCTCCGCCAGACAGCAAGATGACCCACCAGTCTGATTGAGATTGGGCAATAAACAAATTAATCAATAAATGATACAGAAACCTGAGTCCCCGGGTCCTCAGCCCTGGTGTGAAGTACGCTGGCCACCAATCTTCTGTTACTAACTCGCACCTCAGGCCCCACCCAGTCTGGTTTAATTGCTAAATGTTTTCTAACTCGGGTTCAGGCCTATCATTCTGAGGGAAACAAGGCCTCATTTATTGGTGTGTCCCACCCGAGCGGCTGTTAATGGCTTTAATAAACTGGCAGCAAGGTTTTTTAAAGGTGGAAAGTGGTGAAAAATGCCACTAGCGATGCCTCAAAACTCACGGACAGAGAAATCCACTTCATCAGCGCCCCTGCCACAGGACTCAATATCCACCCCCTCCACCACTGGTGCACTGTGTCTGCAGTATGTACGGTCTACAAGATGACCACGGTCAGGCCCTGTGGAGTCAAGGGCCAGGCAGCAGAATGGATGGAAAGATCGCTACAAACTTCCCTTAACTCCAACCCTCCGATTTCTGTTTTGTAGCCATCTTTCCATCCATTCTGCTGCCTGGCCCTTCACTCCACACGGCCTGACCTTGGTCATCTTCTAGATCTTACATACTGTTATGGATAGCAAGCTGGTTACAGAAAACAGGGTTTAAGAGTGGCAAAAGGTGGGAAATGGTGTTCCACAGGGATCAGTGCTGGGACCACTCTTACTCAGCATTTACATAAACTATTTGGACTCAGGAATCAGAGGTACAATTCCAAAATTTGTCAATGACACCAAATTGGGAGGTAGAGTTAATACTGAGGAAGACTGTGACAAAATCATGGGTTAAACTCCCTCTCTAACAGCACTGTGGGAGTACCTTCATCACACGGACTGCAGCGGTTCAAGAAGGTGGCTCACCGCCCCCTTCTCAAGAGCAACTAGGGATGGGCAATAAATGCTGGCCTTACCAGCGACGCCCACATCCGATGAACGAATATTAAAAAATCGCAAGACTTCCAGAATGGGAGGGTAATTAGCAAATTAATTTTAAGAAAGGTGGTGCATTTTGGTAGGAAAATAAGAATCTAAATGGGGTAGAGGAGCAAAGGGATCTCGGGGTCCAGATACACAAATCACTAAAAGTAGCGACGCAGGTTAATGAGGCCATAACAGGAGCAAACAATGGACTGGGGATCATTTCTAGAGGGATAGAATTGAAAAGCAGAAAAGTTATGTTAAACTTGTATCGAACCTTGGTTAGACCACACTTGGCGTACAGTGCACAGTTCTGGTCTCCATATTATAAAAAGGATATAGAGACACTGGAGAAGGTGGAAAAAGGCTTTGCAAGGATGATCCCAGAACTGAGAGGATATACTTATCAGGAAAGGCTGAACAGGCTGGGGCTCTTTTCTCTAGAATAAAGAGAAGACTGATGGGTGACCTGATCGAGGTCTTTAAGATTATGAAAAGGATATATAGGGTGGACCTGGAGAAAATGTTTCCACTTGTGGGGGAGTCTAAAACTACAGGTCATAAATATAACACAGTCTCTAATAAATCCAATGGGGAATTCAGGGGAAACTTCTTCACCCAAAGAGAGGTAAGAATGTGGAACGTGCTACCACAAGGAGTAGTTGAGGCGAATAGCACAGATACATTCATGGGAAAGGTAGATAAGCACATGAGGGAGAAAGGAATAGAAGGATATGCTAATAGGGTTAGATGAAGAGTGGTGGGAGGAGACTCGTGTGGAGCAGAAACACCGGCATTGACCAGTTGGGCCGAATGGCCTGTTCCTGTGCTGTAGACTCTGTAATTCTATGTAACTCTGTGTAACTATGTCTTCTGACTCCTGACGTAGCTGGAAAAGCTTTTACTATTATTACCAGAATTGTACACCATCTTCCAAAAGATCTCTTAGCCTCTCTAATGGCTGCTTTTGACTCCCTCAATTGTGGGTGATATTTGTCCCTATTCTCCTATAAACTGAATTCATCTTGATCTGAACTGGGTTCAATGTAAGACAGTTCGGGGAGTCAGGAATCATTCACCCCGAGACCTACGCTGGCCGGTAAAACCCCAGACGGTTCCTCAGTAAGGATTCCTCTGGTTCCTCGGTGTATATTTGTCAGGATACTGAAGCCCAGCTTTCTTACCATCCACTCCTGGAGGCCCCACTCCCTGAGCCTACAACCTTCAGCAGGGTCAGTGGTGGAGTTCCACAGCGGGAGTGATCCCAGAGTAACGGTTGGGATCGCAACCCCGTGGATGTTCTGGGTTGTGTATTTTTAGTTATCCTGGTGACTAACACACACGTATCAATAAAACAGGGAATTCCTGGAAACACGCTGCAGGTTCTTCTTTATCTGGAGATCAAATGTCTGTTGTATAATTGTACCAGCAGTTAACAGGCTCCTGTGAACTCCTCCGTCTGCTATTTTAATGCAGACTTTAACCAATTTATATTTTAACCTGCCTTAAAATGGTAGACTCAGGACTGTCACATAAACACTTTACATCTTCTTAGAATAATTACCAGTCATTTTTAGACTGGAAACTTAAACCTGCCGTTTCGCTTTCAGTCAGGAACTGATTGCAGTTTGACACCAATCTCTGATTTGACAGCACGTTTCCAGCATTCACCGTTGTTCTTCCTGACTCTAAACACAGTTGTAAAGGAGCCTTCTGTTCCGTGCCTAGGAGCTCTGAACCATGGAAGAGAGCGGATGGGACACATTTCTTACAGGCCTCAAGATTAACCCTCGCGGCGACTTTGCTGTCAATGAAGAGAGACGAGAAAGATTAAAGTGCCATTTGCCTCTTTCAGTGTGGCCCTGAAGGACTGTGTCCAGGATGAAGTTCTGTTCCCGCCGTACGATCCTCCCCCAGATTGTCCTTTCTGAGCTCCAGCCAGGTGATGCTACAAGGCAAAAATCTACAACAATGTATTTAACACAAAGCTGACACATATCCAGAATATTAAACTCCAGCCCAGTTATAGGGGTCATTAACCTCAGCAGAAATAAATCCCAACTGTCAGAATGAACATGGTTCAGTCCTGGATGTGATTAACAGCAGCAATAACAGCAGGATTCAACCCCTGCAGTGACTTGTGAACTTGCTGGTGTCTCAGCAGGGTGGATGACTGAGTGAATCCCTTCCCACATACTGAGCAGGTGAACAGCCTCTCCCCAGTGTGAACTTGCTGGTGTGTCAGCAGGGTGGATGAAAGAGTGAATCCCTTCCCACACACGGAGCAGGTGAACGGCCAATCCCCAGTGTGAGTGCGTTCGTGTTGTATCAGTTTCCTTTTGCTTTTAAAACTTTTCTCACAGTCAGAACATTTAAAAGGTCTCTCATCAATGTGAACAAGTTGATGATCAGTGAGGTGGGATGAGCGAGTGAATCCCTTCCCACACACGGAGCAGGTGAACGGCCTCTCCCCAGTGTGGGTGTGCTGGTGTACAGTGAGTTCAGATGACTGCCTGAACCCAGTCCCGCAGTGAGAGCACCTGAACAGTTTCTTGTCAGTGTGAACACGTTGATGGCACATCAGTTCCCTGGAACTTTTATAGCACTTCCCGCAGTTCGAGCATTTAAAAGGTCTCTCCTCAGTGTGAACTCGCTGGTGTGTCAGCAGGTTGGATGAATTAGTGAATCCCTTCCCACACTCGGAGCAGGTGAATGGCCTCTCCCCAGTGTGGGTGCGTTGGTGTCTCAGCAGACCATTGGAGCTTTTAAAGCTCAGCTCACACTTAGAACATTTATAAGGTCTCCTATCAGAATGAACAAGCTGGTGTTTCAGCAGGTTGGATGACTGAGTGAATCTCTTCCCACACACGGAGCAGGTGAACGGTCTCTCCCCAGTGTGAACTCGCTGGTGTTGCAGCAGTGTGGTTGAATGAGTGAATCCATTTCCACACACAGAGCAGAAGAATGGCGTGTCTCCAGTGTGAACTCGCTGGTGTCTGGTCAGGTAGGATGAGTGAGTGAATCCCTTCCCACACGTGGAGCAGGTGAACGGCCTCTCCCCGGTGTGACTGCGTCAATGAGTTTTCAGGTGGGACGGGCAACTGAACCCCTTTCCACAGTCGCCACATTTCCACAGTTTCTCCATGGTGCGGGTGTCCTTGCGTCCCTCCAGGTTGGACAATCGATTGAAGCCTCGTCCACACACAGAACTCGCATATGGTTTCTCCCCGCTGTGAATGGTGCGATGATTTTTCAGGCTGTGTAACTGGTTAAAGCTCTTTTACAGTCAGTTCATTGGAACACTCTCACTCGGGTGTGTGTGTCTCGGCGCTTTTCCAGTCACACTGATGTTTGAAATCTTTTCCCATAGAAAGAACAGAGGAAAAGGCCGATGATATTCAGGTCCTGATGAATCGAGTGACTCTGTCAGATCTTGACGTGATGTTTGGTTTGAGTTTCCCGCCTGTAAATCCTCCCCTTCTCACTCCCTGTAAAATGAGTTTACAAAAGTCATCACTGTAAGTGCAGGATATACATTCAGAAAAGACAATTCTAGTTTCTATGGAACATTCTCTCCTCTCTTGTTCCCCCAAAGCTGTAAATCCCCGTCCCACACACTCTCCCTCCTCCCTGTGCTGAAATCCAAACCCATCGCACCATCTCCAACATTTCTTTCCTCCACTCCCAGTTTTCCCCCTCCCTCTACTCTGTTGGGTTCAGTTCTACACCCGCTGTGTGCAGAGTGAGAATAAAATCAATGAGTCAATGATTGTCTCTCCTGGTCACTGGGACCCTGAAGCCCCGCCCACTCTTTGTTCCTCTACCAAGATGGCCGCGCATGCGCCGTGCTGCAGGCGGAACCGGTCCGTCTTTCCTCCACCAAGATGGCGGCACGTAGTCCGGGCCTATCACCGAGAAAAAGCCTCACAGCTGCCGTCCGGTGGAACACAGACCGGGCCGCTGGACCACATTCGGGCCTGTGGCCGTTCTCTACCTTTATAAACCCTGCAGCGCGGCCTACCCGCAGTTTATTAATCTCCTGACCCGGCTCCCGCCGACCTGCAGCTCCGCCCGGCGACCGCGCAGGGCTTTCTTCGTAAAGTCGGTGAGGGACACGTGACCCAGGCCCACGGCCTGATTGACGGGAGCTTCCGACCAATAGGGAGCGAGCGGGGTGGGGCTGGAGGAGTGAGCCGGCGGCGGGTCCTCCAACCAATCGGGGAGCCCAAGGGGCGGGACTAGCGCCGGCTGATTGTCTGATCCACAGGGCAGTGAGTTTCTCCAGTCCCTTGTTCAGGGCCCGGGGCCAGGGGAGGCTGTGGGCCTTTATTCCCCTGATTGGACACAAGGCTCTTTGTCTCACAACACACTGGCTCAGATTTTTTAAATGTTTGATTCACCAGAAAATGACGAAGTACAACATCAAATAAATCTTGAATGAAAAGTTTGTATCAGTGATGGTGACCATGAAACTATCGGATTGTGTAAAAACCCATCTGGTTCACTAATGTCATTTAGGGAAGGAAATCTGCCATCCTTACCCGGTCTGGCCTATTGGTGACTTCAGACCCATAGCAATGTGGTTCACTCTTAACTGCCCTCTGAAATGGCCCAGCGAGTCACTCAGTTGTATTCAGAAGGCGGCTCACCACCACCTTCGAGGGCAATTAGAGATGGGCAATAAATACTGGCCTTGCTGGCGATGCCCACATCCTGTGAATGAATTAAAAAAAAACAGTGGTCAGCTTCAGAACGTAAGAATTAGGAGCAGGAGTGGGCCATACGGCCCCTCGAGCCTGCTCCGTCATTCAATATCATGGCTGATCTTCGACCTCAACCCCACCTGACCCACATATCCCTTGATTCCACTAGAGTCCAAAAATCTATCTCAGCCTTGAATATACTCAACGATTCAGCATCCACAGCCCTTTGGGGCAGAGAATTCCAAAGATTCACAACCCTCTGAGTGAAGAAATTCCTCCTCCTCTCTATCTTCAAAGGTCAACCTCTTATCCTGAGATTATGCCACCTATTTCGAGACTCTCCAGCCAGGGGAAACAACCTCTTAGCATCTACCCTGTCAATCCCCCTCAGGATCTTATACGTTTCAATGAGATCACCTCTCATTCCTCCAGGTCCCATCAAGCACTACCAGGGCAGGGATGGCACAGTTTGTAGACAGAGTAAAGCTCCCTCTACATTATCCCATCAAACACTCCCAGGGCAGGTACAACGCAGGTTAGATACAGAGTAAAGCTCCCTCTACAT
Organism: Somniosus microcephalus; assembly: GCF_052327205.1. Classification (NCBI taxonomy): domain Eukaryota; kingdom Metazoa; phylum Chordata; class Chondrichthyes; order Squaliformes; family Somniosidae; genus Somniosus; species Somniosus microcephalus. Next base: position 88,275,051 of record NC_140990.1, on the reverse strand, counting down.
TGTCCCATCAAACACTCCCAGGGCAGGTACAGCATGGGTTAGATACAGAGTAAAGATCGCTCTACACTGTCCCATCAAACACGCCCAGGGCAGGTACAGCATGGGTTAGATACAGAGTAAAGCTCCTTCTACACTGTCTCATCAAACACTCCCAAGGCAGGAACAGCACGGGTTAGATACAGAGTAAAGCTCCCTTTACACTTTCCCATCAAACACTCCCAGAACAGATACAGTATGGGTTAGATACAGTCACTGACACCAACCTCTTGTTGTCTGATATAAACCAACCCTACAGTCACTGACACCAATCTCTTCCTGTCTGATATAAACCAACCCCACAGTCACTGACACCAATCTCCTCCTGTCTGATATAAACCAACCCCACAGGCCCAGAAAGATTAAGCTCAGCCCGTTACTTGGATTGGACTTGTCTCCATTCCCATGTCGAGGGGATTGCTGTACCAGACGGGAGGGGCAACATTTGGGGACTCTCGATTCTCCACCAATTCCCATTCCCCTTCTTTCTGGTGGATAATGGAGGTGCCACTGTGTGTAATGTGCAAGTCAGTAAGAATTGTCATTGAGGATTAATCAGCACTTTCTAATTGGCGTTGTCAAACAGTGGAACTTTTCAGAGAATATATTGTAAATTTTGTACCAAAGGTCAATTTAAGGTTAAAGTAAAATTCATAATTTTATTTTCAAATAACTTCTTATGAAAGTCCTGAATTAAGGGGAACGATCACAGACAATGATTCTTAAAGGGACACTGCAGCCCCAACAAGTCAATCAGCTGTATATCCAGAATATTAATAACCCTATAACTGGCTGGAGTTTAACATCAGCAGAAACAAACTCCAAATGTCAGAATGAACATGGTTCAGTCCTGGATGTGATTAACAGCAGCAAAAACAGCAGAATCCAACCCCGGCAGTCACTTGTGAACTCGCTGGTGTGTCAGCAGGTTGGATGACTGAGTGAATCCCTTCCCACACACGGTGCAGATGAATGGCCTCACCCCAGTGTGAACTCGCTGGTGAATCAGCAGGCCGGATGACTGAGTGAATCCCTTCCCACACACAGAGCAGGTGAATGGTCTCTCCCCAGTGTGAACTCACTGGTGTGTCCGAAGGCCGGATGAACAAGTGAATCCCTTCCCACACACAGAGCAGGTAAACGGCCTCTCCCCGGTGTGAACTCGTTGGTGTGTCAGCAGGCTGGATGAACAAGTGAATCCCTTCCCACACACGGAGCAGGTGAACGGTCTCTCCCCAGTGTGAACTCGCTGGTGTTGAATCAGTTCCTCAGAGCTTTTAAAGCAGTTCGCACAATCGGAGCATTTAAAAGGTCTCACGTCAGTGTGAACTCGCTGGTGTCTCAGATGGTGGGCTGAATTAGTGAATCCCTTCCCACACACTGAGCAGGTGAACGGCCTCTCCCCGGTGTGAACTCGCTGGTGAGTCAGCAGGTTGGATGACTGAGTGAATCCCTTCCCACACATGGAGCAACTGAACGGCCTCTCCCTGGTGTGACTGCGTCGATGAGTTTCCAGCTCAGACGGGTAATTGAATCCCTTCCCACAGTCCCCACATTTCCATGGTTTCTCCGTGGTGCGGGTATCCTTGTCTCTCTCCAGGTTGGACGATCGGTTGAAGCCTCGTCCACACACAGATCACGTGTACAGTTTCTCCTCGCTGTGAATGGTGCGATGTTTTTTCAGGCCATGTAACTGGCTAAAGCTCTTTCCACAGTCAGTGCACAGGAACACTCTCACTCGGGTGTGTGGGGCTCGGTGCTTTTCCAGTCACACTGATGTTGGGGTGATGTTTGGTTTGAGTTTCCTGTCTGTAAACCCACCCCTTCTAATACCCTGTAAAAGGAGTTTACAAAAGACATCACTGTAAGTATAGGATAGAAATTCAGAACAGACAATTCTAGTTTTTATGGAACAATCTTTCGTCTCTTTTTCCCCAAAGCTGTAAATCCCCATCCCACACTCTCTCCCTCCTCCCTCTGCTGAAAGCCAAACCCATAGCACCATCTCCAGCATTTTTCCTTTTAATCGACTTTTCTTCCTCCCCCTGAAAGTGTTGACTCTGATGGGTTCAGTTCTACACTCATGAGGGACTGGAAACCAGCACCCTGCGGGGACCAGACTCTGTCATAAAATAATGGCTTCAGAAGAGAAATTGAAGAAACTATTTGAAAGGTGTTGTGGTGAAATGTTGGGCAGTGCTCAGCATCTCACCCATTGTCTAAGATTAACATTGCACATGTCTGAACCTTTCATCTTTTTCCGAGTAGCAGGCAGTGACTAGTGGGGTACCGCAGGGATCGGTCCTAGGACCCCAGCTATTCACAATATATATTAATGATCTGAACGAGGGAACTAGATGTAATATCTCCAAGTTTGCAGATGACACAAAGCTGGGTGGGCGTGTGTGCTGTGAGGAGGATGCTGAGAAACTCCAGTATGATTTGGACAGGTTGGGTGATTGGGCAGAAGCATGGCAGATGCAATATAACGTGGATGTGCTGCCTTTCTTTAGGAATTTATGTTAGCTTTCCAGCACGGTGGCATAGTGGTTAGCACTGTTGCCTCACAGCGCCAGGGACCCGGGTTCGAATCCGGCCTCGGGCGACTGTCTGTGTGGAGTTTGTACGTTCTCCCCGTGTTTGCGTGGGTTTCCTCCGGGTGCTCCGGTTTCCTCCCACAGTCCAAAGATGTGTGAGTTAGGTTGATTGGCTCTGATAAATTGACCCTTTGTGTTAGGGGGTTAAATACGTGGGGTTACGGGGATCGGGTGGGATATGTGTCGGTGCAGGCTCGATGGGCCGAAATGGCCTCTATCTGCACTGTGGGGTTTCTGTCTGTCTAATTCAGGGGTTTGAGTAATTTGGGTCGATTTCCATTGTGTGCTGCCACCTAGTGGATATTTGGTACCTAGCAAGCGCAGTAAAGCACAGTAAAGCACAGTAAACTACTGTATATCACAGACCTGCAGCCACACATGGTCTGGGAAGTTATATTGTTGTCACGCTCCAGCCTTGGACACTATTTGTCTGTAAGTACTTGAGAATGTTATAGATGATTAGTGTACACTATATTTTGCAGAAAATGTTTAGTTTGTAACTTTTCTCTGTAAGCAAACTTACACAGCTAGCCATGAAGTGCTCGCTCTCTGTCTAGCTGGTTAACTTGTAGCTGTATTTTGATGCACTATGTACAGGGCTAATTTAAAGTGAATGTAAGAGAATGCCTTTCAGTTTGCTAAATGTATATTCACAGTAAGCTGTGTTTCCACGTGTTTTGGTAAGTTACATGCTAAATGTACTGTGTTGCTCAGGCGTACCTAAGTTTGTGTATGCATATCAGTTATGTGCTTGTATACTAATGTGTGCTTCCATTTCTGTGTTGTATTTCATTTTCACAATAAGAATCTTTCAGTAAAGTTTACAAGAAAAGCCAAGCCTTGTGATTTTTATGGGAATATATCAAATTGTTAGCTACCTGTCTAGCTCTGCATAGGAACGTGCTGCAAGGGCAGAAGAGTGGATAAATGCAAGGTTATCCACTTTGGTGTCAAAAACAGGAAGGCAGATTATTATCTAAATGGCAATAGATTGGGAGAAGGGGAAGTGCAACGAGACCTGGGCATCCTTGTGCACCAGTCGCTGAAAGTAAGCATGCAGGTGCAGCAGGCGGTTAAGAAGGCAAATGGTATGTTGGCCTTCGTAGCGAGAGGGTTTGAGTACAGGAACAAGGATGTCTTGCTGCAGTTGTACAGGTCCTTGGTGAGGCCACATCTTGAGTATTGTGTGCAGTTTTGGTCGCCTTATCTGAGGAAGGATGTTCTTGCCATGGAGGGAGTGCAGCGAAGATTCACCAGGCTGATACCTGGGATGGCAGGAATGACGTATGAGGAGAGATTGGGTCGATAGGGCTTGTACTCGATGGAGTTTAGAATAATGAGGGGATCTCATCAAAACTTATAAAATTCTAACTGGACTAGACAGACTAGATGCTGGAAGGATGTTCCCGCTGGTCGGGGAGTCCAGATCTAGGGGTCACAGTCTAAGGATAAGGGGTAAGCCATTTAGGACAGAGATGAGGAGGAATTTCTTCACCCAGAGAGTGGTGAACCTGTGGAATTCTCTGCCACAGAGGGCAGTGGAGGCCAATTCATTAAATATATTCAAGAAGGAGTTGGATATATTTCTTAAGGCTAAGTAAGTGTTGGCTGCTCGAGGAATTCCGGCTCCGTGTTGAAGAGCTGGAGTCCGAGCTTCAAACACTGAGACACATCAGGGAGGGGGAGAGTTACCTGGACTCTGTGTATCAGGAGGTAGTCACACCAATTAGATTAATTAATTCAGATGTAGTCCATGGCCAGGGTCAGGATGGTGTGACTAGAAGTGAGGCAGGTACGGGGATCCAGGAGGTAGTGTTGGAGGAGCCGCAGCCCTTGCACTTGTCCAACAGGTTCGAGGCTCTTACTCCCTGTGAGGATGGGAACAGGGACTGCAGGGAGGATGAGCAACCTGGCCACAGCACCGTGGAGCGGGGGGCCATTCAAGTGGAGGGAGTTAAAAGAAATGTTGTAGTGGTAGGGGTTAGTATCGTTAGGGGGATAGATAGAGTTCTCTGCAGCCGAGAGCGAGAGTCCCGAAGGCTGTGTTGCCTGCCCGGTGCCAGGGTTAAGGACATCTCCTCTGGACTGGAGAGAAACTTGGAGTGGGAGGGGGAGGATCCAGTTGTCGTGGTCCATGTTGGTACCAACGACATAGATAGGACAAGGAAGGAGGTTCTGCTGAGGGAGTTTGAGCAGCTAGGGGCCAAATTAAAAAGCAGAACCACAAGGGTAATAATCTCTGGATTATTACCTGAGCCACGAGCGAATTTGGCTAGGACAAATAAAATTAGAGAGTTAAATGCGTGGCTCAAAGACTGGTGTGGGAGAAATGGGTTTTGCTTCCTGGGACACTGGCACCAGTACTGGGGCAGGAGGGAGCTGTTCCGTTGGGACGGGCTTCACTTGGCCAGTGCTGGGACTAGAGTCCTGGCGGATCATATAACTAGGGCTGTAGAGAGGGCTTTAAACTAACTAGTGGGGGGGAGGTTCCTAGAGAGCAAATAATACAAATGACAACAGAGAAGGTCATAGACATAGGTAGCAGTGGGGAAATTAAAAACCAGAGCATGTCAGGAAGGGGCAGAAGGTATGGAGTAAAAGGTAAAGTAATAAAAAGGGCAAAAGCAGGAACTAAGTGTCACAAAACATCTTTGAAAGTTCTCTATCTGAATGCACGTAGCATTCGTAACAAAATAGATGAGTTAATGGCACAAATAACTACATATGGGTATGATCTTGTGGCCATTACAGAAACATGGCTGCAGGGTGACAATGCCTGGGAATTAAACATACCAGGTTATTTAACGATCAGGAAGGACAGGCAGGAAGGAAGGGGAGGTGGGGTGGCTATGTTAATAAAGGAAGGAATCACTGTAATACAGAGAAATGATATTGGGTCAAAAGATCAGGACAATGAAACAGTTTGGGTGGAGGTAAGGAATAATAAGGGGAAAAAAACACTAGTGGGCGTAGTCTATAGGCCTCCGAACTGTGGCAACTCTGTTGGACGGAGTATCAATCAGGAAATAGTTGAGGCTTGTAATAAGGGAACATCTATAATTATGGGGGATTTTAACTATCATATTAATTGGACAAATCAAATTGGGCAGGGCTGCCTTGAGGATGAGTTCATTGAGAGTATTAGGGATGGCTTTCTTAAGCAGTATGTAACTGAACCGACCAGGGGGCAGGCAACCTTAGATCTGGTCCTGTGTAACGAGACAGGATTAATTAAAAATGTCCTAGTAAAGGATCCCCTTGGAATGAGTGACCATAACATGGTTGAATTCCATATTCAATTAGAGGGTGAGAAGGTTGGATCTCAAACAAGCATGCTAAGCTTGAATAAAGGAGACTATGAAGGTATGAGAGCGGAATTGAGTAGAGTGGATTGGGAAAATAGATTAAAGGGTAAGACGATACATGATCAGTGGTGTACATTTAAGGAGTTATTTTACAACTTCCAAAAAATATATATTCCACTGAGAAGAAAAGGGTGTAAAAGAAAAGACAGCCATCCGTGGCTAAGTAAAGAAATTAAGGATAGTATTCAACTAAAAACAAGGGCATATAAGGTAGCCAAATCTAGTGGGGGGATAGAGGATTGGGAAAACTTTAAAAGACAGCAAAAAATAACAAAAAGATTGATTAAGAAAGGGAAGATAGATTATGAAATTAAATTAGCAAAAAATATAAAAACAGATAGTAAGAGTTTTTATAGTTATATAAAAAGAAAAAGGGTGGCTAAAGTAAATGTTGGTCCCTTAGAGGGTGAGACCGGGAAATTAATGGTGGGAAATATGGAGATGGCAAAAACACTGAATGAATATTTTACATCAGTCTTTACAGTAGAAGACACTAAGAATATCCCAACACTGGACAAACAGGGGGCTAAAGGGGGGGAGGAGCTAAACACGATCAAAATCACTAAGGAAGTGGTACTCGGTAAAATAATGGGACTCAAGGCGGATAAATCACCTGGACCCGATGGCTTACATCCTAGGGTCTTGAGGGAAGTGGCGGTAGGGATTGTGGATGCATTGGTAATAATTTTCCAAAACTCCCTGGACTCGGCAATGGTCCCGGCAGACTGGAAAACTGCTAATGTAACACCCTTATTTAAAAAGGGCAGTAGACAGAAGGCTGGAAACTATAGACCGGTTAGCCTAACATCTGTGGTAGGTAAAATTTTGGAGTCCATTATTAAGGAGACAGTAACAGGACATTTGGATAATCATAATTTAATAGGACAAAGTCAGCATGGTTTTATGAAGGGGAAGTCATGTTTGACAAATTTGCTGGAGTTCTTTGAGGAAGTAACATATAGGGTGGATAAAGGGGAACCAGTGAACATAGTGTATTTAGACTTCCAAAAGGCATTTGACAAGGTGCCACACAAAAGATTATTGCTTAAGATAAAAAATCACGGGATTGGGGGTAATATTCTGGCATGGATAGAGGATTGGCTATCTAACAGAAGGCAGAGAGTTGGGATAAATGGTTCATTCTCAGACTGGCAATCAGTAACTAGTGGTGTTCCGCAGGGGTCAGTGCTGGGTCCCCAACTCTTTACAATCTATATTAACGATTTGGAGGAGGGGACCGAGTGTAACATATCAAAGTTTGCAGATGATACTAAGATGGGAGGGAAAGTAGTGAGTGACGAGGACATAAAAAACCTGCAAGGGGACATCGACAGGCTAAGTAAGTGGGCAGAGATTTGGCAGATGGAATACAATACTGGAAAGTGTGAGGTTATGCATTTTGGCAGGAAAAATCGTAGAGCAAGTTATTATCTTAATGGCAAGAAACTGGAAAGTACTGAAGTACAAAGGGATCTGGGGGTCCTGGTGCACGAAACTCAAAAGGTTAGTATGCAGGTGCAGCAAGTGATTAAGAAGGCCAATGGAATGTTGGCTTTCATTGCTAGGGGGATAGAATATAAAAATAGGGAGGTATTGCTTCAGTTGTACAAGGTATTGGTGAGACCGCACCTGGAATACTGCGTACAGTTTTGGTGTCCATACTTAAGAAAGGACATACTTGCTCTCGAGTCAGTACAAAGAAGGTTCACTCGGTTAATCCCGGGGATGAGGGGATGGACATATGAGGAGAGGTTGAGTAGATTGGGACTCTACTCATTGGAGTTCAGAAGAATGAGAGGCAATCTTATTGAAACATATAAGATTGTGAAGGGGTTGGATCGGGTGGATGCAGGGAAGATGTTCCCGATGATGGGTGAAACTAGAACTAGGGGGCATAGTCTTAGAATAAGGGGCTGCTCTTTCAAAACTGAGATGAGGAGGAACTACTTCACTCAGAGGGTGGTAGGTCCATGGAATATGCTGCCCCAAAAAACTGTAGAAGCTACATCATTACATAAATTTAAAACAGAAATAGACAGTTTCCTAGAAGTAAAGGGAATTAAGGGTTACGGGGAGCGGGCAGGAATTTGGACATGAGTCTAGGTTCGGATCGGTCATGGCCCTGTGGGTAGCGGAGCGGGCCCAGGGGCCGTGTAGCCTGATCCTGCTCCTATTTCGTATGTCTAATTCTGTTAGATGCAGGGGATGGTTCTGTGATAGTGGATTGGCGGTTAGGATCAGATCAGCCATGATCTTATTGAATGGCGGAGCAGGCCCGAGGGGCCGATTGGCCTACTCCTGCTCCTATTTCTTATGTTCTTATGAGAGAAGGCAGGAACAAGGTACTGAATTTGGATGATCAGCCATGATCTCATTGAATGGCGGAGCAGGCTCGAGGGGCCGAATGGCCTACTCCTGCTCCTATCTTCTATGTTTCTATGTTCATTCCGTCCCTGATTTGGGTATCTCTTCAGCTGGCACTTCTTGTCCCATTGTACTGAGTTGGTGCAACAGGAGAGCCAGGGATCAGGGGGATATTGGACAGGAAGCACACAGCACGGACATTACACTGCAGGTGGGATATGTGAGAGTGTTACTGTGAGGGCTTCGGGCACTTTATTAAACACACACACAGCAGAAGCACATTAATCTGATGGGAGATCACTGACACATGAGCAGTCAGCGGTGTGGAGCCTCCTGAGAGTCCGGCCCCTTTCCAGCCAGTATTTACAGGAGCTGGGACACAGAAAGTGTCTCATTAAAATCACCCATATATTTGTTCATACAAACCAAGCCCCCAAAATAGGGAGTCATTTCGCCTTCATTTACAGACACTCCCTGACCAATCTCCATTTCTCCTCCATTTACAGGCGCTCCCTGACCAGTCACCATTTCTCCTCCATTTACAGACGTTCCCTGACCAGTCACCATTTCTCCTCCATTTATAGACGCTCCCTGACCAGTCACCATTTCTCCTCCATTTACAGATGCTCCCTGACGAGTCTCCATTTCTCCTCCATTTACAGACGCTCCCTGACCAGACCCCATGTTTCCTCCATTTACAGACGCTCCCTGACTCACTTCCTGTCTGTCCCGGAGTTTGGCGCTTTGTTGAGATTCGGGCCGGAGTGAAACGGGAACCCGCGGGTGGGGGCGGATAATGTTCACTGCTCTTGTAATCGGGCTTGGGGCCGCACTCGGGGTGTGTGAAGCCCGCGTCCCCCCGGGGTTCATTAACCCGCCTCCCTCTGACCTGCTGCAGCCTCGCCAACCGCGCATGCTCAGCTCACACTGCCCAACAAACCTCTCCCGCGCATGCTCAGCTCACACTGCCCAACAAACCTCTCCCGCGCATGCTCAGCTCACACTGCCCAACAATCAACCTCTGCGCGCATGCTCAGCTCATCTTCAGTTGTTCCGGTTTAAAGATCAAGCCCCGCCCCTCACTCACCTCAATTGGTTGGAGGATCCGCCGACCGCTCAGTCCTCCAGTCACGCCCCGCTCGCTCCCTATTGGTCCGAGCTCCCGTCAATCACCCGGGCAGTGTGAGCTGAGCATGCGCGGACCTTGGCAGCAGCCGCTGACACGTCAGGTGAGAGAGCTCAGGGAGCGGGTTCATGAACCCCGGGGGGACGCGGGCCGCTCACACCCCGAGCTCAGGGAGCGGGTTCATGAACCCCGGGGTGACGCGGGCCACTCACACCCCGACCTCAGGGAGCGGGTTCATGAGCCCCGGGGGGACGCGGGCTGCTCACACCCCGAGCTCAGGGAGCGGGTTCATGAACCCCGTGGGGACGAGCGGGTTCATGAACCCCGGGGGGACGCGGGTCGCTCACACCCCGAGCTCAGGGAGCGGGTTCATGAACCCCGGGGGGACTCGGGCTGCTCACACCCCGAGCTCAGGGAGCGGGTTCATGAACCGCGGGGGGACGCGGGCTGCTCACACCCCGAGCTCAGGGAGCGGGTTCATGAACCCCGGGGGGACGAGCGGGTTCATGAACCCAGGGGGGACGCGGGCCGCTCACACCCCGAGCTCAGGGAGCGGGTTCATGAACCCCGGGGGGACGAGCGGGTTCATGAACCCAGGGGGGACGCGGGCTGCTCACACCCCAAGCTCAGGGAGCGGGTTCATGAACCCCGGGGGGACGCGGGCTGCTCACACCCCAAGCTCAGGGAGCGGGTTCATGAACCCCGGGGGGACGGGGGCTGCTCACACCCCGAGCTCAGGGAGCGGGTTCATGAAACCCGGGGGGACGCGGGCTGCTCACACCCCGAGCTCAGGGAGCGGGTTCATCAACCCCGGGGGGACGGGGGCTGCTCACACCCCGAGCTCAGGGAGCGGGTTCATGAACCCCGGGGGGACGGGGGCTGCTCACACCCCGAGCTCAGGGAGCGGGTTCATGAACCCCGGGGGGACGCGGGCTGCTCACACCCCGAGCTCAGGGAGCGGGTTCATGAACCCCGGGGGGATGCAGGCTGCTCACAACCTGAGCTCAGGGAGCGGGTTCATGAACCCCGGGGGGACTCGGGCCGCTCACACCCCGAGCTCAGGGAGCGGGTTCATGAACCCCGGGGGGACGCGGGCTGCCCACACCCCGACTGCGGCCCCAGGCCCTGTTATTAAAACACCACATTAGCCGCTTCACAAACACCCGGGGTGGGCCTCAGGCCCCGAACAAGAGCCTCCAGGCCGGGCGTTTGCCCCTCGCGAGGCGGCAGCTGCGGGGCTTTCTCCCGGTGACAGGCCCGGGTTAACGGCCGCCACCTTGAGAGGCTCAGGGGGCAGCAGGGTGCATGCGTGGCCCCCTTGGCCAGGAACCAGGAGGAGAGAATCTTGCCAATTTCTATCCTGGACTCTCAGTGATGGCTTTTGTAAACTCCTTTTACAGGCTGTGAGAAGGGCAGCAAACATCACATCAAGATCTGACAGAGTCACTCCATTCATCAGGACCCGAATATCATCGGTCTTTGAATGTGGAAGGAGAAATGTTTGTTCTGTCTGTGGGAAAGATTTCAAAATCAGTGTGACTGAAAAAGCACCGAGACACCCACACCCGAGTGAGAGTGTTCCAGTGCACTGACTGTGGTAAGAGCTTTAACCAGTTACACAGCCTGAAAAAACATCGCACCATTCACAGCGGGGAGAAACCGTACACGTGTTCTGTGTGTGGACGAGGCTTCAACTGATCATCCAACCTGGAGAGACACAAGGACAGCCGCACCACGGAGAAACCGTGGAAATGTGGGGACTGTGGGAAGGGATTCAGTTCCCCATCACAGCTAGAAGCTCATCGACGCAGTCACACCGGGGAGAGGCCGTTCACCTGCTCCGTGTGTGGGATGGGATTCACTCTGTCATCCAGCCTCCAATTACACCACCGAGTTCACACTGACGAGAGACCTTTTAAATGTTCTGACTGTGGGAACTGCTTTAAACTCTCTGCAGATCTAATTAAACATCAGCTTGTTCACACAGACGAGAGACCGTTCAGTTGCCCTCACTGCGAAAAGAGCTTTAGGCAGTCATCTCACCTTATTCAACACCAGCGAGTTCACACTGGGGAGAGGCCATTTACCTGTTCTGTATGTGGGAAGGGATTCACTTCTGCATCCAATCTCCAAACACACCAGCGAGTTCACACTGGGGAGAGGATATTCACCTGCTCCGTGTGTGGGAAGGGATTTATTCAGTCATCCAACCTGCTGAGACACCAGCGAGTTCACACTGGGGAGAGGCCATTCGCCTGCTCCGTGTGTGGGAAGGGATTCAGTCGATCATCTCACCGACTGAGACACCAGCAAGTTCATAAGTGACTGCAGGGGGTTCAATTCTGCCATTAATCACATTCTTTGTTTGTACTAATGTTAATAACCCCTTTAACTGGGCTGGAGTTTAAGTTTCTGGATATCTGGCAAGCCAGTTTTGCTGTAAACACTCACTGTTGTGTTCTTTATTTCTCTAAGAGGAGACTAATTGATGTCCTGTTACCGACTGTTCCATTTTTGGGCCTTTTCTCCTTTCTAATTATAGTTTAGTTCAGTTCTCATACTTTCAGTTACTCTCATAGACAACTCCCAGCTCCCCATACCTTCCAGTTTGCCTCTCCTAGCCTTGGTATCCAGGGAAAGTCTCAGTAACACGGCCGGAATCACTGAACACAAAACCCAGTCTGTTAATCACTTTAGCAACTGGACTTAGTGTGTGCCCCACAGCATAGAATCATAGAAAGTTACAGCACGGAAGGAGGCCATTTTGGCCCATCGTGTCCGCGCCGGCCAACAAAGAGCTATCCAGCCTAATCCCACTTCCCAGCTCTTGGTCCGTAGCCCCGCAGGTTACAGCATCCCAAGTGCACATCCAAGTACTTTTTAAATGTGGTTCGGGTTCCTGCCTCTACCACCCTTTCAAGCAGTGAGTTCCAGACCCCCACAACCCTCTGGGTGAAGACATTTCCCCTCAAATCCCCTCTAAATCCTCCACCAATTACTTTAAATCTGTGCCCCCTGGTTTTTGACCCCTCTGCTAAGGGAAATAGGTCCTTTCCATCCACTTTATCTAGGCCCCTCATAATTTTATACATCTCAATAAGGTCTCCCCTCAGCCTCCTTTGTTCCAAGGAAAACAGACCCAGCCTCTCCAGTCTTTCCTCACAGCTAAGATTCTCTCCTCCCGGCAACATCCTTGTAAATCTCCTCGGTACCCTCTCTAGTGCAATCACATCTTTCCTGTAATGTGGTGACCAGAACTGCACGCAGTACTCCAGCTGAGGCCTAAGTAGTGTTTTATACAGTTGAAGCATAACCCCCCTGCTCTTGTATTCTATGCCACGGCTAATAATGGCAAGCATTCCGTATGCCTTCTTAACCACCTTATCTACCTGGCCTGCTACCTTCAGGGATCTGTGAACATGCACTCCAAGGTCCCTTTGTTCCTTTACACTACTCAGTGTCCTACCATTTAATGTGTATTCCGTTTCCTTGTTAGCCCTCCCCAAATGCATTACCTCACACTTCTCCGGATTCAATTCCATTTGCCACTGTTCTGCCCACCTGACCAATTTATTGATATCTTCCTGCAGTCTACAGCTTCCTTCTTCAGTATCAATCACCAGCCGATTTTAGTATCATCTGCAAACTTCTTAATCATACCCCCTATATTCAAGACTAGATAATTAATATATACCACAAAAAGCAAGGGACCTAGTACTGAGCCCTGCAGAACCCCACTGGAAACAGCCTTCCAGTCACAAAAACACCCATCAACCATTACCCTCTGCATCTTTCTCACCTTCGATGTGTGTATAGAGCACACATCAAAAAATGAAAAGAAAAAGGACATGTCCAGTGACACTGGCATTGTCAATAGTGGTTTGTAACCTCAATCACTATCTCCTAATGCCAAACCACTAACCACGAATCCTAACCCATATCATATCCACTAATCACTAACCCTAACACTTAGTCCTAACCACTAACCCATAACCACCACCACAAACCCCGAAGCGTAACACCAGCCCCGAACCCCAAGACCCCGACCACGAACCCTAAACCATTCAGTGTCATTGTGATGTCACCGGTGATGCCGATCGGCCGTGTTGTCCATGGTCATTGTGATGTCACCGGTGATGCCGGTCAGTCGTGTTGTCAGTGGTCATTGTGATGTCACCGGCGATGCAGGTTGGCCGTATTGCCAACAGTCATTGTGATGTCACCGGTGATGCAGGTCGGCCGTGTTGTCAATAGTCATTGTGATGTCACCGGTGATGCAGGTCGGCCGTGTTGTCAATAGTCATTGTGATGTCACCGATGATGCAGGTCGGCCGTGTTGTCAATAGTCATTGTGATGTCACCGGTGATGCAGGTCGGCCGTGTTGTCAATAGTCATTGTGATGTCAGTGGTGATGCAGGTCGGCCGTGTTGTCAATATTCCGAACTGTGGGAAAAGGTCACCAAAGAAACCTTGAAAAGAGCCGCAGGGAGTGACTTTATTTGAAGAGTAAAGGCTACAGAGTAAAGCACGCAGATTGTCATGGGAAGGAAGGGCTCCTCTTTTCCCCTCTTCTTGCAGTTTACCTCCTCACTGTGGAGGCCCAGAGATAATGTTTACAAGGTGTGTGCAGCAGAGAGTGTTGTGTACTTGTGGTTTATCTAATAATCACTGAGGCAGCTAGTTGTGGTTGTAAACAGATCAGGTGGCAACAAGAGCAGGTCAGAGGCTGGGTATTCTGCGGCGAGTGTCTCACCTCCTGACTCCCCAAAGCCTTTCCACCATCTACAAGGTGCAAGTCAGGAGTGTGATGGAATAGTCTCCACTTGCCTGGATGAGTGCAGCTCCAACAACACTCGAAGCTCGACACCATCCAGGACAAAGCAGCCCGCTTGGTCGGCACCCCATGCACCACCAAGATGCACTGCAGCAACTCGCCAAGGTTTCTTCAGCAGCATAGGAATAGAAGAAGGCCATTGAGCCCCTCGAGCCTGTTCCGCCATTCAATGAGATCATGGCTGATCTGTGACCTAACTCCATATCCCTAAAAACCTTTGGTCAACCTCCCAAACCCATGACCTCGCCAAAGCTTCTTCGGCAGCACCTCCCAAACCCATGACCTCTACCACCTGGAAGGACAAGGGCAGCAGGCGCATTGAAACACCACCACCTCCAAATTCCCCTCCAAGTCTCACACCATCAGACTTGGAAGTATAATCGCCGTTCCTTCATCGTCGCTGGGTCAAAATCCTGGAACTCCCTCCCTAACAGCACTGTGGGAGGACCTTCACCACTCGGACTGCAGCGGTTCAAGAAGGCGGCTCACCACCACCTTCTCAAGGGCAATTAGGGATGGGCAATAATTGCAATAAATGCCAGCCTCGCCAGTGACGCCCACATCTCAGACAAAAAGGAGTACAGGAAGTACAGGTGCATTCCTGACCCGAATGGTAGGTGGCTCAGTCTCGGGCCCAGTCTGTTCGGACTCGCCCTTCTCATATTCAGCACAGATTCCAGGGCGATATGATAGAAATGTTTAAAATGATGAAAGGTGGGATGGGGTCGATAGAAGCCGGCTGTTTTCAGTGGTGGAGGGGTCACGATAAGGAGCCAGAGATACAAGATTAAATGTAGGAGATTTGGAACAGTGATCGAGAGAACCTTCTTCACACAGAGAGTTGTGAGGCTGTGGAATTCACTTCCAGGGTCAGTGGTTGGGTGACACGGTTCTGTGGTGACAAGTGGTCCTCATGTTTTTATCCAGGACAGGCCTCAGCCCAGTCACTTGCTCCAAATGTTGATGCAATGGTTCAAGCCGAGAGGTGCCAGGGATCGGGAGCAGCAGCAGTTATAAATAAAATCTAACTGTAAATAATCACCGATATAGTTTATCTTCATTTATTCCTATTTTAATAACTTTTGCTGAATGTGGCCCACAACAAGTGCCAGGATATCGGATCAGACCCACCGAAGCATACGGTCTCGTACCAGCAGGTTTCGAAACAGCTTCTACCCCCAGGCCATAAGACTCATGAATGTATAATTTATTATTATTTATTACTGTTTTATTTATTATTACTGTATTTCTATTAGTATTTTATTATTGTTATGCCATATTCCAATGTTGGGAGGACTCGTAAAAATCAACATTTCATTGTACAGTACACGTCTGCTGCATATATGACAAATAAAATTGAATTGAATTGAATTGAATTAAAATTAGTTTGACACCCCTGAGGTCGACAATATCAACCGGATTCCCCTCATCACCAACCTAACAACATCTTCACAAAACTCAAGTAGGTTTGTACCTCCCTGTTTTGAAAATGGGAGCGAGGTGAGCTACCTTCCAATCTCAGGGCACAATCCCTGACTCTATGGAGCTGTTGATGATATGGGCAAGAGGCTCACAGAGCACCGTCCCATCTCTTTAAACATCCTTGGGTGGCTATCATCTGGACCTGAAGCTCCATCTAATTTCAGATTTCAGATTTTATCCAAGATGACAATCCCTTTCTATTTTAATATTGATGATGTTATTTTGTCAACAGCACATCCCACAGCTGGAATCTGAGCATCATCCACAGGAGCGTAGACAGGTGTGAAATAGTCATTTAACAGCTCTGTCACAGCCTGGGAATCTGTTCCAATCTGTCCTGAACTGTCTTTCAGTGGCCTTAAACCATCTTTAATGGTCTTCTGACTCCTGACGTAGCTGGAAAAGCTTTTGCTATAATTACCACAATTGTGCAGCATCTTCTTTTCCAAAGATCGCTGAGCTTCTCTAATGGCTGCTTTTGTCTCCCTCAATTCTGGGTGATATTTGTCCCCATTCTTCTGTAAACTGAATTCATCTTGATCCAAACTGGATTCAATGTAAGACAGTTTGGGGAGTGAGACATCATTCTTCCCTAGACCTATGCTGGCCGGTAGAACCCCAGACGGTTCCTCAGTAAGGTTTCCTCTGGTTCCTCGCCATATATTTGTCAGGATACTGAAGCCCAGCTTCCTTACACTTCACTCCTGGAGGCCCCACTCCCTGAGCCTACAACCTTCAGCAGGGTCAGTGCTGGAGTTCCACAGCGGGAGTGATCCCAGAGTAACTGTCGGGATCGCACCCCCGTGGATGTTCCAGGTGTATTTTTAGTTATCCTGGTGTCTAACACACACACATCAATAAAACAGGGAATTACTGGAAACACGCTGCAGGTCCTTCTTTAGCTGGAGATCAAATGTCTGTTGTATAATTGTACCAGCAGTTAACCGGCTCCTGTGAACTCCTCCGTCTGCTATTTTAATCTGGACTTTAACCAATTTATTTTAAATGGGTTAATGCCTGCCTTAAAATGGTAGACTCAGGACTGTCACACAAACATGTTAAATCTACATAGAATAATTACCACAGTCATTCTTAGACTGGAAACTTAAACCTGCCGTTTCACTTTCAGTCAGGAACAGATCGCAGTTTGACACCAATCTCTGATTTGACAGCACATTTCCAGCATTCACCGTTGTTCTTCCTGACTCTAAATACAGTTGTAAAGGAGCCTTCTGTTCCGTGTCTCGGAGCTCTGAACCATGGAAGCGAGCGGCTGGGACATATTTCTTACACGCCTCGATATTAACCGCACGGGGACTTTGCTGTCAGTGAAGAGAGAGGAGAAATTCACAACAAGGTGTTTAAAACAAAACTGATTTATTTGAGAAATATCCAGAATATTAAATTCCAGCCCAGTTACAGCAGTTATTAACCCCAACTGTCAGAATGAATATGGTTCAGTCCAGGATGTGATTAACAGCAGCAATAACAGCAGACTCCAACCCCTGTGGTCACTTGTGAACTCACTAGTGCCTCAGCAGATCATTTCTGCTTTTAAAGCTCTTCTCACAGTCAGAACATTGAAAAGGTCGCTTATTGGTGTGAAGTGAGGTGGGATGAATTAGTGAATCCCTTCCCACACGGAGCAGGTGAATGGCCTTTCTCCAGTGTGAGTGCTCTGGTGTACAGTGAGTTCTGATGATTGCTTGAACCCAGTCCCACAGTGAGAGCACCTGACTGGCCTCTCCCCAGTGAACACGTTGATGACGTCAGTTCCCCGGAACTTTTATAGCACTTCCCATAGTCCGGGCATTTAAAAGGTCTCTCATCAGAGTGAACTCGCTGGTGTGTCAGCAGGTTGGATGAATTAGTGAATCCCTTCCCACACTCGGAGCAGGTGAACGGCCTCTCCCCGGTGTGAGTGCGTTGGTGTCTCAGCAGACCACTTGCACTTTTAAAGCTCAGTTCACACTTAGAACATTGAAAAGGTCTTTTATCAGAGTGAACAAGTTTGTGTTTCCGCAGGGTGGAACAATGAGTGAATCCCTTCCCACACACGGAGCAGGTGAACGGTCTCTCCCCAGTGTGAACTCGCTGGTGTGTCAGCAGACTGGATGACTGAGTGAATCCCTTCTCACACACGGAGCAGGTGAACGGTCTCTCCCCAGTGTGAACTCGCTGGTGTGTCAGCAGGCTGGATGACCGAGTGAATCCCTTCCCACACACGGAGCAGGTGAACGGCCTCTCCCCAGTGTGACTGTGTTGATGAGTTTCCAGGTGGGATGGGTAATTGAATCCCTTCCCACAGTCCTCACATTCCCACAGTTTCTCCATGGTGAGGGTGTCCTTGTGTCTCTCCAGATTGGACGATCAGTTGAAGCCTCGCCCACACACAGAACACGTGTACAGTTTCTCCCTGCTGTGAACGGTGCGATGTTTTTTCAGGCTGTGTAACTGGTTAAAGCGCTTTTCACAGTCAGTGCACTGGAACACTCTCACTCGGGTGTGTGTGTCTTGGTGCTTTTCACACTGATGTCTTAAATATTTTATGAAAATGGTGAGACACCCGCTGTGTGCAGAGTGAGAATAAAGTCAATGAGTCAATGATTGTCTCTCCTGGTCACTGGGACCCTGAAGCCCCGCCCACTCTCTGTTCCTGGTCAAGTTAACCGTGCATGCGCCGTGATCCCGCCCTGTCCAAGGTGGCGGCCAGTGACCCCGCTGACCCGACCGGGCCTGTCACCGCAGGGCAAACACGGGGCCTGTGGGCTCTTATTCGGAGCCTGAGGCCTACACCGGGTGTTTATGAAGCTTCCCAGCCCACCCACGGGTCCAATGCCTCCCCGAGCCCACAATCTCCTACCGCCTCCCGGAAGCGTCTCTTCCGCTTCAGACCATCGAGACCACACGCGCTATGCATGCTCAGAGCATGCCCTGTCCTGCGCACTGGGCTCCAGTAGTCATTGATTGGGCACATTCTGCCGCACGGCGGATTCTGGGTAAACGCCCCGCCATTGAAAGCCCCAATTGGTGACGTAATTAATATTCTTGCCATCCCATCGAGCTTGTGTGCGAAGAGGAAATAAACAAAATCAACCAAGAAATTATACAGAAACCTGGCTGGGTGCCACTTTTCCGTTACCAATATCTTTCTCTGGCCCGCTCCTCACAGTCTGGTTTAGTCGCTAACTGTTTTCTAACTGTGTTTTCAACTCGAATTCAGGTCTGTTGTTCAAAGGGAAACTCTAGAGGCTTCATTTTTTGTGTGTCCTATCTGAGAGGCTGTTAACAGGTTAAATAAGCTGGCAACAAGAGTTTTTAAAAGATGGAAAGAGTTTAAAAATAACACTGGCAATGCCTCTAAACACAGGGGACAGATAAATCCACTTCATCAGCGCCCCTACCACAGGTCTCAATATCCAACCCCTCCACCACTGGCGCCGTGTGTCTGCAGTATGTATGGTTTACAAGATGAGCAAGGTCAGGCTGTGTGGAGTCAAGGGCCGGGTAGCAGAATGGATGGAAAGATGACTACAAAACAGAAATCAGAGGTTGAAGTTTAAGAATATTTCTCAGTGTGGCAGAAAGTGAGAAGTGGTGTCCTGCAGCGATCTGTGCTGCTGGGACTAGAGTTGTTTACCATGATTTGGACTCAGAACTTGGAGTATGGTGTCAGAGTTTGCAGATGACACCAAATTGGGTGGTATAACTAATAATGTTGGGGACTGCACCAAAATGCAGGAAAACAAACAGGCTTGCAGACTTGGCAGATAAATGGGGAATGAAATTCAATATGACAAAATGTGAGCTGGTTCATTTTGGTAGGAGGAATAAGGATGCCACTTATTCCCTGTGCTTGCTGGCCTACATTGGCTCCCAGTTAAGCAGCACCTTGATTTCAAAATTCTCATACTTGTTTTCAAATCCCTCCATGGTTCGCCCCTTCCTATCTCTGTAATCTCCTTCAGCCCCACAACCCCCCGAGATATCTGCGCTCCTCTAATTCTGCCCTCTTGAGCATCCCTGATTATAATCGCTCAACCTTTGGTGGCCATGCCATCTGTTGCCAAGGCCCCAAGCTCTGGAATTCCCTGCCTAAACCTCTCCGCCTCACTACCTCTCCTCCTTTAAGACGCTCCTTAAAACCTACCTCTTTGACCAAGCTTTTGGTCATCTGTGGCTCGGTGTCAAATTATTTGTCTTAAAATACTCCTGTGCAGCGCCTTGGAACGTTTTACTACGTTAAATGCGCTATATAGTTGTTGTTGTTGTTAGAAGGGAATGAATTAAATGGAATAAAGGTGCAAAGAGATCTGTGATTACAGACACATAAAAGTAGCAACACAAGTTGAACAGGCCATAAAGAGTGCAAAGAAAGTATTGGGGCTCATTTCTAGAATAGAATACAAAAGCAGGGAGGTAATGTTCAATTTATATTGAACCTTGGTGAGACCACAGTTGGAGCACTGTGAGCGGTTCTGGTCTCCACTCTACAAAAGGATATTGAAGCACTGGAGAAAATGCTGAAAAGATTGACAAGAACGTTACCTGAATTGAGAGGAAGCAACTCTCGGGCAAGATTGAGCAGGATTGGGCTGTTTTCTCTGGAAAAGAGAAGACTAAGAGGAGTCCTGATTGATATGAAGGGTTTTATAGGGTAGATCTGGAGAAACTGTTTCCACTTATGGATGAATCAGACAAGGAGGCAGAAATATAAGATCGTCACTAACATCAAATAAAGAAGTTAGGAGGAAGTTCTTCACACACAGTGTGGTGAGAATGTGGAACTCGCTGCCACACTGAGTGGCTGAAGCAGATAGCAATGGTGCATTTAAGAACAGGGTTGATGTACCTATGAGAGAAGGGAATAAAGGGATTTAAGCGCAGGGTAGGAAGAGGTAATCAGAGTGGGTGGAGGCTCGTGTAGAGTATAAACACTGGCACAGACCAGTTGGGCCAAATGGCCTGTTTCTGGGCTGTCAATTCTGTGTATGTACAGCAGGGGTGGATTAATACTGGGGCCCTGGGGTGGATTAATACTCGGGCCCTCGGGGCCCTGGGGTGGATTAATGCTCGGGCCCTGGGGTGGATTAATACTCGGGCCCTCGGGGCCCTGGGGTGGATTAATGCTGAGCTATGTGGCCCTTGCCCATGGGGTGGATTAATACTCGGGCCCTGGGGGCCCTGGGGTGGATTAATGCTCAGAGCTATGTGGCCCTTGCCCATGGGGTGGATTATTACTCAGGCCCTCGGGGCCCTGGGGTGGATTAATGCTCAGAGCTATGTGGCCCTGGGGTGGATTAATGCTCGGGCCCTCGGGGCCCTGGGGTGGATTAATGCTCGGGCCCTCGGGGCCCTGGGATGGATTAATGCTCGGGCCCTCGGGGCCCTGGGGTGGATTAATGCTCGGGCCCTCGGGGCCCTGGGGTGGATTAATGCTCAGAGCTATGTGGCCCTTGCCCATGGGGTGCTTTAAGAACATACATAAGAACATAAGGATTAGGAGCAGGAGTGGGCCATTCGGCCCCTCGAGCCTGCTCCGCCATTCAATAAGATCATGGATAATTTTCGACCTCAACCCCACTTTCCCACCCAATCGCTATATTCCGTGATTCCCCATGAGTCCAAAAATCTATCTATTTTAGCCTTGAATATACTCAAAGACTCAGCATTCACAGCCATTTGGGGTAGAGAATTCCAAAGATTCAGAACCCTCTGAGTGAAGAAATTTCTCCTCATCCTTAAATGGCCGACGCCTTATCCTGAGACTATGCCCCCTAGTTCTAGACTCTCCAGACTGGGGAAACAACCTCTCAGCATCTGCCCTGTCAATCCACCTCAGAATCTTATATGTTTCAATGAGCTCACCTCTCATTCTTCTAAACTCCAGAGAGTATAGGCACAATCTACTCAATCTCTCATCCCAGGAATCAATCTAGTGAACCTTCGTTGCACTCCCTCTAAGGCAAGTATGTCCATCCTCAGATAAGGAGACCAGAACTGTGCCCAGTACTCCAGGTGTTGTCTCACCAAAGCCCTGTACAAGTGTAGTAAGACGTCCTTACTCTTATACTCCAACCCCCTTGCAGTAAAGGCCAACATGCCATTTGCCTTCCTAATTTATTGCTGTACCTGCATGCTAACCTTCTGTGTTTCCTGTACGAGGACACCTAAATCTCTTTGAACACCAACGTTTAATAGTTCCTCAATATTAAAAAAAATTCTGCTTTCCTATTTTTCCTATCAAAGTGAATAACCTCACAATTCTCCACATGATATTCCACCTGCCGTTTTATTGCCCCCTCACCTAGCCTGTCTATATCCCTTTGCAGGCTGCTTGTGTCCTCCTCTCAGCTTACTTTTCCACCTAGCTTTGTATTGTCAGCAAACCTGAATACATTGCACTCGGTCCCATCATCTAATCATTGATATAGATTGTAAACAGCTGAGGCCCAAGCATCTTTGTGCCACCCCACAAGTTTCATAGAAACATAGAAGATAGGAGCAGGAGTAGGCCATTCGGCCCCTCGAGCCTGCTCTGCCATTCAATGAGATCATGGCTGATCATCCAAATTCAGTACCCTGTCCCTGGCTTCTCCCCATATCCTTTAATCCCTTTAGCCTTAAGAAATATATCTAACTCCTTCTTGAATATATTTAATGAATTGGCCTCTACTGCCTTCTGTGGTAGAGAATTCCACAGGTTCACCACTCTCTGGGTGAAGAAATTCCTCCTCATCTCTGCCCTAAATGGCTTACCCCTTATCCTTAGACTGTGACCCCTGGTTCTGGACTCCCCGGCCATCAGGAACATCCTTCCTGCATCTAGACTGTCCAGTCCTGTTAGAGTTTTATAAGTTTCAATGAGATCCCCGCTCATTCTTCTAAACTCCAGCGAGTATAAGCCCAATCGACCCAATCTCTCCTCATACATCATTCCTGCCATCCCAGGTATCAGTCTGGTGAATCTTCGCTGCACTCCCTCCATGGCAAGAACATCCTTCCTCAGATAAGGCAACCAAAACTGCACACAATACTCAAGGTGTGGTCTCACCAAGGCCCTGTACAACTGCAGCAAGACATCCTTGTTCTTGTACTCGAACCCTCTCACTACGAAGGCCAACATACCATGCCTTCTTAACCGCCTGCTGAACCTGCATGCTTACCTTCAGCGACTGGTGCACAAGGAGACCCAGGTCTCGTTGCACTTCCCCTTCTCCCAATCTATTGCCGTTCAGATAATAATCTGCCTTCCTGTTTTTGCCACCAAAGTGGATAACGTTGCATTTATTCACATTATACTGCATCTGCCATGCTTCTGCCCAATCACCCAACCTGTCCAAATCATACTGGAGTTTCTCAGCATCCTCCTCACAGCACACACGCCCACCCAGCTTTGTGTCATCTGCAAACTTGGAGATATTACATCTAGTTCCCTCGTCTAGATCATTTATATATATTGTGAATAGCTGGGGTCCTAGGACCGATCCCTGCGGTACCCCACTAGTCACTGCCTGCCACTCGGAAAAAGACCCGTTTATTCCAACTCTTTGCTTCCTGTCTGCCAACCAGTTCTCTATCCAAGTCAGTACCTTGCCCCCAATCCCATGTGCCTTAACTTTACATGCTAATCTCTTATGCGGGACCTTATCAAAAGCCTTCTGAAAGTCCAAATACACCACATCCACTGGTTCTCCCTTATCTATTCTACCAGTTACATCCTCAAAAAATTCCAGTAGATTAGTCAAGCACGATTTACCTTTTGTAAATCCATGTTGACTTTGTCTGATCCTGTCACTGTTTTCCAAGTGCTCTGCTATTACATCTTTTATAATGGACTCTAGCATTTTCCCCACTACCGATGTCAGGCTGACCAGTCTATAATTCCCCGCTTTCTCTGTACCAGCTTTTTTGAATAGTGGGGTAACATTAGCTACCCGCCAATCCATGGATACTGTTCCAGAGTCTATCGAATTTTGGAAGATGACCAGCAATGCATCTACTATTTCTAGGGCCACTTCCTTAAGTACCCTAGGATATAGATTATCAGGCCCTGGGGATTTATCGGCCTTCAATCCCGTCAATTTCCCTAACACCATTTCCCTACCAATACTGATTCCTTTCAATTCCTCCCTCTCATTAGTCCCTATGTTCCCCGACATCTCTGGGAGATTATTTGTGTCCTCCTTTGTGAAGACAGAACCAAAGTATGTATTTAATTGCTCTGCCATTTCTTTGTTCCCCATTATAAATTCCCCTGATTCTGACTGCAAGGGACCTACGCTTGACTTCAGCCTGCCAATCGTAAAATGACCTGTTTATTCCTACTCTCTGTTTTCTGTCAGTCAACCAATCCTCTCTCTATGCTAATACATTACCCTCAATCCCATGAGACTTTATCTTGCTTAGCAACCTTTTATGTAGCACCTTATCGAATGCCTTTTCGTCTTTATCTACCCTGCTAGTTATATACTTAAAACATTAAAAATTTGTTAAACACGATTTCCCTTTCATGAAACCATGTTCACTCTGCCTAAGTGCCCTGTTACCACTTCCTCAGTAATGGATTCCAGCATTTTCCCGACGACTGATGTCAGGCTTACTGGCCTGTAGTTCTCTAATTTCACTCTCCCTCCTTTCTTGAATAGAATGCCGATGGGCCCTCCCCAGAGGATTAATGCTCGTGCCTTTGGGGCCCTCCCCTATGGATGGATGAATGCTGCTGATGGCCCACAGCGTCTTATGGGTACCCAGTTTTGAGCTGCTAGGTCTGTTCAAATTCTATCGCACTCAGCACAATGGATCGTTTGCATGGTGTGAAGACACTTGGTGTAATCTGTAAATTCCAACAACATGCCTCCAGTTTCTGAGTGCAAATGATAGTGAAGACCAGTGGTCCCAGCACGGATCCGTGTGGGACACCAGTTCTCACTTTCTGCTAGTCCGAGAAATTCCCCTTCACTTCCACCCTCTGATTTCTATTTTGGAGCCATCTCTCCACCCATTCTGCTACCTGGAACTTGACTCCACACGGCCTGACCTTGGTCAACCTGTAGATCATACATACTGTGGACAGAGTACACCAATGGTGGAGGGGGTGGATATTGAGTCCTGTGCCAGGGTGCTGATGAAGTGAACTTCTTTGTCTTTGTGTTTTAGGCAACGCTGGTGTCGTTTTTCACCTCCTTCCACCTTTATAAGAAACTTGTTGCCAAATTATTAAACCCATTTACAGCCTCACGAGCAGGACACGCAAACGACGAGGCCTCGTAAGTTTCCCTCAGAATTACAGTCCTGAACACGAGTTAGAAAACATAGTTGGAAAAGATTTAGCGATTAAACCAGCATGGGCGGGGCCTGAGGTGCGAAAGATAATGTGGTGACTAGCAGACTTCGCATCATGAAGGAGCACCCGGGCCCTCGGATTTCTGTATAATATATTTCTTTATTTTGTGTGTTGCCCCTCTGGCCCCAATCTGGATTGTGATGTCAAACCATTATTGTCCGTTCACCAATGGGGGCTTTTACCCGGCATCCCCCGCGTGGCAGAAAGTGCCCAACAATGACCACAGGAGCCCAGTGTGCAGGCGCAGCACGGGCAGTGTTCTGAGCATGCGCAGTAGTTATGGTCATGACGGAGTGAAGCGGAAGAGGCGCTCTCAGGGATTCGGTAGGTGTTTGTGGGCTTGGGGAGGAATTGGACCAGCGGGTGGGCCGGAAAGCTTCATAAACACCTGGTGTAGGCCTCAGGCCCCGAATAAGAGCCCACAGGCCCCGTGTTAGCCCCGCGGTGACAGGCCCGGCCGCCCAGGTCAGCAGGGTCACTGGCCGCCATCTTGGACAGGGTGGGGTCACTGCGCGTGCGCAGCCATCTTGGGCAGGGACAAAGAGTGGGCGGGGCTTCAGGGTCCCAGTGACCAGGAGAGACAATCATTGGCTCATTGATTTTATTCTCACTCTGCACACAGCGGGTGTGGAACTGAACCCAACCAGAGTAGAGAGAGGGGGAAAACTGGGAGTGGAGGAAAGAAATGTTGGAGACGGTGCGATGGGTTTGGATTTCAGCATAGGGAGGAGGGAGAGTGTCTGGGACGGGAATTTACAGCTTTGGGGGAACAAGAGAGGAAAGAATGTTCCATAGAAACTAGAATTGACTGTTCTGAATTTATATCCTGCACTTACAGCGATGATTTTTGTAAACTCCTTTTACAGGGTATTAGAAGGGGAGGATTTGCAGACGGGAAACTCAAACCAAACATCATGTCAAGATCTGACAGAGTCACTCAATTCATCAGGACCTGAATATCATCGGCCTTTGAATGTGGAAGGAGAAATGTTTGTCTCTTCTGTCTGGGGGAAAAGATTTCAAACATCAGTGTGACTGGAAAAGCACCGAGACACACACACCCGAGTGAGAGTGTTCCAGTGCACTGACTGTGGAAAGAGCTTTAACCAGTTACACAGCCTGAAAAAACATCGCACCATTCACAGCGGGGAGAAACCGTACACGTGTTGTGTGTGGACGAGGCTTCAACTGATCGTCCAACCTGGAGAGACACAAGGACACCCACACCATGGAGAAACCTTGGAAATGTGGGGACTGTGGGAAGGGATTCATTTTCCCATCACAGCTGGAAATCCATCAGCGCAGTCACACTGGGGAGAGGCCGTTTACCTGCTCCATGCGTGGGAAGGGATTCACACAGTCATCCGACCTGCTGAGACACCAGCGAGTTCACACTGGGGAGAGGTCATTCACCTGCTCCGTGTGTGGGAAGGGATTCACTCGGTCATCCCTCCTTGTAACTCACCAGCAAGTTCACACTGGACAGAGACCATTCACCTGCTCAGTGTGTGGGAAGGAATTCACTTGTTCATCCCACCTGCTGAAACACCAGCGACTTCACACCGGGGAGAGGCCATTCACCTGTTGTAAGTGTGGGAAGAGATTCACTCAGTCATCCCACCTGCTGAAACACCAGCGCGTTCACACTGGGGAGAGACCGTTCACCTGCGCTGAGTATGGGAAGGGATTCGCTCAGTCATCCAACCTGCTGAAACACCAGCGAGTTCACACTGGGGTGAGGCCGTTCACCTGCTCTGAGTGTGGGAAGAATTTCCCTCAGTCATCCGACCTGCTAAGACACCAGCGAGTTCACACGTTACTGCCTAAGTTGGATTCTGCTGTTACTGCTGCTGTTAATCACAGCCAGAACTGAACCATGTTCATTCTGCCAGTTGGAGCTAGTTTCTGCTGATGTTAATAACTCCTATAACTGGGTTGGAGTTTAATATTTTGATATTTCAAATAACACAGTGTGTCGATATTTGATGCCTCCAAGATAAAAGGAGACTAATTGATGTCCTGTTACAGACTGTTCCATTTTGGGGCCTTTTCTCCTTTCTAACTTTAGATTATTTCAGCTCTCATACCTTCAGTTACTCTCATGGAAAATTCCCAGCTCCCCATACCTTCCAGAGTGCCTCTCGCAACCTTGGTATCCAGGGAAGGTCTCAGTTATAAGCTCAGGATTTCACCTGTCCATCCAACCTCATTGCACCCCAGTGAGTTCACACTGGGAAGAGGCCGTTCACCTGCTCCGTGTGTGTGAAGGGATTCTCTCGGTCATCCCACCTGCTGACACACCAGCGAGTTCACACCAGGGAGAGGCCGTTCACCTGCTCCGTGTGTGTGAAGGGATTCACTCAGTCATCCCACCTGCTGACACACCAGCGAGTTCACATGTGACTGCAGGGGTTTGATTCTGCTGTTATTTCTGCTGTTAATCACATCCAGGACTGAACCTTATTCATTCTGATAGTTGGGTTTGTTTCTGATGATATTAATAACCCCTATAACTGGCTGTAGTTTAATATTCTGGATATATAGTTGATTGTGTTCTCGAGGCTGCAGTGTTCCTTTAAGAACCGCTGTCTGTGATTTTTCCCCTTAATTCAGCAACTGTCATCAGAAATTAGTTAACAATAAAATTATACATTTTAATTGAATCCTATATTAATCTTTGGTATATTTCAGTGTCTGAAAGGTTCCACTGCTAAACATCTCCAATGACAAAGTGCTGATTAATCCTCGCTGACAAATCTTACTGACTTGCACATTACACACAGTGGTACCTCCATTATCCACCAGAAAGAATGGGAATGGGAATTGGCGGAGAATCGAGAGTCCCCAAATGTTGCCCCTCCCATCTGGTACAGCAATCCCCTCAGCATGGGAATTGAGACAAGTCCAGTCAAAGTAATGGGCTGAGTTTAATCTTACTGGGTCTGTGGGGTTGGTTTGTATCAGACAAAAGGAGATTGGTGTCAGTGACTGGGGCTGGTTTATATCAGACAGGAGGAGATTGGTATCAGTGACTGTGGGGTTGGTTTGTATCAGACAAAAGGAGATTGGTGTCGGTGACTGTGGGGCTGGTTTATATCAAACGGGAGGAGATTGGTGTCGGTGACTGTGGGGTTGGTTTATATCAGAAAGGAGATTGGTGTCACTGACACCAATCTCCTCCTGTCTGATAGAAACCAACCCGAGTCACTGACACCAATCTCCTGTCTGATATAAACCAAGCACACAGTCACTGACACCAATCTCCTCCTGTCTGATATAAACCAACCCCACAGTCACTGACACCAATCTCCTCCTGTCTGATATAAACCAACCCCAGTCACTGACACCAATCTCCTTTTGTCTGATATAAACCAGCCCCACAGTCAATGAGACCCATCTCCTGCTGTCTGATATAAACAAACCCCACAGTCACTGACACCAATCTACTCCCGCCTGATATAAACCAACCCCAGTCACTGACACCAATCTCCTGCTGTCTGATATAAACCAGCCCCACAGTCTCTGAGACCCATCTCCTGCTGTCTGATATAAACAAACCCCACAGTCACTGACACCAATCTACTCCCGCCTGATATAAACCAGCCCCACAGTCACTGATACCAATCTCCTCCTGTCTGAGAGAAACCAACCACACAGTCACTGACAGTAATCTCCTGCTGTCTGATATAAACAAACCCCACAGTCACTGACACCAATCTACTCCCGTCTGATATAAACCAGCCCCACAGTCACTGATACCAATCTCCTCCTGTCTGAGAGAAACCAACCACACAGTCACTGACAGTAATCTCCTGCTGTCTGATATAAACGAACCCCACAGACACTGACACCAATCTCCTCCTGCCTGATATAAACTATTCCCACAGTCACTGACACCAATCGCCTCCTGTCTGATATAAACCAACCCCACAGTAACTGACACCAATCTCCTGCCTGATATAAACCAGCCCCACTGTCACTGACACCAATCTCCTCCTGTCTGATATAAACCAGCCCCAGTCACTGACACCAATCTCCTGTCTGATATAAACCAAACACACAGTCAATGACACCAATCTCCTCCTCTCTGATATAAACCAACCCCGCAGTCACTGACACCCGTCTCCTCCTGTCTAATATAAACCAGCCCCACAGTCACTGACACCAATCTCCTGTCTGATATAAACCAACCCCACAGTCACTGACACCAATCTCCTCCTGTCTGATATAAACCAACCCCACAGTCACTGACACCAATCCCCTCCTCTCTGATATAAACCAGCCCCACAGTCACTGACACCAATGTCTTCCTGTCTGATATAAACCAGCCCCACAGTCACTGACACCAATCTCCTCCTGTCTGATATAAACCAACGCCGCAGTCACTAACACCAATCTCCTCCTGTCTAATATAAACCAACCCCACAGTCACTGACACCAATCTCCTCCTGTCTGATATAAACCGACCACACAGTCACTGACACCAATGTCTTCCTGTCTGATATAAACCAGCCCCACAGTCACTGACACCAATCTCCTCCTGTCTGATATAAACCAACCCCACAGTCACTGACACCAATCTCCTCCTGTCTGAAATACACAAACCCCACAGTCACTGACACCAATCTCTTCCTGTCTGACATACACTAACCCCACAGTCAATGACAACAATCTCCTCCCATGTGATATAAACCAACCCCACATTCACTAAAACCAATCTCCTCCTGTCTGATATAAACCAAAACCAGTCACTGACACCAATCGCCTCCTGTCTGATATAAACCAACCCCGCACTCAATGACACCAATCTCCTCCTGTCTGAAATAAACCAACCCAACAGTCACTAACACCAATCTCCTCCTGTCTGATATAAACCAGCCCCACAGTCACTGACACCAATCTCCTCTTGTCTGATATAAACCAACCCCACAGTCACTGACACCAATCTCCTCCTGTCTGATATAAACTAACCCAACAGTCACTGACACCTATCTCCTCCTGTCTGATATAAACCAGCCCCACAGTCACTGACTCCAATCTCCTCTTGTCTGATATAAACTAACCCCACAGTCACTGACACCAATCTCCTCCTGTCTGATATAAACCAACCCAACAGTCACTAACACCAATCTCCTCCTGTCGGATATAAACCAGCCCCACAGTCACTGACACCAATCTCCTCCTGTCTGATATAAACTAACCCAACAGTCACTGACACCTATCTCCTCCTGTTTGATATAAACCAGCCCCACAGTCACTGACTCCAATCTCCTCTTGTCTGATATAAACTAACCCCACAGTCACTGACACCAATCTCCTCCTGTCTGAAAGAAACTAACCCTACAGTCACTGACACCTATCTCCTCCTGTCTGATATAAACCAGCCCCACAGTCACTGACTCCAATCTCCTCCTGTCTGATATAAACCAACCTCAGTCACTGACACCAATCTCCTTTTGTCTGATATAAACCAGCCCCACAGTCACTGAGACCCGTCTCCTGCTGTCTGATGAAAACAAACCCCACAGTCACTGACAGCAATCTACTCCCGTCTGATATAAACCAACCCCAGTCACTGACACCAATCTCCTGCTGTCTGATATAAACCAGCCCCACAGTCTCTGAGACCCATCTCCTGCTGTCTGATATAAACAAACCCCACAGTCACTGACACAAATCTACTCCCGTCTGATATAAACCAGCCCCACAGTCACTGACACCAATCTCCTCCTGTCTGATATAAACGAACCCCACAGTCACTGACACCAATCTCCTCCTGTCTGATATAAACTATTCCCACAGTCACTGACACCAATCGCCTCCTGTCTGATATAAACCAACCCCACAGTAACTGACACCAATCTCCTGCCTGATATAAACCAGCCCCACTGTCACTGACACCAATCTCCTCCTGTCTGATATAACCCAGCCCCAGTCACTGACACCAATCTCCTGTCTGATATAAACCAAACACACAGTCAATGACACCAATCTCCTCCTCTCTGATATAAACCAACCCCGCAGTCACTGACATCAATCTCCTCCTGTCTAATATAAACCAGCCCCACAGTCACTGACACCAATCTCCTGTCTGATATAAACCAACCCCACTGTCACTGACACCAATCTCCTCCTGTCGGATATAAACCAACACCACAGTCACTGACACCAATCTCCTCCTCTCTGATATAAACCAGCCCCACAGTCACTGACACCAATCTCCTGCTGTCTGATAAAAACCAACCCCACAGTCATGACACCAATCTCCTCCTGTCTGATACAAACCAACCCCAGTCACTGACACCAATCTCCTCCTGTCTGATATAAACCAGCCCCACAGTCACTGACACCAATCTCCTCCGCTCTGACATAAACCAACCCCACAGTCACTGACACCAATCTCCTTTTATCTGATATAAACCAACCCCACAGTCACTGACACCAATCCTGTCCTGTCTGATATACACCAACCCCAGTCACTGACACCAATCTCCTCCCTTCTGATATAAACCAGCCCCAGTCACTGACACCCATCTCCTCCCGTCTGATATAAACCAGCCCCACAGTCACTGACACCAATCTCCTCCTGTCTGATATAAACTAGCCCCACAGTCACTGACACGAATCTCCTCCTGTCTGATATAAACCAGCCCCACAGTCACTGACACCAATCTCCTCCTGTCTGATATAAACCAACCCGAGTCACTGACACCAATCTCCTCCTGTCTGATATAAACCAGCCCCACAGTCTCTGACACCAATCTCCTCCTATCTGATATAAATCAACCACACAGTTACTGACACCAATCTCCTCCTGCCTGACAGAAACCAACCCCACTGTCACTGACACCAATCTCCTCCTGTCTGAAATAAACCAACCCAACAGTCACTAACACCAATCTCCTCCTGTCTGATATAAACCAGCCCCACAGTCACTGACTCCAATCTCCTCTTGTCTGATATAAACTAACCCCACAGTCACTGACACCAATCTCCTCCTGTCTGAAAGAAACTAACCCTACAGTCACTGACACCTATCTCCTCCTGTCTGATATAAACCAGCCCCACAGTCACTGACTCCAATCTCCTCCTGTCTGATATAAACCAACCCCAGTCACTGATACCAATCTCCTTTTGTCTGATATAAACCAGCCCCACAGTCACTGAGACCCATCTCCTGCTGTCTGATATAAACAAAACGCACAGTCACTGACAGCAATCTACTCCCGTCTGATATAAACCAATCCCAGTCACTGACACCAATCTCCTGCTGTCTGATATAAACCAGCCCCACAGTCACTGAGACCCATCTCCTGCTGTCTGATATAAACAAACCCCACAGTCACTGACACCAATCTACTCCCGTCTGATATAATCCAGCCCCACAGTCACTGACACCAATCTCCTCCTGTCTGAGAGAAACCAACCACACAGTCACTGACAGTAATCTCCTGCTGTCTGATATAAACGAACCACACAGTCACTGACACCAATCTCCTCCTGTCTGATATAAACTATTCCCACAGTCACTGACACCAATCGCCTCCTGTCTGATATAAACCAACCCCACAGTAACTGAAACCAATCTCCTGCCTGATATAAACCAGCCCCACTGTCACTGACACCAATCTCCTCCTGTCTGATATAACCCAGCCCCAGTCACTGACACCAATCTCCTGTCTGATATAAACCAAACACACAGTCAATGACACCAATCTCCTCCTCTCTGATATAAACCAGTCCCACAGTCACTGACACCAATCTCCTGTCTGATATAAACCAACCCCACAGTCACGGACACCAATCTCCGCCTGTCTGATATAAACCAGCCCCACAGTCACTGACACCAATGTCCTCCTGTCTGATATAAACCAGCCCCGCAGTCACTAACACCAATCTCCTCCTGTCTGATATAAACCAACCCCACAGTCACTGACACCAATCTCCTCCTGTCTGATATAAACCAACGCCGCAGTCACTAACACCAATCTCCTCCTGTCTAATATAAACCAACCCCACAGTCACTGACACCAATCTCCTCCTGTCTGATATAAACCGACCACACAGTCACTGACACCAATGTCTTCCTGTCTGATATAAACCAGCCCCACAGTCACTGACACCAATCTCCTCCTGTCTGATATAAACCAACCCCACAGTCACTGACACCAATCTCCTCCTGTCTGAAATACACAAACCCCACAGTCACTGACACCAATCTCTTCCTGTCTGACATACACTAACCCCACAGTCAATGACAACAATCTCCTCCCATGTGATATAAACCAACCCCACATTCACTAAAACCAATCTCCTCCTGTCTGATATAAACCAAAACCAGTCACTGACACCAATCGCCTCCTGTCTGATATAAACCAACCCCGCACTCAATGACACCAATCTCCTCCTGTCTGAAATAAACCAACCCAACAGTCACTAACACCAATCTCCTCCTGTCTGATATAAACCAGCCCCACAGTCACTGACACCAATCTCCTCTTGTCTGATATAAACCAACCCCACAGTCACTGACACCAATCTCCTCCTGTCTGATATAAACTAACCCAACAGTCACTGACACCTATCTCCTCCTGTCTGATATAAACCAGCCCCACAGTCACTGACTCCAATCTCCTCTTGTCTGATATAAACTAACCCCACAGTCACTGACACCAATCTCCTCCTGTCTGATATAAACCAACCCAACAGTCACTAACACCAATCTCCTCCTGTCGGATATAAACCAGCCCCACAGTCACTGACACCAATCTCCTCCTGTCTGATATAAACTAACCCAACAGTCACTGACACCTATCTCCTCCTGTTTGATATAAACCAGCCCCACAGTCACTGACTCCAATCTCCTCTTGTCTGATATAAACTAACCCCACAGTCACTGACACCAATCTCCTCCTGTCTGAAAGAAACTAACCCTACAGTCACTGACACCTATCTCCTCCTGTCTGATATAAACCAGCCCCACAGTCACTGACTCCAATCTCCTCCTGTCTGATATAAACCAACCTCAGTCACTGACACCAATCTCCTTTTGTCTGATATAAACCAGCCCCACAGTCACTGAGACCCGTCTCCTGCTGTCTGATGAAAACAAACCCCACAGTCACTGACAGCAATCTACTCCCGTCTGATATAAACCAACCCCAGTCACTGACACCAATCTCCTGCTGTCTGATATAAACCAGCCCCACAGTCTCTGAGACCCATCTCCTGCTGTCTGATATAAACAAACCCCACAGTCACTGACACAAATCTACTCCCGTCTGATATAAACCAGCCCCACAGTCACTGACACCAATCTCCTCCTGTCTGATATAAACGAACCCCACAGTCACTGACACCAATCTCCTCCTGTCTGATATAAACTATTCCCACAGTCACTGACACCAATCGCCTCCTGTCTGATATAAACCAACCCCACAGTAACTGACACCAATCTCCTGCCTGATATAAACCAGCCCCACTGTCACTGACACCAATCTCCTCCTGTCTGATATAACCCAGCCCCAGTCACTGACACCAATCTCCTGTCTGATATAAACCAAACACACAGTCAATGACACCAATCTCCTCCTCTCTGATATAAACCAACCCCGCAGTCACTGACATCAATCTCCTCCTGTCTAATATAAACCAGCCCCACAGTCACTGACACCAATCTCCTGTCTGATATAAACCAACCCCACAGTCACTGACACCAATCTCCTCCTGTCGGATATAAACCAACACCACAGTCACTGACACCAATCTCCTCCTCTCTGATATAAACCAGCCCCACAGTCACTGACACCAATCTCCTGCTGTCTGATAAAAACCAACCCCACAGTCATGACACCAATCTCCTCCTGTCTGATACAAACCAACCCCAGTCACTGACACCAATCTCCTCCTGTCTGATATAAACCAGCCCCACAGTCACTGACACCAATCTCCTCCGCTCTGACATAAACCAACCCCACAGTCACTGACACCAATCTCCTTTTATCTGATAT
Source organism: Somniosus microcephalus (assembly GCF_052327205.1). Taxonomy (NCBI): domain Eukaryota; kingdom Metazoa; phylum Chordata; class Chondrichthyes; order Squaliformes; family Somniosidae; genus Somniosus; species Somniosus microcephalus. The sequence continues at coordinate 88,239,890 of NC_140990.1, read as the reverse complement.
AAACCAACCCCACAGTCACTGACACCAATCCTGTCCTGTCTGATATACACCAACCCCAGTCACTGACACCAATCTCCTCCCTTCTGATATAAACCAGCCCCAGTCACTGACACCCATCTCCTCCCGTCTGATATAAACCAACCCCACAGTCACTGACACCAATCTCCTCCTGTCTGATATAAACCAGCCCCACAGTCACTGACACCAATCTCCTCCTGTCTGATATAAACTAGCCCCACAGTCACTGACACGAATCTCCTCCTGTCTGATATAAACCAGCCCCACAGTCACTGACACCAATCTCCTCCTGTCTGATATAAACCAACCCGAGTCACTGACACCAATCTCCTCCTGTCTGATATAAACCAGCCCCACAGTCTCTGACACCAATCTCCTCCTATCTGATATAAATCAACCACACAGTTACTGACACCAATCTCCTCCTGCCTGACAGAAACCAACCCCACTGTCACTGACACCAATCTCCTCCTGTCTGAAATAAACCAACCCAACAGTCACTAACACCAATCTCCTCCTGTCTGATATAAACCAGCCCCACAGTCACTGACTCCAATCTCCTCTTGTCTGATATAAACTAACCCCACAGTCACTGACACCAATCTCCTCCTGTCTGAAAGAAACTAACCCTACAGTCACTGACACCTATCTCCTCCTGTCTGATATAAACCAGCCCCACAGTCACTGACTCCAATCTCCTCCTGTCTGATATAAACCAACCCCAGTCACTGATACCAATCTCCTTTTGTCTGATATAAACCAGCCCCACAGTCACTGAGACCCATCTCCTGCTGTCTGATATAAACAAAACGCACAGTCACTGACAGCAATCTACTCCCGTCTGATATAAACCAATCCCAGTCACTGACACCAATCTCCTGCTGTCTGATATAAACCAGCCCCACAGTCACTGAGACCCATCTCCTGCTGTCTGATATAAACAAACCCCACAGTCACTGACACCAATCTACTCCCGTCTGATATAATCCAGCCCCACAGTCACTGACACCAATCTCCTCCTGTCTGAGAGAAACCAACCACACAGTCACTGACAGTAATCTCCTGCTGTCTGATATAAACGAACCCCACAGTCACTGACACCAATCTCCTCCTGTCTGATATAAACTATTCCCACAGTCACTGACACCAATCGCCTCCTGTCTGATATAAACCAACCCCACAGTAACTGAAACCAATCTCCTGCCTGATATAAACCAGCCCCACTGTCACTGACACCAATCTCCTCCTGTCTGATATAACCCAGCCCCAGTCACTGACACCAATCTCCTGTCTGATATAAACCAAACACACAGTCAATGACACCAATCTCCTCCTCTCTGATATAAACCAGTCCCACAGTCACTGACACCAATCTCCTGTCTGATATAAACCAACCCCACAGTCACGGACACCAATCTCCGCCTGTCTGATATAAACCAGCCCCACAGTCACTGACACCAATGTCCTCCTGTCTGATATAAACCAGCCCCACAGTCACTGACACCAATCTCCTCCTGTCTGATATAAACCAACCCCGCAGTCACTAACACCAATCTCCTCCTGTCTGATATAAACCAACCCCACAGTCACTGACACCAATCTCCTCCTGTCTGATATAAACCAACCACACAGTCACTGACACCAATGTCTTCCTGTCTGATATAAACCAGCCCCACAGTCACTGACACCAATCTCCTCCTGTCTGATATAAACCAACCCCACAGGCACTGACACCAATCTCCTCCTGTCTGATATACACAAACCCCACAGTCACTGACACCAATCTCCTCCTGTCTGATATACACCAACCCCACAGTCAATGACAACAATCTCCTCCCATGTGATATAAACCAACCCCACATTCACTAAAACCAATCTCCTCCTGTCTGATATAAACCAAAACCAGTCACTGACACCAATCGCCTCCTGTCTGATTTAAACCAACCCCGCAGTCAATGACACCAATCTCCCCCTGTCTGAAATAAACCAACCCAACAGTCACTAACACCAATCTCCTCCTGTCTGATATAAACCAGCCCCACAGTCACTGACACCAATCTCCTCTTGTCTGATATAAACTAACCCCACAGTTACCGACACCAATCTCCTCCTGTCTGAAAGAAACTAACCCTACAGTCACTGACACCTATCTCCTCCTGTCTGATATAAACCAGCCCCACAGTCACTGACTCCAATCTCCTCCTGTCTGATATAAACGAGCCCCACAGTCACTGACACCAATCTCCTCCTGTCTGACATAAACCAACCCTTGTTAATGACACCACTCTCCTCCTGTCTGATATAAACCAGCCCCACAGTCTCTGACACCAATCTCCTCCTGTCTGATATAAACAAACCCCACCATCACTGACACCAATCTCCTCCTGCCTGATATAAACAAGCCCCACAGTCACTGACACCAATCTCCTCCTGTCTGATATAAACCAACCCCACAGTCACTGACACCAATCTCCTCCTGTCTGATAGAAACCAACCCCAGTCACTGATACCAATCTCCTGTCTGATATAAACCAAGCACACAGTCACTGACACCAATCTCCTCCTGTCTGATATAAACCAACCCCACAGTCACTGACACCAATCTCCTCCTGTCTGATATAAACCAACCCCAGTCACTGACACCAAACTCCTGCTGTCTGATATAAACCAGCCCCACAGTCTCTGAGACCCATCTCCTGCTGTCTGATATAAACAAACACCACAGTCACTGACACCAATCTACTCCTGTCTGATATAAACCAGCCCCACAGTCACTGACACCAATCTCCTCCTGTCTGATATAAACAAACCCCACAGTCACTGACACCAATCTACTCCCGTCTGATATAAACCAGCCCCACAGTCACTGACACCAATCTCCTCCTGTCTGAGAGAAACCAACCACACAGTCACTGACAGTAATCTCCTGCTGTCTGATATAAACCAACCCCACACTCACTGACACCAATCTCCTCCTGTCTGATATAAACTATTCCCACAGTCACTGACACCAATCTCCTCCTGTCTGATATAAAACAACCCCACAGTAACTGACACCAATCTCCTGCCTGATATAAACCAGCCCCACTGTCACTGACACCAATCTCCTCCTGTCTGATATAAACCAACCCCAGTCACTGACACCAATCTCCTGTCTGATATAAACCAAACACACAGTCACTGACACCAATCTCCTCCTCTCTGACATAAACCAACCCCGCTGTCACTGACACCAATCTCCTCCTGTCTAATATAAACCAGCCCCACAGTCACTGACACCAATCTCCTGTCTGAAATAAACCAACCCCACAGTCACTGACACCAATCTCCTCCTGTCTGATATAAACCAACCCCACAGTCACGAACACCAATCTCCTCCTGTCTAATATAAACCAACCCCACAGTCACTGACACCAATCTCCTCCGGTCTGATATAAACGAACCACACAGTCACTAACACCAATGTCTTCCTGTCTGATATAAACCAGCCCCACAGTCACTGACACCAATCTCCTCCTGTCTGATATAAACCAACCCCACAGTCACTGACACCAATGTCTTCCTGTCTGATATACACAAACCCCACAGTCACTGACACCAATCTCCTCCTGTCTGATATAAACCAACCCCAGTCACTGACACCAAACTCCTGCTGTCTGATATAAACCAGCCCCACAGTCTCTGAGACCCATCTCCTGCTGTCTGATATAAACAAACCCCACAGTCACTGACACCAATCTACTCCCGTCTGATATAAACCAGCCCCACAGTCACTGACATCAATCTCCTCCTGTCTGAGAGAAACCAACCACACAGTCACTGACAGTAATCTCCTGCTGTCTGATATAAACCAACCCCACAGTCACTGACACCAATCTCCTCCTGTCTGATATAAACTATTCCCACAGTCACTGACACCAATCTCCTCCTGTCTGATATAAACCAACCCCACAGTAACTGACACCAATCTCCTGTCTGATATAAACCAAACACACAGTCACTGACACCAATCTCCTCCTCTCTGATATAAACCAACCCCGCAGTCACTGACACCAATCTCCTCCTGTCTAATATAAACCAGCCCCACAGTCACTGACACCAATCTCCTGTCTGAAATAAACCAACCCCACAGTCACTGACACCAATCTCCTCCTGTCTGATATAAACCAACCCCACAGTCACTAACACCAATCTCCTCCTGTCTAATATAAACCAACCCCACAGTCACTGACACCAATCTCCTCCGGTCTGATATAAACCAACCACACAGTCACTGACACCAATGTCTTCCTGTCTGATATAAACCAGCCCCACAGTCACTGACACCAATCTCCTCCTGTCTGATATAAACCAACCCCACAGTCACTGACACCAATGTCTTCCTGTCTGATATACACAAACCCCACAGTCACTGACACCAATGTCTTCCTGTCTGATATATACAAACCCCATAGTCACTGACACCAATCTCCTGCTGTCTGATAAAAACCAACCCCACAGTCATGACACCAATCTCCTCCTGTCTGATATAAACCAACCCCAGTCACTGACACCAATCTCCTCCTGTCTGATATAAACCAGCCCCACAGTCACTGACACCAATCTCCTCCGCTCTGACATAAACCAACCCCACAGTCACTGATACCAATCTCCTTTTATCTGATATAAACCAACCCCACAGTCACTGACACCAATCCCGTCCTGTCTGATATACACCAACCCCAGTCACTGACACCAATCTCCTCCCTTCTGGTATAAACCAGCCCCAGTCACTGACACCAATCTCCTCCCATCTGATATAAACCAACCCCACAGTCACTGACACCAATCTCCTCCTGTCTGATATAAACCAGCCCCACAGTCACTGACACGAATTTCCTCCTGTCTGATATAAACCAGCCCCACAGTCACTGACACCAATCTCCTCCTGTCTGATATAAACCAACCCCAGTCACTGACACCAATCTCCTCCTGTCTGATATAAACCAACCCCACAGCCTCTGACACCAATCTCCTCCTGTCTGATATAAATCAACCACACAGTCACTGACACCAATCTCCTCCTGCCTGACAGAAACCAACCCCATAGTCACTGACACCAATCTCCTCCTGTCCGATATAAACCAGCCCCAGTCACCGACACCAATCTCCTCCTGTCTGATTTAAACCAATCCCAGTCACTGACACCAATCTCCTCCTGTCTGATATAAACCAGCCCCACAGTCACTGACACCAATCTCCTCCTGTCTGATATAAACCAACTCCACAGTCACTGACACCAATCTCCTCCTGTCTGATATAAACCAACTCTGCAGTCACTGACACCAATCTCCTCCTGTCTGATATAAACCACCCCCACAGTCTCTGAGACCCATCTCCTGCTGTCTGATATAAACAAACCCCACAGTCACTGACACCAATCTACTCCCGTCTGATATAAACCAGCCCCACAGTCACTGACATCAATCTCCTCCTGTCTGAGAGAAACCAACCACACAGTCACTGACAGTAATCTCCTGCTGTCTGATATAAACCAACCCCACAGTCACTGACACCAATCTCCTCCTGTCTGATATAAACTATTCCCACAGTCACTGACACCAATCTCCTCCTGTCTGATATAAACCAACCCCACAGTAACTGACACCAATCTCCTGTCTGATATAAACCAAACACACAGTCACTGACACCAATCTCCTCCTCTCTGATATAAACCAACCCCGCAGTCACTGACACCAATCTCCTCCTGTCTAATATAAACCAGCCCCACAGTCACTGACACCAATCTCCTGTCTGAAATAAACCAACCCCACAGTCACTGACACCAATCTCCTCCTGTCTGATATAAACCAACCCCACAGTCACTAACACCAATCTCCTCCTGTCTAATATAAACCAACCCCACAGTCACTGACACCAATCTCGTCCGGTCTGATATAAACCAACCACACAGTCACTGACACCAATGTCTTCCTGTCTGATATAAACCAGCCCCACAGTCACTGACACCAATCTCCTCCTGTCTGATATAAACCAACCCCACAGTCACTGACACCAATGTCTTCCTGTCTGAAATACACAAACCCCACAGTCACTGACACCAATGTCTTCCTGTCTGATATATACAAACCCCATAGTCACTGACACCAATCTCCTGCTGTCTGATAAAAACCAACCCCACAGTCATGACACCAATCTCCTCCTGTCTGATATAAACCAACCCCAGTCACTGACACCAATCTCCTCCTGTCTGATATAAACCAGCCCCACAGTCACTGACACCAATCTCCTCCGCTCTGACATAAACCAACCCCACAGTCACTGACACCAATCTCCTTTTATCTGATATAAACCAGCCCCAGTCACTGACACCAATCTCCTCCCGTCTGATATAAACCAACCCCACAGTCACTGACACCAATCTCCTCCTGTCTGATATAAACCAGCCCCACAGTCACTGACAGGAATCTCCTCCTGTCTGATATAAACCAGCCCCACAGTCACTGACACCATTCTCCTCCTGTCTGATATAAACCAACCCCAGTCACTGACACCAATCTCCTCCTGTCTGATATAAACCAACCCCACAGCCTCTGACACCAATCTCCTCCTGTCTGATATAAATCAACCACACAGTCACTGACACCAATCTCCTCCTGCCTGACAGAAACCAACCCCATAGTCACTGACACCAATCTCCTCCTGTCCGATATAAACCAGCCCCAGTCACCGACACCAATCTCCTCCTGTCTGATTTAAACCAATCCCAGTCACTGACACCAATCTCCTCCTGTCTGATATAAACCAGCCCCACAGTCACTGACACCAATCTCCTCCTGTCTGATATAAACCAACTCCACAGTCACTGACACCAATCTCCTCCTGTCTGATATAAACCAACTCTGCAGTCACTGACACCAATCTCCTCCTGTCTGATATAAACCACCCCCACAGTCACTGACACCAATCTCCTCCTGTCTGAGAAGAAACCAAACCCAGTCACTGACACCAATCTCCTCCTGTCTGATATAAACCAACTGCACAGTCACTGACACCAATCTCCTCTTGTCTGATATAAACCAGCCCCACAGTCACTGACTGCAATCTCCTCCTTTCTGATATAAACCAACCCCACAGTCACTGACACCAATCTCCTCCTGTCTGACATAAACCAACCCCACAGTCACTAACACCAATCTCCTCCTGTCTAATATAAACCAACCCCACAGTCACTGACACCAATCTCCTCCGGTCTGATATAAACCAACCACACAGTCACTAACACCAATGTCTTCCTGTCTGATATAAACCAGCCCCACAGTCACTGACACCAATCTCCTCCTGTCTGATATAAACCAACCCCACAGTGACTGACACCAATGTCTTCCTGTCTGATATACACAAACCCCACAGTCACTGACACCAATCTCCTGCTGTCTGATATAAACCAACCCCACAGTCACTGACACCAACCTCCTCCTGTCTGATATATACAAACCCCACAGTCACTGACACCAATCTCCTGCTGTCTGATAAAAACCAACCCCACAGTCATGACACCAATCTCCTCCTGTCTGATATAAACCAACCCCAATCACTGACACCAATCTCCTCCTGTCTGATATAAACCAACCCCACAGTCACTGACACCAATGTCTTCCTGTCTGATATACACAAACCCCACAGTCACTGACACCAATCTCCTCCTGTCTGATATAAACCAACCCCAGTCACTGACACCAAACTCCTGCTGTCTGATATAAACCAGCCCCACAGTCTCTGAGACCCATCTCCTGCTGTCTGATATAAACAAACCCCGCAGTCACTGACACCAATCTACTCCCGTCTGATATAAACCAGCCCCACAGTCACTGACATCAATCTCCTCCTGTCTGAGAGAAACCAACCACACAGTCACTGACAGTAATCTCCTGCTGTCTGATATAAACCAACCCCACAGTCACTGACACCAATCTCCTCCTGTCTGATATAAACTATTCCCACAGTCACTGACACCAATCTCCTCCTGTCTGATATAAACCAACCCCACAGTAACTGACACCAATCTCCTGTCTGATATAAACCAAACACACAGTCACTGACACCAATCTCCTCCTCTCTGATATAAACCAACCCCGCAGTCACTGACACCAATCTCCTCCTGTCTAATATAAACCAGCCCCACAGTCACTGACACCAATCTCCTGTCTGAAATAAACCAACCCCACAGTCACTGACACCAATCTCCTCCTGTCTGATATAAACCAACCCCACAGTCACTAACACCAATCTCCTCCTGTCTAATATAAACCAACCCCACAGTCACTGACACCAATCTCCTCCGGTCTGATATAAACCAACCACACAGTCACTGACACCAATGTCTTCCTGTCTGATATAAACCAGCCCCACAGTCACTGACACCAATCTCCTCCTGTCTGATATAAACCAACCCCACAGTCACTGACACCAATGTCTTCCTGTCTGATATACACAAACCCCACAGTCACTGACACCAATGTCTTCCTGTCTGATATATACAAACCCCATAGTCACTGACACCAATCTCCTGCTGTCTGATAAAAACCAACCCCACAGTCATGACACCAATCTCCTCCTGTCTGATATAAACCAACCCCAGTCACTGACACCAATCTCCTCCTGTCTGATATAAACCAGCCCCACAGTCACTGACACCAATCTCCTCCGCTCTGACATAAACCAACCCCACAGTCACTGACACCAATCTCCTTTTATCTGATATAAACCAACCCCACAGTCACTGACACCAATCCCGTCCTGTCTGATATACACCAACCCCAGTCACTGACACCAATCTCCTCCCTTCTGGTATAAACCAGCCCCAGTCACTGACACCAATCTCCTCCCGTCTGATATAAACCAACCCCACAGTCACTGACACCAATCTCCTCCTGTCTGATATAAACCAGCCCCACAGTCACTGACACGAATCTCCTCCTGTCTGATATAAACCAGCCCCACAGTCACTGACACCAATCTCCTCCTGTCTGATATAAACCAACCCCAGTCATTGACACCAATCTCCTCATGTCTGATATAAACCAACCCCACAGCCTCTGACACCAATCTCCTCCTGTCTGATATAAACCAGCCCCACAGTCTCTGACACCAATCTCCTCCTGCCTGACAGAAACCAACCCCACAGTCACTGACACCAATCTCCTCCTGTCTGATATAAACCAACCCCACAGTCACTGACACCAATCTCCTCCTGTCTGATATAAACCAACCCCATAGTCACTGACACCAATCTCCTCCTGTCCGATATAAACCAGCCCCAGTCACCGACACCAATCTCCTCCTGTCTGATTTAAACCAATCCCAGTCACTGACACCAATCTCCTCCTGTCTGATATAAACCAGCCCCACAGTCACTGACACCAATCTCCTCCTGTCTGATATAAACCAACTCCACAGTCACTGACACCAATCTCCTCCTGTCTGATATAAACCAACTCTGCAGTCACTGACACCAATCTCCTCCTGTCTGAGAAGAAACCAAACCCAGTCACTGACACCAATCTCCTCCTGTCTGATATAAACCAACTGCACAGTCACTGACACCAATCTCCTCCTGTCTGATATAAACCAGCCCCACAGTCACTGACTGCAATCTCCTCCTTTCTGATATAAACCAACCCCACAGTCACTGACACCAATCTCCTCCTGTCTGACATAAACCAACCCCACAGTCACTAACACCAATCTCCTCCTGTCTAATATAAACCAACCCCACAGTCACTGACACCAATCTCCTCCGGTCTGATATAAACCAACCCCACAGTCACTGACACCAATGTCTTCCTGTCTGATATACACAAACCCCACAGTCACTGACACCAATCTCCTGCTGTCTGATATAAACCAACCCCACAGTCACTGACACCAACCTCCTCCTGTCTGATATATACAAACCCCACAGTCACTGACACCAATCTCCTGCTGTCTGATAAAAACCAACCCCACAGTCATGACACCAATCTCCTCCTGTCTGATATAAACCAACCCCAGTCACTGACACCAATCTCCTCCTGTCTGATATAAACCAGCCCCACAGTCACTGACACCAATCTCCTCCGCTCTGACATAAACCAACCCCACAGTCACTGACACCAATCTCCTTTTATCTGATATAAACCAACCCCACAGTCACTGACACCAATCCCGTCCTGTCTGATATACACCAACCCCAGTCACTGACACCAATCTCCTCCCTTCTGATATAAACCAGCCCCAGTCACTGACACCCATCTCCTCCCGTCTGATATAAACCAACCACACAGTCACTGACACCAATCTCCTCTTGTCTGATAAAAACCAGCCCCACAGTCTCTGACACCAATCTTCTCCTGTCTGATATAAACCAGCCCCACAGTCACTGACACCAATCTCCTCCTGTCTGATATAAACCAGCCCCACAGTCACTGACACCAATCTCCTCCTGTCTGATATAAACCAACCCCAGTCACTGACACCAATCTCCTCCTGTCTGATATAAACCAGCCCCACAGTCACTGACACGAATCTCCTCCTGTCTGATATAAACCAGCCCCACAGTCACTGACACCAATCTCCTCCTGTCTGATATAAACCAACCCCAGTCATTGACACCAATCTCCTCATGTCTGATATAAACCAACCCCACAGCCTCTGACACCAATCTCCTCCTGTCTGATATAAATCAACCACACAGTCACTGACACCAATCTCCTCCTGCCTGACAGAAACCAACCCCACAGTCACTGACACCAATCTCCTCCTGTCTGATATAAACCAACCCCACAGTCACTGACACCAATCTCCTCCTGTCTGATATAAACCAACCCCATAGTCACTGACACCAATCTCCTCCTGTCCGATATAAACCAGCCCCAGTCACCGACACCAATCTCCTCCTGTCTGATTTAAACCAATCCCAGTCACTGACACCAATCTCCTCCTGTCTGATATAAACCAGCCCCACAGTCACTGACACCAATCTCCTCCTGTCTGATATAAACCAACTCCACAGTCACTGACACCAATCTCCTCCTGTCTGATATAAACCAACTCTGCAGTCACTGACACCAATCTCCTCCTGTCTGAGAAGAAACCAAACCCAGTCACTGACACCAATCTCCTCCTGTCTGATATAAACCAACTGCACAGTCACTGACACCAATCTCCTCCTGTCTGATATAAACCAGCCCCACAGTCACTGACTGCAATCTCCTCCTTTCTGATATAAACCAACCCCACAGTCACTGACACCAATCTCCTCCTGTCTGACATAAACCAACCCCACAGTCACTAACACCAATCTCCTCCTGTCTAATATAAACCAACCCCACAGTCACTGACACCAATCTCCTCCGGTCTGATATAAACCAACCACACAGTCACTAACACCAATGTCTTCCTGTCTGATATAAACCAGCCCCACAGTCACTGACACCAATCTCCTCCTGTCTGATATAAACCAACCCCACAGTCACTGACACCAATGTCTTCCTGTCTGATATACACAAACCCCACAGTCACTGACACCAATCTCCTGCTGTCTGATATAAACCAACCCCACAGTCACTGACACCAACCTCCTCCTGTCTGATATATACAAACCCCACAGTCACTGACACCAATCTCCTGCTGTCTGATAAAAACCAACCCCACAGTCATGACACCAATCTCCTCCTGTCTGATATAAACCAACCCCAGTCACTGACACCAATCTCCTCCTGTCTGATATAAACCAGCCCCACAGTCACTGACACCAATCTCCTCCGCTCTGACATAAACCAACCCCACAGTCACTGACACCAATCTCCTTTTATCTGATATAAACCAACCCCACAGTCACTGACACCAATCCCGTCCTGTCTGATATACACCAACCCCAGTCACTGACACCAATCTCCTCCCTTCTGATATAAACCAGCCCCAGTCACTGACACCCATCTCCTCCCGTCTGATACAAACCAACCACACAGTCACTGACACCAATCTCCTCTTGTCTGATAAAAACCAGCCCCACAGTCTCTGACACCAATCTTCTCCTGTCTGATATAAACCAGCCCCACAGTCACTGACACCAATCTCCTCCTGTCTGATATAAACCAGCCCCACAGTCACTGACACCAATCTCCTCCTGTCTGATATAAACCAACCCCAGTCACTGACACCAATCTCCTCCTGTCTGATATAAACCAGCCCCACAGCCTCTGACACCAATCTCCTCCTGTCTGATATAAATCAACCACACAGTCACTGACACCAATCTCCTCCTGCCTGACAGAAACCAACCCCACAGTCACTGACACCAATCTCCTCCTGTCTGATATAAACCAACCCCACAGTCACTGACACCAATCTCCTCCTGTCCGATATAAACCTGCCCCAGTCACCGACACCAATCTCCTCCTGTCTGATTTAAGCCAATCCCAGTCACTGACACCAATCTCCTCCTGTCTGATATAAACCAGCCCCACAGTCACTGACACCAATCTCCTCCTGTCTGATATAAACCAACTCCACAGTCACTGACACCAATCTCCTCCTGTCTGATATAAACCAACTCTGCAGTCACTGACACCAATCTCCTCCTGTCTGATATAAACCACCCCCACAGTCACTGACACCAATCTCCTCCTGTCTGAGAAAAAACCAAACCCAGTCACTGACACCAATCTCCTCCTGTCTGATATAAACCAACTGCACAGTCACTGACACCAATCTCCTCCTGTCTGATATAAACCAGCCCCACAGTCACTGACTGCAATCTCCTCCTTTCTGATATAAAGCAACCCCACAGTCACTGACACCAATCTCCTCCTGTCTGATATAAACCATCCCCACAGTCACTGACACCCATCTTCTCCTGTCTGATATAAACCAAACCCAGTCACTGACACCAATCTCCTCCTGTCTGATATAAACCAACTCCACAGTCACTGACACCAATCTCCTCCTGTCTGCTATAAACCAGCCCCACAGTCACTGACACCAATCTCCTCCTGTCTGATATAAACCAGCCCCACAGTCACTGACACCAATCTCCTCCTGTCTGATATAAACCAGTCCCACATTCACTGACACCAATCTCCGGTGTTTGTCAGACTGATGTTGATGAGCTTTTACGCTATTCCTAGTTGAGTTCGAGATCTCCAATGAAACACTCCACACACCCAATCCCCTGAGCACAGGATTTATTTTTAATATGTAAATTCCACAACATTACAACTCCTATACTAAATGAGTGTAAAATATTCACATGGGAGACTCTACAAATGAATACTTCTTGTAACATTCTTACAATATTATAGTTATATAGCAAGACTCATAATCTAACAAGCTGTATCCATGAACTCAGACTTTGATAATTGCCAAGCCTGAGAGGCACGAAAGGAAGTTCAACTCTTTTAAAATGCCAATTAGAATGACATTGTCAACAATCGATGTCACATTACCAAGAGGGCCCCCTTTTTAAAGGGGCACAAACAATCAACTCCAAATTATAATTAAATCAGATCAGAATACTGTTGCTGGTGTTGACAATTGACTCCAGTCCCTCCGGTGCCCACTGGTGACGGAAGGCCTCCAGCGTCCTGGCGGACACCGCATGCTCCCTCTCCAGGGATAGCCCGAAGGATGTTCCACCTTGGCTGTAGCCGTCAACTTTCTTCTTCTCGGGGTGCTCTCTGACCTACGCTGCAAACTGTTCCTGTATTTAAAGTCTTACCGTCCACTCCTGGAGGCCCCACTCCCTTAGCCTACAACCTTCAGCAGGATCAGTGGTGGAGTTGCACAGAGGGAGTGATCCCAGAGTAACTGTCGGGATCGCACCTCTGTAGATATTCCAGGTTGTGTATTTTTAGTTATCCTGGTGTCTAACACACACACATCAATAAAACAGGGAGTTCCAGGAAACACGCTGCAGGTCCTTCTTTATCTGGAGATCAAGTGTCTGTTGTATAATTGTACCAGCAGTTAACAGGCTCCTGTGAACTCCTCCGTCTGCTATTTTAATGCAGAATTTAACCAATTTATTTTAAACTGGTTTATTTTAAATGGGTTAACGCCTGCCTTAAAATGGTAGACTCAGGACTGTCACATAAACATGTCAAATGATTACCAGTCATCTTTAGACTGGAAACTGAAACCAGTTTCACTTTCAGTCAGGAAGAAATCGCACGTTCTGTTCTGACGAAAGGTCATCGACCTGAAATGTTAACTCTGTTTCTCTCTTCACAGATGCTGCCTGACCTGCTGAATTTCTCCAGCATTTTCTGTTTTTATTTTAGGAACAGATCGCAGTTTGACACCAATCTCTGATTTGACAGCACATTGCCAGCATTCACCGTTGTTCTTCCTGACTCTAAACACAGTTGTAAAGGGGCCTTCTGTTCTGTGCCGAGGAGCTCTGAACCATGGAAGAGAGCGGCTGGGACGCGTTTCTTACACGCCTCAAGATTACCCGCATGACAACCTTGCTGTCAGTGAAGAGAGACGAGAAAGACCAAAGTGCCATTTGCCCCTCTCAGTGTGGCCCTGAAGGACTGTGTCCAGGCTGAAGTTCTCTTCGCGCCGTACGATCCTCCCCCAGATTGTCCTTTCTGAGCTCCAGCCAGGTGATGCTAAATATCCAGGTGGGAAAGGCAAAAATCTACATGAATGCAATGAAAACAAAGCTGATTTATTTGACAGATATCCAGAATATTAATCTCCAGCCCAGTTATAGGGGTCATTAACCGCAACAGAAACAACCTCCAACTGTCAGAATTAACATGGTTCAGTTCTGGATGTGATTAACAGCAGCAATAACAGCAGAATCCTGCAGTCACTTGTGAAGTCACTGGTGTCTCAGCAGGTTGGATGACTGAGTGAATCCCTTCCCACACACGGAGCAGGTGAACGGCCTCTCCCCAGTGTGAACACGCTGGTGTCACAGCAGGTGGGATGACTGAGTGAATCCCTCGCCACACTCAAAGCAGGTGTACGGCCTCTCCAAGTGTGAACTCGCTGGTGTGTCAGAACATCAGATGAATTAGTGAATCCCTTCTCACACACAGAACAGGTGAATGGCTTCTCCCCAGTGTGCATGCGCTGGTGTGTCAGAAGTTTGGATGGTCGATTAAATCCCTTCCCACACGTGGAGCAGGTGAACGGTCTCTCTCCAATGTGAATGCGCTGGTGTCTCAGAAGCTTGGATGAAAGAGTGAATCTGTTCTTACACACGGAGCAGGTGAACAGGCTCTCTCTAGTGTGAATGTGCTGGTGTTTCACAAGTCAGAGTCAGAGTTTTACAGCACAGAAAGAGGCCCTTCGGCCCATCGTGTCTGCGCCGCCCATCCATCCCTGTCCAGTCTAATCCCATTTTCCAGCATTTGGTCCATAGCCTTGTATGCAATGGCATTTCAAGTGCTCATCCAAATGCTTCTTGAATGTTGTGAGGGTTCCTGCCTCTACCACCCTTTCAGGCATTGAGTTCCACATTCCAACCACCCTCTGGGTGAAAAAGTTCCTCCTCAAATCCCCTCTAAATCTCCTGCCCCTTACCCTGAATCTATGCCCCCTTGTTATTGACCCCCCTACTAAGGGGAAAAGTTCCTCTTTATCTACCCTATCTATGCCCCTCATCATTTTGTACACCTCAATCAGGTCCCCCCTCAGCCTTCTTTGCTCCAAGGAAAACAACCCCAGCCTGTCCAGCCTCTCTTCATAGCTGAGGCGCTCCATCCCAGGTAACATCCTGGTGAATCTTCTCTGCACCCTCTCCAAAGCAATGACATCCTTCCTATAGTGAGGCGACCAGAACTGCACACAGTACTCCAGCTGTGGCCTCACCAGCGTTTTGTACAGCTCCATCATAACCTCCCTGCTCTTATATTCTATGCCTCGGCTAATGAAGGCAAGTATCCCATATGCCTTTTTAACCACCTTATCTACCTGTTCCGCTGCCTTCAGGGATCTATGTACATGTACACCAAGGTCCCTCTGACCCTCTGTACTTCCTAGGGTCCTACCACTCATTGTGTATTCCCTTGCCTTATTTGTCCGTCCAAAATGCATCACCTCGCACTTTTCAGGGTTAAATTCCATTTGCCACTTTTCCGCCCATCTGACCAACCCGTTTATATCGTCCTGTAGCCTGAGGCTTTCCTCCTCACAATTTACCACCCCACCAATTTTCGTGTCATCTGCGAACTTACTGATCATACCTTTTACATTCTCATCCAAATCATTTATGTAGATCACAAACAACAAGGGACCCAGCACCGATCCCTGAGGTAACCCACTGGACACAGGCTTCCAGTCACAAAAGCAACCTTCGACCATCACCCTCTGCCTCCTGCCACTCAGCCAGTTTAGGATCCAACGCGCCAAGGCACCCTGGATCCCATGTGCTCTTACCTTCTTGACCAGTCTCCTATGCGGGACTTTGTCAAAAGCTTTACTGAAGTCCATGTAAACCACATCCACAGCATTTCCCTCATCCACCCCCCTAGTCACCCCCTCGAAAAATTCAATCAGATTTGTCAGACATGATTTACCCTTGACAAAGCCATGCTGACTATCCCCGATTAATCCTTGCCTCTCCAAGTGGAGACTAATTTTGTCCCTCAGAATTTTTTCCAATAATTTCCCTACCACAGATGTTAGGCTCACTGGCCTGTAATTCCCTGGTTTATCCCTGCTACCCTTCTTGAATAAATTCCCTGGTTTATCCCTGCTACCCTTCTCAGATGAACGAGTGAATCTCTTCCCACACATGGAGCCGGTGAACGGCCTCTCCCCAGTGTGAACTCGCTGGTGTTTCAGCAAGCTGGATCTCTGAGTGAGTCCCTTCCCACACACGGAGCAGGTGTATAGCCTCTCCCCAGTGTGAACTCGCTGGTGTCTCAGAAGGTTGGATGAATGAGTGAATCCCTTCTCACACACGGAGCAGGTAAATGGCCTCTCCCCAGTGTGACTGCGTCGATGAATTTCCAGCTTCGATGGGGAACTGAATCCCTTCCCACAGTCCCCACATTCCCATGGTTTCTCCATGGTGCGGGTGTCATTGTGACTCTCCAGGTTGGATGATCAGTTGAAGCCTCGTCCACACACGGAACACATGTACGGTTTTTCCCCGCTGTGAATGGTGCGATGTTTCTTCAGGCTGTGTAACTGGTTACAACTCTTTCCACAGTCAGTGCACTGGAACACTCTCACTCGAGTGTGTGTGTCTTGGTGCTTTTCCAGTCACACTGATGTTTGAAATCTTTCCCCACAGACAAACATTTCTCCTTCTATATTACAAGGCCGATGATATTCAGGTCCTGATGAATCGGGTAATTCTGTCAGATCTCGATGTGGTGTTAGGTTTGAATTTCTCGTCTGCACATCCTGTCCTTCTAATGCCCTGTAAAAGCAGTTTACAAAAGTCATCACTGTAAATACAGGATAGAAATTTGGATTTTTCTCCCTTTCTCTCCTCAAGGTGCTGCATGATGGTGGGGTTTGGCCCGAGTCACTCTTTGCCCTCCAGTACCTTGCCAATAGCAATTCTGAGCTGTGAGCCGATACAGCAAGCTGCCAACATTTCGACCATGGGGAGCAGCACAGCCCCCGTCCCTGGCTGATTCTGTCTGGAAAAGTTGAGGCCAATGGTAGCACACCAACAACAACTTGCATTTACATAGAAACATAGAAGATAGGAGCAGGAGTAGGCCATTCGGCCCTTCGAGCCTGCTCCGCCATTCAATGTGATCATGGCTGATCATCCAATTCAGTACCCTGTCCCTGCCTTTTCCCCAGATCCCTTGATCCCTTTAGCCTCAAGAAATATATCCAACTCTTTCTTGAATATATTTAATGAACTGGCCTCCACCGCCCTCTGTGGCAGAGAATTCCACAGGTTCACCACTCTCTGGGTGAAGAAATTCCTCCTCATTTCAGTCCTAAATGGCTTACCCCTTATCCTTAGACTATGACCCCTGGTTCTGGACTCCCCAGCCATCAGAAACATCCTTCCTGCATCTAGTCTGTCCAGACCTGACAGAATTTTATAGGTTTCGATGAGATCCCCTCTCAATCTTCTAAACTCCAGTGAGTATAAGCCCAATCGACACAATCTCTCCTCATACGTCATTCCTGCCATCCCAGGTATCAGCCTGGTGAATCTTCGCTGCACTCCCTCCATGGCAAGAACGTCCTTCCTCAGGTAAGGTGACCAAAACTGCACACAATACTCAAGGTGCGGTCTCACCAAGGCCCTGTACAACTGTAGCAAGACATCCTTGTTCCTGTACTCGAACCCTCTTGCTACGAAGGCCAACATACCATTTGCCTTCTTAACCGCCTGCTGCACCTGCATGCTTACCTTCAGTGACTGGTGCACAAGGACCCCCAGGTCTCTTTGCACTTCCCCTTCTCCCAATCTATTGCCATTCAAATAATAATCTGCCTTCCTGTTTTTGCCACCAAAGTGGATAACCTCACATTTATCCACATTATAGTGCATTTGCCATGTTTCTGCCCAATCACCCAACCTGTCCAAATCGTACTGGAGTTTCCCGACATCCTCCTCGCAGCTTACCCTCCCCCCCAGCTTTGTGTCGTCTGCAAATTTGGAGATATTACATCCAATTCCCTTGTCCAGATCATTAATATATATTGTGAACAGCTGGGGTCCTAGGACCGATCCTTGCGGTACCCCACTAGTCACTGCCTGCCACTCAGAAAATGACCCATTTATTCCAACTCTTTGCTTTCTGTCTGCCAACCAGTTCTCTATCCAAGTCAATACCTTGCCCCCAATCCCATGTGCCTTAATTTTGCACGCTAATCTTGTGTGGGACCTTATCGAAAGCCTTCTGAAAGTCCAAATACACCACATCCACTGGTTCTCCCTTATCTATTTTACCAGTTACATCCTCAAAAAATTCCAGTAGATTAGTCAAGCACGATTTACCTTTTGTAAATCCATGTTGACTTTGTCCGATCCTGTCACTGCTTTCCAAGTGCTCTGCTATTACATATTTTATAATAGACTCTAGCATTTTCCCCACTACCGATGTCAGGCTTACCGGTCTATAATTCCCTGCTTTTTCTCTACCACCTTTTTTGAATAGTGGGATAACATTAGCTACCCTCCAATCCATGGGTACTGTTCCAGAGTCTATCGAGTTCTGGAAGATGATCAGTAATGCATCTACTGTCTCTAGGGCCTCTTCCTTAAGTACCCTGGGATGTAGACCGTCAGGCCCTGGGGATTTATCGGCCTTCAGTCCCATCAATTTTCCTAACACCATTTTCCTACAAATACTGATTTCTTTCAGTTCCTCGCTTTCATCCGACCCTATGTTTCCCGGCATCTCTGGGAGGCTATTTGTGTCCTCCTTTGTGAAGACAGAACCAAAGTATGCATTTAGTTGGTCTGCCATTTCCTTGTTTCCCATTATAAATTCCCCTGATTCTGACTGTAAGGGACCTACGCTTGACTTCACTAATCTTTTTCTCTTCACATATTTATAAAAGCTTTTACAGTCAGTTTTTATGTTCCTCGCTAGCTTACTCTCATATTCTATTTTCCCTTTCTTAATTAATCCCATTGTCCTCCTTTGCTTACTCCCAAACTGCTCCCAATCCTCAGGATTATTGCTTTTTCTAGCCAATTTATATGTTCTCTCCTTGGATCTTATGCTATCCCTAATTTCCCTTGTTAGCCACGGTTGAGTCACCTTTTTTGTTTTATTTTTACGCCAAACTGGGATGAACAAATTCTGTAGCTCATCTATTTGGTCTTTGAATGTTTGCCATTGCCTATCCACCGTCAACCCTTTGAGCGCCATTCCCCACTCAATCCTACCCAACTCGCTCCTCAGACCATCATAGTTTCCTTTATTTAAATTGAGGACCCTTGTCTCTGAGTCAACTATTTCATTCTCCATCTTAATGAAGAATTCGATCATATTATGATCGCTCTGACCCAAGGGGCCTCGTACAACAAGATTGCTAATTAATCCTTTCTCGTTGCATAATACCCAGTCTAAGATGGCCGGATCTCTGGTTGGTTCCTCGACATATTGGTCCAGGAAACCATCCCGTAAACACTCCAGGAATTCCTCCTCCACAGTATTGTTACTAATTTGGTTGGCCCAATCTATATGTAGATTAAAGTCACCCATGATGACTGCCGTGCCCTTATTGCACGCTTCTTTAATTTCCCTTTTAATGCCATCCCCAACCTCCACCTTACTGTTTGGAGGTCTATATACCACTCCCACTAATGTTTTTTTCCCCTTAGTATTTCTCAATTCTACCCATACAGATTCCACATCATCAGAGCTAATATCCTTCATTACAATTGTATTAATCCCTTCTTTAACCAGTAATGCTACCCCACCTCCCTTTCCTTTTTGCCTATCTTTCCTGAATATCGAATACCCCTGGATGTTGAGTTCCCAGTCTTGGCCATCTTACATAGCACCTTTAACGTAGTAAAACATTCCAAGGTGCTTCACAAGAGCGGAGTCAGGCAAAACTTGATCTGAGGGCTGAGGCCACTGAAGGCACGGCCACCAATGGTGGAGCGAAGGAAGTGGGGGATGCACAACAGGCCAGAATTGGAGGAATGCAGAGTTCATAGAATCAGAGAATGGTACAGCCCTTCGGCCCATTGTCCCAGGGCCAGCTCTTTGAATTTAGTCCCACTCCTCTGCTTTATCCCCACAGACCCGCAATTTGTTTCCCAATTCAAGTAGTTCTCCAATTCCCCTTTGAAAGTTGCCATTGAATCTGCTTCCACCACCACTTCAGGCAGTGCCTTCCAGGTCATAACAACCCGCTGCTTAAATTCTTTCCTCATGTCGCCGCTGGTTCTTTTGACAATGACCTTAAATCTGAGTCCTCTGGTTACCGACCCTTCTGACACTGGAGTCAGTTTCTCCTTATTAAGAGGGTTGTAAACACCTGGTCCACTTGGCACTGAAGTGTCTGAAACTCATAATAGGAACTCCAGGGAAACAAAATACTGACAAATGTTAAACTGTTCTGTTGACAAACAAAATCTCAATTTAACTTTTAAAAGATAAAGGCCTAGAAATTCGGTTGGTAGCACCAGCGATTAGTGCCTCAAGAGCCCGAGAATTGGGGCGTTACCCAATGTTCGGGCGGGCGCAATGAAGATAGCGCCACCTCCCATACTGAGTATCCTTTTAGAGCCTGCACTAACTCTTTGCGCGCGCCCGCGTGCGCAGGCAGATCATGACGTCATTTCAGTGTGCAACGCCTTTTTTGCACCCCGGACCGGATATTCAGTGGTGCCTGCAACCTTTTCGCCTGGCGCTATTAGTGACAGTTGGATGGAGCATTCCCTGGCCCTTCTCGGACTTGGGGGGTGCTATTTAAAGGGGACAGCACTAGTATAAAAGCTGCAGCCATTTGGGCTGGCCATTCTGATCGTTGCTGGAGAGAGTGGCTGACCTTCTGTTGGACAGTAATTTTCTCATTGAGCCTTCGGGGGCACTGGCACTGGCAGCTTGAGGGCCCGGCTCCCGAGCTGGTGATGCAGCATCTGAAAGCAGGGAGGTGGAAGAGTGGCTTTAGCAAAAGGACAGCTTGGCAGCAAGGGATGCCAGATTGCGGCAAGGCTATGACATGGGTCCACAGTGAGAAAGCATGCTGGCGGGGGGAACAAGTGGAAGGAGACAGTTGTAAAAGGTGAGAACCTTACCATTGCTGTCGACAATGGGGTCGGCAGCTGCAGTGGTTACAGGACCACTCAGACATCCTCCAAGAATCTGGTGGACTCTCTCCTCGAGATCCGTGAGAGTGACCACTTGTGGAGGTCCTCCACCGGTGCGAAGCTGGTCTTTGCCAATCCTCGCCAGCTTGGACTGCAGGGGAAATGAGGGGAAGTTATGTTACCTGATGCCCTGAGTGATCATCTCATGCCCCCCATGGTGGAAGAGCCCTTACATGATGCCCTGAGTGATCATCTCATGCCCCCCATGGTGCAAGAGCCCTTACATGATGTCTTGAGTCAAATGTGCATGTGTGTGCCCAGAAAGGGCCATGGGTGCTTGCTGGCAGATGGCCAATGGGGCACAGGTCACCCTGTAGCCATAAAGTCAGGTGCAAATGAAGGGATGCAGAAGTTTGCAGAAACAACACCCACCCTCACGACCCGAGTGAGGTCGTTGAATTTCTTTCTGCATTGCACAGGGCTCCTGGTCACCATGCTGCTGGAGTTGACCCTCTGGCATACATCCCTCCAAGCTCGTCGGTAGTCCTTATGATTCGGCCTCCTGCCATTGTCTGGGTAGAGAACATCTCGCCGGCGCTCCACTGCGGCCACCAATTGCTCCAGAGCCTCATTGGTGAAGCGCTCTGCTCTCTGTCTCACCTTCTCCATCTGGTCCAAGTTGTTAGCGCCAGAGAAGGGCCTGCGCCGATTCTGAGGCCTGCAAGGTGCAGAGTGTGGATGCTGAAGCTGACTGACCCACCCCTTTAAGAGCTGGCCGGCGCCTGGAAGTCTCATGGTCATCGGTAATTGAGAGCACTTGTGCTGCGCCCGTCCGCTCCGATATTGGGTTGTGCCGGAAGTTTAACACCTTAGGAGTCCTGTATAATGCCTGAATTCGCGCCTCAATCATCTTTAGGGGTGATGCAACCCAATATCGCGCCAGGTGGCGATAAGTTGCGTCTGGCTATAAACTTTGCCCTGCGCCAATTCTAACACCCCAAGCGGGGCTATACCCAATTTCTAGGCCAGATTGTTTAACGGGTTCACACTGACTCACCTGACGGGCCGACTCAGGTTCCGCCCCTTAAACACTGCGATTGGTTGCAGAACTCGCTGCTCCCTTGGCCCTCCGCCCTTGAGCTCTCTTCCTATTGGTTCCCAGGGCCATCAATCACCACTCGCCAACATTACGCTGCCAGATGAGGTTCAGGGGCTCAGAGGAAGAAAATAAATGAGGCCATGAATCTGAGTTGGGAAATACAAGGAGAGAAACATAATTCAATTTGTAAACTAAACTATTTCAAATCAACTCAAATGAATTGTTGCCATTAATATATTCTTTTTACGCCAAGTGGGAAACAAGTGATGTTTTCCCACACATGGAGCAGGTGAACGGCCTCTCCCCGTTGTGACTGCGTCAATGGCTTTCAGCTCAGACGGGTAATTGAATCACTTCCCACAGTCCCCACATTACCATGGTTTCTGCGTGGTGCGGGTGTCCTTGTGTCTCTCCAGGTTGGACGATCGGTTAAAGACTCGTCCACACACAGGACACGTGTACGGTTTCTCCCCGCTGTGAACGGTGCGATGTTTTTCAGGCTGTGTAACTGGTTAAAGCAGTCAGTGCACTGGAACACTCTCACTCGGGTGTGTGTGTCTTGGTGCTTTTCCAGTCACACTGATGTTTGAAATCTTTTCCCACAGACAGAACAGGCAAACATTTCTCCTTCCACATTCAAAGGCCGATGATATTCAGATCCTGATGAATGGAGTGACTCTGTCAGATCTTGATGTGATGTTTGGTTTGAGTTTACGGTCTGTAAATGCTGCCCTTCTCACAGCCTGTAAAAGGAGTTTACAAAAGCCATCACTGAGAGTCCAGGATAGAAATTGACAAGATTCTCTCCGCCTGGTTCCTGGCCAAGGGGGTCGCGCATGCGCCCTGCTGCCCCCTGAGCCTCTCAAGATGGCGGCCGTTACCCCGGGCCTGTCACCGGGAGATAGCCCCGCAGCTGCCGCCCCGCTCGGGGCAAACGCCCGGCCCGGAGGCTCTTTTTCGGGGCCTGAGGCCCACCCGGGTGGTGTTTGTGAAGCGGATATTGTTGCGTGTTTTAATAATGGGGCCTGGGGCCGCACTTGGGGTGTATGCAGCCCGCGGCCTCGCAGTTTATTAATCTCCCGACGGCGCTCCCGCCGACCTGCAGCTCCGCCTGGCGACCGCGCGAGGCTTTCTTTGTAAAGTCGGTGAGGGACATGTGACCTGGGCCCACAGCCTGATTGACGGGAGCTTCCGACCAATAGGGAGCGAGCGGGGCGGGGCTGGAGGAGCGAGCCGGCGGCGGGTCCTCCAACCAATCGGGGAGCCCGAGGGGCGGGACTAGCGCCGGCTGATTATCCGATCCGCAGGGCAGCAAGTTTCTCCAGTCCCTTGTTCAGGGCCCAGGGCCAGGGGAGGCTGTGGGCCTTTATTCCCCTTATTGGACACAAGGCTCTTTGTCTCACAACACACTGGCTCAGGTTTTAACAATCGGTTTACAGGGAATAGTGAATTGAAAATTGCAAAACTGAGATTGTTAGAATTACACAGGATATACGGCACCGAAACAGGCCATTCGGCCCAACCAGTCCATGCTGGTGTTTATGCTCCACACATAGAAACATAGAAGATAGGAGCAGGAGTCGGCCATTCGGCCCCTTGAACCTGCTCCGCCATTCAATGAGATCATGGCTGATCATCCAAACTCAGTACCCTGTCCCTGCCTTCTCCCCATATCCCTTGATCCCTTTAGTCTTAAGAAATATATCTAACTCCTTCTTGAATATATTTAATGAATTGGCCTCAACTGCCTTCTGTGGTTGCCTCACACGAGCCTCCTCCCATCTTTCCTCATCTAAATCTATCAGCATGACCCTCTATTTCCTTTTCCCTCATCTGCTTGTCTAGCCTCCCCTTAAATGCATCGATACTATTCGCTTCAACCACTCCCTGTGGTAGCGAGTTCCACATTCTCACCACTCTCTGGGTGAAGAAGTATGTTCTGAATTCCCTATTGGATTTCTTGGTGACTATCTTATATTGATGGCCTCTAGTTATGCTCTTCCCCACAAGTGGAAACATTCTCTCTGTATCCACTCTATCAAAAATTTTCATAATTTTAAGGACCTCTATTAGGTCACCCCTCAGCCTATTTTCAAGAGAAAAGAGACCCAGCCTATTCATCCTTTCCTGATATGCATACCCTCGCATTTCTAATATCATCCTTGTAAATCTTCTCTGCACCCACTCCAGTGCCTCTATATCCTATTTATAATATGGCAACCAGAAGTGTACACAGTACTCTAATGGCTGAATTTTGCCAGCACTCAGAGTGTGGGTTTGGAGGCAAGTCCGCTGTCAAAACCACAAAGATTGACAGCAGGTCGGTATCCTGCTCTGAACCGCCTCCTTGTGAGTGTCCTAAGTGTCGGGTCCGTCATCCCTGAACAGACCCAAAACCAAGAGGCGGGTCAGCCAATTGAGATACTTTAAAAAGCTTGTTAAAAGGTAGTTAAGCACCATTTTCCCAAGTACTTACCATTTCCCCAGTTTTTAACAAGGTTCCCGGAGAGCGACTATCACATCAGGTAAGTATGTCGGGTTCTCAATGACTGGATTGCTGTGAATAGGTGAAAGCTGCAGAAGTGGTCTAAAACCTACCATTTCACAGCTGTTCACTTCCCACTCTTAGAAGCTGGAGCATTTGGAACCCACTTTGGAGCTTTATACAAACACGATTTCCCTTTCATGAAAGCATGTTGACTCTGCCTAATCATATAATCATTTTCTAAGTGCCCTGTTCCACAACCTTAATAATGGATTCCAGCATTTTCCCTGAGGACTGATGTCAGGCTAACTGGCCTGTAGATCCCTGTTTTCTCTCTCCCTCCTTTCTTGAATAGCGGTGTTACATTTGCTGCCTTCCATTACACTAGAGCCTTTCCAGAATCTAGGGAATTTTGGACGATCACGAGCAATGCATCCAGTATCGCTGCAGCCACCTCTTTAAGAAACATAGGATGTAGGCCATCAGGTCCAGGGGATTTGTCAGCTTTTAGTCCCGTTAGTTTCTCAAGTACTTTTTCTCGACTGATATGAGTTACTTTAAGTTCCTCACTCTCATTAGCCCCTTGGTTCCCCACTATTTCTGGAATCTCAACCTTCTCCAGTGTAGCTCACGCAGCTCCAGCTCGCACAGCCTAAGCCCGGGCTGTCCGCAGTGCGGCCACAACATGCCTGTAGACTTGCACGAGTGGTCGGGACCTCTCGTCCTGACCGAGGTGGACGAGAAGCCTGCGCAGCCCCTCCGTGTCAAGTATGACAATGTGGACAGAGATGTGCTGGGTAAAGCACTGAGCCCGGCCCAGGTACTGACTGCAGCTGAGAGCTGAACACACAGGAACTGCTCCAGTGCCTGGAGCCAGCAACAAGAGGCAACAAAAGCAAGGAAGGCACAGAGTACAAAAGCAAGGAAGTTATGATGAACCTTCATAAAACACTGGTTCGTCCTCAACTGGAGTATTGTGTCCAATTCTGGGCACCGCATTTTAGGATGGATGTGAAGGCCTTAGAGATGGTGCAGAAAAGGTTTACGAGAATGATTCCAGGGATGAGGGACATCAGTTACATGGATAGACTGGAGAAGCTGGGATTGTTCTCCTTAGAGCAGAGAAGGTTGGGAGGAGATCTGATAGAGGTGTAATGATCAATAACATGTCATTCTAGAATGGTACACTAGGTGGAGCTGTATGTTTAGTAGGGGGCTACCCAGAAGGCAGTAGTCAAGATGGATGCCTGTACACCAGTCCACATGGCTGAATAAATGACTAGCTCAAGCTAGCTGTTCATAATGAAAACGTATACTTATTCATGAACATAACATGTTACCAGAAGTGGTAATATCTGCTGAATATTGTGAAATGCAACATGGAGAATTTGAAGCCACCAGAGGGTTTGAAACTCACGGGGAATGTCGACTGCAATTGGCGGACATTCAAACAACAATTCGAACTCTACATTGCTGCCATCGGGTTCGGTACGAAGCCAGATGCAAGGAAAATAGCATTACTGCTCACGGTTGCAGGCCCGCAGGCGATAGAGGTATTTAATACGTTTGTATTTGATCAAGAGGAGGACAGAGAAAAAATGGACGATGTGCTAAAGATGTTTGATACACATTGTTCTCCCAAAAAGAATGAGACCTATGAGAGGTACGTGTTCCATTCACAGACACAGCAGCAAAATGAGACTTTTGATAGCTTTGTGACCGATCTGAAACTGAAAGCACAGACATGTAATTTCTCTGAACTGAAATCATCCATGATTCGTGACCAGATTGTGTTTGGTATTCATGATAAAAAGGTCAGGGAACGTTTGTTGAGAGAAACTGAACTAACATTGGAGAATGCTGTGCAAATATGCCATGCCAGTGAGCTAGCTCAACAGCATACAAGGACTTTCAGTGAAATAAATAATAATGCGACTGTAATGAGTGACTGTGCTGCTGTCGGTGCTGTGTCCTACGAGGGGGAGAAACGTGGGCAGAACAGAAATACAAAGCAATCGGGGGATGGAATTTTTAATTGTAAACGCTGTGGTTACCAGCACCAGTCAAGACAATGCCCAGCGTTTGGGAAAATGTGCACAAAATGTAATGGAAAGAATCACTTAGCCAAACAATGCTTTTCAAAAGTAAAAACAAAGAAAGGGCAACAAGTCAATGTGATTGAGGACACTGATTTAAGTGAGAAATTTTTTGTAGGAATGGTGTCATGTGACAATATAGAAAAGGATACAGAAAATGTGCAGCCCTCAGGAATGGACAATGCTGAACATAAAGTTAATGCAGTAAAAGAGGACAAATGGATGATGCCACTGCAGGTAAATGGAGCATTAGTTACATTAAAACTAGACACTGGGGTAAAAGCAATGTCAGTATGAGTGACATTAAAAATATGAAAGAAAAGCCCAAAATACAGAAAAAGTAAGTACTACAGAAGAACTATAATGGACAGAAAATAGATAGCTTAGGTGTATGCAGACTTAAAGTGACAGTCAAAGACAAAGTGCATCATCTCATGTTTTCTGTTGTGGCTGAAGGACTTGATTCACTACTAGGTGACAAAGCTTGTGAGGACTTAGAACTGGTCAAGAGAGTCTACCATATAAACTGTGCCATAATCAGACCAGATGACTCAGTGGATTCTGTAGTGAGTAATTTCCAGGATGTGTTCAAAGGATTTGGAGTTCTACCATTCACTTACAAGATCCAGCTAAAGGAGGATGCTCAGCCAGTGGTACATGCTCCACAGAGAGTTCCAGCACCCCTGCGTGACCGGCTCAAGAAAGAACTGGACAGAATGACCACACTAGGAGTCATCAGGAAAGTCGAAGAGCCAACAGACTGGGTTAACTCCATGGTATGTGTAAAGAAAAAGAACAATGATCTAAGAGTATGCATGGATCCAAAGGACTTAAATGCAAACATAAAACGTGAACACTACCAGATTCGCAAGCGAGAAGAAATCACCAGTGAAATGTCAGGTGCCAGATACTTCACAAAGCTCGATGCCTCACAAGGATTTTGGCAACTAAAACTGGATGAGGAGAGCACCAAATACTGTACCTTCAACACACCATTTGGCAGGTATTGTTTCCTCAGAATGCCTTTCGGGATAATATCTGCATCTGAAATCTTTCATAGAGTGATGGAACACATAATTGAAGGTCTGGAAGGAGTTCGGGTCTATGTTGATGACATCATCATCTGGGGCTCCACACTGAAGGAACACAATGAGAGACTGACTAAAGTGCTACAGAGCATACGCTGGAATGGACTGAAGCTCAACAAAGCCAAGTGTCAGTTTGGCATCCAGGAAGTCACTTTCCTAGGAGATAATCTATCTGGTAAAGGAATAGATCCAGATATGGAAAAAGTAAACGCCATACTCAACATGCCCCGACCCACTGACAAAAAAGGAGTGCTACGCATAATGGGGATGATAAACTTCATTGGAAAGTTCATTCCTAACTTGTCAGCCAAGACAGCCGGTCTGCGAGACCTGCTACATAAAACAAATGAGTTCGCATGGACAGAAAGACATGAACAAGAGTGGATGAACCTCAAAACAGTGCTGACAACCACACCTGTACTCACCTTCTTTGACCCAACAAAGAGAATCAAAGTGTCAACGGATGCATCAAAAGATGGCCTAGGCGCGGTCTTGCTACAAGCAGAGGGTGAAGATTGGAAGCCTGTTGCCTATGCCTCCAGGTCTATGACTGATTCTGAGTTTTGATACGCCCAGATTGAAATGGAATGTCTAGGCTTGGTAGTTGGACTAGAAAAGTTCCATGGCTACATATATGGACTTCCCACCTTCACAGTTGAGACAGACCACAGCCCTCTGGTTGCCATCATAAAAAAAATTCTGAATGAGATGTCTCCAAGGATTCAATGACTCATGATGAAGCTGCAAAGATATGACTTTGAACTGATCTACACACCAGGCAAACACATAGTGTTAGCAGATGCACTATCCCGAGCACCCACAATGAGTCATGTGAGCTCTACTGAGGAAGACGTGGATGTTCATGTGAGTATGGTCACTGCTGCGCTGCCCGTGTCAGACACAAAATCAAAGCAAATAGCAGAAGAAACAGTAAAAGATACAGTGTTACAAACAGTAATAGAGAACATTCATCATGGTTGGCCAAAAGGTTCCTGTCCAAAGTACTGTCACATCAGGTCAGATTTAAGTGTCGCAAGTGGACTATTACTAAAACAGAACAGAATAGTCATTCCACAGGCTCTACGTCAAGACATGCTCAAAAGGATTCATGAGGGACACCTCGGAATTGAAAAATGCAAAAGGAGAGCAAGAGACACTGTTTATTGGCCTGGCATAAATAAGGACATTGAGAACATGATAGGCTTAATCTTTGAGTACAAAGAAAACTATAATAAAAGAATGAAAAGCTTAGAATTCATAAAGTAAAGCTTTCAAAACGTGTTGACTGTTGTGAAGATGTTTATGTCATTATGATTTGTGTTCAAAATCATGAGGGGTCTGGACAGAGTAGATAGAGAGAAACTGTTCCCATTGGCGGAAGGGTTGAGAACCAGAGGACACAGATTTAAGGTGATTGGCAGAAGAACCAAAGGCGACATGAGGAAAAGCTTTTTTACACAGCGAGTGGTTAGGATCTGGAATGCACTGCCTGAAAGGGTGGTGGAGGCAGATTCAATCGCGGCTTTCAGAAGGGAATTGGATAAGTACCTGAGCGAAAAACATTTGCAGGGCTATGGGGAAAGGGTGGGTGTTAAATCCTTGAATCTTGCTGCATGGTGTTCTTCAATTTATAGACAGAGACTGCAGAGGAACAATCAACAGGTGTTTACTGGATGAGGGTTACTCTAAAACTAAAAGTACAGATCTCTACTCAGGGTTTATATACAGGTGTGGTCACTGCCGGTACTACAGTATACAGGAGCTGTAAAAAGTAGTTCTCCCCTTAAAGGTACATACACTACAATTCCTCCCCTTTTAGATTAACAGTACCATAACATTCATTTAACAGTTAACACTTTTAACATGCAACATTAACTGAAAATAGTCCATTTATAAATTCAGTCTTTGGGGTGGCTTCCTGATCCTTTCTGGATAGCGCCTTTCCTGAGTGTCTTGCTCTTGGTGCGGAGGCGATTCTGCCCCCCTGTCGTCGGTTGGTTCATCAGCTTCCGGTGCTACTGTTTCTGGGGTAGATGCTACCTGTATGTCGGGTTCATCAACAGGTACGCGAGACATGGGGTTGACTCGTTCCTGTGACACTAGGATCTAGTCGACATGGCGTCTCACAATGTTCTCCCCAACATCCACTGTGTACATTAGTGGCCCCTGCCATGTGCATATCGTTCCTGTAGTGTATGTACCTTTATAAGAGAGAACTACTTTTACAGCTCCTGTATACTGTAGTACCGGCAGTGACCACACCTGTATATAAGCCTTGAGCAGGCATCTGTAATGTTAGTCTTTAGACTACCCTCCTCCAGTAAACACCTGTTGATTGTTAATCTACAGCCTCCATCTAGTTATTGAAGAACACCATACCTTAAGAGTTACGGATTCAACAGTGACGACGAGGTCGATTCGAATCTACCTGCAACTCTGCATTCCTTCCAAGGATTCGCTATGGGAGGATGGTGGAAGAAAGTCGCGGCCAGAAGCACGGGCGTCGACCACGAGCAACCGCCCAGTCATCCGGCAGAGAGTGAACATCGCAGGGGAGGCTGTTGAGAGCTGGGCTTGGTTCTCCAGCCACGACGATCCAGCAACAGACTGGCAACAGGTACAGTGCAGACCCTTCCCAGACAGCGGTGGCTGGAGCTGACCGATGGCACAGAAAAGGCTGAGCAGCGTTGACGGGGTAAGTGAGAGGGTAGAGCGCACAGGGCAAAGCCGGGGGTTGAAGACCGAGCGGCGTCAACGGAAAACAAAAAGAGAGAGAGGTTAAAGCACAGCCGGGGTTCAGGACCGAGCGGCAGCAACGAGAGAGGTGCACAGGAGAACGCGTAGAGTGCAGCCAGGGTTCAAGGGCTGAGCAGCGTCCGTGGGGAAAGAAAAGGAGCGCGGGAGACGCCATTTGAGCCACGGAGAAGAAGGGAGAGCGCGCCATTTGAGCCACGGAGAAGAAGGGAGAGCGCGGGAGATGCCATTTTTGAAGCCGCAGCGGAGAAGAAGGGCGAGCGCGGGAAGAAAGGAAAGCGCGGGAGACGCCATTTTGAGCCAGCGGAGAAGAAGGGAGAGCGTGGGAGTTGCCATTTTAGAAAGTCTAACCACACCCAGGGATGCCGAAGAGTGGCAGTGTCACTGCGTTCGACAATGAAGTCGAAGATTGGGCAACATTTGTGGAACGCATTGAGGTGTACTGCAAGGCGAATGAAGTGCCAGATGCCAGGAAAGCACTGGTTTTGTTGAATTCCATGGGTGGAAAAACGTATGGCTTACTGCGAAACCTAATAACCCCAGAGAAGCCAGTGGATAAGGATTTCGAAAGCATAGTGGAAATCCTACAGGACCACTTAAACCCCACACCGCTGCTGATAGCAGAAAGATTTAAGTTCCACAAAAGGAACCAGCAGAAAGACGAAAGTAATGCTGAGTATTTAACGGAACTGCGCAAGCTATTGAAACACTGCCAGTTTGGAATGGGACTAGCAGATACGTTAAGGGACAAGTTTGTGTGTGGGCTTCAAAGTGAAGGAACCCAGAAACGGCTTCTATCAGAAAAGGATCTTACGCTGGACAAGGCTTTCAGCATGGCAGTATCACACGAAGCAGCTGCACGGGGCGTTGCAGAGATACAACGGAGACCGCAAGAATATGGCACAAATGAAATGTCATATGGAGCAGGGAAGTGTTATCGCTGCGGCAGAACAACACACGACCAGAAGGATTGTTGGTTCAAAGACCAAGTGTGCAGACAGTGTGGAAAAGCAGGACACATAGCAAGAGTCTGCAGGTCAGGGAAGAAAACCAGCAGCAAGAAATCTCCACAGGAGAAGTACAAAAAGGTACATAAGGTGATGGACAGTAGTTCAGACGAACAGAAAAGTGATACAGACTCTGGAAGCAAGGAGCTGGGTTGTCTGAAACTACATAATGTAATCAAAATGGAGGATCACCAGACTATCTGGGTCACGCTCAAGATAGACGGAGTCCAAGTGAAAATGGAATTGGACACAGGATCAGCCCTAACAGTCATAAACCGAAGGGACTACAAGCGGCTATTCTCACATATACCCTTGAAAGCTACAGAGATTGTCTTGAAGACGTACACGGGGCAAAAAGTCTACCCCAAAGGAAAAATAAGGGTGACCGTGATATACAAAGGCCAGGAAATACCAAAAATGGACCTATATGTATTGCCAGACGGAGGACCACCACTACTAGGACGTGAATGGATCCGGAAGATACAATTAGATTGGCATTCCATACAGGCACTGAAGTTTGAGGCCAAAAAGGATGACGACGTCACACCTGGATAACTGTCAAAAATGCTAACTGATGCACAAGAAGTGTTCCAGGAGGGACTCGGAACACTATAAGGCATAACAGCGACGATTAAAATAGAGGAAAATGCAAGCCCAAAGTTTTTTAAGGCCAGACCGGTGCTTTATGCGATCTGACCAGCTGTCGAAGCAGAGCTGGAAGGTTTGGAACGTTCAGGAGTACTGTCCAAAGTGGACTGGAGTGAGTGGGCTACACCCATCATTCCTGTAATGAAGAGGTCGTTGAGTAATACACCTGGGGAACCAAAGAAGGTCCGCATCTGTGGGGATTTTAAGGTGACAGTGAACCCAGTCCTTCACACAGTACAATACCTGCTTCCACGGATTGAAGATATTTTCGCCTCGCTATCTGGAGGTAAACGCTCACTAAGATTGATCTGGCCCAGGCATACCTGCAAATGGAGGTAGAAGAAGCCTCGAAACAATACCTCATGATCAACACTCATAAAGGTCTCTACCAATACAACCGGCTGGTGTTCGGGGTAGCATCGGCTCCGGCTATTTGGCAAAGGGCAATGGATCAAGTCCTGCAAGGGATTTCAGGGACCCAGTGTTATTTGGACGACATCCTGGTCACGGGCGAAAATGACAGTGATCACTTCGCCAACCTGGGGAAGGTGCTCACTAGATTAAAGGAATATGGGCTACGAGCTAATCGCCACAAGTGCGAGTTTTTCCAGAAGCAGATCTCGTATTTGTTACGTCCGTGAATAATTGAGACACGGACAGCAGGAGTGAACAAAGTAAGTCTTTACTGGTGGAAGTCAATCGTGAAACTAAAAACACAGAGGCTCATTAGCGCCTTTTATACAGGGGTGGTCACTGCCGGTACTGCAGTCTGAGACCAGTTATTCTCTTAAAGGTACATACACAACAATTCCTCCCCTTTTAGATAAACAGTACATAACATTCATTTAACAACTAAATGATAACTAATTACAATCACAATTACGGTTGCTAGATACATTGGTTAAGTTTAAGCAATCATAAGTTCAGTCTTTGAGGAGGCTTCCTGATTCTGTCTGGATAATGCCTCTTTGGGGTATCAGGTTCTTCAGGCAATGTTGAGTCGGGATCAATGTCGTTGTTTGGTTCATCTGCTTCCAATATTACCGGTTCTGCGGTAGCTGCAATTGGAACGTCGATTTCATTACCAGGTGTATCAGATCGTGGTGTGGAGTTGACGTTTTCCTGTGACTCTAGAATCTGGTCAGCATGGCATCTTACAATGCTCTCCCCAACGTCCACGGTATACATGAGAGGTCCTTGTCATGTACAAATCGTTCCTGGCTGCCATTTCTCAGTGCGGTAGTCCCGGGCCAAAACTGGTTGACCTACCTTAAAACTCCTGGTCGGCCTTTCATTCATATTCTGAAACTGCCTGTTCTCCACGTCTCTTCGGACGTTTGGCTTAACCAAATCCAAGCGGCATCGTAGTCTTCGATTGAAGAACATCATGGCTGGAGTTTGGTTGGTAACCGCATGTGTCGCATTCCGGTAGGCAAACAAGAAGTTGTCCACCTTGTGTTGTAGGGGTATATCTTCATTACACATTGCCTTGATAGCCTTCTTGAATGTTTGGACAAACCTCTCGGCCAATCCATTAGTGGCTGGATGATATGGGGCAGATGTGTAATGCTTAACACCATTGTTCTTTAAGAACCTCCGGAACGCTTCAGACACAAACTGTGGTCCATTGTCAGAGCAAATCTGTTCAGGCAGCCCATTCCTGGCGAATATGGTTCATAAAACTGTGATAGTTTTTTCCGTGGTGGTTGAGGTCATTTTTATTACCTCTGGCCACTTTGAATGTGCATCCACTGCAATTAAAAACATCGAGTCCATGAAGGGACCAGCAAAATCAATGTGCACCCTTTGCCATGTGTGGTAAACCACTGCTAACTCTGTACATGTCTGTGTGGTAAACCACTGTTAACTCTGTACAGGTCCGGGCATGTCTCCGCCCCTGGCTCCACCCCTAAGCCGGGGTATAAAGGTGACTCACCTCCCTTCCCCCGGGGGCTCTTAGGATGGATCCACTAGCAGAGGCATGCTCCAGTTCTTAGTCAATAAAAGCCTACTTCGTATAAGTTCAACTCGTAGTCTTTGGTGTTGTTGATAGTGCATCAATTTTATTGACTAAATTTTCGACATGGAGCAAATCTTGAAGCCGGAACGTTTAGACCTGGATCCTCAAGCAGCAGATGCAGCCAATAACTTTGAACACTGGCTGAGCTGTTTCGAAGCCTTCCTGGAGGCCTCCAGCACTACCGTCACTACAGATGATGCGAAACGGCTTGTCTTGAACTCACGGGTGAGCCACCGAGTCTACTCGATCATCTGAGACGCCACAGCTTACGCGGCCGCCATCGCGACGCGAAAGGAACAATACGTGAGGCCTGTTAACGAGGTCTACGCCAGACACCTCCTGGCTACCCGAAAACAGCGCCCCGGGGAATCGGGCGCCGAATATTTACTGGCACTGAGAGTCTTCAGCCGGGCCTGTAATTGCAAAGCGGTGACGGCCAAGGAATGCACGGAAGACCTGATCCGAGACGCCTACGTAGCCGGCATCAGGTCCAACTATACTCGGCAGAGGCTGCTGGAACAGAGGGGGCTCGACCTGCAGAAGATGGTGGCCCTCGCTAACTCGTTAGACGTGGCCCTCCAGAACATGGACGCCTACCCCCCTGACCGGATGGCCACGTGGATGTCACGGGAGCAGCCATCTTGGGGCCCGGTAAGGCCACAAGCCGCCAGCAGCCCAACTACAGCTGCAATGACCAGAGGCCAGAAATGCTACTTCTGCGGCCA
This sequence comes from Somniosus microcephalus, assembly GCF_052327205.1. NCBI lineage: Eukaryota > Metazoa > Chordata > Chondrichthyes > Squaliformes > Somniosidae > Somniosus > Somniosus microcephalus. The sequence goes on along the minus strand of NC_140990.1, from coordinate 88,204,202 downwards.
GGCCAAGCACCCCAGACAGCAATGCCCAGCAAAGGACGCGACCTGCTCCAAATGCGGCAAGAAAGGCCACTACGCGAGAGTGTGCAGGGCGAAATCGACCCCCAATTCCAGCAGCGCCGCGTGTGAACCGTGCAGGCCGCCATTTTGGACCCTACCAACCACGTGTGAGCCGTGCGGGCCGCCATTTTGGGCACCACCAGCCGCGGGGGAGCCGCCATCTTGGACACCATTTCGGGACCAGGCCCCCGGCGCGGGCGAATACTACAGCGACCCACCGACCTCGACGATGGCCTCCATCACCCTGGACCAATCTAGGCCCCATCAACTAGCCAGGTCCATGATGAACGTAAAGGTAAATGGCCATGCCACAAATTGCCTTTTCGACTGCGGAAGCACAGAGAGCTTCATCCACCCCGACACGGTGCGACGCTACTCCCTATCGGTTATGCCCACACGCCACCAGGTCTTTATGGCCTCAAAGTCCCATACGGCGGACGTCGGCGGCTACTGTGTAGCGACTCTGACAGTGAACGGCGTGGAGTACAGAGATTTTAAATTCCTCGTCCTGCCACAGCTCTGTGCTCCCGTACTGCTAGGATTAGACTTCCAGTGCCATCTGGAGAGCATCACGATGGCATATGGCGGGCCCCTGCCCCCACTTACAGTCTGCAGCCGGCAGAATTTAAACACGGCGCCGCGCAAAGTATGCAGCCTGTCCACCCTGAAGGTCAAACCCCCCCCGTTGTTCGCTAACCTCGCCAAAGGCTGCAAGCCAATTGCTACTAAAAGCAGGCGGTACAGTGCCGGGGATAGGAGCTTTATTAAATCAGAAGTAGAAAGACTCCTGAGGGAAGGGATTATCGAGGGCAGCACCAGCCCATGGTGAGCCCAAGTGGTGGTAGTGAAGACCGGCGAAAAACAGCGCCTGGTTATTGATTACAGCCAGACGATCAATCGATACACGCAATTAGATGCATACCCACTTGCCCGCATATCTGACATGGTCAACCAGATAGCACAATACCGGGTATTCTCGATGATTGATCTGAAGTCGGCATACCACCAGCTCCCCATCAGGCCTGAGGACCGCCAGTACACGGCCTTCGAGGCTGACGGTCGCCTTTACCACTTCCTCTGAGTCCCCTTCGGCATCACCAACGGGGTCTCGGTCTTTCAAAGGGAGATGGACCGGATGGTTGACCAGAACGCGCTGCAGGCCACCTTCCCCTATCTAGACAACGTCACCATCTGCGGCCATGACCGGCATGACCACGACGCCAACCTAGAAAAATTCCTCCGTACGGCCCAACGGCTGAATCTGACATACAACAGAGAAAAATGTATGTTCCGCACCACGCGCCTCGCTATTCTTGGCTGCGTGGTGGAAAACGGAGTCATCGGCCCCGACCCCGACCGAATGTGCCCCCTCCTGGAACTACCCCTCCCCCACTGCCTAAAAGCCCTGAAGAGATGCCTAGGGTTCTTCTCTTACTACGCCCAGTGGGTGCCCAACTATGCGGACAAAGCCCGGCCCCTCATCAAGTCAACCTCCTTCCCCCTGACGGCAGAGGCCCGTGCGGCCTTCACCCTCATAAAAGAGGACATTGCGAAGGCCACAATGCATGCAGTGGATGAGTCCATCCCTTTCCAAGTGGAGAGCGATGCATCCGACTTCGCCCTAGCCGCAACCCTTAACCAGGCGGGGAGACCCGTGGCCTTCTTTTCACGGACCCTCCAGGGCCCTGAAATTCGACACTCCTCAGTCGAGAAGGAGGCTCAGGCGATAGTGGAGGCTGTACGGCACTGGAGGCATTACCTGGCCGGTAAACGTTTCACCCTGCTCACTGACCAACGGTCAGTAGCATTTATGTTTAACAACAGACAAAGGGGGAAAATCAAAAATGATAAGATATTGCGGTGGAGGATCGAGTTATCCACCTACAACTACGATATCTTATACCGGCCCGGGAAACTTAATGAGCCCCCAGATGCCCTATCCCGTGGGACATGTGCCAACACACAAGTCGATAGGCTACGGACCCTCCACAATGATCTCTGCCACCCGGGGGTCACCAGGTTCTTCCATTTTATTAAAGCTCGCAACCTGCCTTACTCCATCGAGGAGGTCAGGACCATGACCAGGAACTGCCAGGTCTGCGCCGAATGCAAATCGCATTTTTATAGGCCAGACAGGGCACACCTGATTAAAGCCAGCCACCCCTTCGAACGTCTCAGCGTCGATTTCAAGGGGCCCCTTCCCTCCTCTGGCCGCAACACGTACTTTCTCAATATTATTGACGAGTACTCCCGTTTCCCCTTCGCCATCCCCTGCCCGGACATGACCAGCGCCACAGTCATCAGGTGCCTCAACGACCTGTTCGCCATATTTGGCTTCCCCAATTACATCCACAGCGACAGGGGCTCGTCGTTCATGAGCAATGAGCTGCGCCAGTACCTGCTCGAGAAGGGCATCGCCACGAGCAGGACTACCAGCTACAACCCCCGGGGTAACGGACAGGTAGAGAGGGAGAACGCAACGGTGTGGAAGACCGCCATGCTCGCCCTAAAATCCAAGGGCCTCCCAATCTCCCGCTGGCAAGATGTCCTCCCCGATGCGCTCCACTCCATACAATCACTGCTCTGTACTGCCACAAACGCCACCCCTCACGAGAAGATGTTCGTCTTCCCCAGGAAATCCACCTCGGGGACATCACTACCGTCATGGCTGACGTCTCCGGGACCCGTCCTGCTCAGGAAACACGTGAGGAACCATAAGACATACCCCCTGGTCGAAAAGGTTCACCTCCTCCATGCCAACCCACAGTACGCCTATGTGGCGTATCCTGACGGGCGGGAGGACACAGTCTCAATTCGAGACCTCGCACCCTCAGGTACCACCCGAAACACCATCGATCACCATCCACTACCTCCACCCACCACCATTACCCACGACGCACCACCAGGGTGTCTACCACGAACTGAAGACATGCCGATGCCATCCCTACCCCGAGAGGATGACACGCCAGTGCTCCGTCCCACGCGAGAAGCGGCCGCGGGCAAAGAACCGCCGCAACCGGCACCACGAAGATCATTACGGCAGACAAGACCCCCGGAGAGACTTTCGTATATGAACTTTTGAAACACTTCACCCTGCCGGACTCTTTTTTAAACGAGGGGTGAATGTGGTAAACCACTGCTAACTCTGTACATGTCTGTGTGGTAAACCACTGTTAACTCTGTACAGGTCCGGGCATGTCTCCGCCCCTGGCTCCACCCCTAAGCCCGGGTATAAAGGTGACTCACCACCCTTCCCCCGGGAGCTCTTAGGATGGATCCACTAGCAGAGGCATGCTCCAGTTCTTAGTCAATAAAAGCCTACTTCGTATAAGTTCAACTCGTAGTCTTTGGTGTTGTTGATAGTGCATCACCATGGAGATGAGGGCCACTCCCATGGGTGCAGAGGAGCTTGTGGTGGGGCGTTTTGGACCTTCTGGCATCCTGCACAGCTCTTGGTCATCTCTTCGATTTCTCTATCGATTCCCGGCCACCACACAAACGCTCTGGCTAAGCTCTTCATTTTTACCCCACCCAGATGACCCTCATGAAGCTCATTGAGCACTCTATCCGTCAACTTAGGTGGAATTACTACTCTGGATCCACACATCAAGGTTCCTCTGCACACTGACAGCTGTTCTCTTCTCGGCGAGAGTGCTGGCTGCAGTGGTTCGCCATGTGCTGGCCATCCCTTCACCGTTAAATCATAGACCCGTGATAGTGTCGGGTCATTCCGTGTTTCCTTTTCTATGTTTGCATTCGTCACAGGGAGACATTCGACTATGGTGGAGTGGAATAACTCCATTGGATCCACTGCAAGGTCTTCTTCTTCCACCGTCGGCAACGGTAGACATGACAATCCATCAGCATTTCCATGCTGTTTAGTTCCTTTGTACTCGATGTCATATTGGTGTGCCCCTAGGAAAAGGGGCCATCTCTGCAGCCGTTGTGCTGTCATTATCGGTACGCCCTCCTGAGGGTGATGATCGGTTAGTAGAGTAAATTTTTGACCGTGCAGGTAGTGATTGAACTTCTTCACCCCCCACACTAGGCTGAGGGCCTCTCTGTCAATCTGGGCGTAGTTACGCTCGGCAGAAGTTAACGAGCGTGACGCAAAAGCTATCGGCCTCTCTAAACCATCAAGGAATTTATGTGACAGTACCACCCCAATGCCATAGGGAGACGCATCACACGCCAGCCTGATTGGCAGTGCTGGGTTGTAGTGAGCCAATACTCCCCTTGAAGTGATTAAGTCATTACTCTTCTGAAAAGCACGCTTACAATCATCGCTCCATTTCCATGCTACCCCCGTTCGTAGCAGGGCGTTCAGTGGGTGCAGAATTGTCGACAAATTCGGCAAAAACTTATGATAGTAATTCACCAATCCGAGAATGACCTCAGTCGCGACACATTTTCAGGCGCTGGGGCCTTAACAACCGCTTCAATTTTGTCAGGGGACTTATGTAACCCCTCTTCATCAATCACGTGGCCACAATACGACATCTGTTTCTTAAAAAATTTGCACTTGGGGCGGTTGGCTCGCAGCATATGTTCCCGTAGTCTAGTGAGCACCTGTTCTAGGTTGTTAAGGTGTTCACTGTCATCTACATGGGGATTCTAACCCTGGGACTGTACATGGGGATTCTAACCCTGGGACTGTACATGGGGATTCTAACCCTGGGACTGTACATGGGGTTTCTAACCCTGGGACTGTACATGGGGATTCCAACCCTGGGCCTGTAAACGGGGATTCCAACCCTGGGACTGTACATGGGGATTCTAACCCTGGGACTGTACATGGGGATTCCAACCATGGGACTGTCCATGGGGATTCCAACCCTGGGGCTTTACATGGGGATTCTAACCCAGGGACTGTACATGGGGATTCTAGCCCTGGGACTGTACATGGGGTTTCTAACCCTGGGACTGTACATGGGGATTCCAACCCTGGGTCTGTAAACGGGGATTCCAACCCTGGGACTGTACATGGGGGTTCTAACCCTGGGACTGTACATGGGGATTCCAACCATGGGACTGTACATGGGGATTCCAACCCTGGGGCTTTACATGGGAATTCTAACCCTGAAACTGTACATGGGGATTCTAACCCTGGGACTCTACATGGGGATTCTAATCCTGGGACTGTTCATGGAGATTCTAACCCTGGGACTGTACTTGGGGATTCTAACCCTGAGACTGGAAATGAGGATTCCAACCCAGGGAATGTACATGGGGATTCTAACCCAGGGACTGTACATGGGGATTCTAACCCTGGGGCTGTACATAGGGTTTCTAACCCTGGGACTGTACATGGGGATTCTAACCCTGGGACAGTACATGGGGATTCTAAACCTGGGACTGTACATGGGGTTTCTAACCCTGGGACTGTACATGGGGATTCTAACCCTGGAAATGTACATGGGGATTCTAACCCCTGGACTGTACATGGGGATTCTAACCCTGGGACTGTACATGGGGTTTCTAACCCTGGGCCTGTACATGGGGATTCTAACCCTGGGACTGTACATGGGGATTCCAACCCTGGGACTGTACATGGGGATTCCAACCCTGGGACTGTACATGGGGATTCTAACCCTGGGACTGTACATGGGGTTTCTAACCCTGGGACTGTACATGGGGATTCTAACCCTGGGACTGTACATGGGTATTCTAACCCTGGGACTGTACATGGGGATTCTAACCCTGAGACTGGAAATGAGGATTCCAACCCAGGGAATGTACATGGGGATTCTAACCCAGGGACTGTACATGGGGATTCTAACCCTGGGACTGTACATGGGGATTCTAACCCTGGGACTGTACATGGGGTTTCTAACCCTGGGACTGTACATGGGGTTTCTAACCCTGGGACTGTACATGGGGATTATAACCCTGGGACTGTACATGGGGATTCTAACCCTGGGACTGGATATGGGGATTCTAACCCTGGGACTGTACATGGGGATTCTAACCCTGGGACTGTACATGGGGATTCTAACCCTGGGACTGTACATGGGGATTCTAACCCTGGGATTGTACATACGGTTTCTAACCCTGGGACTGTACATGGGGATTCTAACCCTGGGACTGCACATGGGGATTCTAACCCTGGGACTGTAAATGGGGTTTCTAACCCTGGGACTGTACATGGGGATTCTAACCCTGGAAATGTACATGGGGATTCTAACCCCTGGACTGTACATGGGAATTCTAACCCTGGGACTGTACATGGGGTTTCTAACCCTGGGCCTGTAGATGGGGATTCTAACCCTGGGACTGTACATGGGGGTTCTATCCCTGGGACTGTACATGGGGATTCTAACCCAGGGATTGTACATGGGGATTCCAACCTTGGGACTGTACATGGGGATTCTAACCCTGGGACTGTACATGGGGTTTCTAACCCTGGGACTGTTCATGGGGATTCTAACCCTGGGACTGTTCATGGGGATTCTAACCTTGGGACTGTACATGGGGATTCTAACCCTGGGACTGTACATGGGGATTCCAACCATGGGACTGTACATGGGGATTCCAACCCTGGGAATGTACATGGGGATTCTAACCCTGGACTGTACATGGGGTTTCTAACCCTGGGGCTGTACATGGGGATTCTAACCCTGGGACTGTACGTGGGGATTCTAACCCTGGGACTGTACATGGGGATTCTAACCCAGGGACAGTACATGGGGATTCTCACCCAGGGACTGTACATGGGGATTCTAACCCTGGGACTGTACATGGGGATTCTAACCCTGGGACTGTAAATGGGGATTCTAACCCTGGGACTGTACATGGGGTTTCTAACCCTGGGACTGTACATGGGGATTCTGACCCCGGGACTGTACATGGGGATTCTAACCGTGGGACTGTACATGGGGTTTCCAACCCTGGGACTGTACATGGGGATTCTAACCCTGGGACTGTACATGGGGATTCTAACTCTGGGGCTGTACATGGGAATTCTAACCCTGGGACTGTACATGGGGATTCTAACCCTGGGACTGTACATGGGGATTCTAACCCTGGAACTGTACATGGGGTTCCCAACCCTGGGACTGTACATGGGGATTCTAACCCTGGGACTGTACATGGGGATTCTAACCCTGGGACTGTACATGGGGACTCTAACCCTGGAACTGTACATGGGGATTCTAACCCTGGGACTGTACATGGGGATACTAACCCTGGGACTGTACATGGGGATTCTAACCCTGGGATTGGAAATCGGGATTCCAACCCAGGGAATGTACATGGGGATTCTAACCCTGGGACTGTACATGGGGATTCTAACCCTGGGGCTGTACATGGGGATTCTAACCCTGGGACTGTACATGGGGATTCTAACCCTGGGACTGTACATGGGGATTCTAACCCTGGGACTGTACATGGGGATTCTGACCCTGGGACTGTACATGGGGATTCTAACACTGGGACTGTACATGGGGATTCTAACCCTGGGGCTGTACATGGGGATTCTAACCCCAGGACTGTACAGGGGTTTCTAACCCTGGGACTGGAAATGGGGATTCTAACCCTGGGACTGTACATGGGGTTTCTAACCCTGGGACTGTACATGGGGATTCTGACCCCGGGACTGTACATGGGGATTCTAACCGTGGGACTGTACATGGGGTTTCCAACCCTGGGACTGTACATGGGGATTCTGACCCTGGGACTGTACATGGGGATTCTAACCCTGGGACTGGACATGGGGATTCTAACCCTGGGACTGTACATGAGGATTCTAACCCTGGGACTGTACATGGGGATTCTAACCCTGGGACTGTACATGGGGTTTCTAACCCTGGGACTGTACATGGGGTTTCTAACCCTGGGACTGTACATGGGGATTATAACCCTGGGACTGTACATGGGGATTCTAACCCTGGGACTGGATATGGGGATTCTAACCCTGGGACTGTACATGGGGATTCTAACCCTGGGACTGTACATGGGGATTCTAACCCTGGGACTGTACATGGGGATTCTAACCCTGGGATTGTACATACGGTTTCTAACCCTGGGACTGTACATGGGGATTCTAACCCTGGGACTGCACATGGGGATTCTAACCCTGGGACTGTAAATGGGGTTTCTAACCCTGGGACTGTACATGGGGATTCTAACCCTGGAAATGTACATGGGGATTCTAACCCCTGGACTGTACATGGGGATTCTAACCCTGGGACTGTACATGGGGTTTCTAACCCTGGGCCTGTAGATGGGGATTCTAACCCTGGGACTGTACATGGGGATTCTAACCCTGGGACTGTACATGGGGATTCTAACCCTGGGACTGTACATGGGAATTCTAACCCTGGGACTGTACATGGGGATTCTAACCCTGGGACTGTACATGGGGATTCTAACCCTGGGACTGTACATGAGGATTCCAACCCTGGGACTGTACATGGGGATTCTAACCCTGGGACTGTACATGGGGATTCTAACCCTGGGACTGTACATGGGGATTCCAACCTTGGGACTGTACATGGGGATTCTAACCCTGGGACTGTACATGGGGTTTCTAACCCTGGGACTGTTCATGGGGATTCTAACCCTGGGACTGTTCATGGGGATTCTAACCTTGGGACTGTACATGGGGATTCTAACCCTGGGACTGTACATGGGGATTCCAACCATGGGACTGTACATGGGGATTCCAACCCTGGGAATGTACATGGGGATTCTAACCCTGGACTGTACATGGGGTTTCTAACCCTGGGGCTGTACATGGGGATTCTAACCCTGGGACTGTACGTGGGGATTCTAACCCTGGGACTGTACATGGGGATTCTAACCCAGGGACAGTACATGGGGATTCTCACCCAGGGACTGTACATGGGGATTCTAACCCTGGGACTGTACATGGGGATTCTAACCCTGGGACTGTAAATGGGGATTCTAACCCTGGGACTGTACATGGGGTTTCTAACCCTGGGACTGTACATGGGGATTCTGACCCCGGGACTGTACATGGGGATTCTAACCGTGGGACTGTACATGGGGTTTCCAACCCTGGGACTGTACATGGGGATTCTAACCCTGGGACTGTACATGGGGATTCTAACTCTGGGGCTGTACATGGGAATTCTAACCCTGGGACTGTACATGGGGATTCTAACCCTGGGACTGTACATGGGGATTCTAACCCTGGAACTGTACATGGGGTTCCCAACCCTGGGACTGTACATGGGGATTCTAACCCTGGGACTGTACATGGGGATTCTAACCCTGGGACTGTACATGGGGACTCTAACCCTGGAACTGTACATGGGGATTCTAACCCTGGGACTGTACATGGGGATACTAACCCTGGGACTGTACATGGGGATTCTAACCCTGGGATTGGAAATCGGGATTCCAACCCAGGGAATGTACATGGGGATTCTAACCCTGGGACTGTACATGGGGATTCTAACCCTGGGGCTGTACATGGGGATTCTAACCCTGGGACTGTACATGGGGATTCTAACCCTGGGACTGTACATGGGGATTCTAACCCTGGGACTGTACATGGGGATTCTGACCCTGGGACTGTACATGGGGATTCTAACACTGGGACTGTACATGGGGATTCTAACCCTGGGGCTGTACATGGGGATTCTAACCCCAGGACTGTACAGGGGTTTCTAACCCTGGGACTGGAAATGGGGATTCTAACCCTGGGACTGTACATGGGGTTTCTAACCCTGGGACTGTACATGGGGATTCTGACCCCGGGACTGTACATGGGGATTCTAACCGTGGGACTGTACATGGGGTTTCCAACCCTGGGACTGTACATGGGGATTCTGACCCTGGGACTGTACATGGGGATTCTAACCCTGGGACTGGACATGGGGATTCTAACCCTGGGACTGTACATGAGGATTCTAACCCTGGGACTGTACATGGGGATTCTAACCCTGGGACTGTACATGGGGATTCTAACCCTGGGAATGTACATGGGGATTCTAACCCTGGGACTGTACATGGGGATTCTAACCCTGGGAGTGTTCATGGGGATTCTAACCTTGTGACTGTAGATGGGGATTCTAACCCTGGGACTGTACATGGGGATTCTAACCCTTGGACTGTACATGGGGATTCTAACCCTGGGACTGTACATGGGGACTCTAACCCTGGGACTGTCTATGGGGATTCAACCCTGGGACTGTACATGGGGATTCTAACCCTGGGACTGTTCATGGGGATTCTAACCTTTAGACTGTACATGGGGATTCTAACCCTGGGACTGTACATGGGGATTCTAACCCTGGGACTGTACATGTGGATTCCAACCCTGGGACTGTACATGGGGATTCTAACCCTGGGACTGTACATGGGGATTCCAACCCTGGGACTGTACATGGGGATTCTAACCCTGGGACTGTACATGGGGACCTAGTTCTGGGGCTCTTCTGTTGCAATTGTTTGGGATATAAACCGTAAGCTTGCCAATTACGAGTGGCTTTAGGGGAGACGGTGATAAATCCGATGTTTGGAGAATGAGGATAAAATAAATTAGGCAATATCTTACTCGGGCACTGGGCCCGGTTGGTAACAGACACTGAAGCCCCGCCTACTCTATAGTCCTGCGATGGCCGCGCATGCACTCTGTTATGCAATAATTCAAGATGGCGGCGCACTGAACCATCCTGCACAAAGATGGCGGCCTTTAACCTGGGCCTGTGACCGGGAGAATGCCCCGAAGCTGCAAATGCGGGATGTTTAGGGTATTATTCATGGCGTGCAGCCTACACCAGTTGTTTTTGAAGCCTCCATGCCTGCTCCATTGCACTCCTGCGCTTGGCATCCTGTTACCCGCTGCTGAATCGTGCTGCGAGCATCTGTCCGCCTGCAGCTTCAGTCCTTCTCCAGTACCTCACTGCGCATGCTCCAAACACAGCCGGGTACCGCACCTGCGCGCTAGGCTCCTGTAGTCTGGGTGCCTCTTTTTTATGACCCAAATCAACTTTTTTACCTTTTACTTAAACAAATCAACTGTAAATTAATAAAACTTTAAATAAAACCTAACAAATTAAATTAAAATTGTGTTGTTAGACTGGGTGCGGCACATTCCCCACCGCCCGGAATGCTGGGTAAAAGCCCCGTTATTGAAAGAGCATATTACTAACAGAACATGTGTAAGAAGTCACACAACACCAGGTTATATTCCAACAGCTTTATTTGAAATCACAAGCTTTCGGAGCGCTGCGCCTTCATCAGGTGAAGTGGAGAGATGCATATAGGCACAGCATATATAGTCAGAGGATACTGCCAGATGATTACAGGTCATCTTTCTAACTGCCCTTTGTCACACTTCGGCAGAGTGATAATCACAGCAATCAAAGGTGTGAATGGTGTCTAAACAGGTCAGTCAGGAAAACATTACATCAAAGAAAAATGAGGTGGGGTCACAAGAGGTCAAATGTTGCAGATGCTGGGGTCTGTATGAAAAACAAAAAACAGACAAGAAACATTTTTTTTTGCTGGAAATCACAGCAGATCCGGCCGCATCTGTGTAGAGAGAACAAGCCAATGACGACTCAAGTCTGGATGACCCTATGTCAGGTGGGGTTACATGTAGCGTGACATGAACCCAAGATCCCAGATGAGGCCGTCCTCATGAGTGCGGAACTTGGCTATCAGTTTCTGCTCGACGATTTTGCATTGTCGTGTGTCTCGAAGGCCGCCTTGGAGATTGCTTACCCGAAGATCGGAGGCTGAATGTTCTTGACTGCTGAAGTTGTCCCCGACTGGGAGGGAACACTCCTGCCTGGCGATTGTTGTGCGGTGTCTGTTCATCCGTTGTCGCAGTGTCTGCATGGTCTCGCTGATGTACCATGCTTTGGGGCATCCTTTCCTGCAATGTATGAGGTAGACAACATTGGCTGAGTCACATGAGTATGTACCATGTACCTGGTGGGTGGTGTCCTCACGTGTGATGATGGTATCTGTGTTGATGATCTGGCATGTCTTGCAGAGGTTGCCGTGGCAGGGTTGTGTGGTGTCATGGTCGCTGTTCTCCTGAAAGCTGTGAAATTTGCTGTGAACGATGGTCTGTTTGAGGTTAGGCAGCTGTTTGAAGGTGAGTAGTGGGGGCGTGGGGATGGCCTTAGTGAGGTGTTCGTCATCATTGATGACATGTTGAAGGCTGCGAAGAACATGGCGTAGTTTCTCCGCTCCGGGGAAGTACTGGACGACGAAGGGTACTCTGTTGGTTGTGTCCCGTGTTTGTCTTCTGAGGAGGTCTGTGCGATTTTTTGCTGTGGCCCGTCGGAACTGTCGATCGACGAGTCGAGCGTCATATCCCGTTCTTACAAGGGCGTCTTTCAGTGTCTGTAGGTGTCCATCGTGTTCCTCCTTGTCTGAGCAGATCCTGTGTATTCGCAGGGCTTGTCCATAGGGGATGGCTTCTTTAACGTGGTTAGGGTGGAAGCTGGAGAAGTGGAGCATCGTGAGGTTGTCCGTGGGCTTACGGTAGAGTGAAGTGCTGAGGTGTCCGTCTTTGATGGAGATTCATGTGTCCAAGAATGAAACCGATTCTGAGGAGTAGTCCATGGTGAGTTTGATGGTGGGATGGAACTTGTTGATGTTATCATGTAGTCTTTTCAGTGATTCTTCGCTGTGGGTCCATAGGAAGAAAATGTCGTCGATGTATCTGGTGTATAGCGTTGGTTGGAGGTCCTGTGCAGTGAAGAAGTCTTGCTCGAACTTGTGCATGAAGATGTTGGCGTATTGGGGTGTGAATTTGGTCCCCATGGCTGTTCCGTGTGTTTGGGTAAAGAACTGGTTGTCAAAGATGAAGACATTGTGGTCAAGGATGAAGCGGATGAGTTGTAGGATGGCGTCTGGAGATTGGCTGTTGTTGGTGTTGAGTACTGAGGCTGTTGCAGCGATGCCGTCATCGTGGGGGAAAGTGATGTAGAGTGCCGAGACGTCCATCGTGGTGAGGAGTGTTCCTGGTTCAACTGGTCCGTGGGTGCTGAGTTTCTGTAAGAAGTCTGTAGTGTCGCGACAGAAGCTGGGGGTTCCCTGTACAATGTGTTTCAGGATGCCCTCGATGTATCCAGAGAGGTTCTCACACAGGGTTCCATTGCCTGATATGATAGGACGTCCGGGTGTGTTGGCTTTGTGTATCTTTGGAAGGCAGTAGAAGTCTCCCACACGGGGAGTACATGGGATGAGAGCGCATAGGATGCTTTGAAGGTCTGGATCGAAGGTCTTGATCAGTCTGTTGAGTTGGCGGGTGTGTTCTTTGGTCGGATCTGCGGGTAACTGTCTGTAGTGTTCCTGGTTGTCCAGTTGTTGGTATGCTTCTTTGCAATAGTCCGTTCTGTTCTGTATGACGATGGCTCCTCCTTTGTCTCCTGGTTTGTTGACGATGTTGCGGTTGGTCTTGAGAGCGTGGATGGTGTTACGTTGTGCTCGGGTGACATTCTGGAATGTCTTGTGAGTGCGGCTGATGCCTAACCACGTTAAAGAAGCCATCCCCTATGGACAAGCCCTGCGAATACACAGGATCTGCTCAGACGAGGAGGAACGCGATGGACACCTACAGATGCTGAAAGATGCCCTCGTAAGAACGGGATATGATGCTCGACAGTTCCGACGGGCCACAGTGAAAAATCGCATAGACCTCCTCAGAAGACCAACATGGGACACAACCAATAGAGTACCCTTCGTCGTCCAGTACTTCCCCGGAGCGGAGAAACTATGCCATGTTCTTCGCAGCCTTCAACATGTCATCGATGATGACGAACACCTCACTAAGGCTATCCCCACGCCCCCACTACTCGCCTTCAAACAGCCGCCTAACCTCAAACAGACCATCATTCGCAGCAAATTACCCAGCTTTCAGGAGAACAGCGACCACGACACCACACAACCCTGCCACGGCAACCTCTGCAAGACATGCCAGATCATCGGCAAAGATACCATCATCACACGTGAGGACACCACCCACCAGGTACATGGTACATACTCATGTGACTCGGCCAACGTTGTCTACCTCATACATTGCAGGAAAAGATGCCCCGGAGCATGGTACATCGGCGAGACCATGCAGACACTGCGACAATGGATGAACGGACACTGTGCAACAATCGCCAGGCAGGAGTGTTCCCTCCCAGTTGGGGAACACTTCAGCAGTCAAGGACATTCAGCCTCCGATCTTCGGGTAAGCATTCTCCCAGGTGGTCTTCGAGACACACGACAATGCAAAATCGTCGAGCAGAAACTGATAGCCAAGTTCCGCACTCATGAGGACGGCCTCAGCCGGGATCTTGGGTTCATGTCATGCTACATGTAACCCCACCTGACGTAGGGTCATCCAGACTCAAGTCATTGTTGGCTTGTTCTCTCTACACAGATGCGGCCGGACCTGCTGTGATTTCCAGCAAAAAAAATGTTTTTTGTCTGTTTTTTGTTTTTCATACAGACACCAGCAACATTTGACCCCTTGTGACCCCACCTCATTTTTCTTTGATGTAATGTTTTCCTGACTGACCTGTTTGGACACCATTCACACCTTTGATTGCTGTGATTATCTCTCTGCTGAGGTGTGACAAAGGGCAGTTAGAAAGATTACCTGTAATCATCTGGCAGTATCCTCTGACTATATATGCTGTGCCTATATGCATCTCTCCACTTCACCTGATGAAGGCGCAGCGCTCCGAAAGCTTGTGATTTCAAATAAAGCTGTTGGACTATAACCTGGTGTTGTGTGACTTCTTACATTTGTCCACCCCAGTCCAACACCGGCATCTCCACACCATGAACAGAACATGATTTACTGTGATGGCATTGAGGACTGGACCATGTTTATTCTAGCAGTTACGGTTTATTTCTGCTGATCTTAATAACTCGTGTAACTGGTAGATTCATAGTCCCTATAATAGATTCTAGAACGGTCCCAGCGGATTGGAATGTCGCAAATGTAACCACGCTATTCAAGAGAGGAGGGAGAGAGAAAGCAGGGAACTATAGGCCAGTTAGCCTGGCATCAGTCGTCGGGAAAATGCTGGAATCCATTATTATGGAAGTGGTAACATATCTCCATTTATATTTTGCTATCTTCCTCTGTCTAACTTTCAATCTATCTGTCTCCATCACTGCTGCTATCTATCTGCCTCTATCTAACATTTGTTTGTACACGCTGAGATTCCCACCTCCTGACCCACTACCCTTTGGGTTATCACAGAACCTGGTCTCCAGTTTCACCCTGCAGCAGATCAGGTGTCCGTGCGCACTTAGATTTTCATAACCTGCTGATGACACTGAGCATTTTCCACGTTCTCATCACGAACTGCAAACAGCGAATGGTTTCTATTCAAAGTCCCTCAGTGTCCTTCTGTACCCCTGATTTTTGTCTGTCTGTCCGTCCGTCCCGCCATTGAAAGACCATATTAGTGAATAGAACATGATTTACGGTAATTGCATTGAGGACTGGACCATGTTTATTCCAGCAGTTATGTTTTATTTCTGCTGAACTTAATTAACCCCTGTACCTGATAGATTCCTATCCCCTATAATAGATTCTAGAACGGTCCCAGCGGATTGGAAGGTCGCAAATGTAACCCCGTTATTCAAGCGAGGAGGGAGAGAGAAAGCAGGGAACGACAGGCCAGTTAGCCTGGCATCAGTCATCGGGAAAATGCTGGAATCCATTATTAAGGAAGTGATAACAGGGCACTTAGAAAGCATAATATGATTAGGCAGAGTCAACATGGTTTTATGAAAGAGAAATCATGTTTGACAAATTTATTCGAGTTTATTTGAGGATGTAACTAGCAGATCTATCTATCTCACAATCTTTCTATCATTATCTACATATTTATGTATCCCCAGACATCTATCTATTTCTCCATTTATATTTTGCTATCTACCTCTGTCAAATTTCCATCTATCTGTCTCCATCACTCCTTCTATCTAAATGCCTTTATTACATAATGCCTCTTACGTAAGTCTATATATCACTGAACCTTTCTTTGTCTCATGGCCGGAGTTATTCCTATTGTTATGATGCTCATCATTTCCAGGAACCAACCACCAACCTGCCCTGTTGGACACTGCGCAGGGGGATGGAGTGGGGAGAGCTAAGGAAAATAGAGAAGCATAGTATTAATGAAAATATACCTGCATTATCTGATTATTAACCTATCTCAAGATTGGGCCATGGAATGAAAGCCCCGGTTTACCCTTCGCGTTTATTTCTGGAAATAAGTTAGGATCAGTCGCATCAAAGGGTTCATCCTGGGCCTGTTGTGAGATGGTTTCTTTAATTTGGAGAGACAGGAAGGTTGTGGCAACTGCTCTCAATATGACTGGCTAGAGGGGGCGGGGGAGGATGCATTTAGATTGCCTTTCCTAATGACTGTCCAATCCATCCTGAGTGAATGATGAGGGGAGACATGACCTGGCAACCATATGATCCCAGGCATCCCTTCCCACCACACACAGACGAATGTCCGTCCCACACTCGGTGTTCCAGGCTCCTAACGGAAGAATAACAAATGAGACTAGTTCTGGAAGATTCTCCTGCCCGCTTGAGACCACAGGAAGAGAGTGAACTGTACGGACATGGGGAAAAACTGGAAGAATTGAAATGGAGGACTTCAAAGAAACTGCAACTGCCGTCAGCCCGTCAGCAGCTGTCCAACGTTGTAGAGTTTGTTGACTATATAATGTACCACTTACTTAAATTATGGCTTAGATATTACAAATTCAATATTAATTCTGATGATCAATATTACAATTGATGGAAATTCAAAATAAATGGTGGAGAGTCAGAATGCATGTGACTTACGATGATTGTATTATATACAGGTGCATTGTGAGGTAGGGTGACGTGGAACAATTGGAACGAGGTCAAAAACCAGCAGAGTCTGTCAACCGGACCCCCAGATAGATTTCCACTCTTGGAACGTACTCAGAGTGCGCCCTCCTGTATAATACGTGAAATAGGGTTTGTAGGGACCCTTTAATGGGATCCTGGATGCGTGGGATGTGAATAGACTAGAACTACAAACTGGGATACATTTTATTGCCTGATAGAAGGGTTGTCATTGCTTTAGTGTATTACTGACGACCTCACCTGGCGTTTCACATAGAGAGCGAAGACCAAATGTAGTGTTCATGTGGAATGGGGTTGGATGGCTGGGGGAGAATTAGACCAGGGGTGTGCAGAAATAGTTCTGTCCCCATATTAAAGTCATACCTTCTGCCTTGGTTTCAATAGAATGCTTTGGTTCCATATTATTAGTTATTGGTAAATAGAAAGAGTTAGGCTATTTTGGGAAGAAGAAAAGTAGATTGAATCCAAACATAGGAGATCCTCTGCTGTAGAAGCGGGGAAGTTCGGAGATGCAAAATTGAGGCTCAACAGCGCCATTGCTAGCGGTAGGGTGTACTCACAGCGTGACACGTTTACATAGGCAGTTTCTATTATAAATGTAGAAATAGGAATTTAAAATGGGAGCAGTTGGCACAAAGTGCGCAAGAATGTTATGTTTTTAAGACATTATAAATCGATATGTTATGGCTTCGCAGCTTTTTATTGC
Organism: Somniosus microcephalus; assembly: GCF_052327205.1. NCBI lineage: Eukaryota > Metazoa > Chordata > Chondrichthyes > Squaliformes > Somniosidae > Somniosus > Somniosus microcephalus. The sequence goes on along the minus strand of NC_140990.1, from coordinate 88,186,599 downwards.
GAAACCTCGCTGAGGCCAACTGTGCAGAACAGCACTTAGGTTTATAAGAGGTGCATCGAGGATCCGGTAACTCATCAACAATTCGTTAGATGCTGCCTAGATGGGTTTCAAAACCCTGTGGGTGGCGAGAGGAACCATAGACTGAATGGAGCAAGGTAGTTACCGGATCTGAGGAAGGAATAACCTCCATCTCCTCAGATTGTCCCAAATGCTTTACAAACAATGAATGGCTTGTCAAAGTGCAGTCACCGCTAGTAAGTGTTCAAATGAGGCATCCATTTTGCAGTCAGCAAGATAACTCAAACAGTCAATGAGATGAATGTGTTGGCTGAGTGAGGAATGTTGGGCCCAGGAACACTGGGGAGAACTCCCCCTTGCTCTTCTTCCAATCGTGGCTGTGGGATCTTTAGCATCCACCTGAACAGACAAACGGGACTCTTGGTTTAACGTCTCATCCAGACGGGCGGCATCTCCGACAGTACTGGGACTGGAGCCTCGGCCTAAGTTATGGGTTCAAGTCTTCAATGAGGATCGAAACCATGAGCTCTTGACTCAGAGTGGAGAATCAAAGCAACCAAAATAAATTGACACTAGACCACAGATGAAACAGAGCTAAGAAAGCAAGCTGGAAATAAGTGAATACTGGAGCTTAGAGTTGAGAGAAAGATTACATATTAACCAAGCTTTTTCGTATATCCCGTGCCAGGTTACAACAACAATAACAGCTGCAACTTGTATTCAAATAGCGCCTTAAAACGCAGTAAAACATCCCAAGGCACTGCACAGTATTATAAGACACAAAATTTGACACCGAGCCACATAAGGATAAATTAGGGCAGGTGTCAAAAGCTTGGTCAAAGAGGTAGGTTTTAAGGAATGTCTTAAAGGAGGAAAGAGAAGTAGCGAGGCGGAGAGGTTTAGGCAGGGAATTCCAGAGCTTAGGGCCTAGGCAACAGAAGGCACGGCCACCAAAGGTTGAGTGATTATAATCAGGGATGCTCAAGAGGGCAGAATTAGAGGAGCACAGATATCTTGGGGGTTGTGGGGTTGAAGGAGATTACAGAGATAGGGAGGGGCAAGGCCATGGAGGGATTTGAGAACAAGGATGAGAATATTGAAATCGTGGTGCTGCTTAACCGGGAGCCAATGTAGGTCAGGGCACAGGGAGATGGGCGAACGGGACTTGGTGCGAGTTAGGACACTGGCAGCCGAGTTTTGGATGATCTCAAGTTTACGTAGGGTAGAATGTGGGAGGCCAGCCAGGAGTGCATTGGAATAGTCAAGTCTAGAGATAACAAAAGCATGGATGAGGGTTTCAGCAGTGGATGAGCTGAGGCAATGGTGGAGACGAGCGATGTTACAGAGGTGGAAATAGGCGATCTTTGTTATGCTGCGGATATGTGGTCGTAAGCTCATTTCGGAGTCAAATATGATACCAAGGTTGCGAACAGTGTGGTTCAGCCTCAGACAGATGTTAGGGAGAGAGATGGATCAGTGGCTAGGGAATGCACTTTGAGTCAGGGACCGAAAACAATGGCTTCGTTCTGAGGGAGATGCTTGGAGCGCCCTTCCCAGGTGTGCATGAGATATTCAGTTCTTGAATGGGTGGGGGCTTCAGAGAGACTTAATAATTGTACTTTATTATGACCGTGTATAATTGAGACACGGACTGCAGGAGTTGATTATAACAAGTCTTTACTGAATGGAGACAACCTGGAAACTGAAACTACAGAAGCCTGCTAGGGCCTTTTATACAGGGATGGTCACTGCCGGTACTGCAGTCTGAGACCAGTTATTCCCTTAAAGGTACATACACAACAATTCCTCCCCTTTTAGATAAACAGTACATAACATTCATTTAACAACTAAATAATAACTAATTACAATTACAATTACGGTTGCTAGATACATTGGTTGAAGTTGAGCAATTATAAGTTCAGTCTTTGAGGAGGCTTCCTGATTCTGTCTGGATAACGCCTCTTTGGGATATCAGGTTCTTCTGGCAAGGTTGAGTCGGGATCAATGTTGTTGTTTGGTTCGTCTGCTTCCAATATCACTGATTCTGCGGTAGATGCAATTGGTACTTCGGTTTCATCGCCAGGTGTATCAGATCGTGGTGTGGAGTTGACGTTTTCCAGTGACTCTAGAATCTGGTCAGCATGGCGTCTTACAATGCTCTCTCCAACATCCACGGTATACATTAGAGGTCCTTGCCATGTACAGATTGTTCCTGGCTGCCATTTCTCTGTGCGGTAGTCCCGGGCCAAAACTGGTTGACCTATCTTAAAACTCCTGGTCGGCCTTTCATTCATATTCTGAAACTGCCTGTTCTCCACATCTCTTCTGACGTTTGGCTTAACCAAATCCAAGCGGCATCATAGTCTTCGATTGAAGAACATCATGGCTGGAGTTTGGTTGGTAACTGCATGTGTCGCATTCTGGTAGGCAAACAAGAAGTTATCCACCTTGTGTTTGTAGTGTCCGTGTGTTGATAGAGACACTGAAGACAGGAGTTGGTTCATAGGTGTTTACTAAGCAAAGTCTGGGGGGGTACTAACGGATATAACACAATATACAGGCTTATATATAGGCCAACTTCTTGTTCGCATACAGGAATGCAACACATATGGTTACCAACCAAACTCCCGCCATGATGTTCTTCAATAGAAACCTAAGATGCCGGCTGGATTTGGTCAAACCCAACATCAGAAGGGACGTGGAGAACCGGCAGTTTCAAGGCATGAATGAAAGGCCAACTAGAACCTTCCAGATAGGTCAACAAGTTTTGGCCCGGGACTACCGTACCGAAAAATGGCAGCCTGGAACTATCGGCACACGACTAGGACCACTGATGTATACCGAGGACATCGGAGAAAGCATAATAAGGCGCCATGCTGACCAAATCATAAAGTCATCCGAAAAGGGACAACCTACACCACAACTCTATACGCCTAACGATGAAGTAGAGATACCCATATCTACCTCCGATCCGGTGATACTGGAACCCAATGAACCCGACACTGGCATTCAAGCCGAATCAGCCTTGCCAAAAGAACCTACAGCAATGTGTATATTATTTTTCTTATAACATGTAATTAATAATTACTTAAAATATGATGTACTGGTTAGCTAAAAGGGGAGGAATTGTAGTGTATGTGCCTTTAAGAGCCCCATGTGTGCTGTAATGCTGGTAATGGCCACTCGGGCTATATAAGCCTGTATATTGTGTTATATCCGTTAGTACCCCCCCCAGACTTTGCTTAGTAAACACCTATGAACCAACTCCTGTCTTCAGTGTCTCTATCAACACACGGACACTACAGTGTTGTAGGGGTATATCTTCATTACACATTGCCTTGATAGCCTTCTTGAATGTTTGAACAAACCTCTCGGCCAATCCATTAGTGGCTGGATGATATGGGGCGGATGTGTAATGCTTAACACCATTGTTCTTTAAGAACCTCCGGAACTCTTCAGACACAAACTGTGGTCCATTGTCAGAGCAAATCTGTTCAGGCAGCCCATTCCTGGCGAATATGATTCGTAAGACTGTGATAGTTTTTTCTGTGGTGGTTGAGGATATTTTTATTACCTCTGGCCACTTTGAATGTGCATCCACCGCAATTAAAAACATCGAGTCCATAAAGGGACCAGCAAAATCAATGTGCACCCTTTGCCATGGAGATGAGGGCCACTCCCATGGATGTAGAGGGGCTTGTGGTGGGGCGTTTTGGACCTTCTGGCATCCTGTACAGCTCTTGGTCATCTCTTCGATTTCTCTATCGATTCCCGGCCACCACACAAACGCTCTGGCTAAGTTCTTCATTTTTACCCCTCCCAAATGACCCTCATGAAGCTCATTGAGCACTCTATCCTTCAATTTGGGTGGAATTACTACTCTGGATCCACACATCAAGGTTCCTCTGCACACTGACAGCTGTTCTCTTCTCGGCGAGAATGCTGGCAGCAGTGATTCGCCATGTGCTGGCCATCCCTTCACCATTGAATCATAGACCCAGGAGAGTGTTGGGTCATTTCGTGTTTCCTTTTCTATGTTTGCATTCGTCACAGGGAGACATTCGACTATGGTTGAGTGGAATAACTCCACTGGATCCACTGCCAGTTCTTCTTCCACCATCGGCAATGGTAGGTGCAACAATCCATCAGCATTGTTTAGTTCCTTTGTACTCGATGTCATATTGGTGTGCCCCTAGGAAAAGGGATCACCTCTGTAGCCGTTGTGCCGTCATTATCGGTACGCCCTTCTGAGGGTTGAAAATGGAGACGAGAGGTTGATGATCAGTTAGTAGAGTAAATTTCTGACCGTGCAGGTAGTGATTGAACTTCTTCACCCCCGACACCAGGCTGAGGGCCTCTCTGTCAATCTGGGTGTAGTTACGCTCGGCTGAAGTTAACGAGCGTGACGCAAACGCTATCGGCCTCTCTGAACCATCAAGGAATTTATGTGACAGTACCGCCCCAATGCCGTAGGGAGACGCATCACACGCCAGTCTTATCGGTAGTGATGGGTTGTAGTGAGCCAATACTTCTCTTGAAGTGATTAGGTCCTTACTCTTCTGAAAGGCCCGCTTACATTCATCGCTCCATTTCCATGCTACTCCTGTTCGTAGTAGGGCGTTCAGTGGATGCAGAATTGTGGACAAATTCGGCAAAAACTTATGGTAGTAATTCACCAATCTGAGGAATGACCTCAGTTGCGACACATTTTCAGGCGCTAGAGCCTTAACTACCGCTTCAATTTTGTCAGGGGACTTATGCAGCCACTCTTCATTAATCACATGGCCACAATACGATATCTGTTTCTTAAAAAACTCGCACTTGGGGCGATTGGCTCATAGCCCATGTTCACGTAGTCTAGTGAGCACCTGCTCTAGGTTGGCAAGGTGTTCACTGTCATCTTCACCTGTCACTAGGATGTCTTCCAAGTAACACTGACTCCCCGGAATCCCTTGCAGGACTTGTTCCATCGCTCTTTGCCATATCGCCGGAGCTGATGCTACTCCGAATACCAGTCGATTATACTGGTAAAGACCTTTGTGAGTGTTTATCGTGAGATACTTCCTAGAGGATTCTTCAACCTCCATCTGCAAATATGCTTGTGCTAGGTCAATTTTTGTAAAATGCTTCCCTCCAGATAGTGAGGCAAAGATATCTTCTATCCTTGGAAGAGGATATTGTACTGTGTGAAGGACTGGGTTCACCGTCACCTTGAAGTCCCCACAGATGCGAACCTTCCTCAGACTTATTGTTTAACGTTTTCTTCATGACAGGAATGATGGGTGTCACCCACTCACTCCAGTCTACCTTAGATAACACGCCTGCATTCTCCAGATTCTCCAGCTCTGCCTCGACGGCTGGGCGAATTGCATATGGTACCGGTCTTGCTTTGAAAATCTTGGGAATTGCATTCTCCTCTATTTTTATCGAGGCGGTTACGCCTTTAAGAGTGCCCAGTTCTTGTTGAAATACCTCTTTGGCGTCAGCTAAGATTGTTGACAATTGTCCAGGAGTGACGTCGTCATCCTTTTTACCAGCCACCGTCAGTGCCTGAATGGAGTGCCAGTCTAAACTTATCTTTCTGATCCATTCACGTCCCAATAACGGTGGTCCACCATCTTGCAGAATGTAGAGATACAATTTCCGTATTTTCTTGCCGTTGTATTCGACAGGCACCCTTATTTTTCCTCTGGGGTATACTTTTTGCCCCGTATACGTCCTCAAGACAATGGATGTCTCTCTCAAGGGTATGTGTGAGAATAGCCGCTCGTAGTCTCGTCGATTCATGATGGTTAGAGCTGATCCTGTATCCAATTCCATTTTGACTTGGGACCCTGCTATCGTGAGGGTGACCCAAATGGTTCGGTGATCCTCTTTTGCGATTGCGTTGTGAAGTTTGAGACAGCTTAGTCTCTTTTTCCCGGATTCACTATCGCTCATCTGGTCTTCGGAACTACTGTCCGTCATCTTTTGTACTTTCCTGTACGGTTCCTTAGTAGCCTTTTTGTTGTCGTTGATCTTCTTCCCAGACCTGCAAACTCGTGCAATGTGCCCCATCTTTCCGCATTGCCTGCATATTTTGTCCTTGGACCAGCAGTCCTTCTGGTCATGGTTTGTTCTGCCGCAGCGGTAACATTTTGCAAATCCCCGTGTCATTTCGTGGGTGCCGTATTCCTGTGGCTTTTGTTGCACTTCTGCAGCTCCCTTGCTGCTGCTTCGTATGATACTGCCACGCTGAAAGCCTTATCTAGCGTCAGCTCTTTCTCTGAGAGTAACCTCTTCTGGGTTCCTTCACTCAGGAGTCCACAGACAAATTTGTCCCGTAAGGTATCTGCCAGTCCTGCTCCGAACTGGCAGTGCTTTGATAGCTTGCATAGTTCCGTAAGGTAATCAGCATTGCTCTCATTTTTATGCTGATTTCTCCTGTGGAATTTAAATCTTTCTGCTATCAGCAGCAGTGTAGGATTTAGGTGTTCCTGTAGGATAGCAACAATTTCGTTAAAACTCTTCGCCTTCGGTTTGGCTGGAGTAATCGGGTCCCGCAATAGGCCGTACGTTCTTGTGCCCATTAAATTTAGCAATACCAATGCCGTTTTCTCATCGGCTATTTCGTTTGCCTCGCAATATACCTCGACTCTTTCCACATATGTGGTCCAGTCTTCTATTGCATTATCGAAGGCAGTGATATCGCCAGTCTTTGGCATCTTGAAAATCTAAGATGGCGCCTCCCGCGCTTTGCCTCCGTCCCCGATGGATCAAAATGGCGCCTCCCGCGCTTTTCCTTCTTCCCCGCCGAGTTAAGATGGCGCCTCCCGCGCTTTCCCGCCACTGCTGCCAACGCTGTTGCTGGCGATTATATTTATTTTACTATACTGTAATGGCGACGCCCTATGGTCTTCGCGCCTCCCCGATCGCTGCTGCCAATGCCGCTCTCCGCGGTATTTTTATTTTTCTATCGCACTTCAATATTTGCTCCGTTAATTGAAGAACCGTTCCCGTCATGGAGCGGACCCTCTGGGACACTTTCCTCCCTCTTCTTAGGTCCGAACGCTGCCCGGCTTCAAAGCACCGGCCGCGCCCTGTGTGCTCCACCCTCTCTCTCTCTCTTTGCTTCCCGACTCGCTGCCCGGCCCCGTTGCAGAGCCACCCGATCGAGCTCTAGCCCGCCGCAGCCCAGGAAGGATCAGTGCACTACCTGCCACCAGCCCGATTAGCTGGGAAACCACAGACTGGAGAACCAAGCCTGGCTCTCGACAGTCTCTCCTGCACTTTTCAATTCGATGATTTGGAGGGCGGTTGCCCACGGTCGACGCCCGTTTCTCGAGTTTCTTTGGATTGTTTTTTTTTCTTTCTTCTGGCTTCGACCTTCAATAACGTCGTCTGAGGTGCTGCCGAGTTGCAGGTAAGTTCGTTTCTTACTCGTCGCCAGTATTATGTCCGTGTATAATTGAGACACGGACTGCAAGAGTTGATTATAACAAGTCTTTACTGAATGGAGACAACCTGGAAACTGAAACTACAGAAGCCTGCTAGGGCCTTTTATACAGGGATGGTCACTGCCGGTACTGCAGTCTGAGACCAGTTATTCCCTTAAAGGTACATACACAACATACTTCCTACAGTCTGGCAACATGCTAGGAGAGGTCATATCATGTGCCTTCCAAATACTGGGCTAGCATGGGTAGGGGATAAAGTAATTTATAGTCAGAAACAGAATGACAGAAGACTATATAAAAGTTTCTTCCTGATGGAAATATTGTACAGTTTCAAATGGGACATCTCGTCACCTTGCCTGATTCTGTAACTGTTTACTTGACGATCGATCTACAAGAAAGTCAAAGTTTAGTATTTTGAGTGAATAAAGGCCGTGTCATTACAGCGTACCAATGGCGTCTTTCCCTTTAATATCAAGCAATATTAGAGATAACAATTGAAGCGGGTTTTAAGCTGGGCGTCCTCCTCTCAGTCCTGTATAGGATGGATGGGTGGGTGGTAGCTAGCCACACAGATGGAGACATAGCGAGGGACAGATATATAAAGACACAAAGAAAAAGAAATGCAAATAAATTTACAGAGAAATAGATATATGAATGGATATATAGATATGCAGAGAGTTGCATAGATAGATATCGATAAAGAAATAAATAGATCGATAGAAACATAGATAATGAGATAAATAGGTAGATCCACAGATAGATGGACATATATATTGTGCATAATATAAATAGATAGATAGATACATAGAGAGACAGATAAATAGAAAGAGAGAGAGGTAGGTGGAGTGATGCAGAGAGAGTTGGATCAATATTACTTTGCAGATGCCAAATAGCAAGTATAAGAAACATTGCAAAAGGCAAATGAGTTGTTTTGCATACAGCTGGATGGATCAATGTGTGTGTTTGCAGTTCGTGTTGAGAACATGGAAAAGGCTCAGTGTCAACATGAAAGTATGGAAATCTCAGTGTGTACACATAGCTGATCTACTGCAGCTTGGCACTGGGGGTAGATTCTGCAATTATATAGTGTAAGTGAGGGGGGCAGGAGGTGGAAATCTCAGTGTACTGACTCCTGATATACTGCAGGATGGGACTGTGGAGCAGGGGCTATAATAATGTAATGGGGGAGGGGGGCAGGAGATGGAAATCTCAGTGTACTGACTCCAGATATACTGCAGGACTGGACTGTGGACCAGAGGCTATAATAATGTAATGGGGGAGGGGGACAGGAGATGGAAATCTCAGTGTACTGACTCCAGATATACTGCAGGGTGGGACTGTGGACCAGGGGCTATAATAATGTAATGGGGGTGGGGGACAGGGGATGGATATCTCAGTGTACTGACTCCAGATATACTGCAGGATGGGACTGTGGGCCAGGGGCTATAATAATGTAATGGGGGAGGGGGGCAAGAGATGGAAATCTCAGTGTACTGACTCCAGATATACTGCAGGATGGGACTGTGGACCAGGGGCTATAATAATGTAATGGGGGAGGGGGCAGGAGATGGAAACCTCAGTGTACTGACTCCAGATATACTGCAGGATGGGACTGTGGACAAGGGGCTATAATAATGTAATGGGGGAGGGGGGAGGAGATGGAAATCTCAGTGTACTGACTCCAGATATACTGCAGAATGGGATTGTGAACCAGGGGCTATAATAATGTAATGGGGGAGGGGGACAGGAGATGGAAATCTCAGTGTACTGACTCCAGGTATACTGCAGGATGGGACTGCGGACCAGGGGCTATAATAATGTAATGGGGGAGGGGGACAGGAGATGGAAATCTCAGTGCACTGACTCCAGATATACTGCAGGATGGGACTGTGGACCAGGGGCTATAAAAATGTAATGGGGGAGGGGGACAGGAGATGGAAATCTCAGTGTACTGACTCCAGATATACTGCAGGATGGGACTGTGGACCAGGGGCTATAAAAATGTAATGGGGGAGGGGGACAGGAGATGGAAATCTCAGTGTACTGACTCCAGATATACTGCAGGATGGGACTGTGGACCAGGGGCTATAATAATGTAATGGGGGAGGGGGGCAGGAGATGAAAATCTCAGTGTACTGACACCAGATATACTGCAGGATGGGACTGTGGACCAGGGGCTGTAATAATGTAATGGGGTAGGGGGGCAGGAGATGGAAATCTCATTGTACTGACTTCTGATATACTGCAGGATGGGACTGTGGACCAGGGGCTGCAATAATGTAATGGGGGAGGGGGACAGGAGATGGAAATCTCAGTGTACTGACTCCTGATATACTGCAGGATGGGGCTGTGGACCAGGGGATATAATAATGTAATGGGGGAGGGGGACAGGAGATGGAAATCTCAGTGTACTGACTCCAGATATACTGCAGGATGGGACTGTGGACCAGGGGCTATAATAATGTAATGGGGGAGGGGGACAGGAGATGGAAATCTCAGTGCACTGACTCCAGGTATACTGCAGGATGGGACTGTGGACCAGGGGCTATAATAATAAGAACATAAGAACATAAGAAATAGGAGCAGGAGTAGGCCAATCGGCCCCTCGAGACTGCTCCACCATTCAATAAGATCATGGCTGATCTGATCCTAACCGCCAATCCACTATCACAGAACCATCTCCTTAATCTAACAGAATTAGACACACGAAATAGGAGCAGGATCAGGCTACACAGCCCCTGGGCCCGCTCCGCTACCCACAGGGCCATGACCGATCCGAACCTAGACTCATGTCCAAATTCCTGCCCGCTCCCCGTAACCCTTAATTCCCTTTACTTCTAGGAAACTGTCTATTTCTGTTTTAAATTCATGTAATGATGTAGCTTCTACAGCTTTTTGGGGCAGCATATTCCATGGACCTACCACCCTCTGAGTGAAGTAGTTCCTCCTCATCTCAGTTTTGAAAGAGCAGCCCCTTATTCTAAGACTATGCCCCCTAGTTCTAGTTTCACCCATCATTGGGAACATCTTCCCCGCATCCACCTGATCCAACCCCTTCACAATCTTATATGTTTCAATAAGATTGCCTCTCATTCTTCTAAACTCCAATGAGTCGAGTCCCAATCTACTCAATCTCTCCTCATATGGCCATCCCCTCATCCCCGGGATTAACTGAGTGAACCTTCTTTGTACTGACTCGAGAGCAAGTATGTCCTTTCTTAAGTATGGACACCAAAACTGTACGCAGTATTCCAGGTGCGGTCTCACCAATACCTTGTACAACTGAAGCAATACCTCCCTATTTTTATATTCTATCCCCCTAGCAATGAAAGCCAACATTCCATTGGCCTTCTTAATCACTTGCTGCACCTGCATACTAACCTTTTGAGTTTCGTGCACCGGGACCCCCAGATCCCTTTGTACTTCAGTACTTTCCAGTTTCTTGCCATTAAGATAATATCTTGCTCTACGATTTTTCCTGCCAAAATGCATAACCTCACACTTTCCAGTATTGTATTCCATCTGCCAAATCTCTGCCCACTTAATTAGCCTGTCGATGTCCCCTTGCAGGTTTTTTATGTCCTCCTCACTCACTACTTTCCCTCCCATCTTAGTATCATCTGCAAACTTTGATATGTTACACTCGGTCCCCTCCTCCAAATCGTTAATATAGATTGTAAAGAGTTGGGGACCCAGCACTGACCCCTGCGGAACACCACTAGTTACTGATTGCCAGTCTGAGAATGAACCATTTATCCCAACTCTCTGCCTTCTGTTAGATAGCCAATCCTCTATCCATGCCAGAATATTACCCCCAATCCCGTGATTTTTTATCTTAAGCAATAATCTTTTGTGTGGCACCTTGTCAAATACCTTTTGGAAGTCTAAATACACTACATCCACTGGTTCCCCTTTATCTACCCTATATGTTACTTCCTCAAAGAACTCCAGCAAATTTGTCAAACATGACTTCCCCTTCATAAAACCATGCTGACTTTGTCCTATTAAATTATGATTATCGAAATGTCCTGTTACTGTCTCCTTAATAATGGACTCCAAAATTTTACCTACCACAGATGTTAGGCTAACTGGTCTATAGTTTCCAGCCTTCTGTCTACTGCCCTTTTTAAATAAGGGTGTTACATTAGCACTTTTCCAGTCTGCCGGGACCTTTGCCGAGTCCAGGGAGTTTTGGAAAATTATTACCAATGCATCCACAATCCCTACCGCCACTTCCCTCAAGACCCTAGGATGTAAGCCATCAGGTCCAGGTGATTTATCCGCCTTGAGTCCCATTATTTTACCGAGTACCACTTCCTTAGTGATTTTGATCGTGTTTAGCTCCTCCCCCCCCCTTTAGCCCCCTGTTTGTCCAGTGTTGGGATATTCTTAGTGTCCTCTACTGTAAAGACTGATGTAAAATATTCATTCAGTGTTTTTGCCATCTCCATATTTCCCACCATTAATTTCCCGGTCTCATCCTCTAAGGGACCAACATTTACTTTAGCCACCGTTTTCTTTTTATATAACTATAAAAACTCTTACTATCTGTTTTTATATTTTTTGCTAATTTACTTTCATAATCTATCTTCCCTTTCTGAATCAATCGTTTTGTTATTTTTTGCTGTCTTTTAAAGTTTTCCCAATCCTCTATCCTCCCACTAGATTTGGCTACCTTATATGCCCTTGTTTTTAGTAATGTAATGGGGGAGGGGGGCAGGAGATGGAAATCTCAGTGTACTGACTCCAGATATACTGCAGGATGGGACTGTGGACCAGGGGCTATAATAATGCAATGGGGGAGGGGGGCAGGAGATGGAAATCTCAGTGTACTGACTGCAGATATACTGCAGGATGGGACTGTGGACCAGGGTCTATAACAATGTAATGGGGGAGGGGGGCAGGAGATGGAAATCTCAGTGTACTGACTCCAGACATAATGCAGGATGGGACTGTGGACCAGGGGCTATAATAATGTAATGGGGGAGCGGGACAGGAGATGGAAATCTCAGTGTACTGACTCCAGATATACTGCAGGATGGGACTGTGGACCAGGGGCTATAATAATGTAATGGGGGAGCGGGACAGGAGATGGAAATCTCAGTGTACTGACTCCAGATATACTGCAGGTTGGGACTGTGGACCAGGGGCTATAATAATGTAATGGGGGAGCGGGACAGGAGATGGAAATCTCAGTGTACTGACTCCAGATATACTGCAGGATGGGACTGTGGACCAGGGGCTATAATAATGTAATGGGGGAGGGGGGCAGGAGATGGAAATCTCAGTGTACTGACTCCAGATATACTGCAGGATGGGACTGTGGACCAGGGGCTATAATAATGTAATGGGGGAGCGGGACAGGAGATGGAAATCTCAGTGTACTGACTCCAGATATACTGCAGGATGGGACTGTTGACCAGGGGCTGTAATGGGGGAGGGGGACAGGAGAAGTCGAACTCGATTATTTAGTGGCGATGCACACGAATCGCTACACAGTAACTGGGGTCTCTCACTCCTTCGATACTGACTGTTCACCCCTGGTTTGAACTCCAGCCTCGCTGTGCCTGACTCTGCCTTTCCATTTCACTATTTTTCATTTCCCAATCCTTTATCTGCCTTGTTTTTACTCCCGTGTTTTCCCTCTCTTCAGTCTCACCTAGATTCTCTCACTCTCCCCGTCTCCTCAGGGAGCTCGTGGGTGCTGAGAATATAAAAGCTCAACAACTGTTCACAGAGATGGACTGTGCTTTGGCAAGATGACGAAACACATCCAGCCACCGGAAGAAATGTTTCAGAATCATTCTCTCTGTGTCTCTATATTTCCCGTGCACGTCTTGCTCCAACTTTCCCTTTTGCTTCTCTTCTCTCTTCCCGCACACCCAGTCTCCCTCACTGTGACACGCTTTCTCTGTCTTGCTCTCTCTACAAATTGTCTGCTCATTTCTCCTTTTCTCTCTTTCTCTACACTCTATGTATCTCTCTGTCTCTCTGCCGCCCTCTCTCCTCTCCTCTCTCATTCTCTCCATTATGCTCTCTATAGATTGACGGTTCATCTTTATTTTACTCTCTCATTCTATTCGCTGTCTGTCTCTCTCTCCCTCTGCCCACTCCCTCTCTCTGTCTCTCTCTAACCACACACCGTCCACCTCTTTCAGTTCCTCCCTTTGCCATCAATCTACTCCCGCATCCCCCTCACTCTGCCGACTCTACGCTCCCTTCTCTGATTAACTACCTCTCTACCTTTTACCATCCTCTTTCTCTGTTTTTGCCTCTATTTATACCAAGTGTTCGGCATCATTCCATTTGCTTAAATTTCTCTGTCTCTGGGAAATTCTATTTTACACCCGTGACCTGGTTTGACGGAATCCCAGACTCCCCTACATGGAGACATTGTTAAATTTCAGACAAAAGCGACTAGCAAGCAGCAAGAACAAAGAGAGATATGGTATCCATTAATCCCCGCCCTCCGCTCCCCATCCCCGCTCCGCTCCCCATCCCCGCTCTCCGCTCCCCCATCCCCGCTCCGCTCCCCGCTCCCCATCCCCGCTCCGCTCCCCGCTCTCCGCTCCCCATCCCCGCTCCGCTCTCCGCTCCCCCATCCCCGCTCCGCTCCCCGCTCCCCCATCCCCGCTCTCCGCTCCGCTCCCCGCTCTCCGCTCCCCCATCCCCGCTCTCCGCTCCCCCATCCCCGCTCCGCTCCCCGCTCTCCGCTGCCCCATCCCCGCTCCGCTCCCCGCTCTCCGCTGCCCCATCCCCGCTCCGCTCCCCCATCCCCGCTCTCCGCTCCCCCATCCCCGCTCCGCTCCCCGCTCTCCGCTCCCCCTCCCCGCTCCCCCATCCCCACTCTCTACTCCCCATTCCCACTCTCTACTCCCCATCCCCCGCTCTCTACTCCCCATTCCCACTCTCTACTCCCCATTCCCACTCTCTACTCCCCATTCCCACTCTCTACTCCCCATTCCCGCTCTCTACTCCCCATTCCCGTCCCCCGCTCCCCATCCCCGCTCTCTATCATTTAAAGTTACATTTGGCTCCACCCAAGCTGTCCCAGCATCTTAAAATGCTCGCCTTCCTCTCCCTCTCAATCTCTGTGTTTTGTCCTGCAGCGATGGGATCCTTGCCGGTAGACCCTGCCAGAGTCTGGGGATGTTGGTGTGGTCCCAGAGATCAGTGTGTTTAATTGTGGAGAGTCGGCTCGAGTGCGGGAATAAGCGAGATCGGGAGAAGTTTCAGGGAGTCCTTCCCCCGCCTTCCAACAGGTAGATGCAGCTGCTGGAATTAGCGGTTTTTATAGGTCCAGCTGCATTTGGTGCAAGTTCTCTGCCCGCCCATGACATGGGATCCTCAGGCTCCACCCACACCCCTATTGGATGGGATTCCTGATGTGAATTTCAATGTATTTCCTGTATTGGTGGGGTGGGTGGGGGTATATTGTCCAGTCGCCCTGGGACCCGGGGTCAAATACAGCCGCTGACAGAGTGGGATGACGGTCTCCTTTGTCTGGCGGGGAACCGGGTGGGGCATTGGGTCAGACACTGACCTTTCACCCTGTGGACCTGGGAACAAATCCAGTCTCAGACTGAGTGGACAGAGTTTTCCTCTCTCTGATGGGGAATTTGGTGAGCAAATCGGTCACATTCTGTAATCACAGCCTGACAAGTTTACAATAGCTCAGGTGTTGGTGCACACTGAGATCTCCATCTCCTGACCATCCCAGTAATATAATTACACACCCTGGTTCCCAGGCCCACCCTGCTGTAGATCAGGTGTCAGTGCGCACTGAGATTCCCACCTCCTGACCCACTACCCTTTGGGTTAATACAGAACCCGTTCTCCAGTCCCACCCTGCTGTAGATCAGGTGTCAGTGCGCACTGCGCTTTCCATAACCTGATAATGACACTGAGCATTTCCCACGTGCTCATCATGAACTGCAAACAATGATAGGTTATTATTCAAAGTCACTCCGTGTCCTTCTGTACCCTTGCTTTTTAGGAATCAACGTGACATTTTTCTATCTCTCTCTCTATCTATTTATCTATATCTATATCCTTTTTCTATCGATATTTCTATCCATCGTTGCATTGCTTCTCCATGCAGTCCTATTGGATGTGATTTCTGATGTCACTCTCAATGAATTTCCAGGATTTTAAGGATGGCTGGTGTAATGTCCATTTGACCCTGAGACCTAGGTCCATATCCAGCAAAGGCAGAGGAGATGAAAGTCTTTCTCTGATGGAGGACTGGATGGGGCAGTGGTGAACAGTCTGTAATTACAGTGTGGCACATTTACATAGATCAGGTGTGAGTACTGACTGAGACTTCCATCTCCTGACCCCCGCCACCCTCCATTATATTATGACAGACCCTGGTCTCCAGTTCTACCCTGCAGTACATCAGCTGTCAGTACAGAATGAGATTTCCATAACTTGATGTTGAATCTGAGCGCTTTCCACATTGACAGCACGAACTGCAAACACAGATGCGTTTCTATTCAAAGTCACTCATATTATTGCTATTTGGTATTCAACATGATATTTGTCTATGAACCGAGCAGTCTGTTTATCCTATCAATATCTATCTCAAAATTGTAAATCACTCTCGCTCTCTCTCTATATATATATCCTTCTGTCTTTTTATCTATCCGCTTGTCTGTCTATCTCTCTCTCTCCCTCCCTATCTCTCTCTCTCTCTATCTCTCTATCTATCTATCTCTCTCTCTATCTATCTCTCTCTCTATCTATCTCTATCGATTTCGATATATGCTTTTCTCTAGCTATCTATATATACATGGATATATATATAATATATAAAGCATCTCTGTATGAGTGTAACTCAATTGTTTGTATTCAATTATTTCACCCTTTATCTATCTCGCTACCTATCCACCCACCATTCCTACTTACTGATGACTGTGAGGAGAAAGCTCTGTCTAAAACCAACTCCACCACCCAATCCTCTATTTTTTTAGCTGTAATAAGTGTTCATATTAAAAGGAAAGACGCCATTGGTTTGGTGCAACGACCCGAATTTATCCACTCAAAATGCTAAACTTTGACTTTCTTGTGGATCGATCTTCAGATAAACAGTTACAAAAACAGAAAAGACGACGACAGGTCCCATTTGAAACTGAACAGTAATTGCTTGTGGTGACTTAATCCAGTCTCGTTTCATTCTGTCTCTGATTATAAGCTACTTTATCCCCTAACCACTCTAGCCCAGTATTGGGAAGGCCCACGATATGACAACCTCTATCATGTTGCTAGACTGTAAGGAGCATTGCAATTATCAACTCTCTATAAAGCCCTCACCCATTTAAGGGTTTAAAAACTTCAGCCATAGCTACAGTCTCCTGTTAACTCCTTCACCGCCTTACACGGGATACATTTAGGAAGCTTGTTTGATATATAATCCTTCTCTCAACTCTAGTTTCCAACCTCTATTTTCCACTCGTGCTTACTTGCCTCTTTTTCACGTGTGGTTTGGTGCCAGTTTGTCTTGGTTGCTTTGATTCTCCACTCTGAGTGAGGAGCTCATGGATTCGAGCCCAATTCCAGAGGCGTGAGCACAGAATCTAGGCCGACTTCCCAGCGGCAGTACAGAGGGAGTGCTGCACTGTCAGAGGTGCCGTCTTTCAGATGAGGCATGAAACCGAGGCCGCGTCTGCCTGTTCAGGTGAAGGTTAAAGGTCTCACGGCCATTACTGGAGAAGAGCAGAGGAGTTCTCCCCGGTGTCCTGGGACCAACCTTCCTCCTTCAACTAATCACCTGCGTTTTCTCTGGTGGTTTTTGGGATTATAATTTCCAAAATGTGTATTTCTTCAGACAAACCCAGACCGGGACAGAGTGGGTGGATCTCGAGCGGAGGGCCATTTGTTGAGTCGATGAACTTCGCAGAAACGAGGTTTTTCCTGGAAATTCGGGATGTGCGAGTTGAGGACAGCGCCACCTATTACTGTAAAGCTGAGTGCCGGTACTGCACCACACAGTGATGGGCCTCGGCTTCCCGCCATACAAAAACTCTCACTGCAGATTGTCACAGAAACAAGTGAAGAAGCGGAGTCAATCTGCCGTTAAACCCACAGTTCCGCCTCTCACCGTCTGCCCCACAGTCTAGTTTATAATCAGATTGGATTATTGCAGTTAACACCTTGAGTTTTGTAAACGTCGAGTGTGTGCGGATGCTGTCGTCTTTCCTGGGATTCATAGAATCATAGAAATTTGGGGCACAGGAGGAGGCCATTCGGCCCATCATGACTGTGCCGGCCGAAATGAGCTCTGCAGCCTAATCCCACTTTCCAGCTGTTGTTCCCTAGCCCTGTAGGTTGCTACACTACAAGTGCAGATCCAAGTACGTTTTAATGTGATGGGGGTTTCTGCCTCCAGCACCCTTTCAGGCAGTGAGTTCCAGACCCCCACGCTCTGGGTGAAAGCAGTTCTGCTCAACCCCCTTCTAATCCTCCGAACAATTACTTAAAATCTATGGCCCCTGGTGTTGTTTTAAACAATCTTCTGTTGTTCAGGTGAGTAGTAAAGAATTCAGTCTTATGGTTACAATCACTTTATTTTTACTACTTTAAATTAAAGGACAAAGCGGAATGTAATTTCTTCAGAGGATAACGCAGTTTACAAGCAGAGTTCTGTCAGCAGTTCCGAGAGTAGGCCTGCACTCCAGGAGGTTTCTCTCATTTTTCTCTCTCTAATGATGCTAATCACCTTTTTCCGCTCGATATTGAATGAACTAAACATGAACACCTTTCAGAAGCTGAATTAGCTGAGTTTCATCTGCCAAAAAGCCCTACTTTTTCCAGTAGGTTACCTCTGAGCAAAGTGTTTTATACCCCTCTTTGTCTCCTGGCTTCATCTTCGGGCCCTTGCTATCTCCTTACCTTTCATTATATTTTCTATGTCCCTTATCAATTTCCTCACACGACGTAATGATTTGGTGTCAATGAATGGCGATTGGGAATGACTGATCCCAGTTAAAAGTCCCGAACAGCAGATGGGATCCTGATCTAACAGCAGGAACCGGGAGCCGCGCTCACCCCCGTGTAACTAATGACCCCCCATCTCACCGAGTACCGGGGGATTTGATGCTGACTTGAGAAAGGGGTTATTCTGATTCTGTGGTTGGATCCATAGAAACATAGAGGATAGGAGCAGGAGTAGGCCATTCAGCCCCTCGAGCCTGCTCCGCCATTCAATGTGATCATGGCTGATCATTCAAATTCAGTACCCTGTCCCTGCTTTCTCCCCATATCTCTTGATCCCTTTACCCTTAAGAAATATATCTAACTCCTTCTTGAATACATTTAATAAGTTGGCCTTAACTGCCTTCTGAGGTAGAGAGTTTGCAAATATAACACCGCTTTCAAGAAAGGAAGGAAAGAAAAAACAGGGAACTACAGGCCAGCTAGCCTGACATTAGTCGTCGGGAAAATGCTGGAATCCATTGTTAAGGAAGTGGTATCAAGTCACTTAGAAAATCATAACATGATTAGGTAGAGTCAACATGGTTTGATGAAAGGGAAATCAGGTTTGACAAATTTATTAGAGTTTTTTGAGTATGTATCTAGCAAGATAGATAAAGGGGAAGACGTTGATATAGTATATTTAGATTTCCAAAAGGCATTCAATAAGGTGCCACATAAAAGATTATTGTACATGGGTTTGGGGGTAATATTGTAGCAGGGATAGAGGATTGGTTAACGGACAGATAACAGAGAGTAGGAATAAATGGATCTTTTTCAGGTTGGCAGGCTGTAACTAGTGGTGTGCCACAAGGATCAGTGTTGGGGCCTCAGCTATTTACAATCTATATTAATGACCTAGATGAAGGGACCGAGTGTAATGTATCCAAGTTTGCTGATGATACAAAGCTAGGTGGGACAGTAAGCTGTGAGGAGAACACAGAGTCTGCAAAGGGATATAGATAGACTAAGTGAGTGGGCAGTAAGGTGGCAGATGGAGCATAATGTAGGGAAATGTGAGGTTATTCACATTGGTAGGAAGAATAGAAAAACAGAATGACATGAACCAGTCATGTGGTAGAGAGAAAACGGGGAATTACAGACCGGTAAGCCTGACATCGGTAGTGGGGAAAATGCTAGAGTCCATTATAAAAGATGTAATAGCAGAGCACTTGGAAAACAGTGACAGGATCGGACAAAGTCAACATGGATTTACAAAAGGTAAATCGTGTTTGACTAATCTACTGGAATTTTTTGAGGATGTAACTGGTAAAATAGATAAGGGAGAACCAGTGGATATGGTGTATTTGGACTTTCAGAAGGCTTTCGATAAGGTCCCGCATAAGAGATTAGCATGTAATGTTAAGGCACATGGGATTGGGGGCAAGGTATTGACTTGGATAGAGAACTGGTTGGCAGACAGAAAGCAAAGAGTTGGAATAAAGGGTCTTTTTCTGAGTGGCAGGCAGTGACTAGTGGGGTACCGCAGGGATTGGTCCTTGGACCCCAGCTATTCACAATATATATTAATGATCTAGACAAGGGAACTAGATGTAATATCTCCAAATTTGCAGACGACACAAAGCTGGGTCGGCATGTGTGCTGTGAGGAGGATGCCGAGAAACTCCAGGATGATTTGTACAGGTTGGGTGATTGGGCAAAAGCATGGCAGATGCAATATAACGTGGATAACTGTGAAGTTATCCACTTTGGTGACAAAAACAGGAAAGCAGATTATTATCTGAATGGCAATAGATTGGGAGAAGGGGAAGTGCAACAAGACCTGGGTGTCCTTGTGCACCAGTCGCTGAAGGTAAGCATGCAGGTGCAGCAGGCGGTTAAGAAGGCAAATGGCATGTTGGCCTTTGTAGCGAGAGGGTTTGAGTACAGGAACAAGGATGTCTTGCTGCAGTTATACAGGGCCTTGGTGAGACCACATCTTGAGTATTGTGTGCAGTTTTGGTCGCCTTATCTGAGGAAGGATGTTCTTGCCATGGAAGGAGTTCAGCGAAGATTCACCAGGCTGATACCTGGGATGGCAGGAATGATGTATGAGGAGAGATTGGGTCGATTGGGCTTGTACTCGCTGGGATTTAGAAGAATGAGATGGGATCTCATTGAAACTTATAAAATTCTGACAGGACTGGACAAACTAGATGCAGGAAGGATGTTCCCGATGGTCGGGGAGTCCAGAACCAGGGGTCACAGTCTAAGGATAAGGGGTAGGCCATTTAGGGCAGAAATGAGGAGGAATTTCTTCACCCAGAGTGGTGAACCTATGGAATTCTCTGCCAAAGAAGGCAGTAGAGGCCAATTCATTAAATACATTCGAGAAGGAGTCGGATATATTTCTTAAGGCTAAAGGAATCAAGGGATATGGAGAGAAGGCTGGAACAGGATACTGAATTTGGATGATCAGCCATGATCTCATTGAATGGCAGAGCAGGCTCGAGGGGCCGAATGGCCTACTCCTATCTCTATGTTTCTATGTTTATGTTTACTACCCGCTTACTGTTTACATGCCGGTAGAAGATTTTTGGGTTCCCTTTTATGTTAACCGCCATTCTACTCTCATGTTCTCTTTGCAAATCTGTTTTTCATCTTCACTTCCCCCCTCAACTTATTGTATTTAGTTTAAACTCCTTCACCCAGAGAGTGGTGAGAATGTGGAACTTGCTGCCACAGGGAGTAGTTGAGGCGAAGATCATGGATGCATTTAAGGGGAAGCTGGATAAACACATGGGAGAAAGGAATAAAAGGAGATGCTGATAGGGTGAGATGAAGAGGGATGGGAGAAGGCTCGTGTGGAGCATAAACACCACATGGACCAGTTGGGCCGAATGGCCTGTTTCTGTGCTGTACAATCTATGTAATAAGAGAGGAAAGAATGTTCCATAGAAACTAGAATTATCTGTTCTGCAGTTTTATCCTGAACTTAGTGATGTCTTTTGTAAACTGCTTTTTACAGGGAATATCATCGGCCTTTGAATGTGGAAGGAGAAATGTTTGTTCTGTCTGTGGGAAAAGATTTCAAACATCAGTGTGACTGGAAAAGCACCGAGATACACACACCTGAGTGAGAGTGTTCCAGTGCACTGACTGTGGAAAGAGCTTTAACCAGTTACACAGCCTGAAAAAACATCGCACCGTTCACAGCGGGGAGAAACCGTACACGTGTTCTGTGTGTGGATGAAGCTTCAACTGATCGTCCAACCTGGAGAGACACAAGGACACCCACACCATGGAGAAACCTTGGAAATGTGGGGACTGTGGGAAGGGATTCAGTTACCCATCCCAGCTGGAAACTCATCGACGCAGTCACACTGGGGAGAGGCCGTTCAGCTGCTCCGAGTGTGGGAAGGGATTCACTCCGTCATCCAGTCTGCTGACACACCAAAGTACTCACACCGGCGAGAGGCCGTTCACTTGCTCCGTGTGTGGGAAAGGATTCAATTTTTTGTCCCACCTACTGAGACACCAGCGAGTTCACACTGATGAGGCCTTTTAACTGTTCTGATTGTGGGAACTGCTTTAAAAGCTCCGAGGACCTGGTTAAACACCAGTTCGTTCACACTGAGACACGGTTCGGTTGCTCTCACTGCGGGAAGGTGTTCAGACAATCACACCACCTCATTGAACACCAATGCAGTCACACCAGGGAAAGGCCATTCACCTGCACCGTCTGTGGGAAGGGATTCACTCGGTCATCCACCATTCTGACACACCAGCAAGTTCACACTGGGGAGAGGCCGTTCACCTGCACCATCAGTAGGAAGGCATTCACTTCTTTAACCATCCTCACTGCACACCAAATTGTTCATACTGATGAGAGACCTTTTAAATGTTCTGACTGTGTGAAGATCGTTAAAACCACAAGACATCTACTGAGACACCAGCGAGTTAACAGTGGTGAGAGACCGTTCACATGTTCTGTGTGTGGGAAGGGAGTCACTCAGTCATCCTGCCTTCTGACACACCGACGCACTCACACTGGGGAGAAGCCGTTCACCTGCTTCATGTGTGGGAAGGGATTCACTTATTCATCCCACCTGTCTGAACACCAACTTGTTCACACTGATAACAGACCTTTTAAATGTTTTGACTGTGAGAAGAGCTTTAAAAGCACAAAGGATTTGCTGACACATCGACGCACTCACACCGGGGAGAGGGCGTTCACCTGCTCTGAGTGTGGAAAGGGATTCACAAAATCCTCCCACCTGCTGACACACCAGCGTGTTCACACTGGGGAGAGGCCGTTCAGTTGCTCTCACTGTGGGAAGAAGTTCAGGCACTCATCCAACCTCATTGAACACCAGCGCGTTCACGCTGGGGAGAGGCCGTTCACCTGCTCCGTGTGTGGGAAGGCATTCACTCAGTCATCCCACCTGGTGACACACCAGCAAGTTCACAAGTGACTGCAGGGGTTGGATTCTGCTGTTATTGCTGCTGTTAATCACATCCAGGACTGAACCATGTTCATTCTGACAGTTGGGGTTTCTTTCTGGTGATGTTAATCACCCTATAACTGGGCTGGAGTTTAATATTCTGGATATATAGCTGATGTGTTCTCGGGGCTGCAGTGTCCCTTTAAGAACCGCTGTCTGTGATCTTTTCCCTTAATTCAGGAATTCCCATCAGAAATTAGTTCACAATAAAATTATGAACTTTTACTTCAATCCTAAATTAATCATTGGCACAAAATTTACAATTTATTGTCTGAAAGTTTCCACTGATTAACAGCTCCAATTAGAAAGGGCTGATTAATCCTCGCTGACAATTCTTACTGACTTGCACATTACACACAGTAGCACCTCCATTATCCACCAGAAAGAAGGGGAATGGGAATTGGTGGCGAATCGAGAGTCCCCAAATGTTGCCCCTCCCGTCTGGTACAGCAATCCCCTCGGCACGGGAATGGAAACTTGTCCAATCTAAGTAACAGCTGAGATTAATCTTTCTGGGCCAGTGGGGTTGGTTTATATCAGACAGGAGGAGATTGGTGTCAGTGACTGTGGGGTTGGTTTATATCAGACAGGAGGAGATTGATGTCAGTGATTGTGGGGTTGGTTTATATCAGACAGGAGGAGATTGGTGTCAGTGACTGTGGGGTTGGTTTATATCAGACAGGAGGAGATTGGTGTCAGTGACTGTGGGGCTGGTTTATATCAGACAGGAGGAGATTGGTGTCAGTGACTGTGGGGTTGGTTTATATTAGGCAGGAGGAGATTGGTGTCAGTGACTGTGGGGTTGGTTTATATCAGACAGGAGGAGATTGGTGTCAGTGACTGTGGGGTTGGTTTATATCAGACAGGAGGAGATTGGTGTCAGTGACTGTAGGGTTGGTTTATATCAGACAGGAGGAGATTGGTGTCAGTGACTGTGGGGTTGGTTTATATCAGACAGGAGGAGATTGGTGTCAGTGACTGTAGGGTTGGTTTATATCAGACAGGAGGAGATTGGTGTCAGTGACTGTGGGGTTGGTTTATATCAGACAGGAGGAGATTGGTGTCAGTGACTGTGGGGTTGGTTTATATTAGGCAGGAGGAGATTGGTGTCAGTGACTGTAGGGTTGGTTTATATCAGACAGGAGGAGATTGGTGTCAGTGACTGTGGGGTTGGTTTATATCAGACAGGAGGAGATTGGTGTCAGTGACTGTGGGGTTGGTTTATACCAGACAGAATATACTAGTCAAAGTTGGAGATATATATTATATAATGTGTCAAAGAGTTGATTAATAGAGTGGGGCATCATCTCCCTTTGATTTCTATTTCTGACACCAGGCAACAGAAAGAGGTCATTACAACACGACATAAACAGACTCTTCAGGTGTGAGACATCAGACTTCAGAACAACACGTCTGCCAGCTCTGGCCACAAACCTCAGTACAGTCGACCTTTCAGCAGCTGCAGCCCTGATTAAATAGCTAGTAGTTTAAAATGTCTAGTAGAGCTTTTGTATTTATATTCAAAATAGAAAAAACCTGCTCATTGCTGCTCATCAATATCCAAACAATGGGAATGGACACATTTAAATGTATGTAATGTATATATACCTTAAGGGAGAGAACTACTTTTTACAGCTCCTGTATACTGTAGTACCAGCAGTGACCACACCTGTATATAAACCCTGAGTAGTGATCTGTACAGTTAGTTCTAGAGTAATCCTCATTCAGTAAACACCTGTTGAATCGTTCCCTGCAGTCTGTTGTCTGATTATTGAAGGACACAACATTAAGATACACGGATATAACATTGGCGACGAGGCAGGTTCGAACCTACCTGCAACTCTGCATCACCTCCCAGGGATTCGCTCCTGGAGAACAGTGGAAGAAGGTCGAGTCCAGAAGCACGGGCGTCGACCACAGGCAACCGCCCAGTCATCCAGCGGAGATTTGAGCATCGCAGGGGAGGCTGTCGAGAGCCAGGCTTGGCTTTCCAGTCACGGTGGTCCAGCGAAACGGGCTGGCAACAGGTACTGCGCAGACCCTTTCCGGACAGCGGCAGGCTAGAGCCCGACCGAGCGGCACAGAAAAAGGCCGCGCAGCGTCAACGGGGGAGAGAGAGAGAGAGAGGGCAGAGCGCACAGGGCGCAGCCGGTGTTCAGGACCGAGCGGCGTCAACGGGGGAGAGAGACGAGAGAGAGCAGTGCGCAGCCGGTGTTCAAGGGCCGAGCAGCGTCAACGGGGGGGAGTGGCGCGCAGGAAAACGCGAGGCGCTGCCATTGCCACGAGGACCGCAGAGAGCGGCGTTGGCAGCAGCGCAGG
This sequence comes from Somniosus microcephalus, assembly GCF_052327205.1. NCBI lineage: Eukaryota > Metazoa > Chordata > Chondrichthyes > Squaliformes > Somniosidae > Somniosus > Somniosus microcephalus. The sequence continues at coordinate 88,161,410 of NC_140990.1, read as the reverse complement.
AGCAGCGCGCGAAACCCACAGGGCGTCGCCATTTGCCACGAGGACCGCTGAGAGCGGCGTTGGCAGCAGCGCGGGAGACGCCATCTTAAGCCGCAGCGGGGAAGAAAGGAAAGCGCGGGAGACGCCATTTCAAGCCAGTCTAACCACACCCAAAAATGCCGAAGAGTGGCAGTATCACAGCGTTCGACAATGAAGTCGAAGATTGGACGACATATGTCGAACGCATAGAAGTATACTGCAAGGCGAATGAAGTGCCAGATGACAAGAAAGCGCTGGTATTGTTGAATTCAATGGGTGCAAAAACGTATGGCTTACTACGAAACCTAGTAACCCCAGAGAAGCCAGTAAAAAAGGATTTTGAAAACATAGTGTCAATCCTACAGGACCACTTAAACCCCACACCGCTGCTGATAGCAGAAAGATTTAAGTTTCACAAAAGGAACCAGCGTAAAGATGAAAGTAATGCTGAGTATTTAACGGAACTGCGCAAGCTATCGAAACACTGCCAGTTTGGAACGGGACTAGCAGATACTTTAAGGGACAAGTTTGTGTGTGGGCTTCAAAGTGAAGGAACCCAGAAACGGCTTCTATCAGAAAAGGATCTTACGCTGGACAAGGCTTTCAGCATTGCAGTATCACACGAAGCAGCAGCACGGGGCACTGCAGAGATACAACGGAGACCGCAAGAATATGGCACAAATGAAATGTCATACGGAACAGCGAAGTGCTATCGCTGCGGCAGAACAACACACGACCATAATGATTGCTGGTTCAAGGACAAAAGTGTGCAGACAGTGTGGAAAAGTAGGACACATAGCAAGAGTCTGCAGGTCGGGAAAGAAAACCAGCAGCAAGAAATCTCCACAGGAGAAGTACAAGAAGGTACATTAGGTGACGGAGAGTAGTTCAGATGAACAGAAGAGTGATACAGACTCCGGAAGCAAGGAGCTGGGTTGTCTGAAACTACATAATGTGATCAAAACGGAGGATCACCAATCTATCTGGGTCACGCTCAAGATAGCAGGAGTCCAAGTGAAAATGGAATTGGACACAGGATCAGCCCTAAGTCATAAACCGAAGGGACTACAAGCGGCTCTTCTCACATATACCCTTGAGAGATACAAAGATAGTCTTGAAGACATACACGGGGCAAAAAGTCTACCCCAAAGGAAAAGTAAGGGTGAAAGTTATATATAACGGCAAGGAAACACCAAAAATGGACCTATGTATTGCCAGATGGAGGACCACCACTACTAGGACGTGAATGGATCTGGAAGATACAGCTAGATTGGCATTCCATACAAGCACTGACTGTAGATGCCAAAAAGGATGATGCGTCACACCTGGACGACTGTCAAAAATACTAACTGACGCACAAGAAGTGTTCCAGCAGGGACTCGGAACACTAAAAGGCATAACAGCGACGATCAAAATAGAGGAAAATGCAAGCCCAAAGTTTTTTAAGGCCAGACCGGTACCTTATGCGATCCGCCCAGCCGTCGAAGCAGAGCTGGAAGGTTTGGAACGTTCAGGAGTACTGTCCAAAGTGGACTGGAGCGAGTGGGCTACACCCATCGTTCCTGTAATGAAGAGGTCGTTGAGTAATACGCCTGGGGAGCCAAAGAAGGTTCGCATCTGTGGGGACTTTAAGGTGACAGTGAACCCAGTCCTTCACACTGTACAATATCCGCTTCCACGGATTGAAGATATTTTCGCCTCGCTATCTGGAGGGAAACGCTTCACTAAGATTGATCTGGCCCAGGCGTACCTGCAAATGGAGGTAGAAGAAGCCTCGAAACAGTACCTCACGATCAACCCTCATAAAGGTCTCTACCAATACAACCGGCTGGTGTTCGGGGTAGCATCAGCTCCGGCTATTTGGCAAAGGGCAATGGAACAAGTCCTGCAAGGGATTCCAGGGACCCAGTGTTATTTGGACGACATCCTGGTCACAGGCGAAAATGACAGTGATCACCTTGCCAACCTGGAGCAGGTGCCCACTAGATGGAAGGAATATGGGCTCCGAGCTAATCGCCACAAATGCGAGTTTTTCAAGAAGCAGATCTCGTGTTGTGGCCACGTTATTGATGAAGAGGGGTTACATAAGTCCCCTGAAAAGATTGAGGCAGTAGTCAAGGCTCCAGCACCGGAAAATGTGTCACAACTGAGGTCGTTCCTCAGGCTGGTGAACTACTACCATAAGTTCTTGACGAATTTGTCTACCGTACTACACCCACTGAACACCCTACTGCAAATGGGGGTACCATGGAAGTGCAGTGACGAATGTAAATGAGCTTTCCAGAAGAGCAAAGCATTGATCACATCAAAAGAGGTGTTGGCTCATTTCAACCCAGCACTACCAATTCGGTTGGCGTGTGATGCATCACCCTATGGCATTGGAGCGGTGCTGTCGCACAAATTCCCAGACGGCTCAGAGAGGCCAGTAGCCTTTGCGTCTCGGTCACTAACCTCAGCTGAGCGTAACTACGCCCAGATTGACAGGGAGGCCCTCAGCCTAGTGTGGGGAGTGAAAAAGTTCAATCACTATCTGCACGGGCAGAAGTTCACCTTGCTGACTGACCACCAACCACTTGTCTCCACCTTTAATCCAAAGAAGGGCATTCCGGTGATGACTGTGCAACGGCTACAAAGATGGTCCCTTTTTCTAGGGGTGCACCAATATGAAATCGAGAATAAGGGCACGAAACAGCATGGAAACGCTGATGGGCTATCACGCCTGCCACTGCCTACTGCGGAGGAAGCACCAGCAGTGGATCCTATCAAAATATTTCATTCGACTATAATTGAATGCTTGCCAGTAACTAACGCTTGTATAGAGGAGACCCGAAATGACCCGACACTGTCTCGGGTATATGATTTGACGGTGAAGGGATGGCCAGCACATGGCGACTCACTGTTGCCAGCATTCTCATCCAGAAGAGAACAGCTGTCAGTATGCCAGGGGACCTTGATGTGTGGATCCCGAGTGGTAATTCCACCCAAGTTAAAGGAGAGAGTGCTCAATGAGCTTCACGAAGGTCATCTGGGAGGGTGAAAATGAAAAGCCTTGCTAGGGCTTATGTGTGGTGGCCGGGAATCGATCAGCAAATCGAGGACCTGACAAAGAGCTGCTCAGGATGCCAGAAGGTCCAAAATGCACCACCACATGCCCCTCTACACCCATGGGAGTGGCCCTCATCTCCACGGCAATGGGTGCATATTGATTTTGCTGGTCCATTCATGGGCTCAATGTTTTTAATAGCCGTGGATGCGCACTCGAAATGGCCTGAGGTGATCAAAATGTCCTCCACCACCACGGAGAAAACTATTGCAGTCCTATGGACCATTTTTGCCAGGAACGGCTTGCCAGAGCAGATTTGCTCTGATAACGGACCACAGTTTGTGTCCGAAGAGTTTCGAAGATTTATGAAAAGGAATGGGGTAAGGCATTACACATCCGCCCCGTATCATCCAGCCACAAACGGATTGGCTGAGAGGTTCGTACAAACCTATAAAAAAAGCAGTAAAGGCCATGTGCGATGACGACATTCCACTGCAGCATAAGGTGGACAATTTCCTGTTAGCCTACAGAAATGCGACACATGCAGTCACCAACCAGGCCCCGGCCATGATGTTCTTTAACCGAAGGTTGAGATCTCGTCTGGATTTGCTCAGGCCAAATGTACGAAGAGATGTTGAGAGTAAGCAATTCCAGCACATCAATGAGAAGCCGACAAGGAGCTTCAATGTAGGGCAACCAGTCTTGGCCCGCGACTACCGAACAGAGAAATGGCAACCAGGAACGATATGCACATGGCAGGGGCCACTAATGTAAACAGTGGATGTTGGGGAGAACATTGTGAGATGCCATGCTGACCAGATCCTAGAGTCACAGGAACGAGTCAACCCCATGTCTCGGCCATACATACCTGGTGAGGAACCCGACGTACAGGTCGCATCTACCTCAGAAACAATAGCATTGGAAGCTGATGAATCAACTGACGACAGGGTGCTAGAATCGCCTCCGCACCAAGAGCGAGACACTCGGGAAAGGCGTTATCCAGAAAGAATCAGGAAGCCTCCCCAGAGACTGAATATATGAATGGACTATTTTCATATAACATTGTATATTAAAAATGTTAATTGTTAAATGAGTATTATGGTACTGTTAATCTAAAAGGGGAGGAATTGTAATGTATGTAATGTATATATTAAGGGAGAGAACTACTTTTTACAGCTCCTGTATACTGTGACCACACCTGTATATAAACCCTGAGTAGTGATCTGTACAGTTAGTTCTAGAGTAACCCTCATTTAGTAAACACCTGTTGAATCGTTCCCTGCAGTCTGTTGTCTGATTATTGAAGGACACAACATTAAGATACACGGATCTAACAGTAGGTTTCCCTCCAAGGAGGACACTCACCCTCTTTACCTGGTTCCCCTCCAAGGAGGACACACGCCCTCTTTGCCTGGTTCCCCTCCAAGGAGGACACTCGCCCTCTTTACCTGGTTCCCCTCCAAGGAGGACACTCGCCCTCTTTGCCTGGTTCCCCTCCAAGGAGGACACTCGCCCTCTTTCAAAGAGCCGGCACAGGCACGATGGGCCGAATGGCCTCCTTCTGTGCTGTAAGTTTCTATGAATCTATTAAATGAATAATAACTGTGTACAATACAGCGACACTCACAAATAATTCAATCATAATGGCCCTGAAATTAGGATCGGGAGCTTGCCGCACGTGCAAGCCCCCGATGTGCACTCACCCGGCGCGCTGACATCTGAAGCCTGGGCCTGCTTGCATTTCCCGTGACTGGCCCGGTTCAGATGTCGGCACGCTGTGCTAACCTGATCCAGCGGCGTAGTTAGTTCGATGTGCCGGCTGGGATCAGGTGAGCACTGTGCAGCCAATCAGGGGAGGGGAAACTTCATTCATGAGTTTGATAGTATTAGCTGTCAAACTCATGAAAAGGGGCCCAAAACACTACTTAAACCTTAAATGAAATTTTAAAAAACATCCCACTGATTAAATTAACTATAAATAAGATTTTAAACAATTAATAAAATTTTTGAAAAAACTAATAAAAAAAAAATAGGGTCTAAAACGAAACTTACTTTACTGTAAATTCTTTAAAAATAATAAACCTGTGGAAAAAAAAATTCTAAATTGTACTAATAGACCACTTACCTGTAAAACTAAGTACTTACGTCTGGTTTTTCCACGCGTAAAAACCGGAGGCCTTTAGAGTCGGGCAACTCTGAGAAAAAAAAGGAATTTCACTGCGCACGCTCTGCTTCACAAGTCGCACGCGTTCTGCCTCTTAACCCCTTGGGTCAGAGGAGAGGAAATGCCGATTTTCAGCGCATGCGCTGTGCATGCTGAAAACCGGCAATTCCTCCGGGCACACGCGTGAGTACCCCGTCCGTACTCACGCGTTGGGAGAGGAATTACTGGGCCAATGTGATTGTGAGGATCGATTATCGCCCCTTTAACCTGAGGTGCCCACTGGTCGGGGAAGGTATCAAGTGAACCGGTGCACACCGCCTGCTCCCTCTCCAGGGCCACCCGGGCAGGGACAAGACCACGGGAGAGAGGCAGGCAACCAGAGTGACCCCCCCATGGGCCCTGCCCATCCTGGGCCTACAAATTGCTGTTTTCGCCAGGCCCAAGAGCAGGTCCAGGAGAAGATCCTCCGAATTACCCACCCCCCTCCGCACCAGGCGGGCAAAGATTAGGAGCGTGGGGCTAAAGTGTAACCAAGAGTTGAGGAGCAGCCCCTTCAGGTAACTATACAGGGGCTGCAACCTCTCACACTGAATATATACACGGCCCATGGACTCCTCTAGGCCGCAAACATCACATCTGGCCTTGGAGTCCGGAAAGGAACTTAAAAACGGTTGCACACGACAGCTCCTTGTAACAGTCTCCACCCCAGATCCCCAATGGTGCAGGGAAGGACCCCCGTGTAGAGAGCCCTCCACTGGGGAACCTCGCTTCCGCCGGACAGCAAGATGACCCACCAGTCTGATGATTGGGCAATAAACAAAATTAATAAATAAATGATTCAGAAACCCGAGTCCCCGGGTCCTCAGCCCTGGTGTGAAGTACGCTGGCCACCAATTTTCCATTATTAACTCACACCTCAGGCCCCACCCAGTCTGGTTTAATTACTAAATGTTTTCTAAGTGTGATTTCTAACGAGAGTTCAGGCCTGTCTTTCTGACAGAAACTTACGAGGCCTCATTTTTTCCTGTGACCTACCTGAGAGGCTTTAATAAACTGCCAATAAGGTTTTTATTTTAAAAGGTGGAAAGTGGTGAAAAACGCCACTAGTGATGCCTCAAAACTCACGGACAGAGAAATCCACTTCATCAGCGCCCCTGCCACAGGACTCAATATCCACCCCCTCCACCACTGGTGCACTGTGTCTGCAGTATGTACAGTCTATAAGATGACCACGGTCAGGCCGTGTGGAGTCAAGGGCCAGGCAGCAGAATGGATGGAAAGATCACAACAAACTTCCCTTAACTCCCACCCTCTGATTTCTGTTTTGTAGCCATCGTTCCATCCATTCTGCTGCCTGGCCCTTCACTCCACACGGCCTGACCTTGGTCATCTTGTCGATCTTACAAACTGTTTATGGATAGCAAGCTGGTTACAAAACAGGAAACAGAGAGTAGGGGTTGGGAGTAGCTACTCAGACTGGCAAAAGGTGGGAAGTGGTGTTCCACAGGGATTGGTGCTGGGATCACTGTTGTTCATAAACGATTTGGACTCGGGAATCAGAAGAACAATTTCAAAGTTTGTCGATGACACCAAATTGGGAGGTAGAGTTAATCCTGAGGAAGACAAAATGCAAGAAGACATTAATAAATGCCAGAATGGGCATGTAATTGGAAAATTAATTTCACTATAGATCAGTGTGAGGTGGTGTGTTTAAGTGGGAAGAATAAGGAGGCCACACACTACTTGGACAAGGGGGTGAAATTGGGTTGCTTTCCGCCTCCCGCGATATTCAGCGGGAGGTTAGCGGCGGCGGTAGCCAGTAGCGCCCCGTGGCACTGCACCGCCGGCAATGACATCATCGCCGTGCGCAGCACCCCGGCTGCAACCTTGGGTTGCGACCCCTGACCTATTGCCAGACGATATGTCCGACAGGGTCAGAGGTCATTCTTGCAGCGGCGCCACTTAAAGGGCAGATGTTGGGCGGCAACTTTTTATTTTGGCCGACTGCCAGCACCTGCCCCCTTCCCCTTTCTTCTTCGGGGTGTCGGCCGCAATCGCTCAGCCCGGCGCTCCTCTTGATCCGACACCCCGCTCTCCGGTGGTCCAGCAGAGCCCCGGTGTGCGCAGTGCTAGGCCCCTCCCCTTTAATCAGGGAGGGAGTTCTGCTATGATGTGGTGTTATGTGCCGACGGGCGTGGCGCATTTACACGAAGTGCTGCGAAATTCACTGGTACCGCCCCAAGAGGGAGGGGAGCGCTTCCAGTAGCACCCCGCCTCCTGCCTGGGGCGCTACCACTGAATTTAATGCACAGGGCGCTAACTTTTTTGGGGCGCTAAAATTAGCCCCGACGACATTAGCGACCCAAAGGGGGCGCCACCGAATTTCCCCCTAACAGTCTAAATGGGCTGGAGGAGCAGAGGGATCCAGGATACAGATACACAAATCACTAAAAGTAACAACACAGGTTAATAAGGCCATTAAAAGAAAAGCACTGGGTACATTCCTAAAGGAGCCTTCTGTTCCGTGCCTAGGAACTCTGAACCATGGCAGAGAGTGGCTGGAACACGTTTCTTACAGGCCTCAAGATTAACCCGCACGGAGACTTTGCTGTCAGTGAAGAGAGACGAGAAAGACCAAAGTGCCGTTTGCCCCTCTCAGTGTGGCCCTGAAGGACTGTGTCCAGGCTGAAGTTCTGTTTCCGCCGTATGATCCTCCCCCAGATTGTCCTTTCTGAGCTCCAGCCAGGTGATGCTAAACACTTGGGTGGGAAAGAAGAAAATCTACAAAAATGTGTTTAAAACAAAGCTGATTTACTTGACATTTATCCAGAATATTAAACTCCAGCCCAGTGACAGAAGTTATTAACATCAGCAGAAACAAACCCCAACTGTCAGAATGAACATAGTTCAATCCTGGATGTGATTAACAGCAGCAATAACAGCAGAATCCAACCCCTGCAGTCACTTGTGAACTTGCTGGTGTCTCAGCAGGTTGGATGACTGAGTGAATCCCTTCCCACATACGGAGCAGGTGAACGGCCTCTCCACCGTGTGAACTCGCTGGTGTCTCAGCAGGTTGGATGAACGAGTGAATCCCTTCCCACACACGGAGCAGGTGAACGGCCTCTCTCCAGTGTGGGTGCGCTGGTGTACAGTGAGGTCAGATGAGTGCCTGAACCCAGTCCCGCAGTGAGAGCACCTGAACGGTCTCTCCCCGGTGTGAACATGTTGATGGTACGTCAGTTCCCTGGAACCTATATAGCACTTCCCACAGTCCAGACATTTAAAAGGTCTCCCTCCAGTGTGAACTCGCTGGTGATTCAACAGGTTGGATAACTGAGTGAATCCTTTCCCACACTCAGAGCAGGTGAACGGCCTCTCTCCAGTGTGAACTCGCTGGTGTCTCAGTAGGTGAGATGAATTTGTGAATCCCTTCCCACACTCAGAGCAGGTGAACGGCCTCTCCCCGGTGTGGCTGCGCTTATGTCTCGATAGGCCAAGTGATCGGCTGAAGCCTCGTCCACACACAGAACATGTGTAAGGTTTCTCCCCGCTGTGAACGGTGCTTTTTGCTTCCATGTTCAGATCCGATGAATCGAGTGACTCTGTCAGATCTTGACGTGATGTTTGGTTTGAGCTTACCATCTGTAAATCCTCCTCTTCTAATGCCCTGTAAAATTAATTTAAAACAGGGAGCGTGAGAGAGAACCCACTAAAGAGGCAGGTTGTGAAATTGAGCTCAATGAATCTGGTCATTTGTGGGGCCGGCACCAGAAAAAAGTGACCATGAAAGCTGCCCGATTGTTATAAAAACCCAACTGGTTCACCGATGTCCTTCAGGGAAGGGAATGCGCCACCCGGTCTGGACCGACACAAGACTCTGGCCGCCATGGGAGGAGAGAGAGAGAGGTGGGAGGGAGAGGGGACGAAGGTAAGGAACTTTATACATCTGCAACTCGACCAGAACTTTGACAGGACCTCCAAAAGCCGCAACCTCCACCACCTAGAAGGACAAAGGCAGCTGTTGCATGGGAGCACCATCACCTCCAAGTCACACACCATCCTGACTTAGACATATTCATTGTTGCTGGGTCAAAATCCTGAAACTCCTTACCGAACAACATTGTGGGAGTACCTTCACCACACGGACTGCAGCAGTTCAAGAAGGCGACTCACCACCCCCTTCTCAACGGGGAACTGGAGATTGGCAATATTTGCTGCTCTTGCGAGCGACGCCCACATCCCAAGAATGAATTAAAGCAAATCTGTATATGTAAACTGGATTAAAAGCCTCTACAGAAATACTTGTTCCTAAAACAATACTCTTTCACATTGTAGGGACAGTGTCTGTGTAACAACCTAATCTTCCCCAGAAAAAGGGTTAGACCCGAAACGTCACTCTAATTTCTCTCCACGGATGCTGCATGGCCTGCTGAGCTTTTCCAGCATTTTCTGTTGTTATTCCCCAGAATCCACCTCCCTTGACAGTCTCACATTGGAAATTGTTGGGTCCTCCTGGGCTCAGAAGTACTGGAGGTTAAACCCAGCAGCTTCTCCTCCATCTCCACTCCAGCTCAAACTGAAGCAACAAAAAGACCTACACAGGCGGCCACGGACCTACCTTCCGTCAGCCTGCAATAAAACTAAAAGGTTTACTAAAAGTGGTGTTCCCCAGGGGTCAGTACTAGGATCACTGCTTTTCTTGATATATATTAATGATTTGAACTTGGGTGTACAGGACACAATTTCAGAATTTGCCAGCAAAGTTGAAGCCCATGGAATAAAGGGGACAGTGGCAGCATGGATACGAAATTGGCTAAGTGACAGGAAACAGAGGATAGCAGTGAACGGTTGTTTTTCGGACTGGACGAAGGTATACAGTGGTGTTCCCCAGGGGTCGGTACTATGACCACTGCTTTTCTTGATATATATATATTAATGACTTGGATGTACAGGACACAGTTTCAAATATGCAGATGACACAAAACATGGAAGTATAGTGAACAGTGAGGAGGATAGTGATAGACTTCAAGAGGACATAGACAGGCTGGTGGAATGGGCGGACACGTGGCAGATGAAATTTAATGCAGAAAAGTGTGAAGTGATACATTTTGGTATGAAGAACGAGGAGAGGTAATATAAAGTAAGGAAGGGTACAATTCTAAAGTGGGTGCATGAATAGAGAGACCTGGGGGTATGTGTGCACAAATCGTTGAAGGTGGCAGGGCAGGTTGAGAAAGCGGTTAAAAAAGCATACAGGATCCTGGACTTCATAAATAGAGGCATAGAGCCCAAAAGCAAGGACGTTATGATGAACCTTTATAAAACACTTGTGCGGTCTCATCTGGAGTATTGTGTCCAATTCTGGGCACTGCACTTTAGGAAGGATGTGAAGGCCTGAGAGATGGTGCAGAAAAGATTTACAAGAATGGTTCCAGGGATAGGGGATGAGGGACTTCAGATACCTGGATAGACTGGAGAAGCTGGGGTGGTTCTCCTTAGAGCAGAGAAGGTTGGGAAGAGATCTGATAGAGGTGTTCAAAGTCATGAGGGGTCTGGACAGAGTAGATAGAGGGAAACTGTTCCCATTGGCAGAAGGGTCAAGAACCAGAGGACATAGATTTAAGGTGATTGACAGAAGAACCAAAGACAACATGAGGAAAAACTTTTTTATGCAGCGAGTGGTTAGGATCTGGAATGCACTGCCTGAAAGGGTGGTGGAGGCAGATTCAATCACGGCTTTCAAAAGAGTAGGTAAGTATCTGAAGGAAAGAAATGTGCAGGGTTACGGGGAAAGGGCGGGGAGTGGGGCTAGCTGAAGTGGTCTTGCAGAGAGCCAACACGGGCTCGACAGGCCGAATGGCCTCCTTCTGTGCTGTAACCATTCTATGATTCTGTAAAATATTAGAAAGTTTGTTCCACAGAAGCACGGGGTTTATCTGCTTTTATTGATGAATTTAAAAAGTCTCTATTAAAACCTGAGCCAGTGTGTTGTGAGACAAAGAGCCTTGTGTCCAATAAGGGGAATAAAGGCCCACAGCCTCCCCTGGCCCCGGGCCCTGAACAAGGGACTGGAGAAACTTGCTGCCCTGCAGATCAGACAATCAGCCGGCACTAGTCCCGCCCCTCAGGCTCCCCGATTGGTTGGAGGACCCGCCGCCGGCTCGCTCCTCCAGCCCCACCCCACTCGCTCCCTATTGGTCGGAAACTCCCGTCAATCAGGCCGTGGGCCCGGGTCACGTGTCCCTGATGAGATCACGTGCTCAGTCCAACTGATGCCGCTCGGTCCGGGGCCTCGCGGACTCTCAGGTTTTTCTATTTCTCTTTATTCTCTCCCGATCCACCCCTCGCGATTCTCCACCCAATCGGAGCAGAGAAAACTCACTTTGCGTCACCGATCGCGACTCTGTAACCGACACCAAGGCCTTTCCCGGAATGCCCCGCGTCAAATCCGTCTGGCAGGATCCGAGGGCGCATGCGCAGCTCCGAGTGGGGGAGGGGGTTGGTCTCCTCTGGGCATGCGTGGTTATTACCCTTGGTGACCAGGAGGGGTCGCTGTGCTGGACTTGGCCCAAAGCGCCGCTCCGTGTGCGCATGCGCAGACTCTCGGCTGTCAATCAACCATCAGCTAGAATAGGTCACTGGTGAGGCCAGTGAAGAAAGAAATAACAACAGAAAATGCTGGAAAAACTCAGCAGGCCAGGCAACATCCGTGGAGAGAAAAAAGAGAAAAAATATTTTTTCTCTCCACGGATGTTGCCTGGCCTGCTGAGTTTTTCCAGCATTTTCTGTTATTTCGGATTTCCAGCATCTGCTGTATTTTGCTATCAAAGAAAGAAAGACTTGCATTTATATAGCGCCTTTCACCACTACCGGACGTCCCAAAGTGTTTTACAGCCAATGAAGTACTTTTGAAGTGTAGTCACTGTTGCAATGTAGGAAACGCAGCAGTCAATTAGCGCACAGCAAGCACCCACAAACAGCAATGTGATAATGACCAGATAATCTATCTTTTTATGTTGATTGAGGGATAAACATTGGCTCGGAGACTGGGGATAACTGCCCTGCTCTTTCCCACATTACAACAGTGACTACTTCATTGTAGTACTTCATTGGCTGTAAAGCACTTCAAGACATCTGCTGGTCATGAAAGGCACTATATAAATGCAAGTCTTTCTTTCTTGAAATAATGCCATGGGATCTTTTACATCCACCTGAGAGGGCAGACGGGGCCTCAGTTTAACGTCTCATCCGAAAGACGGCACCTCTGACAGTGCAGCACTCCCTCAGCACTGCACTGGAGTGTCAGCCTAGATTTTTGTGCTCAAGTCTCTGGAGTGGGACTATGAACCCACAACCTTCTGACTCAGAGGCGAGAGTGCTACCAACTGAGCCACTGGCTGACACTAAAGAACAAGTAGTTCTGACGAAGGGTCGTCGACCTGAAACGTTAACTCTGTTTCTCTCTCCACAGGTGCTGCCTGACCTGCTGAGTATTTCCAGCAGTTTCTGTTTTTATTAAAGAAACGAGGGAGTGATTGCTGACAGGAAGAATGTTGGGTCGTCCTGCGCATGCGCATCTCCCTGGCGGCTGAGGTGAAACACCGACTCGCCCCCACCTGAGCTGCGCACGCGTACCAGATGTTGCGGCTCTGCGTGCGTGCCCGATGTTCCAACCGCGGGGTTTTGTGCGCTGAGCATGCCCGTTGCGGACCGATCGGGACGGGCGATTGTGGAGCAGGAGGGAGAGCGCGGGGGCCATGAGCACATGCGCGGGACTCAGCGTCAACAGAGCGCTTTCTGGAGCGCGGGGGCTTGTGGGTATTACAGCTGCCATTACTGCTGATCCTTTCAACCAACCTGTGCAGCAGCCGGGGCCTGAAAATCAGCTTCACTGCCCCTAGGGTCGGAAAGGGGAAAATTAAACAACAGTTTGCCTCTGATCCTTTTCTGAACTCAATTTACAGGGTTATAGAAGTGGAGCAGTTACAGGCGGGAAGCGCAGACCAAACATCACGTCAAGATCTGACAGAGTCGCTCGATTCATCAGGACCTGAATATCATCGGCCTTTGCACATGGCTGTGGGAAGCAGCGATGACAAACTGCACACGTGTTCAGTGTGTGGACGCGTATTCAGCCAATCGCCTGACCTGGCGAGACACGTGCACCGTCACACTGGGGAGAAACCGGGTAAAGGTGGGGACGACGGGAAGGGATTCAGTTCCCCGCCTGCATTGGAAGTTCAACGGCGCAGTCACACCAGGAACAGTCCGTTCACCTGCTCCGTGTGTGGAAAGGGATTTGTTTGTTCATCCCACCTGCAAACACACCAGCGAGTTCACACTGACGAGAGACCATTTCAGTGTTCTGACTGTGGGAAGAGGTTTAAAAGCTCCAGGGATCTGAAGGAGCACCAGCTTGTTCACACTGACAAGAGACCATTTCAGTGTTCTGACTGTGGGAAGAGCTTTAAAAGCTCCGGGGAGCTGAAGAGACACCAGCGAGTTCACTCTGGTGAGAGGCCGTTCACCTGCTCCGTGTGTGGGAAGGGATTCACTCAGTCATCCCACCTCTTGTCACACCAGCTTGTTCACACTGACGAGAGACCCTTTAAATGTTCTGACTGTGGAAAGACCTTTAAAAGCTCCGAGGAGCTGAAGAGACACTGGCTCCTCCACACTGGGGAGAGGCCGTTCACCTGCTCCATGTGTGGGAAGGGATTCGCTCGGTCATCCCACTTCCTGTCACATCAGCTTGTTCACACTGACGAGAGACCCTTTAAATGTTCTGACTGTGGGAAGTGCTTTAAAAGCTCTAAGAGCTTTAAGGGACACCAGTGTGTTCACACTGATCATAGAATCTAACAGCACAGAAGGTGGTGATTCGGCCCATTGTGTCTGTGCCGGCTCTTTGAAAAAGCTGTCCAATTTAGTCCCAAACCCCAGCTTTATCCCCAGAACTCTGCAAACTAGTCCTCTTCAAGTACATGTCCAATTACCGTTTGAAAGTTCCTGTGGAACCTGATTCCAGCATCCTTTCAGATGGTGTGTTCCAGATTTTAACAACCCTCTGTGAAAACAATTCTCCTCATTTCCCTCTAGTTCTTTTAGCAACTATTTTAAATCTGTGACCTTTGGTTACCGACCCACTTGCCAGAGTGAACAGTTTCTCCCTACTTGCTCGATCAAAACCCCTCATCATTTTGAACACCTCTATTAGGACTCCTCTTAACCTTCTCTGTTCTAAGGGGAACAATCCCAGCTTCTCCAATCTCTCCACATAACTGAAGTCCCTCATCCCTGGTACCATCCTGGTCAACCTCCTCTGCACCCTCTCCAAGGGCTTGACATCCTTCCTAAAGTGTGGTGCCCAGAACTGTACACAAGACTCCAGCTGAGGCCAGAACCCTGCAGCTGTACAAAACCCTGGTTAGACCACACCTGAAGTACTGTGAGCAGTTCTGGGCACCACACCTTAGGAAGGATATATTGGCCTTGGAGGGAGTGCAGCGTAGGTTTACCAGAATGATACCCGGACTTCAAGGGTTAAGTTACGAGGAGAGATTACACAAATTAGGGTTGTATTCCCTGGAATTTAGAAGGTTAAGGTGTGATCTGATCGAAATTTTCAGGATATTAAGAGGAACAGATAGGGTAGATAGAGAAACTATTTCCGCTGGTTAGGGATTCTAGGACTGGGGGCATAGTCTAAAAATTAGAGCCGGACCTTTCAGGAGTGAAATTAGGAAACACTTCTACACACAAAGGGTGGTAGAAGTTTGGAACTCTCTTCCGCAAACGGTCATTGATGCGAGATCAATTGTTAATTTTAAATCTGAGATTGATAGGTTTTTGTTATCCAAAGGTATTAAGGGGTATGGGCCAAAGGCAGGTGTATGGAGTTAGGTCGCAGATCAGCCATGATCTCATTGAATGGCGGAACAGGCTCGAGGGGCTGAATGGCCTCCTCCTGTCCTATGTTCCTAACTAGTGATTTATAAAGGTTTAGTGTAACTTCCTTGTTTTTGTATTCAATGGCCTGTTAGATTTGCAAAATTTGTGCATCTCCCCGAAGGTTATCTATATATATAAAGCGGCTCTTCTGTCTGTCCCGATGTCTGTCTGTCTGTCTGTCCGTGTTCTATACGTTTGAAAGTTATAGAGCGTACCGAGACGCGCGTCGCCTCAAAAGAAAGCTTGCCATTCCGGACCGGTCATAGGCGTATTAACCTTTCGGCCGGACAAAAATCCCGCCCGCGGTATCTGAAAAACGTTCAGCGTTCTGCTCATTAGCATCTCATTACCGACCGTGTGATGTCGAGGTCGACCAACCGGCGGCGGGTTCCTGGCGCGTGCCATCCTACAGTTGAGTGTCAAGTGACTCGACGGTTGACCAATCCTACGCTTCGGTGACCTGACCGGTCGACCAATCGGTGTGTGTGTGGGCGGGCCTTATCCTTCTGAACCGAGGTGAGTGGCCGCCATCTTGCTTCCATTCTTTTTCCTGCTTTCTGCGTCTTTCTTTTCAAATATACATTTCCAGCAAAATAAAATTGAATTAAATTGTTTTAACAAAAACTTCATTCATTTGTAAATATTTTTCCTAAACTGAACATTCTTTTTCCTACCTTTTCCCGTTTTTTTGTTAGACCTGAAAGCCTGGGACTTTCTTGCCCAGCCAGGCCCGAGCTAGGGCTTCTGCTAAGCTCCTCACCGCCCCCCGTGTCACGTTACCCGGGGCAACGGTGTCAGCCACGAGGGTCAGGGTGCGCGCGCAGCAGGAGCAGGTGAGACGCGGCGTCGGATCTCGGCCTTGGTTAGCGGGAAGGGTTACCCCGGCAACCCGCAAACTTCAAGCCGGCTCGGCCGGGGCTCGGAGAGCGTGGCTCTCAGCGGGGGGGGCAGGCGGCAGTGCCGGGGCGGGGCGCCAGGGTTACCCTGGCAACCAGAGCCGCAATCGGCGGAATTCAAGCCGGCTCGGGGGGGGGGGAGCGGGGCGAGGCGGCTGGTGCTTGGAGAGTGGGGCTCTCAGCCGGGGGGGCGGGGCTTGGAGAGCGGGGATCTCGGCCGGGGGGGCGGGGCTCGGAGAGAAGAGGCCCCCAGTTGCGCAGCCGCCTTGACGCCGGCACGCATGCGCACGGCCCCCGTGACGCCAGCACGCATGCGTACGGCCCGCCACTGCGTCTAGGCTTTTGGTCTGCGCAGTGGCGTCGGTGAGAAGTTGTTGGCTGGAGAGGGAAGAGATGCTTTGAGGAGATGTAGTGAAAGTCAAATCGGGTCCTGGAGTCTGCAGGAATTAAAGATTAATCTGGACACTACTGTGAGCAAACGGGGGGGGAAGAGAGAGAGCGACTGGGGGGGAAGAGAGAGAGCGACTGGGGGGGAAGAGAGAGAGCGACTGGGGGGGAAGAGAGAGGGCGACTGGGGGGGGAAGAGGGAGGGCGACTGGGGGGGGAAGAGGGAGGGCGACTGGGGGGGGAGAGAGAGCGACTGGGGGGGAAGAGAGAGAGCGACTGGGGGGGAAGAGAGAGGGCGACTGGGGGGGGAAGAGAGAGGGCGACTGCGGGGGGGAGAGAGAGCGACTGGGGGGGAAGAGAGAGAGCGACTGGGGGGGAAGAGAGAGAGCGACTGGGGGGGAAGAGAGAGCGACTGGGGGGGATGAGAGAGAGCGACTGGGGGGGAAGAGAGAGAGCGACTGGGGGGGAAGAGAGAGAGCGACGGGGGAAGAGAGAGAGCGACTGGGGGGAAGAGAGAGAGCGACTGGGGGGGAAGAGAGAGAGCGACTGGGGGGGAAGAGAGAGAGCGACTGGGGGGAAGAGAGAGAGCGACTGGGGGGAAGAGAGAGAGCGACTGGGGGGAAGAGAGAGAGCGACTGGGGGAAGAGAGAGAGCGACTGGGGGAAGAGAGAGAGCGACTGGGGGGAAGAGAGAGAGCGACTGGGGGGAAGAGAGAGAGCGACTGGGGGGAAGAGAGAGAGCGACTGGGGGGAAGAGAGAGAGCGACTGGGGGGAAGAGAGAGAGCGACTGGGGGGAAGAGAGAGAGCGACTGGGGGGAAGAGAGAGAGCGACTGGGGGGGAAGAGAGAGAGCGACTGGGGGGGAAGAGAGAGAGCGACTGGGGGGAAGAGAGAGAGCGACTGGGGGAAGAGAGAGAGCGACTGGGGGAAGAGAGAGAGCGACTGGGGGAAGAGAGAGAGCGACTGGGGGGAAGAGAGAGAGCGACTCGGGGGAAGAGAGAGAGCGACTGGGGGGGAAGAGAGAGAGCGACTGGGGGGGAAGAGAGAGAGCGACTGGGGGGGAAGAGAGAGAGCGACTGGGGGGAAGAGAGAGAGCGACTGGGGGGAAGAGAGAGAGCGACTGGGGGGAAGAGAGAGAGAGCGACTGGGGAGAAGAGAGAGAGCGACTGGGGGGAAGAGAGAGAGCGACTGGGGGGGAAGAGAGAGAGCGACTGGGGGGAAGAGAGAGAGCGACTGGGGGGAAGAGAGAGAGCGACTGGGGGGAAGAGAGAGAGCGACTGGGGGGAAGAGAGAGAGCGACTGGGGGGAAGAGAGAGAGCGACTGGGGGGGAAGAGAGAGAGCGACTGGGGGGGAAGAGAGAGAGCGACTGGGGGGAAGAGAGAGAGCGACTGGGGGGAAGAGAGAGAGCGACTGGGGGGAAGAGAGAGAGCGACTGGGGGGAAGAGAGAGAGCGACTGGGGGGAAGAGAGAGAGCGACTGGGGGGAAGAGAGAGGCTAATGAAGCTATTTAGTCAGTTTTTATTGAACATTTTTACACACAGTCCCGCCCCCTCCCTCACACACACTCCCCCCCCTCTCACACACACTCCCCCCCTCACACACACTCTCCCCCCCCTCAGACACACACACTCCCCCCCTCACACACACACTCCCCCCCCTCCCTCACACACACACTCCCCCACCCCTCTCTCTCTCACACTCCCCCCCTCTCACACTGCCAATCTCTCTCACACGCCCAATCTCTCTCACACTCCCCCCCCCTCTCACACTCCCAATCGCTCTCTCTCTCTCACACTCCCAATCTCTCTCTCTCACTCCCAATCTCTCTGTCTCTCACACTCCCAATCTCTCTCTCACTCCCAATCTCTCTCTCTCTCACACTCCCAATCTCTCTCTCTCTCTCACAATTCAAATCGCTTTATTGGCATGATAAGTTGCATCTTATGTTGCCAAAGCATCAAAATACATTTATGGTTGAGCACATAAACGCAGTTCTATTCATACAGTGTATAAACAGGTATATCCCTGAGTGTATAAATATACATTCGCATTGTTTTATATATATTCTTTTCTTAGTTTACTGGTTGTCCCTCTGTTCATGGCAAGCTGTGACATAGTGTGCCGCCAGTGTTACACAGCTTCTCTCCTCTCCCAGTAGGAATGGGAGTTTTTGGTTGTCATTCAGATTTCTGAATTCAGGGCATATTTGTGAGAATTTTTGGTAGAAATTCTCCCTGATGTCCTGATATTTTCCACAGGCTGTGAGGAAGTGCATCTGTCTCCACTACTCCCTGACTGCAGTGAGAGCATATCCTGTCTTCTCTTGGCAGCCTGGTCTGCCTGTGTCTGCCTTTTTCGATCGCTAGGCTATGTTCGCTAAGTCTGTACCTTGTCAAGGTTCTTCTCAGTTTGTTATCCTTTACCATGGTCAGGTAATCAGCTATGTTGTATTGTCTGTTTAGGGCCAAGTAGCAATTGAGTTTGCTTTGGGTTTTTGTTGTTTCTGCCCAATATGTCAGATATTTTTCCTTTTGCTTAGCGACGATTGTGTTGGGTCGAATTCTCTGTGTTACCCTGTCACTGTCCTGGGGCTGGTTATTGTTAGTATTGTTAGTAGTTACTTCACTGAGTCCCAGGACTAGTTGACTGAGGGTATTCTTCTTTATGGTCAGCTCTTGGCATTTCAGGGCGTCGTAGTGATAGCATTGGGGGTTGCTCATTTGTAGGGGATTCCAAAATTTGGTGGCTCTTTTTTGGATAGTGATTATTAATGGATATTGGCCTAGTTCCGCCCTGCATGCATTGTTTACTGTTTTCCTTTGAGTCCGGAGGATACTTTTACAGAATTCTGCATGTAGGATCTCAATTGGGTGTTTGTCCCATTTTGCGAATTCTTTTTAAGTTAGCGGTCCCCATACCTCACTGCCATAGAGTGCAATTGGTTCAATTACTGATTTGAAAATTTTGAGCCAAATGCTAATTGGGATTTCTATTTGGATTGATTTTTTGATGGCATAGAAAGCCCTTCTTGCTTTCTCTTTCAGTTCATTCACAGCCAGTTTGAAGTTTCCCGTAGAACTGATTTTTAAGCCCAAGTATGTGTAGTTAGTGGTTTGTTCAATTTTGGTTGTTCCTACTGTGAAATTTATTTTGGGTCCCTGATGTTTGGATCTTTGCTGGAACACAAGGACTTTGGTTTTTTGGGGATTTATTGTCAGGGCCCAAGTCTGTACGACTCCAGCAGGTCCAGGTTTTGCTGTAGACCCTCTTTAGTAGGTGACAGCAGAACCAGGTCATCTGCATAGAGGAGGAATTTAACCTTGGATTCATATAGGGTGAGGCCGGGTGCTGTAGATTGTTCAAGTAGTTTTGCCAATCCATTTATGTAAATATTAAAGAGTGTCGGTGAGATTGGCGAGCCCTGCGTCACCCCCCACCCCTGTGGGAAGTATTTTGTTTGTTTGTCTCCAATTTTAACATAACATTTGTTGTTTGTATACATTGATTTAATTACATCATATGTTTTCCCTCCTACCCCGCTTTCGATAAGTTTCAGGAATAAACCGTCATGCCAGATGGAGTCGAAAGCCTTCTGGAAATCTACAAAGCATGCGTAGATTTTGCTTTTGTTATGGTGAACGTGTTTGTCAATTAGGGTCTGTAGGGTGAAGATATGATCGGATGTTCTATAGTTTGGCAGGAATCCAATTTGGCTTTTACTCAAGACATTGTGCTCCTCAAGGAAGGTTATAAGTCTTTTGTTTATGATGCTACAGAATACCTTCCCCAGGTTACTGTTTACACAGATGCCTCGATAGTTGTTTGGGTCGATTTTGTCCCCACTTTTGTATATGGGCGTTATGAGTCCTTTGTTCCAGATATCAGGGAAATAACCGACACTCAGAACCAAGTTGAAGAGTTTTAGGATAGCCAGTTTCATTTTGTTGTCTGTGTGTTTAATCATCTCGTTTAGTATGCCGTCTGTCCCGCAGGCTTTTCCTGGTTGCAGGTCCTTGAGTTTTTCAAGAAGTTCTTTTTCTGTTATTATGGCGTCTAGCGGGTTTTGGTTATCTTTTATGGCCATTTCTAGCTTTTCCAGTTTTTTGCATATTTGGTGTTGCTCTGGTCTTACTGTGTTTTTTCTGGTATAATTTTTCAAAGTGGTTTACCCATGTGTCCCCATTTTGAATGGCCAAATCGTCGTGTTGTTTTTTGTGTAGTGTTTTCAAGTTTTCCCAGAAACAATTGGAATCAATGGATTCCTCCATGGAGCTGAGTGTATTCTTAATATATTGCTCTTTTTTGGTTCTGAGTGTGTTTCTGTATTGTGTTAGTGTCTGACAATAAGTAAGGCGTAATTCCTCGTTTTCTGGATGTCTGTGTTTTTGGTTTGATATTTTTCTAAGTTTTTTCCTCATGTTATGGCAATCTCGGTCAAACCATTTTTCATAGTTTTTTGTTTTGGGTTTGTTCTTGCGAGCTTTCAAGTTTGCATTTGTTGCCAAATTATCAAAAATATTGTTTAGTTTAATAACTGCCCGGTTTACGCCTTCTTTATTGTGAGTGTATATGTTATCCAGAAAGGTGTCTAAGAGAGCTTGAGTTGATGCATTGCTAATTGTTTTCTGGTATTTTTCCGTGTCGTTTTTGGCCCATCTGTACGATTTTTTGGTGTTGTACAGTTTACTGGGTTGTGTTTCTATGTTGTTTGTTTCTGTCTTTTTGAGGAACATAGTAATTTGACTGTGGTCTGACAGTGTTGTTTGTGGTTTGACTGTGAATGCTCTGAAAGAGGATGGGTCTAAGTCTGTAATCATATAGTCTACTGTGCTGCAGCCAAGAGGTGAGCAATAGGTCGATCTTCCTAGGAGGTCTCCTATGAACCTACCATTGACAATGTACAGACCCAGGTTTCGACAGAGCTGTAGTAGCTGTTTTCCGTTGGTATTTGACTGCTTGTCGCAGTTATGCCTGTATGGAAGGGAAGGGATGTCAAAGTGGTTATTCCCGAAAACGTAATTGTTTCCCTGATTATTGGTGAAGTCTGGTTCTTCGCCCGTTCTTGAATTGAGGTCCCCACAGATCAACACGTTCCCCTGGGCCTGGTATTGGATAATTTCCCCCTCCATGTTGGAGAAGGTGTCCTCTTTAAAGTACGGGGAATCGATTGGGGGGATATAAAGTGCGCAAATGTAAACATCTTGGGTGTTTGAGATAATCTCCCTCTCAAGTTTGAGCCACATATGGTTTTCGCCCTTTTTTTATAAATTTGATGTAATTCTTAAGTTCTGTTTTAAACCAGATCAGTATGCCTCCGGAGTCTCTGCCTTGGGTTACACTTGGTAATTTATTGGAGGGGACCACCAGCTCAGTGTACCCTTGGGGACAGTCAGTGTGTCCTTTTCCTTTATACCAAGTTTCCTGTAAAATGATAATATCTAGGTCTTTAGTTTCATCTGTGAACTCTGGGGTCCTACTCTTCACTTCTCGCACTGAAGAGCGTAGATCTTGGATATTCCAGGTCGAAATATATAAGGATTTCATGTTAAGTTTGATCTTTTACTATGATTGTTAAAGAGTGGTACGTGTTTGTCGTGTCTAAGTGTGGGGGAAAAAAAATCACTTCAGTTGTCTATAAAAGTTAATACAATTTGGTTACAGTTCTTTCTATTAATTAGTCCTTGATCCATAAGGCGGAAGTAGATGCTGCTGCACATCTGCTTATTGTCTCTTAATGGATTGTTTCTGTCTGAGGTATTGCGTACGTCCTGTGCATCTCTCCCTCTGTCTGGCTGGGAGCGGTCCTATTCCCCTGTGGGACAGGAGTGGTGCAGGTCTGATATTGTTGTTTTGCATGGGGATCCTCTCTGGTCTCGGTTGGTGTGTTGGTGGTCTTTGTAGTGTTCCTGATATGTACCCCGCTGATCTCTGGTGGTCGGGGGGGGGTCCTCTTGGAGTCTGGGTATGGACCCGGTTAAAAGCGACGTCCTTCAGGGCTTTAGCAAAGATCGATATTCTTTGCCTTTGGATGTGGACGTGGTCGTAAAGACATTCCTCATCGAGGGTGGGGTGTTGGGCCAGGTGTACGTTATGGTTTGATTCGCAGTCTCTTGCTATGCTGGCATTTATCTCATGAATTGTGTTGTTGTTGAAGTCTGTTCTCGGCAATATTGTGGAAACAGTGATTCTAGTGTTTGGAAATGTACTGCTTGCCTTCCTAATCATTGCTCTGAGCGATGTTGCTACCTCTTTCTGTTGGGCCTTTAGGTCATTTGTGCCCGTGTGTATTATTATGTGTTGGGGGGAGCCTAATCTGGCTTTGGTCAGCCATCCCATGGCTCTGTTTGTTGTTGGGCACCAGATCTTTTCTACTTTACTTCTAGGGAAAAGCTTTTTCTCCCATAGAAATTTCCCATTTGAGTCTATGAGTATTACGACGTCAGCCTTGTTTGTGTTTACTGTCTGGTGGCTTTCGCTTGGACTCATAGTGTGTGTGCTGGGCTGGGGTGTCTGCGTATCTCTTGTGAGCGGCTCGCTTGTGGTTCCACGGTGGTGGGGGAAGATTGCGAATCAGTATGCTGGTCGGTCTGTGTGGCACCCCTTGTATTGTGTGTCTGTTGCTTTTGTTCCGTGTGGGAGTGCAGCCGTTCCGTCCGGCTCTGTCTTGTCTTATCTCTAGCCTCTGGTTGCTGGTCTAATGGTGTTATCTCTCCTCTATGGCTCTCTTCTTTTTCCTGCAGCTCTTTCACCTGATTCCTAAGTAGATTCACCTGGTTCTCAAGTAGATTCAGCTCTCTCTTGTGTCTCTCCCTCTCCTGCTTTTGTTCGTCATTCATTTTGAGGAACTCTTTAATTTTAACCATCTCTATCTCTAATTGATTAAATTTATCTTTTGGTTGTATCTGTCTGTGTGATCCCGGAGTATGTGTCTGGTTGGCCCTGGAAGGCTCACTCACTCACTTCCTGGCTAGGCTGGTCGGCCCTGGAAGGCTCACTCACTTCCTGGCTATGCTGCTCTTCTCTTGGTGAGCTGGGAATGGTAGGGGGACTATGTGTGGCTTCCTCCCTGGTAGTTATGCTGGGGTTTGTCAGTTGTATCGTGTGGCTGTGGTTCCCCGGGGTTAGTGTCTGGTTTGAACTGTGTGGCTCGTTCACCTCCTGACCAGGCAGATTTTCTCCTGGTAAGTTGTCAATGTTGGGGGGAGTGCGGGCCACTCTGGGGCTGTTCCTTCCCCCCTTAGTTAATCTTTTCAGTGTCCTGAAGGTCGTTGCAAATCTGTCGAGGTTGCCTTGCACTAATATTGTTCCGGTATTGTACGCGTTGACCGTCGTGGTTGAACTGTCTCCTGGTGTGTTAATTTTCATTATGGACCCATTTGCGGTATTTTCTAGTTTAACATTGGTATAGTGTGATTTTATTGCTGTGATCCAAGCCGCTGGCTGATGTGAGTAGAAAATGAGGTTACTTTTTGTCCCATTGTTGCAACAGTCAGCAAAAATAGTTTCTGGTTTTTCTCTCATCTGATCATGCTTGATCGCTTTTATAGCTTTTTTTGCGGTGTTGGGGGGAATCTGGAAGCGGGGCTGTTGTGGATCTTCTGATTCGCTCATTTTTGGTAAAGTATTGTTGATCTTAGAATAAGCTTTTCTGGGGCCCCGGGTTTGGTGTTTCCCGGTCCCCCTCTCCGACCCCGTGGTCCCTGAGCCTCGGCTCCTGAGTTCACCCTTCTCAGGTCTGAGTCTGTGAGTCGCTGTTTCCCGGTGCCTTCGGGCTGTTCCCCTCCCCGTCAGAGGTCTCTCGGCCTGGCTCCTCGGGCCTTTCCCTGGCTTCAGTCTCCCTCCCTGGGCCCTGTACTCACAGTCTTGGATTGCTTCTGGGAGCCTTCTGGTTGCTCCCCTTTTCCTCCGAGGTCTCTGGGCCTGGCTCCTCAGGCCTTTCCCGGGCTTTCTATCCTAGCCGCCGCTCGGGCTGTGCCTCGTTCGCCGTTCGGGTGCTGGACTGCGGCCGTCGCTCGGGTGCTGGACTGCGGCCGTCGCTCGGGTGCTGGACTGCGGCCGTCACACTCCCAATCTCTCTCTCTCTCTCTCACACTCCCAATCTCTCTCTCTCACTCCCAATCTCTCTCTCTCACTCCCAATCTCTCTCTCTCTCTCTCTCACTCCCAATCTCTCTCTCTCTCTCACTCCCAATCTCTCTCTCACACTCCCAATCTCTCTCTCACTCCCAATCTCTCTCTCTCACACTCCCAATCTCTCTCTCTCTCTCTCCCAATCTCTCTCTCTCACACTCCCAATCTCTCTCACACTCCCAATCTCTCTCTCTCTCTCACACTCCCAATCTCTCTCAGTTCAGTTCAGTTTTTCAGTTCAAATGCTTTATTGGCATGAAAGTTTACAGAGAACCATATTGCCAAAGCTTACATAGCAAAAAGGTACAGTTTTCCAACATTCTGTAGGTGTCAATCGATTTGACATTTGTTGGGTATATACAATATTACTTTTAAACAATGTTAATTTTAAACAGTCTTTCTACTTCATTTGGTACGTTCAATATTAATTTTAAACAGTCTTACTTTTAAACATTCCTCAGGTTGTGACATGTTGTTACATATTTAGCCCCAAGGTATGGTCTGTCTCCTTCTCCTAGGACTAATCTCAATTTTGACAGATCATCCAATTCCTTGAAATCTGGGGTTGTTTGGCTTAGCTTGTTGAATAATATGTTTCTTGATGTGTTGAATTTTTCGCATTTTAGGAGGAAATGCATTTCTGTTTCAACCTCGCCAGCCAGACATTGATCGCATATTCTATTCTCTCTAGGCTGCCAGGATTTCTTGTATCTGCCTTTTTCAATTTTCAGTTGGTGGTCGCTTAGTCTGTACCTGGTGAGGGTCTGTCTCTGTTTTGTGTCTCTGATGGTCGTGAGGTAGTCTGCCAGTTTATATTCTCTTTTTAGGGCCCGGTAACATTCTAATCTGCTTTGGCTTTCGGTTATTTTGTTCCAATGTTCCAGGTAGGTTTCTTTGCATTTTTTAATGATTTGGTTCACTCGGATTGGTGTTTGGACGGCTGTGTTGGTCTGGGGCTGGTCAGGGTCCGGCTGAGTATTTAGTTTCAGTAGCAGCTGACTCAGGGGACTCTTTTCTGGGTTTAGCTCTTGGGTCTGAAAGGCTTTGAAATGAAGGGTGTCTGGGGAGCTAGATTTGAGGTGATTTAGGAAGTTTAGTGCTCGTTTTTGGATGTTTATTATCAGTGGGTATCTGCCTAGTTCGGCTCTGCATGCATTTGTTGGCGTTTTTCTTTGGGTGCGAAGGATGCTTCGGCAGAATTCTGCATGTAGGGCTTCTATTGTGTGTTTTTCCCATTTAGTGTAGCTTGGGTGATTTAGTGGGCCCCATACTTCACTACCGTACAGTGCAATGGGCAGGATTATGCTGTCAAAAATTTTGAGCCAGATTTTGATTGGGATTTGGATGTTGTAGAATTTTCTTTTTATTGCATATAGGGCTCTTCGGGCTTTTTCTTTTAGTGCATTCACTGCTATGCTGAAGCTCCCTGATGCTGTTTTTATTGCATATAGGGCTCTTCGGGCTTTTTCTTTTAGTGCATTCACTGCTATGCTGAAGCTCCCTGATGCTGTAATAGTTAGACCAAGGTAGGTGTAGCTCATAGTGTGTCCTATAGTGGTATCACTGAGGGTAAACTGATATTTGTTTTCCTGACATCTGGGTCTTTTCTGAAAAATCATGATGTTGGTTTTCTTTAGATTTACTGTTAGAGCCCAATTTTGGCAGTATTTGTCGAGTAGGTCTAGTTGTTGCTGTAATCCCTGTTCTGTGGGAGACAGCAGAACCAGGTCGTCCGCATAGAACAGGGACTTTACTTCTCCATCCAGGAGACGGAGACCTGGTGACTCGCTTTGCTCCAGCATGTCTGCTAATTCATTTATGTATATGTTGAACAGGGTCGGGCTCAAATTGCAGCCCTGCCGGACGCCTCTTCTCTGGGTGAAGAAATCGGTGCGTTTGTCTCCAATTTTGACCCCGCATTTGTTTTTCAGATACATTGATTTAATAAGGTCATAGACTTTGCCCCCTATTCCACACTGAAGAAGTTTATAATAGAGCCCTTCGTGCCATATAGAGTCAAAGGCTTTCTTGAAGTCGATGAAACAGGCGAATATTTTCCCATTTTTTGTTTGGTGTATATGTTTTTCAATAAGGGTGTGAAGGGTATAGATATGGTCGGCGGTGCGGTGTTTTGGAAGAAAGCCTATTTGGTTTTTTCTGAGGATATTATGTTTGTTAAGAAAATCAAGTAATCTACTATTTAGAATACTGCAGAATAACTTCCCTAGACAACTGTTGACACAGATGCCGCGGTAGTTATTTGGGTCTGATTTGTTTCCACTTTTATATATGGGGGAGATTAGTCCTTGGCACCAGATATCGGGAAAACAGCCTGAGCGTAATATGATGTTGAATAGTTTGAGTATCGCACCCTGCATCTCCATATTGCTGAACTTTAGCATTTCATTTTTGATGTTGTCTGGGCCACAGGCTTTCTTTAGGTGGAGAGATTTTGTTTTTGTGGCCAGTTCTTTCCATGTGATTGGGGAGTCTCTCTCTCTCACACTCCCAATCTCTCTCTCTCACACTCCCAATCTCTCTCTCTCTCACACTCCCAATCTCTCTCTCTCTCTCACACTCCCAATCTCTCTCTCACACTCCCAATCTCTCTCTCTCACTCCCAATCTCTCTCTCTCACACTCCCAATCTCTCTCTCTCTCTCTCTCCCAATCTCTCTCACACTCCCAATCTCTCTCTCTCTCACTCCCAATCTCTCTCTCTCACTCCCAATCTCTCTCTCTCCCAATCTCTCTCTCTCTCTCCCACTCCCAATCTCTCTCTCTCCCAATCTCTCTCTCTCACACTCCCAATCTCTCTCTCTCACACTCCCAATCTCTCTCTCTCTCACACTCCCAATCTCTCTCTCTCCCAATCTCTCTCTCTCTCACACTCCCAATCTCTCTCTCACACTCCCAATCTCTCTCTCTCTCTCACACTCCCAATCTCTCTCTCTCCCAATCTCTCTCTCTCACACTCCCAATCTCTCTCTCTCTCACTCCCAATCTCTCTCTCTCACTCCCAATCTCTCTCTCTCTCTCTCCCTCCCAATCTCTCTCTCTCACACTCCCAATCTCTCTCTCTCACTCCCAATCCAATTCCAATTCCAATTCCAATTAAAATGCTTTATTGGCATGAAAGTTTACAGAGAACCATATTGCCAAAGCTTACATAGCAAAAAGGTACAGTTTTCCAACATTCTGTAGGTGTCAATCGATTTGACATTTGTTGGGTACATACAATATTACTTTTAAACAATATTAATTTTAAACAGTCTTTGTACTTCATTTGGTACGTTCAATATTAATTTTAAACAGTCTTAATTTTAAACAGTCCTCAGGTTGTGACATGTTGTTACATATTTGGCCCCAAGGTATGGTCTGTCTCCTTCTCCTAGGACTAATCTCAATTTTGACAGATCATCCAATTCCTTGAAATCTGGGGTTGTTTGGCTTAGCTTGTTGAATAATATGTTTCTTGATGTGTTGAATTTTTCGCATTTTAGGAGGAAATGCATTTCTGTTTCAACCTCGCCAGCCAGACATTGATCGCATATTCTATTCTCTCTAGGCTGCCAGGATTTCTTGTATCTGCCTTTTTCAATTTCCAGTTGGTGGTCGCTTAGTCTGTACCTGGTGAGGGTCTGTCTCTGTTTTGTGTCTCTGATGGTCGTGAGGTAGTCTGCCAGTTTATATTCTCTTTTTAGGGCCCGGTAACATTCTAATCTGCTTTGGCTTTCGGTTATTTTGTTCCAGTGTTCCAGGTAGGTTTCTTTGCATTTTTTAATGATTTGGTTCACTCGGATTGGTGTTTGGGCGGCTGTGTTGGTCTGGGGCTGGTCAGGGTCCGGCTGAGTACTTAGTTTCCGTAGCAGCTGACTCAGGGGACTCTTTTCTGGGTTTAGCTCTTGGGTCTGAAAGGCTTTGAAATGAAGGGTGTCTGGGGAGCTAGATTTGAGGTGATTTAGGAAGTTTAGTGCTCGTTTTTGGATGTTTATTATCAGTGGGTATCTGCCTAGTTCGGCTCTGCATGCATTTGTTGGCGTTTTCCTTTGGGTGCGAAGGATGCTTCGGCAGAATTCTGCATGTAGGGCTTCTATTGTATGTTTTTCCCATTTAGTGTAGCTTTGGTGATTTAGCGGGCCCCATACTTCACTACCGTACAGTGCAATGGGCAGGATTATGCTGTCAAATATTTTGAGCCAGATTTTGATTGGGATTTGGATGTTGTAGAATTTTCTTTTTATTGCATATAGGGCTCTTCGGGCTTTTTCTTTTAGTGCATTCACTGCTATGCTGAAGCTCCCTGATGCTGTAATAGTTAGACCAAGGTAGGTGTAGCTCATAGTGTGTCCTATAGTGATATCACTGAGGGTAAACTGGTATTTGTTTTCCTGACATCTGGGCCTTTTTTGAAAAATCATGATGTTGGTTTTCTTTAGATTTACTGTTAGAGCCCAATTTTGGCAGTATTTGTCGAGTAGGTCTAGTTGTTGCTGTAATCCCTGTTCTGTGGGAGACAGCAGAACCAGGTCGTCCGCATAGAACAGGGATTTCACTTCTCCATCTAGGAGACGGAGACCTGGTGACTCGCTTTGCTCCAGCATGTCTGCTAATTCATTTATGTATATGTTGAACAGGGTCGGGCTCAAATTGCAGCCCTGCCGGACGCCTCTTCTCTGGGTGAAGAAATCGGTGCGTTTGTCTCCAATTTTGACCCCGCATTTGTTTTTCAGATACATTGATTTAATAAGGTCATAGACTTTGCCCCCTATTCCACATTGAAGAAGTTTATAATAGAGCCCTTCGTGCCATATAGAGTCAAAGGCTTTCTTGAAGTCGATGAAACAGGCGAATATTTTCCCATTTTTTGTTTGGTGTATATGTTTTTCAATGAGGGTGTGAAGGGTATAGATATGGTCGGCGGTGCGGTGTTTTGGAAGAAAGCCTATTTGGTTTTTTCTGAGGATATTATGTTTGTTAAGAAAATCAAGTAATCTACTATTTAGAATACTGCAGAATAACTTCCCTAGACAACTGTTGACACAGATGCCGCGGTAGTTATTTGGGTCTGATTTGTTTCCGCTTTTATATATGGGGGAGATTAGTCCTTGGCACCAGATATCGGGAAAACAGCCTGAACGTAATATGATGTTGAATAATTTGAGTACCGCACCCTGCATCTCCATATTGCTGAACTTGAGCATTTCATTTTTGATGTTGTCTGGGCCACAGGCTTTCTTTAGGTGGAGAGATTTTGTTTTTGTGGCCATTTCTTTCCATGTGATTGGGGAGTCTAGAGGGTTTTGGTTGTCTTTGATTGTTGCTTCTAATGTGTGGAGTTTTTCTGTGACCTGATGTTGACTTGGGTTTGTTTCGTTTATTGGGATGTCTTTGTAGAGGTTTTCAAAATGTGTTCTCCAGATGTCGCCATCTTGGATTGGTAATGCTTGCAATTGTGTTGTACTCAGGTTATTCCACATTTCCCAGAATTGTTTTGGGTTGGTGGAGTTTTCAATTTCTTCTAGTATTTTGTGGGTATAGTTTTGTGTTTTGTTCCTAATGGTGTGTTTATATCTTTTGAGGGTTTCATTGTATCTAGTACGTAGGTCCGGATTGTTTGGTTGGCGATGCTTTTGGTTTGATATTTTTCTCAGGTCTTTTCTGGCATTTTTGCATTCGTGGTCAAACCATTTCTTATTTTTATTTTGTCTTTTGTGACTCTTCCTCTTCTGTTTCACGAGGTCGGCTTTTACAGCTGCCTCATGAAAGATCATATTTATATCCTCTATGGCCATGTTTACCCCATCTCTGGTGATCTCATATAGATTTTCTTTAAATTTTGAAATTTTACTTGTGAGATCAGGTGAATTTAGTGCTGTGATGAATTTATCTCCACTGTCTGGGGCCCATCTGTATGTCTGGTTTATTTTATGTAGCTTACTGGGTTCCTTTTTTGTGTCTGTAGTTTGGGCAGAAAGTTTAAGGTACACATTTATTTGGTTATGGTCTGAGAGGAGGGATTGCTGCCTGACAGTGAATGCGTTGATATCGCAGGGGTCCAGGTCAGTGATTGTATAATCCACCACACTAGACCCAAGAGTTGAGGAATATGTGAGTCTCCCTAAGGAGTCCCCTCTGAACCTACCGTTAACTATGTACAGGCCTAAGGCTCGGCAGAGTTGCACTACCTCCCTACCGCTTTTATTTATTTCACAATCGAGGTTGTTTCGGTTTGCGATGGCTGGTGTGACATATAGAGGGGTCTGGCCAAACACATGGTTGTTGCCCTGTGGGTCTATGAAGTCAGGTTCACATCCTGTCCTTGCATTTAGGTCCCCACATAGTAGCACCTTTCCTTGGGCCTGGAAATGGCTGATTTCCATGTGGAGAGTGTCAAATATCTCCTCTTCAAAATATGGCGATTCTATTGGAGGTATGTAGATCGCACATAAGTAAACATCGTTTTTTTCTATTCCTATATTTTTATCTAATTTTAGCCATACGTGTGATTTTCCCTGTTTTATCGGTGAGATGTGTTTGTTCAGTTCTCCTTTATACCACACCAGGATTCCCCCGGAGGTTCTGCCCTTGCGTGTCTTAATGTTCTTTACTGAAGGCACAATAATTTCATGGTACATTGGGGGACAGTGGGTCGGCATGTCCTTTTGGCACCATGTTTCTGTTAACACAATTATATCAATGTCTTTTATAGCTTTTAGGAATTCAGGGTCTGTACTCTTCATCCCAAAAGTTGAGGAGCGGAGGCCCTGGATATTCCAGCAGCTTATGTGGAAAGAACGCATTTATATAGTTCAATAAAACGAAATAAAATGGACCTATCCCAATCTCTCTCTCTCTCTCTCTCCCAATCTCTCTCACACTCCCAATCTCTCTCTCTCTCACTCCCAATTCTCTCCAATTCTCTCTCTCTCCCACTCCCAATCTCTCTCTCTCTCTCACTCCCAATCTCTCTCTCTCACACTCCCAATCTCTCTCTCTCACACTCCCAATCTCTCTCTCTCTCACACTCCCAATCTCTCTCTCTCACATCCCAATCTCTCTCTCTCACACTCCCAATCTCTCTCTCTCACACTCCCAATCTCTTCTCTCTCCCAATCTCTCTCTCACTCCCAATCTCTCTCTCTCTCACACTCCCAATCTCTCTCTCACACTCCCAATCTCTCTCTCTCACACTCCAATCTCCACTCTCTCTCTCTCACTCTCCCAATCTCTCTCTCTCTCTCACTCCCAATCTCTCTCTCTCACTCCCAATCTCTCTCCATCTCTCTCTCTCACACTCCAATCTCTCTCTCTCTCACTCCCAATCTCTCTCTCCCAATCTCTCTCTCTCTCTCTCCCAATCTCTCTCTCACTCACTCCCAATCTCTCTCTCTCACACTCCCAATCTCTCTCTCTCCAATCTCTCTCTCACACTCCAGTCTCTCTCTCTCACACTCCCAATCTCTCTCTCTCACACTCCCAATCTCTCTCTCTCACACTCCCAATCTCTCTCTCTCACACTCCCAATCTCTCTCTCTCTCACTCCCACAATCTCTCTCTCTCACACTCCCAATCTCTCTCTCTCACACTCCCAATCTCTCTCTCTCACACTCCCAATCTCTCTCTCTCACACTCCCAATCTCTCTCTCTCACACTCCCAATCTCTCTCTCACACTCCCAATCTCTCTCTCTCACACTCCCAATCTCTCTCTCTCACTCCCAATCTCTCTCTCACTCAATCTCTCTCCCAATCTCACTCTCTCTCTCCCAATCTCTCTCTCACACTCCCAATCTCTCTCTCTCACACTCCCAATCTCTCTCTCTCACACTCCCAATCTCTCTCTCTCACACTCCCACAATCTCTCTCTCACACTCCCAATCTCACACTCCCAATCTCTCTCTCACACTCCCAATCTCTCTCTCTCTCACACTCCCAATCTCCCTCTCTCTCACACTCCCAATCTCTCTCTCTCTCACACTCCCAGTCTCTCTCTCTCTCACACTCCCAATCTCTCTCTCTCACACTCCAATCTCTCTCTCTCACACTCCCAATCTCTCTCTCTCACACCTCCCAATCTCTCTCTCACACTCCCAATCTCTCTCTCACACTCCCAATCTCTCTCTCTCTCTCTCACTCCAATCTCTCTCTCTCACTCCCAATCTCTCTCTCTCCAATCTCAATCTCTCTCTCTCACTCCCAATCTCTCTCTCTCACTCCCAATCTCTCTCTCTCTCACACTCCCAATCTCTCTCTCTCACTCCAATCTCTCTCTCTCTCACTCCCAATCTCTCTCTCTCTCTCACTCCCAATCTCTCTCTCTCTCTCTCTCACACTCCCAATCTCTCTCACACTCCCAATCTCCCTCTCTCTCACACTCCCAATCTCTCTCTCGCTCTCACACTCCCAGTCTCTCTCTCTCTCACTCCCAATCTCTCTCTCTCTCACACTCCCAATCTCTCTCTCTCACACTCCCAATCTCTCTCTCTCTCTCTCACTCCCAATCTCTCTCTCTCACACTCCCAATCTCTCTCTCTCACTCCCAATCTCTCTCTCACTCCCAATCTCTCTCTCTCTCTCACTCCCAATCTCTCTCTCTCACACTCCCAATCTCTCTCTCTCTCTCCCTCTCTCACACTCCCAATCTCTCTCACACTCCCAATCTCTCTCACACTCCCAATCTCTCTCTCTCTCACACTCCCAATCTCTCTCTCTCTCACACACTCCCAATCTCTCTCTCTCTCACACTCCCAATCTCTCTCTCTCTCACACTCCCAATCTCTCTCTCTCTCACTCCCAATCTCTCTCTCTCTCTCTCACACTCCCAATCTCTCTCTCTCTCACACTCCCAATCTCTCTCTCTCTCACACTCCCAATCTCTCTCTCTCTCACACTCCCAATCTCTCTCTCTCTCCCAATCTCTCTCTCTCTCCCAATCTCTCTCTCTCTCCCAATCTCTCTCTCTCTCCCAATCTCTCTCTCTCTCCCAATCTCTCTCTCTCCCAATCTCTCTCTCTCACTCCCAATCTCTCTCTCACTCCCAATCTCTCTCTCACACTCCCAATCTCTCTATCACACTCCCAATCTCTCTCTCTCTCTCCCTAATCTCTCTCTCTCACACTCCCAATCTCGCTCTCTCTCTCACACTCCCAATCTCTCTCTCTCACTCCCAATCTCTCTCACACTCCCAATCTCGCTCTCTCTCACACTCCCAGTCTCTCTCTCTCTCACACTCCCAATCTCTCTCTCTCTCTCACTCCCAATCTCTCTCTCACACTCCCAATCTCTCTCTCTCACTCCAAATCTCTCTCTCTCTCTCTCTACCAATCTCTCTCTCTCACACTCCCAATCTCTCTCTCACACTCCCAATCTCTATCTCTCACACACTCCCAATCTCTCTCTCTCACACTCCCAATCTCTCTCTCTCTCACACTCCCAATCTCTCTCTCTCTCTCTCACTCCCAATCTCTCTCTCTCTCTCTCACTCCCAATCTCTCTCTCTCACTCCCAATCTCTCTCTCTCACTCCCAATCTCTCTCTCACACTCCCAATCTCTCTCTCACACACTCCCAGTCTCTCTCTCTCTCACACACTCCCAGTCTCTCTCTCTCTC
This sequence comes from Somniosus microcephalus, assembly GCF_052327205.1. Taxonomy (NCBI): domain Eukaryota; kingdom Metazoa; phylum Chordata; class Chondrichthyes; order Squaliformes; family Somniosidae; genus Somniosus; species Somniosus microcephalus. Next base: position 88,127,209 of record NC_140990.1, on the reverse strand, counting down.
TCTCACACTCCGTCTCTCTCTCTCTCTCACTCCCAATCTCTCTCTCTCACACTCCCAATCTCTCTCTCTCTCTCTCTCCCAATCTCTCTCTCGCACTCCCAATCTCTCTCACACTCCCAATCTCTCTCTCACACTCCCAATCTCTCTCTCTCACACTCCCAATCTCTCTCTCTCTCACTCCCAATCTCTCTCTCTCTCTCTCTCACTCCCAATCTCTCTCTCCCTCTCTCACACTCCCAATCTCTCTCACACTCCCAATCTCTCTCTCACACTCCCAATCTCTCTCTCTCACACTCCCAATCTCTCTCTCTCTCACTCCCAATCTCTCTCTCTCTCACACTCCCAATCTCTCTCACTCCGAATCTCTCTCACACTCCCAATCTCTCTCACACTCCCAATCTCTCTCTCTCTCTCTCCCAATCTCTCTCTCACACTCCCAATCTCTCTCTCCCCCAATCTCTCTCTCTCCCAATCTCTCTCTCTCTCACACTCCCAATCTCTCTCTCTCACACTCCCAATCTCTCTCTCTCTCACACTCCCAATCTCTCTCTCTCTCTCCCAATCTCTCTCTCACACTCCCAATCTCTCTCTCTCTCTCTCCCTCCCAATCTCTCTCTCTCTCTCACACTCCCAGTCTGTCTCTCTCTCTCACACTCCCAGTCTCTCTCTCACACTCCCAATCTCTCTCTCTCTCTCACTCCCAATCTCTCTCTCTCACACTCCCAATCTCTCTCTCTCTCTCTCACTCCCAATCTCTCTCTCACACTCCCAATCTCTCTCTCACTCCCAATCTCTCTCTCTCTCACACTCCCAATCTCTCTCTCTCTCTCTCACACTCCCAATCTCTCTCTCTCACACTCCCAATCTCTCTCTCTCTCTCACACTCCCAATCTCTCTCTCTCTCACACTCCCAATCTCTCTCTCTCACACTCCCAATCTCTCTCTCTCTCACACTCCCAATCTCTCTCTCTCTCTCACACTCCCAATCTCTCTCTCTCTCACACTCCCAATCTCTCTCTCTCTCACACTCCCAATCTCTCTCTCTCTCTCCCAATCTCTCTCTCTCTCCCAATCTCTCTCTCTCTCCCAATCTCTCTCTCTCTCCCAATCTCTCTCTCTCTCCCAATCTCTCTCTCTCTCCCAATCTCTCTCTCTCTCCCAATCTCTCTCTCACACTCCCAATCTCTCTCTCACACTCCCAATCTCTCTCTCTCTCTCCCTAATCTCTCTCTCTCACACTCCCAATCTCGCTCTCGCTCTCACACTCCCAATCCAATTCCAATTCCAATTAAAATGCTTTATTGGCATGAAAGTTTACAGAGAACCATATTGCCAAAGCTTACATAGCAAAAAGGTACAGTTTTCCAACATTCTGTAGGTGTCAATCGATTTGACATTTGTTGGGTACATACAATATTACTTTTAAACAATATTAATTTTAAACAGTCTTTGTACTTCATTTGGTACGTTCAATATTAATTTTAAACAGTCTTAATTTTAAACAGTCCTCAGGTTGTGACATGTTGTTACATATTTGGCCCCAAGGTATGGTCTGTCTCCTCCTAGGACTAATCTCAATTTTGACAGATCATCCAATTCCTTGAAATCTGGGGTTGTTTGGCTTAGCTTGTTGAATAATATGTTTCTTGATGTGTTGAATTTTTCGCATTTTAGGAGGAAATGCATTTCTGTTTCAACCTCGCCAGCCAGACATTGATCGCATATTCTATTCTCTCTAGGCTGCCAGGATTTCTTGTATCTGCCTTTTTCAATTTCCAGTTTGTGGTCGCTTAGTCTGTACCTGGTGAGGGTCTGTCTCTGTTTTGTGTCTCTGATGGTCGTGAGGTAGTCTGCCAGTTTATATTCTCTTTTTAGGGCCCGGTAACATTCTAATCTGCTTCTCTCTCTCTCACTCCCAATCTCTCTCTCACACTCCCAATCTCTCTCTCACACTCCCAATCTCGCTCTCTCTCTCACACTCCCAGTCTCTCTCTCTCTCACTCCCAATCTCTCTCTCTCTCTCACTCCCAATCTCTCTCTCACACTCCCAATCAGTTCAGTTCAGTTCAAATGCTTTATTGGCATGAAAGTTTACAGAGAACCATATTGCCAAAGCTTACATAGCAAAAAGGTACAGTTTTCCAACATTCTGTAGGTGTCAATCGATTTGACATTTGTTGGGTATATACAATATTACTTTTAAACAATATTAATTTTAAACAGTCTTTCTACTTCATTTGGTACGTTCAATATTAATTTTAAACAGTCTTACTTTTAAACAGTCCTCAGGTTGTGACATGTTGTTACATATTTAGCCCCAAGGTATGGTCTGTCTCCTTCTCCTAGGACTAATCTCAATTTTGACAGATCATCCAATTCCTTGAAATCTGGGGTTGTTTGGCTTAGCTTGTTGAATAATATGTTTCTTGATGTGTTGAATTTTTCGCATTTTAGGAGGAAATGCATTTCTGTTTCAACCTCGCCAGCCAGACATTGATCGCATATTCTATTCTCTCTAGGCTGCCAGGATTTCTTGTATCTGCCTTTTTCAATTTCCAGTTGGTGGTCGCAATCTCTCTCTCACTCCGAATCTCTCTCTCTCTCTCTCTAACACTCCCAATCTCTCTCTCTCACACTCCCAATCTCTATCTCTCACACACTCCCAATCTCTCTCTCTCACACTCCCAATCTCTCTCTCTCACACTCCCAATCTCTCTCTCTCACACTCCCAATCTCTCTCTCTCACACTCCCAATCTCTCTCTCTCTCTCACACTCCCAATCTCTCTCTCTCACTCCCAATCTCTCTCTCTCACTCCCAATCTCTCTCTCAAACTCCCAATCTCTCTCTCACACACTCCCAGTCTCTCTCTCTCTCACACACTCCCAGTCTCTCTCTCTCTCTCTCACACTCCGTCTCTCTCTCTCTCTCACTCCCAATCTCTCTCTCTCACACACTCCCAATCTCTCTCTCTCACACTCCCAATCTCTCTCTCTCACACTCCCAATCTCTCTCTCACACTCCCAATCTCTCTCTCACACTCCCAATCTCTCTCTCTCACTCCCAGTCTCTCTCTCTCACACTCCCAATCTCCCTCTCTCTCACACTCCCAATCTCTCTCTCGCTCTCACACTCCCAGTCTCTCTCTCTCTCACACTCCCAATCTCTCTCTCTCACACTCCCAATCTCTCTCTCTCACACTCCCAATCTCTCTCTCTCACACTCCCAATCTCTCTCTCTCTCTCTCACTCCCAATCTCTCTCTCTCACTCCCAATCTCTCTCTCTCACTCCCAATCTCTCTCTCACTCCCAATCTCTCTCTCTCACTCCCAATCTCTCTCTCTCTCACTCCCAATCTCTCTCTCTCTCACACTCCCAATCTCTCTCTCTCACTCCCAATCTCTCTCTCTCTCTCTCTCTCTCTCACTCCCAATCTCTCTCTCACTCCCAATCTCTCTCTCTCCCTCTCTCACACTCCCAATCTCTCTCACACTCCCAATCTCCCTCTCTCTCACACTCCCAATCTCTCTCTCGCTCTCACACTCCCAGTCTCTCTCTCTCTCACTCCCAATCTCTCTCTCTCACACTCCCAATCTCTCTCTCTCACACTCCCAATCTCTCTCTCTCTCTCTCACTCCCAATCTCTCTCTCTCACACTCCCAATCTCTCTCTCTCACTCCCAATCTCTCTCTCACTCCCAATCTCTCTCTCTCTCTCTCACTCCCAATCTCTCTCTCTCACACTCCCAATCTCTCTCTCTCCCTCTCTCACACTCCCAATCTCTCTCACACTCCCAATCTCTCTCACACTCCCAATCTCTCTCTCTCTCACACTCCCAATCTCTCTCTCTCTCACACACTCCCAATCTCTCTCTCTCTCACACTCCCAATCTCTCTCTCTCTCACACTCCCAATCTCTCTCTCTCTCACTCCCAATCTCTCTCTCTCTCTCTCACACTCCCAATCTCTCTCTCTCTCACACTCCCAATCTCTCTCTCTCTCACACTCCCAATCTCTCTCTCTCTCACACTCCCAATCTCTCTCTCTCTCACACTCCCAATCTCTCTCTCTCTCCCAATCTCTCTCTCTCTCCCAATCTCTCTCTCTCTCCCAATCTCTCTCTCTCTCCCAATCTCTCTCTCTCTCCCAATCTCTCTCTCACACTCCCAATCTCTCTCTCACTCCCAATCTCTCTCTCACACTCCCAATCTCTCTCTCTCACTCCCAATCTCTCTCACACTCCCAATCTCGCTCTCTCTCACACTCCCAGTCTCTCTCTCTCTCACACTCCCAATCTCTCTCTCTCTCTCACTCCCAATCTCTCTCTCACACTCCCAATCTCTCTCTCTCACTCCAAATCCAATTCCAATTCCAATTAAAATGCTTTATTGGCATGAAAGTTTACAGAGAACCATATTGCCAAAGCTTACATAGCAAAAAGGTACAGTTTTCCAACATTCTGTAGGTGTCAATCGATTTGACATTTGTTGGGTACATACAATATTACTTTTAAACAATATTAATTTTAAACAGTCTTTGTACTTCATTTGGTACGTTCAATATTAATTTTAAACAGTCTTAATTTTAAACAGTCCTCAGGTTGTGACATGTTGTTACATATTTGGCCCCAAGGTATGGTCTGTCTCCTTCTCCTAGGACTAATCTCAATTTTGACAGATCATCCAATTCCTTGAAATCTGGGGTTGTTTGGCTTAGCTTGTTGAATAATATGTTTCTTGATGTGTTGAATTTTTCGCATTTTAGGAGGAAATGCATTTCTGTTTCAACCTCGCCAGCCAGACATTGATCGCATATTCTATTCTCTCTAGGCTGCCAGGATTTCTTGTATCTGCCTTTTTCAATTTCCAGTTGGTGGTCGCTTAGTCTGTACCTGGTGAGGGTCTGTCTCTGTTTTGTGTCTCTGATGGTCGTGAGGTAGTCTGCCAGTTTATATTCTCTTTTTAGGGCTCTCTCTCTCTCTCTCTACCAATCTCTCTCTCTCACACTCCCAATCTCTCTCTCACACTCCCAATCTCTATCTCTCACACACTCCCAATCTCTCTCTCTCACACTCCCAATCTCTCTCTCTCTCACACTCCCAATCTCTCTCTCTCACACTCCCAATCTCTATCTCTCACACACTCCCAATCTCTCTCTCTCACACTCCCAATCTCTCTCTCTCTCACACTCCCAATCTCTCTCTCTCACACTCCCAATCTCTCTCTCTCTCTCTCACTCCCAATCTCTCTCTCTCACTCCCAATCTCTCTCTCTCACTCCCAATCTCTCTCTCACACTCCCAATCTCTCTCTCACACACTCCCAGTCTCTCTCTCTCTCACACACTCCCAGTCTCTCTCTCTCTCTCTCACACTCCGTCTCTCTCTCTCTCTCACTCCCAATCTCTCTCTCTCACACTCCCAATCTCTCTCTCTCTCTCTCTCCCAATCTCTCTCTCGCACTCCCAATCTCTCTCACACTCCCAATCTCTCTCTCTCACACTCCCAATCTCTCTCTCTCACACTCCCAATCTCTCTCTCTCACACTCCCAATCTCTCTCTCTCTCACTCCCAATCTCTCTCTCTCTCTCTCTCACTCCCAATCTCTCTCTCCCTCTCTCACACTCCCAATCTCTCTCACACTCCCAATCTCTCTCTCACACTCCCAATCTCTCTCTCTCACACTCCCAATCTCTCTCTCTCTCACTCCCAATCTCTCTCTCTCTCACACTCCCAATCTCTCTCACTCCGAATCTCTCTCACACTCCCAATCTCTCTCACACTCCCAATCTCTCTCTCTCTCTCTCCCAATCTCTCTCTCACACTCCCAATCTCTCTCTCCCCCAATCTCTCTCTCTCCCAATCTCTCTCTCTCTCACACTCCCAATCTCTCTCTCTCACACTCCCAATCTCTCTCTCTCTCACACTCCCAATCTCTCTCTCTCTCTCCCAATCTCTCTCTCACACTCCCAATCTCTCTCTCTCCCTCCCAATCTCTCTCTCTCTCTCACACTCCCAGTCTGTCTCTCTCTCTCACACTCCCAGTCTCTCTCTCACACTCCCAATCTCTCTCTCTCTCTCACTCCCAATCTCTCTCTCTCACACTCCCAATCTCTCTCTCTCTCTCTCTCACTCCCAATCTCTCTCTCTCACTCCCAATCTCTCTCTCTCACACTCCCAATCTCTCTCTCACTCCCAATCTCTCTCTCTCACACTCCCAATCTCTCTCTCTCTCTCTCACACTCCCAATCTCTCTCTCTCACACTCCCAATCTCTCTCTCTCACACTCCCAATCTCTCTCTCTCTCTCACACTCCCAATCTCTCTCTCTCACACTCCCAATCTCTCTCTCTCTCACACTCCCAATCTCTCTCTCTCTCACACTCCCAATCTCTCTCTCTCTCACACTCCCAATCTCTCTCTCTCTCTCCCAATCTCTCTCTCTCTCCCAATCTCTCTCTCTCTCCCAATCTCTCTCTCCCAATCTCTCTCTCTCTCCCAATCTCTCTCTCACACTCCCAATCTCTCTCTCTCTCTCTCTCCCTAATCTCTCTCTCTCACACTCCCAATCTCGCTCTCGCTCTCACACTCCCAATCCAATTCCAATTCCAATTAAAATGCTTTATTGGCATGAAAGTTTACAGAGAACCATATTGCCAAAGCTTACATAGCAAAAAGGTACAGTTTTCCAACATTCTGTAGGTGTCAATCGATTTGACATTTGTTGGGTACATACAATATTACTTTTAAACAATATTAATTTTAAACAGTCTTTGTACTTCATTTGGTACGTTCAATATTAATTTTAAACAGTCTTAATTTTAAACAGTCCTCAGGTTGTGACATGTTGTTACATATTTAGCCCCAAGGTATGGTCTGTCTCCTTCTCCTAGGACTAATCTCAATTTTGACAGATCATCCAATTCCTTGAAATCTGGGGTTGTTTGGCTTAGCTTGTTGAATAATATGTTTCTTGATGTGTTGAATTTTTCGCATTTTAGGAGGAAATGCATTTCTGTTTCAACCTCGCCAGCCAGACATTGATCGCATATTCTATTCTCTCTAGGCTGCCAGGATTTCTTGTATCTGCCTTTTTCAATTTCCAGTTGGTGGTCGCAATCTCTCTCTCACTCCGAATCTCTCTCTCTCTCTCTCTACCAATCTCTCTCTCTCACACTCCCAATCTCTCTCTCTCACACTCCCAATCTCTATCTCTCACACACTCCCAATCTCTCTCTCTCACACTCCCAATCTCTCTCTCTCACACTCCCAATCTCTCTCTCTCACACTCCCAATCTCTCTCTCTCTCTCACACTCCCAATCTCTCTCTCTCACTCCCAATCTCTCTCTCTCACTCCCAATCTCTCTCTCAAACTCCCAATCTCTCTCTCACACACTCCCAGTCTCTCTCTCTCTCACACACTCCCAGTCTCTCTCTCTCTCTCTCACACTCCGTCTCTCTCTCTCTCTCACTCCCAATCTCTCTCTCTCACACACTCCCAATCTCTCTCTCACACACTCCCAATCTCTCTCTCTCACACTCCCAATCTCTCTCTCTCACACTCCCAATCTCTCTCTCACACTCCCAATCTCTCTCTCACACTCCCAATCTCTCTCTCTCACTCCCAGTCTCTCTCTCTCACACTCCCAATCTCCCTCTCTCTCACACTCCCAATCTCTCTCTCGCTCTCACACTCCCAGTCTCTCTCTCTCTCACACTCCCAATCTCTCTCTCTCACACTCCCAATCTCTCTCTCTCACACTCCCAATCTCTCTCTCTCACACTCCCAATCTCTCTCTCTCTCTCTCTCACTCCCAATCTCTCTCTCTCACTCCCAATCTCTCTCTCTCACTCCCAATCTCTCTCTCACTCCCAATCTCTCTCTCTCACTCCCAATCTCTCTCTCTCTCACTCCCAATCTCTCTCTCTCTCACACTCCCAATCTCTCTCTCTCACTCCCAATCTCTCTCTCTCTCTCTCTCTCTCTCTCACTCCCAATCTCTCTCTCACTCCCAATCTCTCTCTCTCCCTCTCTCACACTCCCAATCTCTCTCACACTCCCAATCTCCCTCTCTCTCACACTCCCAATCTCTCTCTCGCTCTCACACTCCCAGTCTCTCTCTCTCTCACTCCCAATCTCTCTCTCTCACACTCCCAATCTCTCTCTCTCACACTCCCAATCTCTCTCTCTCTCTCTCACTCCCAATCTCTCTCTCTCACACTCCCAATCTCTCTCTCTCACTCCCAATCTCTCTCTCACTCCCAATCTCTCTCTCTCTCTCTCACTCCCAATCTCTCTCTCTCACACTCCCAATCTCTCTCTCTCCCTCTCTCACACTCCAATCTCTCTCACACTCCCAATCTCTCTCACACTCCCAATCTCTCTCTCTCTCACACTCCCAATCTCTCTCTCTCTCACACACTCCCAATCTCTCTCTCTCTCACACTCCCAATCTCTCTCTCTCTCACACTCCCAATCTCTCTCTCTCTCACACTCCCAATCTCTCTCTCTCTCACTCCCAATCTCTCTCTCTCTCTCTCACACTCCCAATCTCTCTCTCTCTCACACTCCCAATCTCTCTCTCTCTCACACTCCCAATCTCTCTCTCTCTCACACTCCCAATCTCTCTCTCTCTCACACTCCCAATCTCTCTCTCTCTCCCAATCTCTCTCTCTCTCCCAATCTCTCTCTCTCTCCCAATCTCTCTCTCTCTCCCAATCTCTCTCTCTCTCCCAATCTCTCTCTCTCTCCCAATCTCTCTCTCACACTCCCAATCTCTCTCTCACTCCCAATCTCTCTCTCACACTCCCAATCTCTCTCTCTCTCTCCCTAATCTCTCTCTCTCACACTCCCAATCTCGCTCTCTCTCTCACACTCCCAATCTCTCTCTCTCACTCCCAATCTCTCTCACACTCCCAATCTCGCTCTCTCTCACACTCCCAGTCTCTCTCTCTCTCACACTCCCAATCTCTCTCTCTCTCTCACTCCCAATCTCTCTCTCACACTCCCAATCTCTCTCTCTCACTCCAAATCCAATTCCAATTCCAATTAAAATGCTTTATTGGCATGAAAGTTTACAGAGAACCATATTGCCAAAGCTTACATAGCAAAAAGGTACAGTTTTCCAACATTCTGTAGGTGTCAATCGATTTGACATTTGTTGGGTACATACAATATTACTTTTAAACAATATTAATTTTAAACAGTCTTTGTACTTCATTTGGTACGTTCAATATTAATTTTAAACAGTCTTAATTTTAAACAGTCCTCAGGTTGTGACATGTTGTTACATATTTGGCCCCAAGGTATGGTCTGTCTCCTTCTCCTAGGACTAATCTCAATTTTGACAGATCATCCAATTCCTTGAAATCTGGGGTTGTTTGGCTTAGCTTGTTGAATAATATGTTTCTTGATGTGTTGAATTTTTCGCATTTTAGGAGGAAATGCATTTCTGTTTCAACCTCGCCAGCCAGACATTGATCGCATATTCTATTCTCTCTAGGCTGCCAGGATTTCTTGTATCTGCCTTTTTCAATTTCCAGTTGGTGGTCGCTTAGTCTGTACCTGGTGAGGGTCTGTCTCTGTTTTGTGTCTCTGATGGTCGTGAGGTAGTCTGCCAGTTTATATTCTCTTTTTAGGGCTCTCTCTCTCTCTCTCTACCAATCTCTCTCTCTCACACTCCCAATCTCTCTCTCACACTCCCAATCTCTATCTCTCACACACTCCCAATCTCTCTCTCTCACACTCCCAATCTCTCTCTCTCTCACACTCCCAATCTCTCTCTCTCACACTCCCAATCTCTCTCTCTCTCTCTCACTCCCAATCTCTCTCTCTCACTCCCAATCTCTCTCTCTCACTCCCAATCTCTCTCTCACACTCCCAATCTCTCTCTCACACACTCCCAGTCTCTCTCTCTCTCACACACTCCCAGTCTCTCTCTCTCTCTCTCACACTCCGTCTCTCTCTCTCTCTCACTCCCAATCTCTCTCTCTCACACTCCCAATCTCTCTCTCTCTCTCTCTCCCAATCTCTCTCTCGCTCTCCCAATCTCTCTCTCGCACTCCCAATCTCTCTCACACTCCCAATCTCTCTCTCTCACACTCCCAATCTCTCTCTCTCACACTCCCAATCTCTCTCTCTCACTCCCAATCTCTCTCTCTCTCTCTCTCTCACTCCCAATCTCTCTCTCTCTCTCTCCCTCTCTCACACTCCCAATCTCTCTCACACTCCCAATCTCTCTCTCACACTCCCAATCTCTCTCTCTCACACTCCCAATCTCTCTCTCTCTCACTCCCAATCTCTCTCTCTCTCACACTCCCAATCTCTCTCACTCCGAATCTCTCTCACACTCCCAATCTCTCTCACACTCCCAATCTCTCTCTCTCTCTCTCCCAATCTCTCTCTCACACTCCCAATCTCTCTCTCCCCCAATCTCTCTCTCTCCCAATCTCTCTCTCTCTCACACTCCCAATCTCTCTCTCTCACACTCCCAATCTCTCTCTCTCTCTCCCAATCTCTCTCTCACACTCCCAATCTCTCTCTCTCTCTCACACTCCCAATCTCTCTCTCTCTCTCACACTCCCAGTCTGTCTCTCTCTCTCACACTCCCAGTCTCTCTCTCACACTCCCAATCTCTCTCTCTCTCTCACTCCCAATCTCTCTCTCTCTCACACTCCCAATCTCTCTCTCTCTCTCTCACTCCCAATCTCTCTCTCTCACTCCCAATCTCTCTCTCTCACACTCCCAATCTCTCTCTCACTCCCAATCTCTCTCTCTCTCACACTCCCAATCTCTCTCTCTCTCTCTCACACTCCCAATCTCTCTCTCTCACACTCCCAATCTCTCTCTCTCTCTCACTCCCAATCTCTCTCTCTCTCACACTCCCAATCTCTCTCTCTCTCACACTCCCAATCTCTCTCTCTCACACTCCCAATCTCTCTCTCTCTCACACTCCCAATCTCTCTCTCTCTCACACTCCCAATCTCTCTCTCTCTCACACTCCCAATCTCTCTCTCTCTCACACTCCCAATCTCTCTCTCTCTCTCCCAATCTCTCTCTCTCTCCCAATCTCTCTCTCTCTCCCAATCTCTCTCTCTCTCCCAATCTCTCTCTCTCCCAATCTCTCTCTCACACTCCCAATCTCTCTCTCACACTCCCAATCTCTCTCTCTCTCTCCCTAATCTCTCTCTCTCACACTCCCAATCTCGCTCTCGCTCTCACACTCCCAATCTCTCTCTCTCTCACACTCCCAATCTCTCTCTCTCTCTCACTCCCAATCTCTCTCTCACACTCCCAATCAGTTCAGTTCAGTTCAGTTCAAATGCTTTATTGGCATGAAAGTTTACAGAGAACCATATTGCCAAAGCTTACATAGCAAAAAGGTACAGTTTTCCAACATTCTGTAGGTGTCAATCGATTTGACATTTGTTGGGTATATACAATATTACTTTTAAACAATATTAATTTTAAACAGTCTTTCTACTTCATTTGGTACGTTCAATATTAATTTTAAACAGTCCTCAGGTTGTGACATGTTGTTACATATTTAGCCCCAAGGTATGGTCTGTCTCCTTCTCCTAGGACTAATCTCAATTTTGACAGATCATCCAATTCCTTGAAATCTGGGGTTGTTTGGCTTAGCTTGTTGAATAATATGTTTCTTGATGTGTTGAATTTTTCGCATTTTAGGAGGAAATGCATTTCTGTTTCAACCTCGCCAGCCAGACATTGATCGCATATTCTATTCTCTCTAGGCTGCCAGGATTTCTTGTATCTGCCTTTTTCAATTTCCAGTTGGTGGTCGCAATCTCTCTCTCACTCCGAATCTCTCTCTCTCTCTCTCTACCAATCTCTCTCTCTCACACTCCCAATCTCTCTCTCTCACACTCCCAATCTCTATCTCTCACACACTCCCAATCTCTCTCTCTCACACTCCCAATCTCTCTCTCTCACACTCCCAATCTCTCTCTCTCACACTCCCAATCTCTCTCTCTCTCTCACACTCCCAATCTCTCTCTCTCACTCCCAATCTCTCTCTCTCACTCCCAATCTCTCTCTCAAACTCCCAATCTCTCTCTCACACACTCCCAGTCTCTCTCTCTCACTCCCAATCTCTCTCTCACACACTCCCAGTCTCTCTCTCTCTCTCTCACACTCCGTCTCTCTCTCTCTCTCACTCCCAATCTCTCTCTCTCACACACTCCCAATCTCTCTCTCTCTCTCTCTCTCCCAATCTCTCTCTCTCACACTCCCAATCTCTCTCACACTCCCAATCTCTCTCTCTCACACTCCCAATCTCTCTCTCTCTCACACTCCCAATCTCTCTCTCTCACTCCCAATCTCTCTCTCTCACACTCCCAATCTCTCTCTCTCTCTCCCTCTCTCACACTCCCAATCTCTCTCACACTCCCAATCTCTCTCTCACACTCCCAATCTCTCTCTCACACTCCCAATCTCTCTCTCTCTCACTCCCAATCTCTCTCTCTCACACTCCCAATCTCTCTCTCACTCCGAATCTCTCTCACACTCCCAATCTCTCTCTCTCTCTCTCCCAATCTCTCTCTCACACTCCCAATCTCTCTCTCTCCCAATCTCTCTCTCTCTCACACTCCCAATCTCTCTCTCTCACACTCCCAATCTCTCTCTCTCACACTCCCAATCTCTCTCTCTCTCTCCCAATCTCTCTCTCACACTCCCAATCTCTCTCTCTCTCTCCCTCCCAATCTCTCTCTCTCTCTCACACTCCCAGTCTCTCTCTCTCTCTCTCACACTCCCAGTCTCTCTCTCACACTCCCAATCTCTCTCTCTCTCTCACTCCCAATCTCTCTCTCTCTCTCACTCCCAATCTCTCTCTCTCATACTCCCAATCTCTCTCTCTCACACTCCCAATCTCTCTCTCACACTCCCAATCTCTCTCTCTCTCACACTCCCAATCTCTCTCTCTCTCACACTCCCAATCTCTCTCTCTCACACTCCCAATCTCTCTCTCTCACACTCCCAATCTCTCTCTCTCACACTCCCAATCTCTCTCTCTCACACTCCCAATCTCTCTCTCTCTCTCCCTCTCTCACACTCCCAATCTCTCTCACACTCCCAATCTCTCTCTCACACTCCCAATCTCTCTCTCTCACACTCCCAATCTCTCTCTCACACTCCCAATCTCTCTCTCACTCCGAATCTCTCTCTCTCTCACACTCCCAATCTCTCTCTCTCTCTCTCACACTCCCAATCTCTCTCTCTCTCTCTCCCAATCTCTCTCTCACACTCCCAATCTCTCTCTCACACTCCCAATCTCTCTCTCTCACACTCCCAATCTCTCTCTCACACTCCCAATCTCTCTCTCACTCCGAATCTCTCTCTCTCTCACACTCCCAATCTCTCTCTCTCTCTCTCACACTCCCAATCTCTCTCTCTCTCTCTCCCAATCTCTCTCTCACACTCCCAATCTCTCTCCCCAATCTCTCTCTCCCAATCTCTCTCTCTCTCACACTCCCAATCTCTCTCTCTCACACTCCCAATCTCTCTCTCTCTCACACTCCCAATCTCTCTCTCTCTCCCAATCTCTCTCTCACACTCCCAATCTCTCTCTCTCTCTCACTCCCAATCTCTCTCTCTCTCTCACACTCCCAGTCTCTCTCTCTCTCTCACACTCCCAGTCTCTCTCTCACACTCCCAGTCTCTCTCTCACACTCCCAATCTCTCTCTCTCTCACTCCCAATCTCTCTCTCTCTCACACTCCCAATCTCTCTCTCTCTCTCTCACTCCCAATCTCTCTCTCTCACTCCCAATCTCTCTCTCTCACTCCCAATCTCTCTCTCTCTCTCACTCCCAATCTCTCTCTCTCTCACACTCCCAATCTCTCTCTCTCTCACACTCCCAATCTCTCTCTCTCTCTCTCACACTCCCAATCTCTCTCTCCCTCACACTCCCAATCTCTCTCTCTCTCTCCCAATCTCTCTCTCTCACTCCCAGTCTCTCTCTCTCACACTCCCAATCTCCCTCTCTCTCACACTCCCAATCTCTCTCTCGCTCTCACACTCCCAGTCTCTCTCTCTCTCACACTCCCAATCTCTCTCTCTCTCACACTCCCAATCTCTCTCTCACACTCCCAATCTCTCTCTCTCACACTCCCAATCTCTCTCTCTCTCTCACTCCCAATCTCTCTCTCTCACACTCCCAATCTCTCTCTCTCACTCCCAATCTCTCTCTCTCACTCCCAATCTCTCTCTCTCTCTCTCACTCCCAATCTCTCTCTCTCACACTCCCAATCTCTCTCTCTCTCTCCCTCTCTCACACTCCCAATCTCTCTCACACTCCCAATCTCTCTCACACTCCCAATCTCTCTCACACTCCCAATCTCTCTCACACTCCCAATCTCTCTCTCTCTCACACTCCCAATCTCTCTCTCTCACACACTCCCAATCTCTCTCTCTCTCACACTCCCAATCTCTCTCACACTCCCAATCTCTCTCTCTCTCCCAATCTCTCTCTCTCTCCCAATCTCTCTCTCTCTCCCAATCTCTCTCTCTCTCCCAATCTCTCTCTCTCTCCCAATCTCTCTCTCTCTCTCCCAATCTCTCTCTCACACTCCCAATCTCTCTCTCACACTCCCAATCTCTCTCACACTCCCAATCTCTCTCTCTCTCCCTAATCTCTCTCTCTCACACTCCCAATCTCGCTCTCTCTCTCACACTCCCAATCTCTCTCTCTCACTCCCAATCTCTCTCACACTCCCAATCTCGCTCTCTCTCTCACACTCCCAGTCTCTCTCTCTCTCACACTCCCAATCTCTCTCTCTCTCTCACTCCCAATCTCTCTCTCACACTCCCAATCTCTCTCTCACTCCAAATCTCTCTCTCTCTCTCTCTCTACCAATCTCTCTCTCTCACACTCCCAATCTCTCTCTCACACTCCCAATCTCTATCTCTCACACACTCCCAATCTCTCTCTCTCACACTCCCAATCTCTCTCTCTCACACTCCCAATCTCTCTCTCTCACACTCCCAATCTCTCTCTCTCTCTCACACTCCCAATCTCTCTCCAATTCCAATTCCAATTAAAATGCTTTATTGGCATGAAAGTTTACAGAGAACCATATTGCCAAAGCTTACATAGCAAAAAGGTACAGTTTTCCAACATTCTGTAGGTGTCAATCGATTTGACATTTGTTGGGTACATACAATATTACTTTTAAACAATATTAATTTTAAACAGTCTTTGTACTTCATTTGGTACGTTCAATATTAATTTTAAACCGTCTTAATTTTAAACAGTCCTCAGGTTGTGACATGTTGTTACATATTTGGCCCCAAGGTATGGTCTGTCTCCTTCTCCTAGGACTAATCTCAATTTTGACAGATCATCCAATTCCTTGAAATCTGGGGTTGTTTGGCTTAGCTTGTTGAATAATATGTTTCTTGATGTGTTGAATTTTTCGCATTTTAGGAGGAAATGCATTTCTGTTTCAACCTCGCCAGCCAGACATTGATCGCATATTCTATTCTCTCTAGGCTGCCAGGATTTCTTGTATCTGCCTTTTTCAATTTCCAGTTGGTGGTCGCTTAGTCTGTACCTGGTGAGGGTCTGTCTCTGTTTTGTGTCTCTGATGGTCGTGAGGTAGTCTGCCAGTTTATATTCTCTTTTTAGGGCCCGGTAACATTCTAATCTGCTTTGGCTTTCGGTTATTTTGTTCCAATGTTCCAGGTAGGTTTCTTTGCATTTTTTAATGATTTGGTTCACTCGGATTGGTGTTTGGGCGGCTGTGTTGGTCTGGGGCTGGTCAGGGTCCGGCTGAGTACTTAGTTTCCGTAGCAGCTGACTCAGGGGACTCTTTTCTGGGTTTAGCTCTTGGGTCTGAAAGGCTTTGAAATGAAGGGTGTCTGGGGAGCTAGATTTGAGGTGATTTAGGAAGTTTAGTGCTCGTTTTTGGATGTTTATTATCAGTGGGTATCTGCCTAGTTCGGCTCTGCATGCATTTGTTGGCGTTTTCCTTTGGGTGCGAAGGATGCTTCGGCAGAATTCTGCATGTAGGGCTTCTATTGTATGATTTTCCCATTTAGTGTAGCTTTGGTGATTTAGCGGGCCCCATACTTCACTACCGTACAGTGCAATGGGCAGGATTATGCTGTCAAATATTTTGAGCCAGATTTTGATTGGGATTTGGATGTTGTAGAATTTTCTTTTTATTGCATATAGGGCTCTTCGGGCTTTTTCTTTTAGTGCATTCACTGCTATGCTGAAGCTCCCTGATGCTGTAATAGTTAGACCAAGGTAGGTGTAGCTCATAGTGTGTCCTATAGTGATATCACTGAGGGTAAACTGGTATTTGTTTTCCTGACATCTGGGCCTTTTTTGAAAAATCATGATGTTGGTTTTCTTTAGATTTACTGTTAGAGCCCAATTTTGGCAGTATTTGTCGAGTAGGTCTAGTTGTTGCTGTAATCCCTGTTCTGTGGGAGACAGCAGAACCAGGTCGTCCGCATAGAACAGGGATTTCACTTCTCCATCTAGGAGACGGAGACCTGGTGACTCGCTTTGCTCCAGCATGTCTGCTAATTCATTTATGTATATGTTGAACAGGGTCGGGCTCAAATTGCAGCCCTGCCGGACGCCTCTTCTCTGGGTGAAGAAATCGGTGCGTTTGTCTCCAATTTTGACCCCGCATTTGTTTTTCAGATACATTGATTTAATAAGGTCATAGACTTTGCCCCCTATTCCACATTGAAGAAGTTTATAATAGAGCCCTTCGTGCCATATAGAGTCAAAGGCTTTCTTGAAGTCGATGAAACAGGCGAATATTTTCCCATTTTTTGTTTGGTGTATATGTTTTTCAATGAGGGTGTGAAGGGTATAGATATGGTCGGCGGTGCGGTGTTTTGGAAGAAAGCCTATTTGGTTTTTCTGAGGATATTATGTTTGTTAAGAAAATCAAGTAATCTACTATTTAGAATACTGCAGAATAACTTCCCTAGACAACTGTTGACACAGATGCCGCGGTAGTTATTTGGGTCTGATTTGTTTCCGCTTTTATATATGGGGGAGATTAGTCCTTGGCACCAGATATCGGGAAAACAGCCTCTCTCTCACTCCCAATCTCTCTCTCTCACACACTCCAGTCTCTCTCTCTCTCACACACTCCCAGTCTCTCTCTCTCTCTCACACTCCGTCTCTCTCTCTCTCTCACTCCAATCTCTCTCTCTCACACACTCCCAATCTCTCTCTCTCACACTCCCAATCTCTCTCTCTCTCTCTCTCCCAATCTCTCTCTCGCACTCCCAATCTCTCTCACACTCCCAATCTCTCTCTCTCACACTCCCAATCTCTCTCTCTCACACTCCCAATCTCTCTCTCACTCCCAATCTCTCTCTCTCTCTCACTCCCAATCTCTCTCTCTCTCTCTCACACTCCCAATCTCTCTCTCACACTCCCAATCTCTCTCTCACACTCCCAATCTCTCTCTCACACTCCCAATCTCTCTCTCTCACTCCCAATCTCTCTCTCTCTCACACTCCCAATCTCTCTCACTCCGAATCTCTCTCACACTCCCAATCTCTCTCACACTCCCAATCTCTCTCTCTCTCTCTCCCAATCTCTCTCTCACACTCCCAATCTCTCTCCCCCAATCTCTCTCTCTCCCAATCTCTCTCTCTCACACTCCCAATCTCTCTCTCTCACACTCCCAATCTCTCTCTCTCACACTCCCAATCTCTCTCTCTCTCTCCCAATCTCTCTCTCACACTCCCAATCTCTCTCTCTCTCTCTCCCTCCCAATCTCTCTCTCACTCCCAGTCTCTCTCTCTCTCTCACACTCCCAGTCTCTCTCTCACACTCCCAATCTCTCTCTCTCTCTCACTCCCAATCTCTCTCTCTCACACTCCCAATCTCTCTCTCTCTCACTCCCAATCTCTCTCTCTCACTCCAATCTCTCTCTCTCACACTCCCAATCTCTCTCTCACTCCCAATCTCTCTCTCTCTCACACTCCAATCTCTCTCTCTCTCACACTCCCAATCTCTCTCTCTCACACTCCCAATCTCTCTCTCTCACACTCCCAATCTCTCTCTCTCACACTCCCAATCTCTCTCTCTCACACTCCCAATCTCTCTCTCACACTCCCAATCTCTCTCTCTCACACTCCCAATCTCTCTCTCTCACACTCCCAATCTCTCTCTCTCTCTCCCTCTCTCACACTCCCAATCTCTCTCACACTCCCAATCTCTCTCTCACACTCCAATCTCTCTCTCTCACACTCCAATCTCTCTCTCTCTCACTCCCAATCTCTCTCTCTCTCACACTCCCAATCTCTCTCTCACTCCGAATCTCTCTCACACTCCCAATCTCTCTCTCTCTCCCACTCCCAATCTCTCTCTCCCCCAATCTCTCTCTCTCCCAATCTCTCTCTCTCCCAATCTCTCTCTCTCTCACACTCCCAATCTCTCTCTCTCACACTCCCAATCTCTCTCTCTCTCACACTCCCAATCTCTCTCTCTCTCCCAATCTCTCTCTCACACTCCCAATCTCTCTCTCACACTCCCAATCTCTCTCTCTCTCACTCCCAATCTCTCTCTCTCTCTCACACTCCCAATCTCTCTCTCACTCCGAATCTCTCTCACACTCCCAATCTCTCTCTCTCTCTCTCCCACTCCCAATCTCTCTCTCCCCCAATCTCTCTCTCTCCCAATCTCTCTCTCTCTCACACTCCCAATCTCTCTCTCTCACACTCCCAATCTCTCTCTCTCTCACACTCCCAATCTCTCTCTCTCTCTCCCAATCTCTCTCTCACACTCCCAATCTCTCTCTCTCCCTCCCAATCTCTCTCTCTCTCTCACACTCCCAGTCTCTCTCTCTCTCTCACACTCCCAGTCTCTCTCTCACACTCCCAATCTCTCTCTCTCACTCCAATCTCTCTCTCTCTCACACTCCCAATCTCTCTCTCTCTCACTCCCAATCTCTCTCTCTCACTCCCAATCTCTCTCTCTCACACTCCCAATCTCTCTCTCTCTCTCACTCCCAATCTCTCTCTCTCTCACTCCCAATCTCTCTCTCTCTCACACTCCCAATCTCTCTCTCTCTCTCTCACACTCCCAATCTCTCTCTCACACTCCCAATCTCTCTCTCTCACACTCCCAATCTCTCTCTCTCACACTCCCAATCTCTCTCTCTCTCACACTCCCAATCTCTCTCTCTCACACTCCCAATCTCTCTCTCTCACACTCCCAATCTCTCTCTCTCACACTCCCAATCTCTCTCTCTCACACTCCCAATCTCTCTCTCTCACACTCCCACTCTCTCTCTCTCTCGCTCACTCCCAATCTCGCTCTCACTCCCAATCTCTCTCTCTCTCTCACTCCCAATCTCTCTCTCACACTCCCAATCTCTCGCTCACTCCCAATCTCTCTCTCTCTCTCTCACTCCCAATCTCTCTCTCTCTGACACTCCCAATCTCTCTCTCTCTCACACTCCCAATCTCTCTCTCTCTCCAATCTCTCTCTCTCTCCCAATCTCTCTCTCTCTCCCAATCTCTCTCTCTCTCCCAATCTCTCTCTCTCTCTCCCAATCTCTCTCTCACACTCCCAATCTCTCTCTCACACTCCCAATCTCTCTCACACTCCCAATCTCTCTCTCTCTCCCTAATCTCTCTCTCTCACACTCCCAATCTCGCTCTCTCTCTCACACTCCCAATCTCTCTCTCTCACTCCCAATCTCTCTCACACTCCCAATCTCGCTCTCTCTCTCACACTCCCAGTCTCTCTCTCTCTCACACTCCCAATCTCTCTCTCTCTCTCACTCCCAATCTCTCTCTCACACTCCCAATCTCTCTCTCACTCCAAATCTCTCTCTCTCTCTCTCTCTACCAATCTCTCTCTCTCACACTCCCAATCTCTCTCTCACACTCCCAATCTCTATCTCTCACACACTCCCAATCTCTCTCTCTCACACTCCCAATCTCTCTCTCTCACACTCCAATCTCTCTCTCTCACACTCCCAATCTCTCTCTCTCTCTCACACTCCCAATCTCTCTCCAATTCCAATTCAATTAAAATGCTTTATTGGCATGAAAGTTTACAGAGAACCATATTGCCAAAGCTTACATAGCAAAAAGGTACAGTTTTCCAACATTCTGTAGGTGTCAATCGATTTGACATTTGTTGGGTACATACAATATTACTTTTAAACAATATTAATTTTAAACAGTCTTTGTACTTCATTTGGTACGTTCAATATTAATTTTAAACAGTCTTAATTTTAACAGTCCTCAGGTTGTGACATGTTGTTACATATTTGGCCCCAAGGTATGGTCTGTCTCCTTCTCCTAGGACTAATCTCAATTTTGACAGATCATCCAATTCCTTGAAATCTGGGGTTGTTTGGCTTAGCTTGTTGAATAATATGTTTCTTGATGTGTTGAATTTTTCGCATTTTAGGAGGAAATGCATTTCTGTTTCAACCTCGCCAGCCAGACATTGATCGCATATTCTATTCTCTCTAGGCTGCCAGGATTTCTTGTATCTGCCTTTTTCAATTTCCAGTTGGTGGTCGCTTAGTCTGTACCTGGTGAGGGTCTGTCTCTGTTTTGTGTCTCTGATGGTCGTGAGGTAGTCTGCCAGTTTATATTCTCTTTTTAGGG